>NW_026690900.1:2615731-3267789 GCF_020826845.1 Diceros bicornis minor
GCTAGGGTTAGGGGTAGGGTTGGATTCGGGTTAGGGTTAGGGTTAGAATTAGAGCTGGATTTAGGGTTATGGTTCGGTGTAGTGTTAGGTTTAAGGTTAGGTCAAAGGTTGGGGTTAGGGTTAGGATTGGGTTTAGTGTTAGAGTTAGTGTTCAGGTTAGTGTTAGGGTTAGGGTTCAGCTACAAGATCACGTTAGGGTTAGGGTTAGTGTCGAGCTAGGAGTCATGTTAGGGTTAGGGTTACGGTTCAGGTTAGGGTTTCTGATAATGTTAGGGTTAATATTCGTGTTAGGATAATGGTTAGCTTTAGGGTTGGGTTCATGTTAGTGTTAGATATGGGGTTCAGGTTAGGTTTAGATTTCAACTTCTTGTTCGGGTTATTGTTACGTTTCGGGTTATGTTTAGGGTTTGGATTAGGGTTACAGTTATTGTTAGTGTTACATTTAGGGAGTGGTTAGTGTTCGGATTAGGGTTAGGGTTAGGGTTCGGGTTCTGGATTGTGTTAGGGTTTTGTTTATTGTCGGGTTCGGCTTCGTGTCAGGGTTAGGTTTTGAGTTCAGTTTAGTTAATGGTTAGGGTGAGTGCTAGAGTTAGACTTTGGTTTCGGGTTACTATTAGAGTTGGGGTTGGGGTTAGGATTAGGCTTCGGTTTAGTGCTAGGTTTAGGGTTAGGGTTGGTTTGGGTTAGGGTTAGAGATTGTTATGGTTAGGCGTGGGACTGGGTTAGGGTTAGGGTTCGGGTTTGGGTTAGGATTAGGGTTAGTGTTAGAGTTTGGATTAGGGTTAGGCTTCGGGTTAGAGCTAGGGTTAAGGTTAGGGTTGGGTTGGGTTACAGATAGCATTAGGGTTCAAGTTTAGGTTAGGGTTAGGGTTCGTTTAGGGTTACGGTTCGGGTTAGTGTTAGGGTTGCTGTTAGAGTTCGAGTTATGGTTAGGCTTAGGGTTAGGGTTAGGTTTACTCTTAGGTTTTGGTTGGGTTAGGGTTAGGGTTAGGGTTTGGGTTAGTGTTTGTGTCATGGTTAGTTTGGTTAGGGTTAGGGATAGCGATTGTGTTAAGTTTAGTGTTAGGGCTAGAGTTCGTTTTAGGTTTGGTTTTGGGTTAAGATTAGGGTTCGGATTAGGTATATGTTTAGTGTTAAGTTTAGGTTTCGGGTGAGGATTAAGGTTAGGGTTAAGGTTAAAGTTAGAGTTAGTGTTAGGGTTAGGGTACAGGTTAGGTTTAGAGTTAGAGTAAGAGTTAGAGTAAGAGTTAGGGTTAGTTTTATGATTCAACTTCAGGTTAGGGTTTTGATTAGGTTTCGTGTTAGGGTAAGCCTTACAGTTTGGGTTAGGGTTAGGTATAAGGTCAAGTTTAGTTTTAGGGTTAGTGTTGGGATTAGCGTGAGGGTTCAATTTCAGGTTAGGGATTGTTTATGGTGAGGGTTAGGCTCGGGTTAAGCTTTGTAAGTAGATGGTAAGAAACATCTTTCTATCTGAGGGGCATCACTACTACAGCTGAGTTAAACTATGGATAACGCCAGTTCCTGGAACGAAGTTCAGGCCCAATATCCCTTCCTTCCGTTACATGAGGATTGCCTTCCTAAGGAAGGTGTGGAAGGAGGACCATGTAGTGCCTTGAGACAATCTCACTCACAAGCCATAGAGAACACACTTAATGATAGCAGATTCTAAGTAGATGGTTAGGAACATGTTTGTATCTGAGTGGCAAGAATTGCTACAGCTGAGCTACACTAAGTATAACACCCATTTCTGGAAATGACTTAGTGCCCACTCTCCTTTCCTTCCAACTCTTAAGGATTGCCTTCTCAAAGCAGGTTTGGAAACAGGACTGTGTATTGTCTTGTGACAGCATGTCACTCATAAGCCATTGAGAGCGCGTTTTCTCATACTACATTCTAAGTAGATGGCTAGAAGCATGTTTGTATCTGAGTGACAGGCATTACTACAGCTGAGCTAAACTAAGTATAACTCCCATTCCTGGAAATTACTATGTGCCCAATCTCCCTCCTTCCAGCTCCAAAGGATCACTTTCCCAAAGCAGGTATGGAAACAGGGCCATGTAGGGACTTGACACAGGATCACTCTCAAATGCCTTAGAGAATGGAATTTCTTATCCTTAGTTTGAAGTAGATGGTTAGAACCATCTTTGTTTGTGAGTGGCAAACATTACTACAGCTGAGTTAAACTGTGTATAAGACCCATTCCTGGAAACAACTTGGTGCCCAATCTCTCTTTCTCCCAGCTCCTAAAGATCGCCATCCAAAACCAGGTTGTGCACAGGGCCATGGAGTGTATTGAGAGAGGATTTCACACACATGTCTTAGGGAAGGCACTTTCTTATCTCGACTTGTAAGGAGATGGAAAGAAACATCTTCCTATCTGAGTGGCAATCACTACTGAAGCTGAGTTAAACTATATATAACACCCATTCCTGGAAAAAACTTGTTGCCAGATCTCCCTTACTTCCAGTGCAAAAGGATCGCCTTGCCAACGTAGGTTTACACAGGCCCATGAAGGGCCTTGAGAGACAATCTCATCCACATGATTTAGAGAAAGCACTTTCTTATCCTGGTTTGTATTTAGATGGTAAGAGACATCTTTGTATCTGAGTGGCAATCACTACTACAACTCGGATAAACTATGTATAGCACCCATTCCCTGGAAGTAACTTCATGCCCCATCTCTTTTCCTTCCCACTCCTAAAGATCACCTTCCCAAAATGGTTTTGCACAGGTCCACATAGCACCTTCAGAGAGAATGTCACTCACTTGCCTTAGACCGGGCACTTTCTTATCCTGGACAGTAAGTAGATGTTATGAATCATCTTTCTATCTTTATGGCAATCACTACTAGAGCTGAGTGAAACGATGGATACCAGCCATTCCTGGAAGTAACTTCATGCCCAATCTCCTTTCCTTCCAGCTCCTAAGGATGGCCTTCCCAAAGAAAGTTGTGCACAGCACCATGTAGGGCCTTGAGACAGAATCTCAGTCAAATTCCTTAGAGAAGGCACTTTCTTATCCTGGCTTTGTGAGAAGATGGTAAGAAACATCTTGGTATCTGAGGGGCAATCACTACTACAGCTGAGTTAAACTATGGCTAACATCCATTCCTGGAAGTACCTTCATGCCCAATCTCCCTTCCTCCCACCTGCTAATGATCACCATCCGAAAGGAGGTTTGGAAACAGGGCCGTGGAGTTCCTAGGGACAGGGACACTCTCAAATTCCTTAGAGAACACACTTTCTTCTCTCGGTTTGCAAGTTGACAGAAAGAAACATCTTTGTATCCAAGTGTGAATCATTACTAGCTTTCGGGTTAAGGTTCGTGTTAGAGTTTGGGTTAGGGATCGGGTTAGGTTTAGGGTCAGGATTAGGGTTTGGGTTCGGGTTCGGGTTAGGGTTAAGGTTAGGCTTAGGGTTCAGGTTAGGGTTTGTGTACTGGCTTGGTTTAAGTTTAGGGTTAGGGTTGGGGTTAGGGCTAGGGACAGGGTTAGGGTCAGGCTTAGGTTTAGGGTTAGCTTTCGGGTTCGGGTTCGGGTTCGGGTTAGGGTTAGTGTTAGGGTTATGGTTGAGTTCCGCTTAGGGTTAGGGTCAGGGTGCAGGTTAAATTTCAGGCTGGTTTATGGCTAGGGTTACATTTAGGATTGTGGTTAATGTTAGGCTTAGGATTCTGGTTAGTGTTAGGGTCGGGTTAGGCTTTGGGTGAGGGTTAGATTTAGGGTTCGGGATTGAGTTATGGTTAGGCTTAGGGTAAGTGTTACTGTTTGCTTAGAATTAGGGCTATCGTTGCCTTCCCATTAGGGTTAACGTTCGGGTTATTGTTAGGGTTAGGGTTATGGTTCCGGTTAGGGGTTAGTGTTAGGGTTAGGATTGGGGTGAGGGTTAGGGTTAGGGTTCTGGTTAGGGTTGGAGTTGGGGTTCGTGTAAGCTTTTGGTTTAGGTTTAGGGTTAGAGTTAGCCCTCAGGTCAGTGGTCGGGTTAGCTTTAGTTTAAGGTTTGTGCTAGGGTTCAGCTTAGGGTTAGAGCTAGGTTTAGTGGTCTGGTTAGTGTTAGAGTTAGAGTTAGTGTTAGGGTTAGTGTTAGTGTTAGGATCGGGTCCGTCTTCAGGTTAAGGTTAGTGTTAGGTATCGGTTTAGGGTACGAGTTAGGGTTAGGGTTCGTGTTAGGATTAGGGTTAGGTTTAGGGCTATGGTTGGGTTCGTGTTCGTGTTAGGGATAGGGTTCGGGTTATGGTTAGGGGTCAGGTTCGGGTTCGGATTAGATTTAGCATTAGTGTTCACGTGAGGGCTAGGGTTCGGGTTCTGGTTAGTGTTAGCATTAGGGTTAGGTTTCAGGTTAGGATTAGCATTAGGTTTAGGGTTAATGTTAAGTTTAGACTTAGGTTTAGTATTATGGTTCGCTTTCGGGTTAGAGTTAGGGTTAGGATTCATGTTAGGGTAAGGGCTATGGTTTGGGTTAGCATTAAGTTTAGTTTTAGTGTTAGTATTTGGATTAGGGTTATGGTTATGTTTCAGGTTTGGTTTAGGGTTAGCTTTAGCGTTAGGGTTCACATTAGGGTTAGGATTGTGGTTGCCTTCAGTTTAGGGTTGGAGTTGTGTTATGTATAGGGTTATGTTTAGTGTTCAGATTAATGTTACGATTAGGTTTCAGTTTCGGTTTAGGATTAACCTTAGCTTTAGGGTTTGGGTTAGTGCTAGGGTTAGGGGTAGGGTTGGATTCGGGTTAGCGTTAGGGTTAGAATTAGAGCTGGATTTAGGGTTATGGTTCGGTGTAGTGTTAGGTTTAAGGTTAGGTCAAAGGTTGGGGTTAGGGTTAGGATTGGGTTTAGTGTTAGAGTTAGTGTTCAGGTTAGTGTTAGGGTTAGGGTTCAGCTACAAGATCACGTTAGGGTTAGGGTTAGTGTCGAGCTAGGAGTCATGTTAGGGTTAGGGTTACGGTTCAGGTTAGGGTTTCTGATAATGTTAGGGTTAATATTCGTGTTAGGATAATGGTTAGCTTTAGGGTTGGGTTCATGTTAGTGTTAGATATGGGGTTCAGGTTAGGTTTAGATTTCAACTTCTTGTTCGGGTTATTGTTACGTTTCGGGTTATGTTTAGGGTTTGGATTAGGGTTACAGTTATTGTTAGTGTTACATTTAGGGAGTGGTTAGTGTTCGGATTAGGGTTAGGGTTCGGGTTCTGGATTGTGTTAGGGTTTTGTTTATTGTCGGGTTCGGCTTCGTGTCAGGGTTAGGTTTTGAGTTCAGTTTAGTTAATGGTTAGGGTGAGTGCTAGGGTTAGACTTTGGTTTCGGGTTACTATTAGAGTTGGGGTTGGGGTTAGGATTAGGCTTCGGTTTAGTGCTAGGTTTAGGGTTAGGGTTGGTTTGGGTTAGGGTTAGAGATTGTTATGGTTAGGCGTTTGACTGGGTTAGGGTTAGGGTTCGGGTTTGGGTTAGGATTAGGGTTAGTGTTAGAGTTTGGATTAGGGTTAGGCTTCGGGTTAGAGCTAGGGTTAAGGTTAGGGTTGGGTTGGGTTACAGATAGCATTAGGGTTCAAGTTTAGGTTAGGGTTAGGGTTCGTTTAGGGTTACGGTTCGGGTTAGTGTTAGGGTTGCTGTTAGAGTTCGAGTTATGGTTAGGCTTAGGGTTAGGGTTAGGTTTACTCTTAGGTTTTGGTTGGGTTAGGGTTAGGGTTAGGGTTTGGGTTAGTGTTTGTGTCATGGTTAGTTTGGTTAGGGTTAGGGATAGCGATTGTGTTAAGTTTAGTGTTAGGGCTAGAGTTCGTTTTAGGTTTGGTTTTGGGTTAAGATTAGGGTTCGGATTAGGTATATGTTTAGTGTTAAGTTTAGGTTTCGGGTGAGGATTAAGGTTAGGGTTAAGGTTAAAGTTAGAGTTAGTGTTAGGGTTAGGGTACAGGTTAGGTTTAGAGTTAGAGTAAGAGTTAGAGTAAGAGTTAGGGTTAGTTTTATGATTCAACTTCAGGTTAGGGTTTTGATTAGGTTTCGTGTTAGGGTAAGCCTTACAGTTTGGGTTAGGGTTAGGTATAAGGTCAAGTTTAGTTTTAGGGTTAGTGTTGGGATTAGCGTGAGGGTTCAATTTCAGGTTAGGGATTGTTTATGGTGAGGGTTAGGCTCGGGTTAAGCTTTGTAAGTAGATGGTAAGAAACATCTTTCTATCTGAGGGCCATCACTACTACAGCTGAGTTAAACTATGGATAACGCCAGTTCCTGGAACGAAGTTCAGGCCCAATATCCCTTCCTTCCGTTACATGAGGATTGCCTTCCTAAGGAAGGTGTGGAAGGAGGACCATGTAGTGCCTTGAGACAATCTCACTCACAAGCCATAGAGAACACACTTAATGATAGCAGATTCTAAGTAGATGGTTAGGAACATGTTTGTATCTGAGTGGCAAGAATTGCTACAGCTGAGCTACACTAAGTATAACACCCATTTCTGGAAATGACTTAGTGCCCACTCTCCTTTCCTTCCAACTCTTAAGGATTGCCTTCTCAAAGCAGGTTTGGAAACAGGACTGTGTATTGTCTTGTGACAGCATGTCACTCATAAGCCATTGAGAGCGCGTTTTCTCATACTACATTCTAAGTAGATGGCTAGAAGCATGTTTGTATCTGAGTGACAGGCATTACTACAGCTGAGCTAAACTAAGTATAACTCCCATTCCTGGAAATTACTATGTGCCCAATCTCCCTCCTTCCAGCTCCAAAGGATCACTTTCCCAAAGCAGGTATGGAAACAGGGCCATGTAGGGACTTGACACAGGATCACTCTCAAATGCCTTAGAGAATGGAATTTCTTATCCTTAGTTTGAAGTAGATGGTTAGAACCATCTTTGTTTGTGAGTGGCAAACATTACTACAGCTGAGTTAAACTGTGTATAAGACCCATTCCTGGAAACAACTTGGTGCCCAATCTCTCTTTCTCCCAGCTCCTAAAGATCGCCATCCAAAACCAGGTTGTGCACAGGGCCATGGAGTGTATTGAGAGAGGATTTCACACACATGTCTTAGGGAAGGCACTTTCTTATCTCGACTTGTAAGGAGATGGAAAGAAACATCTTCCTATCTGAGTGGCAATCACTACTGAAGCTGAGTTAAACTATATATAACACCCATTCCTGGAAAAAACTTGTTGCCAGATCTCCCTTACTTCCAGTGCAAAAGGATCGCCTTGCCAACGTAGGTTTACACAGGCCCATGAAGGGCCTTGAGAGACAATCTCATCCACATGATTTAGAGAAAGCACTTTCTTATCCTGGTTTGTATTTAGATGGTAAGAGACATCTTTGTATCTGAGTGGCAATCACTACTACAACTCGGATAAACTATGTATAGCACCCATTCCCTGGAAGTAACTTCATGCCCCATCTCTTTTCCTTCCCACTCCTAAAGATCACCTTCCCAAAATGGTTTTGCACAGGTCCACATAGCACCTTCAGAGAGAATGTCACTCACTTGCCTTAGACCGGGCACTTTCTTATCCTGGACAGTAAGTAGATGTTATGAATCATCTTTCTATCTTTATGGCAATCACTACTAGAGCTGAGTGAAACGATGGATACCAGCCATTCCTGGAAGTAACTTCATGCCCAATCTCCTTTCCTTCCAGCTCCTAAGGATGGCCTTCCCAAAGAAAGTTGTGCACAGCACCATGTAGGGCCTTGAGACAGAATCTCAGTCAAATTCCTTAGAGAAGGCACTTTCTTATCCTGGCTTTGTGAGAAGATGGTAAGAAACATCTTGGTATCTGAGGGGCAATCACTACTACAGCTGAGTTAAACTATGGCTAACATCCATTCCTGGAAGTACCTTCATGCCCAATCTCCCTTCCTCCCACCTGCTAATGATCACCATCCGAAAGGAGGTTTGGAAACAGGGCCGTGGAGTTCCTAGGGACAGGGACACTCTCAAATTCCTTAGAGAACACACTTTCTTCTCTCGGTTTGCAAGTTGACAGAAAGAAACATCTTTGTATCCAAGTGTGAATCATTACTAGCTTTCGGGTTAAGGTTCGTGTTAGAGTTTGGGTTAGGGATCGGGTTAGGTTTAGGGTCAGGATTAGGGTTTGGGTTCGGGTTCGGGTTAGGGTTAAGGTTAGGCTTAGGGTTCAGGTTAGGGTTTGTGTACTGGCTTGGTTTAAGTTTAGGGTTAGGGTTGGGGTTAGGGCTAGGGACAGGGTTAGGGTCAGGCTTAGGTTTAGGGTTAGCTTTCGGGTTCGGGTTCGGGTTCGGGTTAGGGTTAGTGTTAGGGTTATGGTTGAGTTCCGCTTAGGGTTAGGGTCAGGGTGCAGGTTAAATTTCAGGCTGGTTTATGGCTAGGGTTACATTTAGGATTGTGGTTAATGTTAGGCTTAGGATTCTGGTTAGTGTTAGGGTCGGGTTAGGCTTTGGGTGAGGGTTAGATTTAGGGTTCGGGATTGAGTTATGGTTAGGCTTAGGGTAAGTGTTACTGTTTGCTTAGAATTAGGGCTATCGTTGCCTTCCCATTAGGGTTAACGTTCGGGTTATTGTTAGGGTTAGGGTTATGGTTCCGGTTAGGGGTTAGTGTTAGGGTTAGGATTGGGGTGAGGGTTAGGGTTAGGGTTCTGGTTAGGGTTGGAGTTGGGGTTCGTGTAAGCTTTTGGTTTAGGTTTAGGGTTAGAGTTAGCCCTCAGGTCAGTGGTCGGGTTAGCTTTAGTTTAAGGTTTGTGCTAGGGTTCAGCTTAGGGTTAGAGCTAGGTTTAGTGGTCTGGTTAGTGTTAGAGTTAGAGTTAGTGTTAGGGTTAGTGTTAGTGTTAGGATCGGGTCCGTCTTCAGGTTAAGGTTAGTGTTAGGTATCGGTTTAGGGTACGAGTTAGGGTTAGGGTTCGTGTTAGGATTAGGGTTAGGTTTAGGGCTATGGTTGGGTTCGTGTTCGTGTTAGGGATAGGGTTCGGGTTATGGTTAGGGGTCAGGTTCGGGTTCGGATTAGATTTAGCATTAGTGTTCACGTGAGGGCTAGGGTTCGGGTTCTGGTTAGTGTTAGCATTAGGGTTAGGTTTCAGGTTAGGATTAGCATTAGGTTTAGGGTTAATGTTAAGTTTAGACTTAGGTTTAGTATTATGGTTCGCTTTCGGGTTAGAGTTAGGGTTAGGATTCATGTTAGGGTAAGGGCTATGGTTTGGGTTAGCATTAAGTTTAGTTTTAGTGTTAGTATTTGGATTAGGGTTATGGTTATGTTTCAGGTTTGGTTTAGGGTTAGCTTTAGCGTTAGGGTTCACATTAGGGTTAGGATTGTGGTTGCCTTCAGTTTAGGGTTGGAGTTGTGTTATGTATAGGGTTATGTTTAGTGTTCAGATTAATGTTACGATTAGGTTTCAGTTTCGGTTTAGGATTAACCTTAGCTTTAGGGTTTGGGTTAGTGCTAGGGTTAGGGGTAGGGTTGGATTCGGGTTAGCGTTAGGGTTAGAATTAGAGCTGGATTTAGGGTTATGGTTCGGTGTAGTGTTAGGTTTAAGGTTAGGTCAAAGGTTGGGGTTAGGGTTAGGATTGGGTTTAGTGTTAGAGTTAGTGTTCAGGTTAGTGTTAGGGTTAGGGTTCAGCTACAAGATCACGTTAGGGTTAGGGTTAGTGTCGAGCTAGGAGTCATGTTAGGGTTAGGGTTACGGTTCAGGTTAGGGTTTCTGATAATGTTAGGGTTAATATTCGTGTTAGGATAATGGTTAGCTTTAGGGTTGGGTTCATGTTAGTGTTAGATATGGGGTTCAGGTTAGGTTTAGATTTCAACTTCTTGTTCGGGTTATTGTTACGTTTCGGGTTATGTTTAGGGTTTGGATTAGGGTTACAGTTATTGTTAGTGTTACATTTAGGGAGTGGTTAGTGTTCGGATTAGGGTTAGGGTTCGGGTTCTGGATTGTGTTAGGGTTTTGTTTATTGTCGGGTTCGGCTTCGTGTCAGGGTTAGGTTTTGAGTTCAGTTTAGTTAATGGTTAGGGTGAGTGCTAGGGTTAGACTTTGGTTTCGGGTTACTATTAGAGTTGGGGTTGGGGTTAGGATTAGGCTTCGGTTTAGTGCTAGGTTTAGGGTTAGGGTTGGTTTGGGTTAGGGTTAGAGATTGTTATGGTTAGGCGTGGGACTGGGTTAGGGTTAGGGTTCGGGTTTGGGTTAGGATTAGGGTTAGTGTTAGAGTTTGGATTAGGGTTAGGCTTCGGGTTAGAGCTAGGGTTAAGGTTAGGGTTGGGTTGGGTTACAGATAGCATTAGGGTTCAAGTTTAGGTTAGGGTTAGGGTTCGTTTAGGGTTACGGTTCGGGTTAGTGTTAGGGTTGCTGTTAGAGTTCGAGTTATGGTTAGGCTTAGGGTTAGGGTTAGGTTTACTCTTAGGTTTTGGTTGGGTTAGGGTTAGGGTTAGGGTTTGGGTTAGTGTTTGTGTCATGGTTAGTTTGGTTAGGGTTAGGGATAGCGATTGTGTTAAGTTTAGTGTTAGGGCTAGAGTTCGTTTTAGGTTTGGTTTTGGGTTAAGATTAGGGTTCGGATTAGGTATATGTTTAGTGTTAAGTTTAGGTTTCGGGTGAGGATTAAGGTTAGGGTTAAGGTTAAAGTTAGAGTTAGTGTTAGGGTTAGGGTACAGGTTAGGTTTAGAGTTAGAGTAAGAGTTAGAGTAAGAGTTAGGGTTAGTTTTATGATTCAACTTCAGGTTAGGGTTTTGATTAGGTTTCGTGTTAGGGTAAGCCTTACAGTTTGGGTTAGGGTTAGGTATAAGGTCAAGTTTAGTTTTAGGGTTAGTGTTGGGATTAGCGTGAGGGTTCAATTTCAGGTTAGGGATTGTTTATGGTGAGGGTTAGGCTCGGGTTAAGCTTTGTAAGTAGATGGTAAGAAACATCTTTCTATCTGAGGGCCATCACTACTACAGCTGAGTTAAACTATGGATAACGCCAGTTCCTGGAACGAAGTTCAGGCCCAATATCCCTTCCTTCCGTTACATGAGGATTGCCTTCCTAAGGAAGGTGTGGAAGGAGGACCATGTAGTGCCTTGAGACAATCTCACTCACAAGCCATAGAGAACACACTTAATGATAGCAGATTCTAAGTAGATGGTTAGGAACATGTTTGTATCTGAGTGGCAAGAATTGCTACAGCTGAGCTACACTAAGTATAACACCCATTTCTGGAAATGACTTAGTGCCCACTCTCCTTTCCTTCCAACTCTTAAGGATTGCCTTCTCAAAGCAGGTTTGGAAACAGGACTGTGTATTGTCTTGTGACAGCATGTCACTCATAAGCCATTGAGAGCGCGTTTTCTCATACTACATTCTAAGTAGATGGCTAGAAGCATGTTTGTATCTGAGTGACAGGCATTACTACAGCTGAGCTAAACTAAGTATAACTCCCATTCCTGGAAATTACTATGTGCCCAATATCCCTCCTTCCAGCTCCAAAGGATCACTTTCCCAAAGCAGGTATGGAAACAGGGCCATGTAGGGACTTGACACAGGATCACTCTCAAATGCCTTAGAGAATGGAATTTCTTATCCTTAGTTTGAAGTAGATGGTTAGAACCATCTTTGTTTGTGAGTGGCAAACATTACTACAGCTGAGTTAAACTGTGTATAAGACCCATTCCTGGAAACAACTTGGTGCCCAATCTCTCTTTCTCCCAGCTCCTAAAGATCGCCATCCAAAACCAGGTTGTGCACAGGGCCATGGAGTGTATTGAGAGAGGATTTCACACACATGTCTTAGGGAAGGCACTTTCTTATCTCGACTTGTAAGGAGATGGAAAGAAACATCTTCCTATCTGAGTGGCAATCACTACTGAAGCTGAGTTAAACTATATATAACACCCATTCCTGGAAAAAACTTGTTGCCAGATCTCCCTTCCTTCCAGTGCAAAAGGATCGCCTTGCCAACGTAGGTTTACACAGGCCCATGAAGGGCCTTGAGAGACAATCTCATCCACATGATTTAGAGAAAGCACTTTCTTATCCTGGTTTGTATTTAGATGGTAAGAGACATCTTTGTATCTGAGTGGCAATCACTACTACAACTCGGATAAACTATGTATAGCACCCATTCCCTGGAAGTAACTTCATGCCCCATCTCTTTTCCTTCCCACTCCTAAAGATCACCTTCCCAAAATGGTTTTGCACAGGTCCACATAGCACCTTCAGAGAGAATGTCACTCACTTGCCTTAGACCGGGCACTTTCTTATCCTGGACAGTAAGTAGATGTTATGAATCATCTTTCTATCTTTATGGCAATCACTACTAGAGCTGAGTGAAACGATGGATACCAGCCATTCCTGGAAGTAACTTCATGCCCAATCTCCTTTCCTTCCAGCTCCTAAGGATGGCCTTCCCAAAGAAAGTTGTGCACAGCACCATGTAGGGCCTTGAGACAGAATCTCAGTCAAATTCCTTAGAGAAGGCACTTTCTTATCCTGGCTTTGTGAGAAGATGGTAAGAAACATCTTGGTATCTGAGGGGCAATCACTACTACAGCTGAGTTAAACTATGGCTAACATCCATTCCTGGAAGTACCTTCATGCCCAATCTCCCTTCCTCCCACCTGCTAATGATCACCATCCGAAAGGAGGTTTGGAAACAGGGCCGTGGAGTTCCTAGGGACAGGGACACTCTCAAATTCCTTAGAGAACACACTTTCTTCTCTCGGTTTGCAAGTTGACAGAAAGAAACATCTTTGTATCCAAGTGTGAATCATTACTAGCTTTCGGGTTAAGGTTCGTGTTAGAGTTTGGGTTAGGGATCGGGTTAGGTTTAGGGTCAGGATTAGGGTTTGGGTTCGGGTTCGGGTTAGGGTTAAGGTTAGGCTTAGGGTTCAGGTTAGGGTTTGTGTACTGGCTTGGTTTAAGTTTAGGGTTAGGGTTGGGGTTAGGGCTAGGGACAGGGTTAGGGTCAGGCTTAGGTTTAGGGTTAGCTTTCGGGTTCGGGTTCGGGTTCGGGTTAGGGTTAGTGTTAGGGTTATGGTTGAGTTCCGCTTAGGGTTAGGGTCAGGGTGCAGGTTAAATTTCAGGCTGGTTTATGGCTAGGGTTACATTTAGGATTGTGGTTAATGTTAGGCTTAGGATTCTGGTTAGTGTTAGGGTCGGGTTAGGCTTTGGGTGAGGGTTAGATTTAGGGTTCGGGATTGAGTTATGGTTAGGCTTAGGGTAAGTGTTACTGTTTGCTTAGAATTAGGGCTATCGTTGCCTTCCCATTAGGGTTAACGTTCGGGTTATTGTTAGGGTTAGGGTTATGGTTCCGGTTACGGGTTAGTGTTAGGGTTAGGATTGGGGTGAGGGTTAGGGTTAGGGTTCTGGTTAGGGTTGGAGTTGGGGTTCGTGTAAGCTTTTGGTTTAGGTTTAGGGTTAGAGTTAGCCCTCAGGTCAGTGGTCGGGTTAGCTTTAGTTTAAGGTTTGTGCTAGGGTTCAGCTTAGGGTTAGAGCTAGGTTTAGTGGTCTGGTTAGTGTTAGAGTTAGAGTTAGTGTTAGGGTTAGTGTTAGTGTTAGGATCGGGTCCGTCTTCAGGTTAGGGTTAGTGTTAGGCATCGGTTTAGGGTACGAGTTAGGGTTAGGGTTCGTGTTAGGATTAGGGTTAGGTTTAGGGCTATGGTTGGGTTCGTGTTCGTGTTAGGGATAGGGTTCGGGTTATGGTTAGGGGTCAGGTTCGGGTTCGGATTAGATTTAGCATTAGTGTTCACGTGAGGGCTAGGGTTCGGGTTCTGGTTAGTGTTAGCATTAGGGTTAGGTTTCAGGTTAGGATTAGCATTAGGTTTAGGGTTAATGTTAAGTTTAGACTTAGGTTTAGTATTATGGTTCGCTTTCGGGTTAGAGTTAGGGTTAGGATTCATGTTAGGGTAAGGGCTATGGTTTGGGTTAGCATTAAGTTTAGTTTTAGTGTTAGTATTTGGATTAGGGTTATGGTTATGTTTCAGGTTTGGTTTAGGGTTAGCTTTAGCGTTAGGGTTCACATTAGGGTTAGGATTGTGGTTGCCTTCAGTTTAGGGTTGGAGTTGTGTTATGTATAGGGTTATGTTTAGTGTTCAGATTAATGTTACGATTAGGTTTCAGTTTCGGTTTAGGATTAACCTTAGCTTTAGGGTTTGGGTTAGTGCTAGGGTTAGGGGTAGGGTTGGATTCGGGTTAGCGTTAGGGTTAGAATTAGAGCTGGATTTAGGGTTATGGTTCGGTGTAGTGTTAGGTTTAAGGTTAGGTCAAAGGTTGGGGTTAGGGTTAGGATTGGGTTTAGTGTTAGAGTTAGTGTTCAGGTTAGTGTTAGGGTTAGGGTTCAGCTACAAGATCACGTTAGGGTTAGGGTTAGTGTCGAGCTAGGAGTCATGTTAGGGTTAGGGTTACGGTTCAGGTTAGGGTTTCTGATAATGTTAGGGTTAATATTCGTGTTAGGATAATGGTTAGCTTTAGGGTTGGGTTCATGTTAGTGTTAGATATGGGGTTCAGGTTAGGTTTAGATTTCAACTTCTTGTTCGGGTTATTGTTACGTTTCGGGTTATGTTTAGGGTTTGGATTAGGGTTACAGTTATTGTTAGTGTTACATTTAGGGAGTGGTTAGTGTTCGGATTAGGGTTAGGGTTCGGGTTCTGGATTGTGTTAGGGTTTTGTTTATTGTCGGGTTCGGCTTCGTGTCAGGGTTAGGTTTTGAGTTCAGTTTAGTTAATGGTTAGGGTGAGTGCTAGGGTTAGACTTTGGTTTCGGGTTACTATTAGAGTTGGGGTTGGGGTTAGGATTAGGCTTCGGTTTAGTGCTAGGGTTAGGGTTAGGTTTGGTTTGGGTTAGGGTTAGAGATTGTTATGGTTAGGCGTGGGACTGGGTTAGGTTTAGGGTTCGGGTTTGGGTTAGGATTAGGGTTAGTGTTAGAGTTTGGATTAGGGTTAGGCTTCGGGTTAGAGCTAGGGTTAAGGTTAGGGTTGGGTTGGGTTACAGATAGCATTAGGGTTCAAGTTTAGGTTAGGGTTAGGGTTCGTTTAGGGTTACGGTTCGGGTTAGTGTTAGGGTTGCTGTTAGAGTTCGAGTTATGGTTAGGCTTAGGGTTAGGGTTAGGTTTACTCTTAGGTTTTGGTTGGGTTAGGGTTAGGGTTAGGGTTTGGGTTAGTGTTTGTGTCATGGTTTGTTTGGTTAGGGTTAGGGATAGCGATTGTGTTAAGTTTAGTGTTAGGGCTAGAGTTCGTTTTAGGTTTGGTTTTGGGTTAAGATTAGGGTTCGGATTAGGTATATGTTTAGTGTTAAGTTTAGGTTTCGGGTGAGGATTAAGGTTAGGGTTAAGGTTAAAGTTAGAGTTAGTGTTAGGGTTAGGGTACAGGTTAGGTTTAGAGTTAGAGTAAGAGTTAGAGTAAGAGTTAGGGTTAGTTTTATGATTCAACTTCAGGTTAGGGTTTTGATTAGGTTTCGTGTTAGGGTAAGCCTTACAGTTTGGGTTAGGGTTAGGTATAAGGTCAAGTTTAGTTTTAGGGTTAGTGTTGGGATTAGCGTGAGGGTTCAATTTCAGGTTAGGGATTGTTTATGGTGAGGGTTAGGCTCGGGTTAAGCTTTGTAAGTAGATGGTAAGAAACATCTTTCTATCTGAGGGGCATCACTACTACAGCTGAGTTAAACTATGGATAACGCCAGTTCCTGGAACGAAGTTCAGGCCCAATATCCCTTCCTTCCGTTACATGAGGATTGCCTTCCTAAGGAAGGTGTGGAAGGAGGACCATGTAGTGCCTTGAGACAATCTCACTCACAAGCCATAGAGAACACACTTAATGATAGCAGATTCTAAGTAGATGGTTAGGAACATGTTTGTATCTGAGTGGCAAGAATTGCTACAGCTGAGCTACACTAAGTATAACACCCATTTCTGGAAATGACTTAGTGCCCACTCTCCTTTCCTTCCAACTCTTAAGGATTGCCTTCTCAAAGCAGGTTTGGAAACAGGACTGTGTATTGTCTTGTGACAGCATGTCACTCATAAGCCATTGAGAGCGCGTTTTCTCATACTACATTCTAAGTAGATGGCTAGAAGCATGTTTGTATCTGAGTGACAGGCATTACTACAGCTGAGCTAAACTAAGTATAACTCCCATTCCTGGAAATTACTATGTGCCCAATCTCCCTCCTTCCAGCTCCAAAGGATCACTTTCCCAAAGCAGGTATGGAAACAGGGCCATGTAGGGACTTGACACAGGATCACTCTCAAATGCCTTAGAGAATGGAATTTCTTATCCTTAGTTTGAAGTAGATGGTTAGAACCATCTTTGTTTGTGAGTGGCAAACATTACTACAGCTGAGTTAAACTGTGTATAAGACCCATTCCTGGAAACAACTTGGTGCCCAATCTCTCTTTCTCCCAGCTCCTAAAGATCGCCATCCAAAACCAGGTTGTGCACAGGGCCATGGAGTGTATTGAGAGAGGATTTCACACACATGTCTTAGGGAAGGCACTTTCTTATCTCGACTTGTAAGGAGATGGAAAGAAACATCTTCCTATCTGAGTGGCAATCACTACTGAAGCTGAGTTAAACTATATATAACACCCATTCCTGGAAAAAACTTGTTGCCAGATCTCCCTTCCTTCCAGTGCAAAAGGATCGCCTTGCCAACGTAGGTTTACACAGGCCCATGAAGGGCCTTGAGAGACAATCTCATCCACATGATTTAGAGAAAGCACTTTCTTATCCTGGTTTGTATTTAGATGGTAAGAGACATCTTTGTATCTGAGTGGCAATCACTACTACAACTCGGATAAACTATGTATAGCACCCATTCCCTGGAAGTAACTTCATGCCCCATCTCTTTTCCTTCCCACTCCTAAAGATCACCTTCCCAAAATGGTTTTGCACAGGTCCACATAGCACCTTCAGAGAGAATGTCACTCACTTGCCTTAGACCGGGCACTTTCTTATCCTGGACAGTAAGTAGATGTTATGAATCATCTTTCTATCTTTATGGCAATCACTACTAGAGCTGAGTGAAACGATGGATACCAGCCATTCCTGGAAGTAACTTCATGCCCAATCTCCTTTCCTTCCAGCTCCTAAGGATGGCCTTCCCAAAGAAAGTTGTGCACAGCACCATGTAGGGCCTTGAGACAGAATCTCAGTCAAATTCCTTAGAGAAGGCACTTTCTTATCCTGGCTTTGTGAGAAGATGGTAAGAAACATCTTGGTATCTGAGGGGCAATCACTACTACAGCTGAGTTAAACTATGGCTAACATCCATTCCTGGAAGTACCTTCATGCCCAATCTCCCTTCCTCCCACCTGCTAATGATCACCATCCGAAAGGAGGTTTGGAAACAGGGCCGTGGAGTTCCTAGGGACAGGGACACTCTCAAATTCCTTAGAGAACACACTTTCTTCTCTCGGTTTGCAAGTTGACAGAAAGAAACATCTTTGTATCCAAGTGTGAATCATTACTAGCTTTCGGGTTAAGGTTCGTGTTAGAGTTTGGGTTAGGGATCGGGTTAGGTTTAGGGTCAGGATTAGGGTTTGGGTTCGGGTTCGGGTTAGGGTTAAGGTTAGGCTTAGGGTTCAGGTTAGGGTTTGTGTACTGGCTTGGTTTAAGTTTAGGGTTAGGGTTGGGGTTAGGGCTAGGGACAGGGTTAGGGTCAGGCTTAGGTTTAGGGTTAGCTTTCGGGTTCGGGTTCGGGTTCGGGTTAGGGTTAGTGTTAGGGTTATGGTTGAGTTCCGCTTAGGGTTAGGGTCAGGGTGCAGGTTAAATTTCAGGCTGGTTTATGGCTAGGGTTACATTTAGGATTGTGGTTAATGTTAGGCTTAGGATTCTGGTTAGTGTTAGGGTCGGGTTAGGCTTTGGGTGAGGGTTAGATTTAGGGTTCGGGATTGAGTTATGGTTAGGCTTAGGGTAAGTGTTACTGTTTGCTTAGAATTAGGGCTATCGTTGCCTTCCCATTAGGGTTAACGTTCGGGTTATTGTTAGGGTTAGGGTTATGGTTCCGGTTAGGGGTTAGTGTTAGGGTTAGGATTGGGGTGAGGGTTAGGGTTAGGGTTCTGGTTAGGGTTGGAGTTGGGGTTCGTGTAAGCTTTTGGTTTAGGTTTAGGGTTAGAGTTAGCCCTCAGGTCAGTGGTCGGGTTAGCTTTAGTTTAAGATTTGTGCTAGGGTTCAGCTTAGGGTTAGAGCTAGGTTTAGTGGTCTGGTTAGTGTTAGAGTTAGAGTTAGTGTTAGGGTTAGTGTTAGTGTTAGGATCGGGTCCGTCTTCAGGTTAGGGTTAGTGTTAGGCATCGGTTTAGGGTACGAGTTAGGGTTAGGGTTCGTGTTAGGATTAGGGTTAGGTTTAGGGCTATGGTTGGGTTCGTGTTCGTGTTAGGGATAGGGTTCGGGTTATGGTTAGGGGTCAGGTTCGGGTTCGGATTAGATTTAGCATTAGTGTTCACGTGAGGGCTAGGGTTCGGGTTCTGGTTAGTGTTAGCATTAGGGTTAGGTTTCAGGTTAGGATTAGCATTAGGTTTAGGGTTAATGTTAAGTTTAGACTTAGGTTTAGTATTATGGTTCGCTTTCGGGTTAGAGTTAGGGTTAGGATTCATGTTAGGGTAAGGGCTATGGTTTGGGTTAGCATTAAGTTTAGTTTTAGTGTTAGTATTTGGATTAGGGTTATGGTTATGTTTCAGGTTTGGTTTAGGGTTAGCTTTAGCGTTAGGGTTCACATTAGGGTTAGGATTGTGGTTGCCTTCAGTTTAGGGTTGGAGTTGTGTTATGTATAGGGTTATGTTTAGTGTTCAGATTAATGTTACGATTAGGTTTCAGTTTCGGTTTAGGATTAACCTTAGCTTTAGGGTTTGGGTTAGTGCTAGGGTTAGGGGTAGGGTTGGATTCGGGTTAGGGTTAGGGTTAGAATTAGAGCTGGATTTAGGGTTATGGTTCGGTGTAGTGTTAGGTTTAAGGTTAGGTCAAAGGTTGGGGTTAGGGTTAGGATTGGGTTTAGTGTTAGAGTTAGTGTTCAGGTTAGTGTTAGGGTTAGGGTTCAGCTACAAGATCACGTTAGGGTTAGGGTTAGTGTCGAGCTAGGAGTCATGTTAGGGTTAGGGTTACGGTTCAGGTTAGGGTTTCTGATAATGTTAGGGTTAATATTCGTGTTAGGATAATGGTTAGCTTTAGGGTTGGGTTCATGTTAGTGTTAGATATGGGGTTCAGGTTAGGTTTAGATTTCAACTTCTTGTTCGGGTTATTGTTACGTTTCGGGTTATGTTTAGGGTTTGGATTAGGGTTACAGTTATTGTTAGTGTTACATTTAGGGAGTGGTTAGTGTTCGGATTAGGGTTAGGGTTCGGGTTCTGGATTGTGTTAGGGTTTTGTTTATTGTCGGGTTCGGCTTCGTGTCAGGGTTAGGTTTTGAGTTCAGTTTAGTTAACGGTTAGGGTGAGTGTTAGGGTTAGACTTTGGTTTCGGGTTACTATTAGAGTTGGGGTTGGGGTTAGGATTAGGCTTCGGTTTAGTGCTAGGGTTAGGGTTAGGGTTGGTTTGGGTTAGGGTTAGAGATTGTTATGGTTAGGCGTGGGACTGGGTTAGGGTTTGGGTTCGGGTTTGGGTTAGGATTAGGGTTAGTGTTAGAGTTTGGATTAGGGTTAGGCTTCGGGTTAGAGCTAGGGTTAAGGTTAGGGTTGGGTTGGGTTACAGATAGCATTAGGGTTCAAGTTTAGGTTAGGGTTAGGGTTCGTTTAGGGTTACGGTTCGGGTTAGTGTTAGGGTTGCTGTTAGAGTTCGAGTTATGGTTAGGCTTAGGGTTAGGGTTAGGTTTACTCTTAGGTTTTGGTTGGGTTAGGGTTAGGGTTAGGGTTTGGGTTAGTGTTTGTGTCATGGTTAGTTTGGTTAGGGTTAGGGATAGCGATTGTGTTAAGTTTAGTGTTAGGGCTAGAGTTCGGTTTAGGTTTGGTTTTGGGTTAAGATTAGGGTTCGGATTAGGTATATGTTTAGTGTTAAGTTTAGGTTTCGGGTGAGGAGTAAGGTTAGGGTTAAGGTTAAAGTTAGAGTTAGTGTTAGGGTTAGGGTACAGGTTAGGTTTAGAGTTAGAGTAAGAGTTAGAGTAAGAGTTAGGGTTAGTTTTATGATTCAACTTCAGGTTAGGGTTTTGATTAGGTTTCGTGTTAGGGTAAGCCTTACAGTTTGGGTTAGGGTTAGGTATAAGGTCAAGTTTAGTTTTAGGGTTAGTGTTGGGATTAGCGTGAGGGTTCAATTTCAGGTTAGGGATTGTTTATGGTGAGGGTTAGGCTCGGGTTAAGCTTTGTAAGTAGATGGTAAGAAACATCTTTCTATCTGAGGGGCATCACTACTACAGCTGAGTTAAACTATGGATAACGCCAGTTCCTGGAACGAAGTTCAGGCCCAATATCCCTTCCTTCCGTTACATGAGGATTGCCTTCCTAAGGAAGGTGTGGAAGGAGGACCATGTAGTGCCTTGAGACAATCTCACTCACAAGCCATAGAGAACACACTTAATGATAGCAGATTCTAAGTAGATGGTTAGGAACATGTTTGTATCTGAGTGGCAAGAATTGCTACAGCTGAGCTACACTAAGTATAACACCCATTTCTGGAAATGACTTAGTGCCCACTCTCCTTTCCTTCCAACTCTTAAGGATTGCCTTCTCAAAGCAGGTTTGGAAACAGGACTGTGTATTGTCTTGTGACAGCATGTCACTCATAAGCCATTGAGAGCGCGTTTTCTCATACTACATTCTAAGTAGATGGCTAGAAGCATGTTTGTATCTGAGTGACAGGCATTACTACAGCTGAGCTAAACTAAGTATAACTCCCATTCCTGGAAATTACTATGTGCCCAATCTCCCTCCTTCCAGCTCCAAAGGATCACTTTCCCAAAGCAGGTATGGAAACAGGGCCATGTAGGGACTTGACACAGGATCACTCTCAAATGCCTTAGAGAATGGAATTTCTTATCCTTAGTTTGAAGTAGATGGTTAGAACCATCTTTGTTTGTGAGTGGCAAACATTACTACAGCTGAGTTAAACTGTGTATAAGACCCATTCCTGGAAACAACTTGGTGCCCAATCTCTCTTTCTCCCAGCTCCTAAAGATCGCCATCCAAAACCAGGTTGTGCACAGGGCCATGGAGTGTATTGAGAGAGGATTTCACACACATGTCTTAGGGAAGGCACTTTCTTATCTCGACTTGTAAGGAGATGGAAAGAAACATCTTCCTATCTGAGTGGCAATCACTACTGAAGCTGAGTTAAACTATATATAACACCCATTCCTGGAAAAAACTTGTTGCCAGATCTCCCTTCCTTCCAGTGCAAAAGGATCGCCTTGCCAACGTAGGTTTACACAGGCCCATGAAGGGCCTTGAGAGACAATCTCATCCACATGATTTAGAGAAAGCACTTTCTTATCCTGGTTTGTATTTAGATGGTAAGAGACATCTTTGTATCTGAGTGGCAATCACTACTACAACTCGGATAAACTATGTATAGCACCCATTCCCTGGAAGTAACTTCATGCCCCATCTCTTTTCCTTCCCACTCCTAAAGATCACCTTCCCAAAATGGTTTTGCACAGGTCCACATAGCACCTTCAGAGAGAATGTCACTCACTTGCCTTAGACCGGGCACTTTCTTATCCTGGACAGTAAGTAGATGTTATGAAACATCTTTCTATCTTTATGGCAATCACTACTAGAGCTGAGTGAAACGATGGATACCAGCCATTCCTGGAAGTAACTTCATGCCCAATCTCCTTTCCTTCCAGCTCCTAAGGATGGCCTTCCCAAAGAAAGTTGTGCACAGCACCATGTAGGGCCTTGAGACAGAATCTCAGTCAAATTCCTTAGAGAAGGCACTTTCTTATCCTGGCTTTGTGAGAAGATGGTAAGAAACATCTTGGTATCTGAGGGGCAATCACTACTACAGCTGAGTTAAACTATGGCTAACATCCATTCCTGGAAGTACCTTCATGCCCAATCTCCCTTCCTCCCACCTGCTAATGATCACCATCCGAAAGGAGGTTTGGAAACAGGGCCGTGGAGTTCCTAGGGACAGGGACACTCTCAAATTCCTTAGAGAACACACTTTCTTCTCTCGGTTTGCAAGTTGACAGAAAGAAACATCTTTGTATCCAAGTGTGAATCATTACTAGCTTTCGGGTTAAGGTTCGTGTTAGAGTTTGGGTTAGGGATCGGGTTAGGTTTAGGGTCAGGATTAGGGTTTGGGTTCGGGTTCGGGTTAGGGTTAAGGTTAGGCTTAGGGTTCAGGTTAGGGTTTGTGTACTGGCTTGGTTTAAGTTTAGGGTTAGGGTTGGGGTTAGGGCTAGGGACAGGGTTAGGGTCAGGCTTAGGTTTAGGGTTAGCTTTCGGGTTCGGGTTCGGGTTCGGGTTAGGGTTAGTGTTAGGGTTATGGTTGAGTTCCGCTTAGGGTTAGGGTCAGGGTGCAGGTTAAATTTCAGGCTGGTTTATGGCTAGGGTTACATTTAGGATTGTGGTTAATGTTAGGCTTAGGATTCTGGTTAGTGTTAGGGTCGGGTTAGGCTTTGGGTGAGGGTTAGATTTAGGGTTCGGGATTGAGTTATGGTTAGGCTTAGGGTAAGTGTTACTGTTTGCTTAGAATTAGGGCTATCGTTGCCTTCCCATTAGGGTTAACGTTCGGGTTATTGTTAGGGTTAGGGTTATGGTTCCGGTTAGGGGTTAGTGTTAGGGTTAGGATTGGGGTGAGGGTTAGGGTTAGGGTTCTGGTTAGGGTTGGAGTTGGGGTTCGTGTAAGCTTTTGGTTTAGGTTTAGGGTTAGAGTTAGCCCTCAGGTCAGTGGTCGGGTTAGCTTTAGTTTAAGGTTTGTGCTAGGGTTCAGCTTAGGGTTAGAGCTAGGTTTAGTGGTCTGGTTAGTGTTAGAGTTAGAGTTAGTGTTAGGGTTAGTGTTAGTGTTAGGATCGGGTCCGTCTTCAGGTTAGGGTTAGTGTTAGGCATCGGTTTAGGGTACGAGTTAGGGTTAGGGTTCGTGTTAGGATTAGGGTTAGGTTTAGGGCTATGGTTGGGTTCGTGTTCGTGTTAGGGATAGGGTTCGGGTTATGGTTAGGGGTCAGGTTCGGGTTCGGATTAGATTTAGCATTAGTGTTCACGTGAGGGCTAGGGTTCGGGTTCTGGTTAGTGTTAGCATTAGGGTTAGGTTTCAGGTTAGGATTAGCATTAGGTTTAGGGTTAATGTTAAGTTTAGACTTAGGTTTAGTATTATGGTTCGCTTTCGGGTTAGAGTTAGGGTTAGGATTCATGTTAGGGTAAGGGCTATGGTTTGGGTTAGCATTAAGTTTAGTTTTAGTGTTAGTATTTGGATTAGGGTTATGGTTATGTTTCAGGTTTGGTTTAGGGTTAGCTTTAGCGTTAGGGTTCACATTAGGGTTAGGATTGTGGTTGCCTTCAGTTTAGGGTTGGAGTTGTGTTATGTATAGGGTTATGTTTAGTGTTCAGATTAATGTTACGATTAGGTTTCAGTTTCGGTTTAGGATTAACCTTAGCTTTAGGGTTTGGGTTAGTGCTAGGGTTAGGGGTAGGGTTGGATTCGGGTTAGGGTTAGGGTTAGAATTAGAGCTGGATTTAGGGTTATGGTTCGGTGTAGTGTTAGGTTTAAGGTTAGGTCAAAGGTTGGGGTTAGGGTTAGGATTGGGTTTAGTGTTAGAGTTAGTGTTCAGGTTAGTGTTAGGGTTAGGGTTCAGCTACAAGATCACGTTAGGGTTAGGGTTAGTGTCGAGCTAGGAGTCATGTTAGGGTTAGGGTTACGGTTCAGGTTAGGGTTTCTGATAATGTTAGGGTTAATATTCGTGTTAGGATAATGGTTAGCTTTAGGGTTGGGTTCATGTTAGTGTTAGATATGGGGTTCAGGTTAGGTTTAGATTTCAACTTCTTGTTCGGGTTATTGTTACGTTTCGGGTTATGTTTAGGGTTTGGATTAGGGTTACAGTTATTGTTAGTGTTACATTTAGGGAGTGGTTAGTGTTCGGATTAGGGTTAGGGTTCGGGTTCTGGATTGTGTTAGGGTTTTGTTTATTGTCGGGTTCGGCTTCGTGTCAGGGTTAGGTTTTGAGTTCAGTTTAGTTAACGGTTAGGGTGAGTGTTAGGGTTAGACTTTGGTTTCGGGTTACTATTAGAGTTGGGGTTGGGGTTAGGATTAGGCTTCGGTTTAGTGCTAGGGTTAGGGTTAGGGTTGGTTTGGGTTAGGGTTAGAGATTGTTATGGTTAGGCGTGGGACTGGGTTAGGGTTTGGGTTCGGGTTTGGGTTAGGATTAGGGTTAGTGTTAGAGTTTGGATTAGGGTTAGGCTTCGGGTTAGAGCTAGGGTTAAGGTTAGGGTTGGGTTGGGTTACAGATAGCATTAGGGTTCAAGTTTAGGTTAGGGTTAGGGTTCGTTTAGGGTTACGGTTCGGGTTAGTGTTAGGGTTGCTGTTAGAGTTCGAGTTATGGTTAGGCTTAGGGTTAGGGTTAGGTTTACTCTTAGGTTTTGGTTGGGTTAGGGTTAGGGTTAGGGTTTGGGTTAGTGTTTGTGTCATGGTTAGTTTGGTTAGGGTTAGGGATAGCGATTGTGTTAAGTTTAGTGTTAGGGCTAGAGTTCGGTTTAGGTTTGGTTTTGGGTTAAGATTAGGGTTCGGATTAGGTATATGTTTAGTGTTAAGTTTAGGTTTCGGGTGAGGAGTAAGGTTAGGGTTAAGGTTAAAGTTAGAGTTAGTGTTAGGGTTAGGGTACAGGTTAGGTTTAGAGTTAGAGTAAGAGTTAGAGTAAGAGTTAGGGTTAGTTTTATGATTCAACTTCAGGTTAGGGTTTTGATTAGGTTTCGTGTTAGGGTAAGCCTTACAGTTTGGGTTAGGGTTAGGTATAAGGTCAAGTTTAGTTTTAGGGTTAGTGTTGGGATTAGCGTGAGGGTTCAATTTCAGGTTAGGGATTGTTTATGGTGAGGGTTAGGCTCGGGTTAAGCTTTGTAAGTAGATGGTAAGAAACATCTTTCTATCTGAGGGGCATCACTACTACAGCTGAGTTAAACTATGGATAACGCCAGTTCCTGGAACGAAGTTCAGGCCCAATATCCCTTCCTTCCGTTACATGAGGATTGCCTTCCTAAGGAAGGTGTGGAAGGAGGACCATGTAGTGCCTTGAGACAATCTCACTCACAAGCCATAGAGAACACACTTAATGATAGCAGATTCTAAGTAGATGGTTAGGAACATGTTTGTATCTGAGTGGCAAGAATTGCTACAGCTGAGCTACACTAAGTATAACACCCATTTCTGGAAATGACTTAGTGCCCACTCTCCTTTCCTTCCAACTCTTAAGGATTGCCTTCTCAAAGCAGGTTTGGAAACAGGACTGTGTATTGTCTTGTGACAGCATGTCACTCATAAGCCATTGAGAGCGCGTTATCTCATACTACATTCTAAGTAGATGGCTAGAAGCATGTTTGTATCTGAGTGACAGGCATTACTACAGCTGAGCTAAACTAAGTATAACTCCCATTCCTGGAAATTACTATGTGCCCAATCTCCCTCCTTCCAGCTCCAAAGGATCACTTTCCCAAAGCAGGTATGGAAACAGGGCCATGTAGGGACTTGACACAGGATCACTCTCAAATGCCTTAGAGAATGGAATTTCTTATCCTTAGTTTGAAGTAGATGGTTAGAACCATCTTTGTTTGTGAGTGGCAAACATTACTACAGCTGAGTTAAACTGTGTATAAGACCCATTCCTGGAAACAACTTGGTGCCCAATCTCCCTTTCTCCCAGCTCCTAAAGATCGCCATCCAAAACCAGGTTGTGCACAGGGCCATGGAGTGTATTGAGAGAGGATTTCACACACATGTCTTAGGGAAGGCACTTTCTTATCTCGACTTGTAAGGAGATGGAAAGAAACATCTTCCTATCTGAGTGGCAATCACTACTGAAGCTGAGTTAAACTATATATAACACCCATTCCTGGAAAAAACTTGTTGCCAGATCTCCCTTCCTTCCAGTGCAAAAGGATCGCCTTGCCAACGTAGGTTTACACAGGCCCATGAAGGGCCTTGAGAGACAATCTCATCCACATGATTTAGAGAAAGCACTTTCTTATCCTGGTTTGTATTTAGATGGTAAGAGACATCTTTGTATCTGAGTGGCAATCACTACTACAACTCGGATAAACTATGTATAGCACCCATTCCCTGGAAGTAACTTCATGCCCCATCTCTTTTCCTTCCCACTCCTAAAGATCACCTTCCCAAAATGGTTTTGCACAGGTCCACATAGCACCTTCAGAGAGAATGTCACTCACTTGCCTTAGACCGGGCACTTTCTTATCCTGGACAGTAAGTAGATGTTATGAAACATCTTTCTATCTTTATGGCAATCACTACTAGAGCTGAGTGAAACGATGGATACCAGCCATTCCTGGAAGTAACTTCATGCCCAATCTCCTTTCCTTCCAGCTCCTAAGGATGGCCTTCCCAAAGAAAGTTGTGCACAGCACCATGTAGGGCCTTGAGACAGAATCTCAGTCAAATTCCTTAGAGAAGGCACTTTCTTATCCTGGCTTTGTGAGAAGATGGTAAGAAACATCTTGGTATCTGAGGGGCAATCACTACTACAGCTGAGTTAAACTATGGCTAACATCCATTCCTGGAAGTACCTTCATGCCCAATCTCCCTTCCTCCCACCTGCTAATGATCACCAGCCGAAAGGAGGTTTGGAAACAGGGTCGTGGAGTTCCTAGGGACAGGGACACTCTCAACTTCCTTAGAGAACACACTTTCTTCTTTCGGTTTGCAAGATGACAGAAAGAAACATCTTTGTATCCAAGTGTGAATCATTACTAGCTTTCGGGTTAAGGTTCGTGTGAGAGTTTGGGTTAGGGATCGGGTTAGGTTTAGGGTCAGGATTAGGGTTTGGGTTCGGGTTCGGGTTAGGGTTAAGGTTAGGCTTAGGGTTCAGGTTAGGGTTTGTGTACTGGCTTGGTTTAAGTTTAGGGTTAGGGTTGGGGTTAGGGCTAGGGACAGGGTTAGGGTCAGGCTTAGGTTTAGGGTTAGCTTTCGGGTTCGGGTTCGGGTTCGGGTTAGGGTTAGTGTTAGGGTTATGGTTGAGTTCCGCTTAGGGTTAGGGTCAGGGTGCAGGTTAAATTTCAGGCTGGTTTATGGCTAGGGTTACATTTAGGATTGTGGTTAATGTTAGGCTTAGAATTCTGGTTAGTGTTAGGGTCGGGTTAGGCTTTGGGTGAGGGTTAGATTTAGGGTTCGGGATTGAGTTATGGTTAGGCTTAGGGTAAGTGTTACTGTTTGCTTAGAATTAGGGCTATCGTTGCCTTCCCATTAGGGTTAACGTTCGGGTTATTGTTAGGGTTAGGGTTATGGTTCCGGTTAGGGGTTAGTGTTAGGGTTAGGATTGGGGTGAGGGTTAGGGTTAGGGTTCTGGTTAGGGTTGGAGTTGGGGTTCGTGTAAGCTTTTGGTTTAGGTTTAGGGTTAGAGTTAGCCCTCAGGTCAGTGGTCGGGTTAGCTTTAGTTTAAGGTTTGTGCTAGGGTTCAGCTTAGGGTTAGAGCTAGGTTTAGTGGTCTGGTTAGTGTTAGAGTTAGAGTTAGTGTTAGGGTTAGTGTTAGTGTTAGGATCGGGTCCGTCTTCAGGTTAGGGTTAGTGTTAGGCATCGGTTTAGGGTACGAGTTAGGGTTAGGGTTCGTGTTAGGATTAGGGTTAGGTTTAGGGCTATGGTTGGGTTCGTGTTCGTGTTAGGGATAGGGTTCGGGTTATGGTTAGGGGTCAGGTTCGGGTTCGGATTAGATTTAGCATTAGTGTTCACGTGAGGGCTAGGGTTCGGGTTCTGGTTAGTGTTAGCATTAGGGTTAGGTTTCAGGTTAGGATTAGCATTAGGTTTAGGGTTAATGTTAAGTTTAGACTTAGGTTTAGTATTATGGTTCGCTTTCGGGTTAGAGTTAGGGTTAGGATTCATGTTAGGGTAAGGGCTATGGTTTGGGTTAGCATTAAGTTTAGTTTTAGTGTTAGTATTTGGATTAGGGTTATGGTTATGTTTCAGGTTTGGTTTAGGGTTAGCTTTAGCGTTAGGGTTCACATTAGGGTTAGGATTGTGGTTGCCTTCAGTTTAGGGTTGGAGTTGTGTTATGTATAGGGTTATGTTTAGTGTTCAGATTAATGTTACGATTAGGTTTCAGTTTCGGTTTAGGATTAACCTTAGCTTTAGGGTTTGGGTTAGTGCTAGGGTTAGGGGTAGGGTTGGATTCGGGTTAGGGTTAGGGTTAGAATTAGAGCTGGATTTAGGGTTATGGTTCGGTGTAGTGTTAGGTTTAAGGTTAGGTCAAAGGTTGGGGTTAGGGTTAGGATTGGGTTTAGTGTTAGAGTTAGTGTTCAGGTTAGTGTTAGGGTTAGGGTTCAGCTACAAGATCACGTTAGGGTTAGGGTTAGTGTCGAGCTAGGAGTCATGTTAGGGTTAGGGTTACGGTTCAGGTTAGGGTTTCTGATAATGTTAGGGTTAATATTCGTGTTAGGATAATGGTTAGCTTTAGGGTTGGGTTCATGTTAGTGTTAGATATGGGGTTCAGGTTAGGTTTAGATTTCAACTTCTTGTTCGGGTTATTGTTACGTTTCGGGTTATGTTTAGGGTTTGGATTAGGGTTACAGTTATTGTTAGTGTTACATTTAGGGAGTGGTTAGTGTTTGGATTAGGGTTAGGGTTCGGGTTCTGGATTGTGTTAGGGTTTTGTTTATTGTCGGGTTCGGCTTCGTGTCAGGGTTAGGTTTTGAGTTCAGTTTAGTTAACGGTTAGGGTGAGTGTTAGGGTTAGACTTTGGTTTCGGGTTACTATTAGAGTTGGGGTTGGGGTTAGGATTAGGCTTCGGTTTAGTGCTAGGGTTAGGGTTAGGGTTGGTTTGGGTTAGGGTTAGAGATTGTTATGGTTAGGCGTGGGACTGGGTTAGGGTTTGGGTTCGGGTTTGGGTTAGGATTAGGGTTAGTGTTAGAGTTTGGATTAGGGTTAGGCTTCGGGTTAGAGCTAGGGTTAAGGTTAGGGTTGGGTTGGGTTACAGATAGCATTAGGGTTCAAGTTTAGGTTAGGGTTAGGGTTCGTTTAGGGTTACGGTTCGGGTTAGTGTTAGGGTTGCTGTTAGAGTTCGAGTTATGGTTAGGCTTAGGGTTAGGGTTAGGTTTACTCTTAGGTTTTGGTTGGGTTAGGGTTAGGGTTAGGGTTTGGGTTAGTGTTTGTGTCATGGTTAGTTTGGTTAGGGTTAGGGATAGCGATTGTGTTAAGTTTAGTGTTAGGGCTAGAGTTCGGGTTAGCTTTGGTTTTGGGTTAAGATTAGGGTTCGGATTAGGTATATGTTTAGTGTTAAGTTTAGGTTTCGGGTGAGGAGTAAGGTTAGGGTTAAGGTTAAAGTTAGAGTTAGTGTTAGGGTTAGGGTACAGGTTAGGTTTAGAGTTAGAGTAAGAGTTAGAGTAAGAGTTAGGGTTAGTTTTATGATTCAACTTCAGGTTAGGGTTTTGATTAGGTTTCGTGTTAGGGTAAGCCTTACAGTTTGGGTTAGGGTTAGGTATAAGGTCAAGTTTAGTTTTAGGGTTAGTGTTGGGATTAGCGTGAGGGTTCAATTTCAGGTTAGGGATTGTTTATGGTGAGGGTTAGGCTCGGGTTAAGCTTTGTAAGTAGATGGTAAGAAACATCTTTCTATCTGAGGGGCATCACTACTACAGCTGAGTTAAACTATGGATAACGCCAGTTCCTGGAACGAAGTTCAGGCCCAATATCCCTTCCTTCCGTTACATGAGGATTGCCTTCCTAAGGAAGGTGTGGAAGGAGGACCATGTAGTGCCTTGAGACAATCTCACTCACAAGCCATAGAGAACACACTTAATGATAGCAGATTCTAAGTAGATGGTTAGGAACATGTTTGTATCTGAGTGGCAAGAATTGCTACAGCTGAGCTACACTAAGTATAACACCCATTTCTGGAAATGACTTAGTGCCCACTCTCCTTTCCTTCCAACTCTTAAGGATTGCCTTCTCAAAGCAGGTTTGGAAACAGGACTGTGTATTGTCTTGTGACAGCATGTCACTCATAAGCCATTGAGAGCGCGTTTTCTCATACTACATTCTAAGTAGATGGCTAGAAGCATGTTTGTATCTGAGTGACAGGCATTACTACAGCTGAGCTAAACTAAGTATAACTCCCATTCCTGGAAATTACTATGTGCCCAATCTCCCTCCTTCCAGCTCCAAAGGATCACTTTCCCAAAGCAGGTATGGAAACAGGGCCATGTAGGGACTTGACACAGGATCACTCTCAAATGCCTTAGAGAACGGAATTTCTTATCCTTAGTTTGAAGTAGATGGTTAGAACCATCTTTGTTTGTGAGTGGCAAACATTACTACAGCTGAGTTAAACTGTGTATAAGACCCATTCCTGGAAACAACTTGGTGCCCAATCTCTCTTTCTCCCAGCTCCTAAAGATCGCCATCCAAAACCAGGTTGTGCACAGGGCCATGGAGTGTATTGAGAGAGGATTTCACACACATGTCTTAGGGAAGGCACTTTCTTATCTCGACTTGTAAGGAGATGGAAAGAAACATCTTCCTATCTGAGTGGCAATCACTACTGAAGCTGAGTTAAACTATATATAACACCCATTCCTGGAAAAAACTTGTTGCCAGATCTCCCTTCCTTCCAGTGCAAAAGGATCGCCTTGCCAACGTAGGTTTACACAGGCCCATGAAGGGCCTTGAGAGACAATCTCATCCACATGATTTAGAGAAAGCACTTTCTTATCCTGGTTTGTATTTAGATGGTAAGAGACATCTTTGTATCTGAGTGGCAATCACTACTACAACTCGGATAAACTATGTATAGCACCCATTCCCTGGAAGTAACTTCATGCCCCATCTCTTTTCCTTCCCACTCCTAAAGATCACCTTCCCAAAATGGTTTTGCACAGGTCCACATAGCACCTTCAGAGAGAATGTCACTCACTTGCCTTAGACCGGGCACTTTCTTATCCTGGACAGTAAGTAGATGTTATGAAACATCTTTCTATCTTTATGGCAATCACTACTAGAGCTGAGTGAAACGATGGATACCAGCCATTCCTGGAAGTAACTTCATGCCCAATCTCCTTTCCTTCCAGCTCCTAAGGATGGCCTTCCCAAAGAAAGTTGTGCACAGCACCATGTAGGGCCTTGAGACAGAATCTCAGTCAAATTCCTTAGAGAAGGCACTTTCTTATCCTGGCTTTGTGAGAAGATGGTAAGAAACATCTTGGTATCTGAGGGGCAATCACTACTACAGCTGAGTTAAACTATGGCTAACATCCATTCCTGGAAGTACCTTCATGCCCAATCTCCCTTCCTCCCACCTGCTAATGATCACCATCCGAAAGGAGGTTTGGAAACAGGGCCGTGGAGTTCCTAGGGACAGGGACACTCTCAAATTCCTTAGAGAACACACTTTCTTCTCTCGGTTTGCAAGTTGACAGAAAGAAACATCTTTGTATCCAAGTGTGAATCATTACTAGCTTTCGGGTTAAGGTTCGTGTTAGAGTTTGGGTTAGGGATCGGGTTAGGTTTAGGGTCAGGATTAGGGTTTGGGTTCGGGTTCGGGTTAGGGTTAAGGTTAGGCTTAGGGTTCAGGTTAGGGTTTGTGTACTGGCTTGGTTTAAGTTTAGGGTTAGGGTTGGGGTTAGGGCTAGGGACAGGGTTAGGGTCAGGCTTAGGTTTAGGGTTAGCTTTCGGGTTCGGGTTCGGGTTCGGGTTAGGGTTAGTGTTAGGGTTATGGTTGAGTTCCGCTTAGGGTTAGGGTCAGGGTGCAGGTTAAATTTCAGGCTGGTTTATGGCTAGGGTTACATTTAGGATTGGGGTTAATGTTAGGCTTAGGATTCTGGTTAGTGTTAGGGTCGGGTTAGGCTTTGGGTGAGGGTTAGATTTAGGGTTCGGGATTGAGTTATGGTTAGGCTTAGGGTAAGTGTTACTGTTTGCTTAGAATTAGGGCTATCGTTGCCTTCCCATTAGGGTTAACGTTCGGGTTATTGTTAGGGTTAGGGTTATGGTTCCAGTTAGGGGTTAGTGTTAGGGTTAGGATTGGGGTGAGGGTTAGGGTTAGGGTTCTGGTTAGGGTTGGAGTTGGGGTTCGTGTAAGCTTTTGGTTTAGGTTTAGGGTTAGAGTTAGCCCTCAGGTCAGTGGTCGGGTTAGCTTTAGTTTAAGGTTTGTGCTAGGGTTCAGCTTAGGGTTAGAGCTAGGTTTAGTGGTCTGGTTAGTGTTAGAGTTAGAGTTAGTGTTAGGGTTAGTGTTAGTGTTAGGCATCGGTTTAGGGTACGAGTTAGGGTTAGGGTTCGTGTTAGGATTAGGGTTAGGTTTAGGGCTATGGTTGGGTTCGTGTTCGTGTTAGGGATAGGGTTCGGGTTATGGTTAGGGGTCAGGTTCGGGTTCGGATTAGATTTAGCATTAGTGTTCACGTGAGGGCTAGGGTTCGGGTTCTGGTTAGTGTTAGCATTAGGGTTAGGTTTCAGGTTAGGATTAGCATTAGGTTTAGGGTTAATGTTAAGTTTAGACTTAGGTTTAGTATTATGGTTCGCTTTCGGGTTAGAGTTAGGGTTAGGATTCATGTTAGGGTAAGGGCTATGGTTTGGGTTAGCATTAAGTTTAGTTTTAGTGTTAGTATTTGGATTAGGGTTATGGTTATGTTTCAGGTTTGGTTTAGGGTTAGCTTTAGCGTTAGGGTTCACATTAGGGTTAGGATTGTGGTTGCCTTCAGTTTAGGGTTGGAGTTGTGTTATGTATAGGGTTATGTTTAGTGTTCAGATTAATGTTACGATTAGGTTTCAGTTTCGGTTTAGGATTAACCTTAGCTTTAGGGTTTGGGTTAGTGCTAGGGTTAGGGGTAGGGTTGGATTCGGGTTAGGGTTAGGGTTAGAATTAGAGCTGGATTTAGGGTTATGGTTCGGTGTAGTGTTAGGTTTAAGGTTAGGTCAAAGGTTGGGGTTAGGGTTAGGATTGGGTTTAGTGTTAGAGTTAGTGTTCAGGTTAGTGTTAGGGTTAGGGTTCAGCTACAAGATCACGTTAGGGTTAGGGTTAGTGTCGAGCTAGGAGTCATGTTAGGGTTAGGGTTACGGTTCAGGTTAGGGTTTCTGATAATGTTAGGGTTAATATTCGTGTTAGGATAATGGTTAGCTTTAGGGTTGGGTTCATGTTAGTGTTAGATATGGGGTTCAGGTTAGGTTTAGATTTCAACTTCTTGTTCGGGTTATTGTTACGTTTCGGGTTATGTTTAGGGTTTGGATTAGGGTTACAGTTATTGTTAGTGTTACATTTAGGGAGTGGTTAGTGTTCGGATTAGGGTTAGGGTTCGGGTTCTGGATTGTGTTAGGGTTTTGTTTATTGTCGGGTTCGGCTTCGTGTCAGGGTTAGGTTTTGAGTTCAGTTTAGTTAACGGTTAGGGTGAGTGTTAGGGTTAGACTTTGGTTTCGGGTTACTATTAGAGTTGGGGTTGGGGTTAGGATTAGGCTTCGGTTTAGTGCTAGGGTTAGGGTTAGGGTTGGTTTGGGTTAGGGTTAGAGATTGTTATGGTTAGGCGTGGGACTGGGTTAGGGTTTGGGTTCGGGTTTGGGTTAGGATTAGGGTTAGTGTTAGAGTTTGGATTAGGGTTAGGCTTCGGGTTAGAGCTAGGGTTAAGGTTAGGGTTGGGTTGGGTTACAGATAGCATTAGGGTTCAAGTTTAGGTTAGGGTTAGGGTTCGTTTAGGGTTACGGTTCGGGTTAGTGTTAGGGTTGCTGTTAGAGTTCGAGTTATGGTTAGGCTTAGGGTTAGGGTTAGGTTTACTATTAGGTTTTGGTTGGGTTAGGGTTAGGGTTAGGGTTTGGGTTAGTGTTTGTGTCATGGTTAGTTTGGTTAGGGTTAGGGATAGCGATTGTGTTAAGTTTAGTGTTAGGGCTAGAGTTCGGTTTAGGTTTGGTTTTGGGTTAAGATTAGGGTTCGGATTAGGTATATGTTTAGTGTTAAGTTTAGGTTTCGGGTGAGGAGTAAGGTTAGGGTTAAGGTTAAAGTTAGAGTTAGTGTTAGGGTTAGGGTACAGGTTAGGTTTAGAGTTAGAGTAAGAGTTAGAGTAAGAGTTAGGGTTAGTTTTATGATTCAACTTCAGGTTAGGGTTTTGATTAGGTTTCGTGTTAGGGTAAGCCTTACAGTTTGGGTTAGGGTTAGGTATAAGGTCAAGTTTAGTTTTAGGGTTAGTGTTGGGATTAGCGTGAGGCTTCAATTTCAGGTTAGGGATTGTTTATGGTGAGGGTTAGGCTCGGGTTAAGCTTTGTAAGTAGATGGTAAGAAACATCTTTCTATCTGAGGGGCATCACTACTACAGCTGAGTTAAACTATGGATAACGCCAGTTCCTGGAACGAAGTTCAGGCCCAATATCCCTTCCTTCCGTTACATGAGGATTGCCTTCCTAAGGAAGGTGTGGAAGGAGGACCATGTAGTGCCTTGAGACAATCTCACTCACAAGCCATAGAGAACACACTTAATGATAGCAGATTCTAAGTAGATGGTTAGGAACATGTTTGTATCTGAGTGGCAAGAATTGCTACAGCTGAGCTACACTAAGTATAACACCCATTTCTGGAAATGACTTAGTGCCCACTCTCCTTTCCTTCCAACTCTTAAGGATTGCCTTCTCAAAGCAGGTTTGGAAACAGGACTGTGTATTGTCTTGTGACAGCATGTCACTCATAAGCCATTGAGAGCGCGTTTTCTCATACTACATTCTAAGTAGATGGCTAGAAGCATGTTTGTATCTGAGTGACAGGCATTACTACAGCTGAGCTAAACTAAGTATAACTCCCATTCCTGGAAATTACTATGTGCCCAATCTCCCTCCTTCCAGCTCCAAAGGATCACTTTCCCAAAGCAGGTATGGAAACAGGGCCATGTAGGGACTTGACACAGGATCACTCTCAAATGCCTTAGAGAACGGAATTTCTTATCCTTAGTTTGAAGTAGATGGTTAGAACCATCTTTGTTTGTGAGTGGCAAACATTACTACAGCTGAGTTAAACTGTGTATAAGACCCATTCCTGGAAACAACTTGGTGCCCAATCTCCCTTTCTCCCAGCTCCTAAAGATCGCCATCCAAAACCAGGTTGTGCACAGGGCCATGGAGTGTATTGAGAGAGGATTTCACACACATGTCTTAGGGAAGGCACTTTCTTATCTCGACTTGTAAGGAGATGGAAAGAAACATCTTCCTATCTGAGTGGCAATCACTACTGAAGCTGAGTTAAACTATATATAACACCCATTCCTGGAAAAAACTTGTTGCCAGATCTCCCTTCCTTCCAGTGCAAAAGGATCGCCTTGCCAACGTAGGTTTACACAGGCCCATGAAGGGCCTTGAGAGACAATCTCATCCACATGATTTAGAGAAAGCACTTTCTTATCCTGGTTTGTATTTAGATGGTAAGAGACATCTTTGTATCTGAGTGGCAATCACTACTACAACTCGGATAAACTATGTATAGCACCCATTCCCTGGAAGTAACTTCATGCCCCATCTCTTTTCCTTTCCACTCCTAAAGATCACCTTCCCAAAATGGTTTTGCACAGGTCCACATAGCACCTTCAGAGAGAATGTCACTCACTTGCCTTAGACCGGGCACTTTCTTATCCTGGACAGTAAGTAGATGTTATGAAACATCTTTCTATCTTTATGGCAATCACTACTAGAGCTGAGTGAAACGATGGATACCAGCCATTCCTGGAAGTAACTTCATGCCCAATCTCCTTTCCTTCCAGCTCCTAAGGATGGCCTTCCCAAAGAAAGTTGTGCACAGCACCATGTAGGGCCTTGAGACAGAATCTCAGTCAAATTCCTTAGAGAAGGCACTTTCTTATCCTGGCTTTGTGAGAAGATGGTAAGAAACATCTTGGTATCTGAGGGGCAATCACTACTACAGCTGAGTTAAACTATGGCTAACATCCATTCCTGGAAGTACCTTCATGCCCAATCTCCCTTCCTCCCACCTGCTAATGATCACCATCCGAAAGGAGGTTTGGAAACAGGGCCGTGGAGTTCCTAGGGACAGGGACACTCTCAAATTCCTTAGAGAACACACTTTCTTCTCTCGGTTTGCAAGTTGACAGAAAGAAACATCTTTGTATCCAAGTGTGAATCATTACTAGCTTTCGGGTTAAGGTTCGTGTGAGAGTTTGGGTTAGGGATCGGGTTAGGTTTAGGGTCAGGATTAGGGTTTGGGTTCGGGTTCGGGTTAGGGTTAAGGTTAGGCTTAGGGTTCAGGTTAGGGTTTGTGTACTGGCTTGGTTTAAGTTTAGGGTTAGGGTTGGGGTTAGGGCTAGGGACAGGGTTAGGGTCAGGCTTAGGTTTAGGGTTAGCTTTCGGGTTCGGGTTCGGGTTCGGGTTAGGGTTAGTGTTAGGGTTAGTGTTGAGTTCCGCTTAGGGTTAGGGTCAGGGTGCAGGTTAAATTTCAGGCTGGTTTATGGCTAGGGTTACATTTAGGATTGTGGTTAATGTTAGGCTTAGGATTCTGGTTAGTGTTAGGGTCGGGTTAGGCTTTGGGTGAGGGTTAGATTTAGGGTTCGGGATTGAGTTATGGTTAGGCTTAGGGTAAGTGTTACTGTTTGCTTAGAATTAGGGCTATCGTTGCCTTCCCATTAGGGTTAACGTTCGGGTTATTGTTAGGGTTAGGGTTATGGTTCCGGTTAGGGGTTAGTGTTAGGGTTAGGATTGGGGTGAGGGTTAGGGTTAGGGTTCTGGTTAGGGTTGGAGTTGGGGTTCGTGTAAGCTTTTGGTTTAGGTTTAGGGTTAGAGTTAGCCCTCAGGTCAGTGGTCGGGTTAGCTTTAGTTTAAGGTTTGTGCTAGGGTTCAGCTTAGGGTTAGAGCTAGGTTTAGTGGTCTGGTTAGTGTTAGAGTTAGAGTTAGTGTTAGGGTTAGTGTTAGTGTTAGGATCGGGTCCGTCTTCAGGTTAGGGTTAGTGTTAGGCATCGGTTTAGGGTACGAGTTAGGGTTAGGGTTCGTGTTAGGATTAGGGTTAGGTTTAGGGCTATGGTTGGGTTCGTGTTCGTGTTAGGGATAGGGTTCGGGTTATGGTTAGGGGTCAGGTTCGGGTTCGGATTAGATTTAGCATTAGTGTTCACGTGAGGGCTAGGGTTCGGGTTCTGGTTAGTGTTAGCATTAGGGTTAGGTTTCAGGTTAGGATTAGCATTAGGTTTATGGTTAATGTTAAGTTTAGACTTAGGTTTAGTATTATGGTTCGCTTTCGGGTTAGAGTTAGGGTTAGGATTCATGTTAGGGTAAGGGCTATGGTTTGGGTTAGCATTAAGTTTAGTTTTAGTGTTAGTATTTGGATTAGGGTTATGGTTATGTTTCAGGTTTGGTTTAGGGTTAGCTTTAGCGTTAGGGTTCACATTAGGGTTAGGATTGTGGTTGCCTTCAGTTTAGGGTTGGAGTTGTGTTATGTATAGGGTTATGTTTAGTGTTCAGATTAATGTTACGATTAGGTTTCAGTTTCGGTTTAGGATTAACCTTAGCTTTAGGGTTTGGGTTAGTGCTAGGGTTAGGGGTAGGGTTGGATTCGGGTTAGGGTTAGGGTTAGAATTAGAGCTGGATTTAGGGTTATGGTTCGGTGTAGTGTTAGGTTTAAGGTTAGGTCAAAGGTTGGGGTTAGGGTTAGGATTGGGTTTAGTGTTAGAGTTAGTGTTCAGGTTAGTGTTAGGGTTAGGGTTCAGCTACAAGATCACGTTAGGGTTAGGGTTAGTGTCGAGCTAGGAGTCATGTTAGGGTTAGGGTTACGGTTCAGGTTAGGGTTTCTGATAATGTTAGGGTTAATATTCGTGTTAGGATAATGGTTAGCTTTAGGGTTGGGTTCATGTTAGTGTTAGATATGGGGTTCAGGTTAGGTTTAGATTTCAACTTCTTGTTCGGGTTATTGTTACGTTTCGGGTTATGTTTAGGGTTTGGATTAGGGTTACAGTTATTGTTAGTGTTACATTTAGGGAGTGGTTAGTGTTCGGATTAGGGTTAGGGTTCGGGTTCTGGATTGTGTTAGGGTTTTGTTTATTGTCGGGTTCGGCTTCGTGTCAGGGTTAGGTTTTGAGTTCAGTTTAGTTAACGGTTAGGGTGAGTGTTAGGGTTAGACTTTGGTTTCGGGTTACTATTAGAGTTGGGGTTGGGGTTAGGATTAGGCTTCGGTTTAGTGCTAGGGTTAGGGTTAGGGTTGGTTTGGGTTAGGGTTAGAGATTGTTATGGTTAGGCATGGGACTGGGTTAGGGTTAGGGTTCGGGTTTGGGTTAGGATTAGGGTTAGTGTTAGAGTTTGGATTAGGGTTAGGCTTCGGGTTAGAGCTAGGGTTAAGGTTAGGGTTGGGTTGGGTTACAGATAGCATTAGGGTTCAAGTTTAGGTTAGGGTTAGGGTTCGTTTAGGGTTACGGTTCGGGTTAGTGTTAGGGTTGCTGTTAGAGTTCGAGTTATGGTTAGGCTTAGGGTTAGGGTTAGGTTTACTCTTAGGTTTTGGTTGGGTTAGGGTTAGGGTTAGGGTTTGGGTTAGTGTTTGTGTCATGGTTAGTTTGGTTAGGGTTAGGGATAGCGATAGTGTTAAGTTTAGTGTTAGGGCTAGAGTTCGGTTTAGGTTTGGTTTTGGGTTAAGATTAGGGTTTGGATTAGGTATATGTTTAGTGTTAAGTTTAGGATTCGGGTGAGGATTAAGGTTAGGGTTAAGGTTAAATTTAGTGTTAGTGTTAGGGTTAGGGTACAGGTTAGGTTTAGAGTTAGAGTAAGAGTTAGAGTAAGAGTTAGGGTTAGTTTTATGATTCAACTTCAGGTTAGGGTTTTGATTAGGTTTCGTGTTAGGGTAAGCCTTACAGTTTGGGTTAGGGTTAGGTATAAGGTCAAGTTTAGTTTTAGGGTTAGTGTTGGGATTAGCGTGAGGGTTCAATTTCAGGTTAGGGATTGTTTATGGTGAGGGTTAGGCTCGGGTTAAGCTTTGTAAGTAGATGGTAAGAAACATCTTTCTATCTGAGGGGCATCACTACTACAGCTGAGTTAAACTATGGATAACGCCAGTTCCTGGAACGAAGTTCAGGCCCAATATCCCTTCCTTCCGTTACATGAGGATTGCCTTCCTAAGGAAGGTGTGGAAGGAGGACCATGTAGTGCCTTGAGACAATCTCACTCACAAGCCATAGAGAACACACTTAATGATAGCAGATTCTAAGTAGATGGTTAGGAACATGTTTGTATCTGAGTGGCAAGAATTGCTACAGCTGAGCTACACTAAGTATAACACCCATTTCTGGAAATGACTTAGTGCCCACTCTCCTTTCCTTCCAACTCTTAAGGATTGCCTTCTCAAAGCAGGTTTGGAAACAGGACTGTGTATTGTCTTGTGACAGCATGTCACTCATAAGCCATTGAGAGCGCGTTTTCTCATACTACATTCTAAGTAGATGGCTAGAAGCATGTTTGTATCTGAGTGACAGGCATTACTACAGCTGAGCTAAACTAAGTATAACTCCCATTCCTGTAAATTACTATGTGCCCAATCTCCCTCCTTCCAGCTCCAAAGGATCACTTTCCCAAAGCAGGTATGGAAACAGGGCCATGTAGGGACTTGACACAGGATCACTCTCAAATGCCTTAGAGAACGGAATTTCTTATCCTTAGTTTGAAGTAGATGGTTTGAACCATCTTTGTTTGTGAGTGGCAAACATTACTACAGCTTAGTTAAACTGTGTATAAGACCCATTCCTGGAAACAACTTGGTGCCCAATCTCTCTTTCTCCCAGCTCCTAAAGATCGCCATCCAAAACCAGGTTGTGCACAGGGCCATGGAGTGTATTGAGAGAGGATTTCACACACATGTCTTAGGGAAGGCACTTTCTTATCTCGACTTGTAAGGAGATGGAAAGAAACATCTTCCTATCTGAGTGGCAATCACTACTGAAGCTGAGTTAAACTATATATAACACCCATTCCTGGAAAAAACTTGTTGCCAGATCTCCCTTCCTTCCAGTGCAAAAGGATCGCCTTGCCAACGTAGGTTTACACAGGCCCATGAAGGGCCTTGAGAGACAATCTCATCCACATGATTTAGAGAAAGCACTTTCTTATCCTGGTTTGTATTTAGATGGTAAGAGACATCTTTGTATCTGAGTGGCAATCACTACTACAACTCGGATAAACTATGTATAGCACCCATTCCCTGGAAGTAACTTCATGCCCCATCTCTTTTCCTTCCCACTCCTAAAGATCGCCTTCCCAAAATGGTTTTGCACAGGTCCACATAGCACCTTCAGAGAGAATGTCACTCACTTGCCTTAGACCGGGCACTTTCTTATCCTGGACAGTAAGTAGATGTTATGAAACATCTTTCTATCTTTATGGCAATCACTACTAGAGCTGAGTGAAACGATGGATACCAGCCATTCCTGGAAGTAACTTCATGCCCAATCTCCTTTCCTTCCAGCTCCTAAGGATGGCCTTCCCAAAGAAAGTTGTGCACAGCACCATGTAGGGCCTTGAGACAGAATCTCAGTCAAATTCCTTAGAGAAGGCACTTTCTTATCCTGGCTTTGTGAGAAGATGGTAAGAAACATCTTGGTATCTGAGGGGCAATCACTACTACAGCTGAGTTAAACTATGGCTAACATCCATTCCTGGAAGTACCTTCATGCCCAATCTCCCTTCCTCCCACCTGCTAATGATCACCAGCCGAAAGGAGGTTTGGAAACAGGGCCGTGGAGTTCCTAGGGACAGGGACACTCTCAACTTCCTTAGAGAACACACTTTCTTCTTTCGGTTTGCAAGATGACAGAAAGAAACATCTTTGTATCCAAGTGTGAATCATTACTAGCTTTCGGGTTAAGGTTCGTGTGAGAGTTTGGGTTAGGGATCGGGTTAGGTTTAGGGTCAGGATTAGGGTTTGGGTTCGGGTTCGGGTTAGGGTTAAGGTTAGGCTTAGGGTTCAGGTTAGGGTTTGTGTACTGGCTTGGTTTAAGTTTAGGGTTAGGGTTGGGGTTAGGGCTAGGGACAGGGTTAGGGTCAGGCTTAGGTTTAGGGTTAGCTTTCGGGTTCGGGTTCGGGTTCGGGTTAGGGTTAGTGTTAGGGTTAGTGTTGAGTTCCGCTTAGGGTTAGGGTCAGGGTGCAGGTTAAATTTCAGGCTGGTTTATGGCTAGGGTTACATTTAGGATTGGGGTTAATGTTAGGCTTAGGATTCTGGTTAGTGTTAGGGTCGGGTTAGGCTTTGGGTGAGGGTTAGATTTAGGGTTCGGGATTGAGTTATGGTTAGGCTTAGGGTAAGTGTTACTGTTTGCTTAGAATTAGGGCTATCGTTGCCTTCCCATTAGGGTTAACGTTCGGGTTATTGTTAGGGTTAGGGTTATGGTTCCGGTTAGGGGTTAGTGTTAGGGTTAGGATTGGGGTGAGGGTTAGGGTTAGGGTTCTGGTTAGGGTTGGAGTTGGGGTTCGTGTAAGCTTTTGGTTTAGGTTTAGGGTTAGAGTTAGCCCTCAGGTCAGTGGTCGGGTTAGCTTTAGTTTAAGGTTTGTGCTAGGGTTCAGCTTAGGGTTAGAGCTAGGTTTAGTGGTCTGGTTAGTGTTAGAGTTAGAGTTAGTGTTAGGGTTAGTGTTAGTGTTAGGATCGGGTCCGTCTTCAGGTTAGGGTTAGTGTTAGGCATCGGTTTAGGGTACGAGTTAGGGTTAGGGTTCGTGTTAGGATTAGGGTTAGGTTTAGGGCTATGGTTGGGTTCGTGTTCGTGTTAGGGATAGGGTTCGGGTTATGGTTAGGGGTCAGGTTCGGGTTCGGATTAGATTTAGCATTAGTGTTCACGTGAGGGCTAGGGTTCGGGTTCTGGTTAGTGTTAGCATTAGGGTTAGGTTTCAGGTTAGGATTAGCATTAGGTTTAGGGTTAATGTTAAGTTTAGACTTAGGTTTAGTATTATGGTTCGCTTTCGGGTTAGAGTTAGGGTTAGGATTCATGTTAGGGTAAGGGCTATGGTTTGGGTTAGCATTAAGTTTAGTTTTAGTGTTAGTATTTGGATTAGGGTTATGGTTATGTTTCAGGTTTGGTTTAGGGTTAGCTTTAGCGTTAGGGTTCACATTAGGGTTAGGATTGTGGTTGCCTTCAGTTTAGGGTTGGAGTTGTGTTATGTATAGGGTTATGTTTAGTGTTCAGATTAATGTTACGATTAGGTTTCAGTTTCGGTTTAGGATTAACCTTAGCTTTAGGGTTTGGGTTAGTGCTAGGGTTAGGGGTAGAGTTGGATTCGGGTTAGGGTTAGGGTTAGAATTAGAGCTGGATTTAGGGTTATGGTTCGGTGTAGTGTTAGGTTTAAGGTTAGGTCAAAGGTTGGGGTTAGGGTTAGGATTGGGTTTAGTGTTAGAGTTAGTGTTCAGGTTAGTGTTAGGGTTAGGGTTCAGCTACAAGATCACGTTAGGGTTAGGGTTAGTGTCGAGCTAGGAGTCATGTTAGGGTTAGGGTTACGGTTCAGGTTAGGGTTTCTGATAATGTTAGGGTTAATATTCGTGTTAGGATAATGGTTAGCTTTAGGGTTGGGTTCATGTTAGTGTTAGATATGGGGTTCAGGTTAGGTTTAGATTTCAACTTCTTGTTCGGGTTATTGTTACGTTTCGGGTTATGTTTAGGGTTTGGATTAGGGTTACAGTTATTGTTAGTGTTACATTTAGGGAGTGGTTAGTGTTCGGATTAGGGTTAGGGTTCGGGTTCTGGATTGTGTTAGGGTTTTGTTTATTGTCGGGTTCGGCTTCGTGTCAGGGTTAGGTTTTGAGTTCAGTTTAGTTAACGGTTAGGGTGAGTGTTAGGGTTAGACTTTGGTTTCGGGTTACTATTAGAGTTGGGGTTGGGGTTAGGATTAGGCTTCGGTTTAGTGCTAGGGTTAGGGTTAGGGTTGGTTTGGGTTAGGGTTAGAGATTGTTATGGTTAGGCGTGGGACTGGGTTAGGGTTAGGGTTCGGGTTTGGGTTAGGATTAGGGTTAGTGTTAGAGTTTGGATTAGGGTTAGGCTTCGGGTTAGAGCTAGGGTTAAGGTTAGGGTTGGGTTGGGTTACAGATAGCATTAGGGTTCAAGTTTAGGTTAGGGTTAGGGTTCGTTTAGGGTTACGGTTCGGGTTAGTGTTAGGGTTGCTGTTAGAGTTCGAGTTATGGTTAGGCTTAGGGTTAGGGTTAGGTTTACTCTTAGGTTTTGGTTGGGTTAGGGTTAGGGTTAGGGTTTGGGTTAGTGTTTGTGTCATGGTTAGTTTGGTTAGGGTTAGGGATAGCGATAGTGTTAAGTTTAGTGTTAGGGCTAGAGTTCGGTTTAGGTTTGGTTTTGGGTTAAGATTAGGGTTCGGATTAGGTATATGTTTAGTGTTAAGTTTAGGTTTCGGGTGAGGATTAAGGTTAGGGTTAAGGTTAAAGTTAGTGTTAGTGTTAGGGTTAGGGTACAGGTTAGGTTTAGAGTTAGAGTAAGAGTTAGAGTAAGAGTTAGGGTTAGTTTTATGATTCAACTTCAGGTTAGGGTTTTGATTAGGTTTCGTGTTAGGGTAAGCCTTACAGTTTGGGTTAGGGTTAGGTATAAGGTCAAGTTTAGTTTTAGGGTTAGTGTTGGGATTAGCGTGAGGGTTCAATTTCAGGTTAGGGATTGTTTATGGTGAGGGTTAGGCTCGGGTTAAGCTTTGTAAGTAGATGGTAAGAAACATCTTTCTATCTGAGGGGCATCACTACTACAGCTGAGTTAAACTATGGATAACGCCAGTTCCTGGAACGAAGTTCAGGCCCAATATCCCTTCCTTCCGTTACATGAGGATTGCCTTCCTAAGGAAGGTGTGGAAGGAGGACCATGTAGTGCCTTGAGACAATCTCACTCACAAGCCATAGAGAACACACTTAATGATAGCAGATTCTAAGTAGATGGTTAGGAACATGTTTGTATCTGAGTGGCAAGAATTGCTACAGCTGAGCTACACTAAGTATAACACCCATTTCTGGAAATGACTTAGTGCCCACTCTCCTTTCCTTCCAACTCTTAAGGATTGCCTTCTCAAAGCAGGTTTGGAAACAGGACTGTGTACTGTCTTGTGACAGCATGTCACTCATAAGCCATTGAGAGCGCGTTTTCTCATACTACATTCTAAGTAGATGGCTAGAAGCATGTTTGTATCTGAGTGACAGGCATTACTACAGCTGAGCTAAACTAAGTATAACTCCCATTCCTGGAAATTACTATGTGCCCAATCTCCCTCCTTCCAGCTCCAAAGGATCACTTTCCCAAAGCAGGTATGGAAACAGGGCCATGTAGGGACTTGACACAGGATCACTCTCAAATGCCTTAGAGAACGGAATTTCTTATCCTTAGTTTGAAGTAGATGGTTAGAACCATCTTTGTTTGTGAGTGGCAAACATTACTACAGCTGAGTTAAACTGTGTATAAGACCCATTCCTGGAAACAACTTGGTGCCCAATCTCCCTTTCTCCCAGCTCCTAAAGATCGCCATCCAAAACCAGGTTGTGCACAGGGCCATGGAGTGTATTGAGAGAGGATTTCACACACATGTCTTAGGGAAGGCACTTTCTTATCTCGACTTGTAAGGAGATGGAAAGAAACATCTTCCTATCTGAGTGGCAATCACTACTGAAGCTGAGTTAAACTATATATAACACCCATTCCTGGAAAAAACTTGTTGCCAGATCTCCCTTCCTTCCAGTGCAAAAGGATCGCCTTGCCAACGTAGGTTTACACAGGCCCATGAAGGGCCTTGAGAGACAATCTCATCCACATGATTTAGAGAAAGCACTTTCTTATCCTGGTTTGTATTTAGATGGTAAGAGACATCTTTGTATCTGAGTGGCAATCACTACTACAACTCGGATAAACTATGTATAGCACCCATTCCCTGGAAGTAACTTCATGCCCCATCTCTTTTCCTTCCCACTCCTAAAGATCGCCTTCCCAAAATGGTTTTGCACAGGTCCACATAGCACCTTCAGAGAGAATGTCACTCACTTGCCTTAGACCGGGCACTTTCTTATCCTGGACAGTAAGTAGATGTTATGAAACATCTTTCTATCTTTACGGCAATCACTACTAGAGCTGAGTGAAACGATGGATACCAGCCATTCCTGGAAGTAACTTCATGCCCAATCTCCTTTCCTTCCAGCTCCTAAGGATGGCCTTCCCAAAGAAAGTTGTGCACAGCACCATGTAGGGCCTTGAGACAGAATCTCAGTCAAATTCCTTAGAGAAGGCACTTTCTTATCCTGGCTTTGTGAGAAGATGGTAAGAAACATCTTGGTATCTGAGGGGCAATCACTACTACAGCTGAGTTAAACTATGGCTAACATCCATTCCTGGAAGTACCTTCATGCCCAATCTCCCTTCCTCCCACCTGCTAATGATCACCAGCCGAAAGGAGGTTTGGAAACAGGGCCGTGGAGTTCCTAGGGACAGGGACACTCTCAACTTCCTTAGAGAACACACTTTCTTCTTTCGGTTTGCAAGATGACAGAAAGAAACATCTTTGTATCCAAGTGTGAATCATTACTAGCTTTCGGGTTAAGGTTCGTGTGAGAGTTTGGGTTAGGGATCGGGTTAGGTTTAGGGTCAGGATTAGGGTTTGGGTTCGGGTTCGGGTTAGGGTTAAGGTTAGGCTTAGGGTTCAGGTTAGGGTTTGTGTACTGGCTTGGTTTAAGTTTAGGGTTAGGGTTGGGGTTAGGGCTAGGGACAGGGTTAGGGTCAGGCTTAGGTTTAGGGTTAGCTTTCGGGTTCGGGTTCGGGTTCGGGTTAGGGTTAGTGTTAGGGTTAGTGTTGAGTTCCGCTTAGGGTTAGGGTCAGGGTGCAGGTTAAATTTCAGGCTGGTTTATGGCTAGGGTTACATTTAGGATTGGGGTTAATGTTAGGCTTAGGATTCTGGTTAGTGTTAGGGTCGGGTTAGGCTTTGGGTGAGGGTTAGATTTAGGGTTCGGGATTGAGTTATGGTTAGGCTTAGGGTAAGTGTTACTGTTTGCTTAGAATTAGGGCTATCGTTGCCTTCCCATTAGGGTTAACGTTCGGGTTATTGTTAGGGTTAGGGTTATGGTTCCTTTTACGGGTTAGTGTTAGGGTTAGGATTGGGGTAGGGTTAGGGTTAGTGTTCTGGTTAGGGTTGGAGTTGGGGTTCGTGTAAGCTTTTGGTTTAGGTTTAGGGTTAGAGTTAGCCCTCAGGTCAGTGGTCAGGTTAGCTTTAGTTTAAGGTTTGTGCTAGGGTTCAGCTTAGGGTTAGAGCTAGGTTTAGTGGTCTGGTTAGTGTTAGAGTTAGAGTTAGTGTTAGGGTTAGTGTTAGTGTTAGGATCGGGTCCGTCTTCAGGTTAGGGTTAGTGTTAGGCATCGGTTTAGGGTACGAGTTAGGGTTAGGGTTCGTGTTAGGATTAGGGTTAGGTTTAGGGCTATGGTTGGGTTCGTGTTCGTGTTAGGGATAGGGTTCGGGTTATGGTTAGGGGTCAGGTTCGGGTTCGGATTAGATTTAGCATTAGTGTTCACGTGAGGGCTAGGGTTCGGGTTCTGGTTAGTGTTAGCATTAGGGTTAGGTTTCAGGTTAGGATTAGCATTAGGTTTAGGGTTAATGTTAAGTTTAGACTTAGGTTTAGTATTATGGTTCGCTTTCGGGTTAGAGTTAGGGTTAGGATTCATGTTAGGGTAAGGGCTATGGTTTGGGTTAGCATTAAGTTTAGTTTTAGTGTTAGTATTTGGATTAGGGTTATGGTTATGTTTCAGGTTTGGTTTAGGGTTAGCTTTAGCGTTAGGGTTCACATTAGGGTTAGGATTGTGGTTGCCTTCAGTTTAGGGTTGGAGTTGTGTTATGTATAGGGTTATGTTTAGTGTTCAGATTAATGTTACGATTAGGTTTCAGTTTCGGTTTAGGATTAACCTTAGCTTTAGGGTTTGGGTTAGTGCTAGGGTTAGGGGTAGGGTTGGATTCGGGTTAGGGTTAGGGTTAGAATTAGAGCTGGATTTAGGGTTATGGTTTGGTGTAGTGTTAGGTTTAAGGTTAGGTCAAAGGTTGGGGTTAGGGTTAGGATTGGGTTTAGTGTTAGAGTTAGTGTTCAGGTTAGTGTTAGGGTTAGGGTTCAGCTACAAGATCACGTTAGGGTTAGGGTTAGTGTCGAGCTAGGAGTCATGTTAGGGTTAGGGTTACGGTTCAGGTTAGGGTTTCTGATAATGTTAGGGTTAATATTCGTGTTAGGATAATGGTTAGCTTTAGGGTTGGGTTCATGTTAGTGTTAGATATGGGGTTCAGGTTAGGTTTAGATTTCAACTTCTTGTTCGGGTTATTGTTACGTTTCGGGTTATGTTTAGGGTTTGGATTAGGGTTACAGTTATTGTTAGTGTTACATTTAGGGAGTGGTTAGTGTTCGGATTAGGGTTAGGGTTCGGGTTCTGGATTGTGTTAGGGTTTTGTTTATTGTCGGGTTCGGCTTTGTGTCAGGGTTAGGTTTTGAGTTCAGTTTAGTTAATGGTTAGGGTGAGTGTTAGGGTTAGACTTTGGTTTCGGGTTACTATTAGAGTTGGGGTTGGGGTTAGGATTAGGCTTCGGTTTAGTGCTAGGGTTAGGGTTAGGGTTGGTTTGGGTTAGGGTTAGAGATTGTTATGGTTAGGCGTGGGACTGGGTTAGGGTTAGGGTTCGGGTTTGGGTTAGGATTAGGGTTAGTGTTAGAGTTTGGATTAGGGTTAGGCTTCGGGTTAGAGCTAGGGTTAAGGTTAGGGTTGGGTTGGGTTACAGATAGCATTAGGGTTCAAGTTTAGGTTAGGGTTAGGGTTCGTTTAGGGTTACGGTTCAGGTTAGTGTTAGGGTTGCTGTTAGAGTTCGAGTTATGGTTAGGCTTAGGGTTAGGGTTAGGTTTACTCTTAGGTTTTGGTTGGGTTAGGGTTAGGGTTAGGGTTTGGGTTAGTGTTTGTGTCATGGTTAGTTTGGTTAGGGTTAGGGATAGCGATAGTGTTAAGTTTAGTGTTAGGGCTAGAGTTCGGTTTAGGTTTGGTTTTGGGTTAAGATTAGGGTTCGGATTAGGTATATGTTTAGTGTTAAGTTTAGGTTTCGGGTGAGGATTAAGGTTAGGGTTAAGGTTAAAGTTAGTGTTAGTGTTAGGGTTAGGGTACAGGTTAGGTTTAGAGTTAGAGTAAGAGTTAGAGTAAGAGTTAGGGTTAGTTTTATGATTCAACTTCAGGTTAGGGTTTTGATTAGGTTTCGTGTTAGGGTAAGCCTTACAGTTTGGGTTAGGGTTAGGTATAAGGTCAAGTTTAGTTTTAGGGTTAGTGTTGGGATTAGCGTGAGGGTTCAATTTCAGGTTAGGGATTGTTTATGGTGAGGGTTAGGCTCGGGTTAAGCTTTGTAAGTAGATGGTAAGAAACATCTTTCTATCTGAGGGGCATCACTACTACAGCTGAGTTAAACTATGGATAACGCCAGTTCCTGGAACGAAGTTCAGGCCCAATATCCCTTCCTTCCGTTACATGAGGATTGCCTTCCTAAGGAAGGTGTGGAAGGAGGACCATGTAGTGCCTTGAGACAATCTCACTCACAAGCCATAGAGAACACACTTAATGATAGCAGATTCTAAGTAGATGGTTAGGAACATGTTTGTATCTGAGTGGCAAGAATTGCTACAGCTGAGCTACACTAAGTATAACACCCATTTCTGGAAATGACTTAGTGCCCACTCTCCTTTCCTTCCAACTCTTAAGGATTGCCTTCTCAAAGCAGGTTTGGAAACAGGACTGTGTATTGTCTTGTGACAGCATGTCACTCATAAGCCATTGAGAGCGCGTTTTCTCATACTACATTCTAAGTAGATGGCTAGAAGCATGTTTGTCTCTGAGTGACAGGCATTACTACAGCTGAGCTAAACTAAGTATAACTCCCATTCCTGGAAATTACTATGTGCCCAATCTCCCTCCTTCCAGCTCCAAAGGATCACTTTCCCAAAGCAGGTATGGAAACAGGGCCATGTAGGGACTTGACACAGGATCACTCTCAAATGCCTTAGAGAACGGAATTTCTTATCCTTAGTTTGAAGTAGATGGTTAGAACCATCTTTGTTTGTGAGTGGCAAACATTACTACAGCTGAGTTAAACTGTGTATAAGACCCATTCCTGGAAACAACTTGGTGCCCAATCTCCCTTTCTCCCAGCTCCTAAAGATCGCCATCCAAAACCAGGTTGTGCACAGGGCCATGGAGTGTATTGAGAGAGGATTTCACACACATGTCTTAGGGAAGGCACTTTCTTATCTCGACTTGTAAGGAGATGGAAAGAAACATCTTCCTATCTGAGTGGCAATCACTACTGAAGCTGAGTTAAACTATATATAACACCCATTCCTGGAAAAAACTTGTTGCCAGATCTCCCTTCCTTCCAGTGCAAAAGGATCGCCTTGCCAACGTAGGTTTACACAGGCCCATGAAGGGCCTTGAGAGACAATCTCATCCACATGATTTAGAGAAAGCACTTTCTTATCCTGGTTTGTATTTAGATGGTAAGAGACATCTTTGTATCTGAGTGGCAATCACTACTACAACTCGGATAAACTATGTATAGCACCCATTCCCTGGAAGTAACTTCATGCCCCATCTCTTTTCCTTCCCACTCCTAAAGATCGCCTTCCCAAAATGGTTTTGCACAGGTCCACATAGCACCTTCAGAGAGAATGTCACTCACTTGCCTTAGACCGGGCACTTTCTTATCCTGGACAGTAAGTAGATGTTATGAAACATCTTTCTATCTTTACGGCAATCACTACTAGAGCTGAGTGAAACGATGGATACCAGCCATTCCTGGAAGTAACTTCATGCCCAATCTCCTTTCCTTCCAGCTCCTAAGGATGGCCTTCCCAAAGAAAGTTGTGCACAGCACCATGTAGGGCCTTGAGACAGAATCTCAGTCAAATTCCTTAGAGAAGGCACTTTCTTATCCTGGCTTTGTGAGAAGATGGTAAGAAACATCTTGGTATCTGAGGGGCAATCACTACTACAGCTGAGTTAAACTATGGCTAACATCCATTCCTGGAAGTACCTTCATGCCCAATCTCCCTTCCTCCCACCTGCTAATGATCACCAGCCGAAAGGAGGTTTGGAAACAGGGCCGTGGAGTTCCTAGGGACAGGGACACTCTCAACTTCCTTAGAGAACACACTTTCTTCTTTCGGTTTGCAAGATGACAGAAAGAAACATCTTTGTATCCAAGTGTGAATCATTACTAGCTTTCGGGTTAAGGTTCGTGTGAGAGTTTGGGTTAGGGATCGGGTTAGGTTTAGGGTCAGGATTAGGGTTTGGGTTCGGGTTCGGGTTAGGGTTAAGGTTAGGCTTAGGGTTCAGGTTAGGGTTTGTGTACTGGCTTGGTTTAAGTTTAGGGTTAGGGTTGGAGTTAGGGCTAGGGACAGGGTTAGGGTCAGGCTTAGGTTTAGGGTTAGCTTTCGGGTTCGGGTTCGGGTTAGGGTTAGGGTTAGTGTTAGGGTTAGTGTTGAGTTCCGCTTAGGGTTAGGGTCAGGGTGCAGGTTAAATTTCAGGCTGGTTTATGGCTAGGGTTACATTTAGGATTGGGGTTAATGTTAGGCTTAGGATTCTGGTTAGTGTTAGGGTCGGGTTAGGCTTTGGGTGAGGGTTAGATTTAGGGTTCGGGATTGAGTTATGGTTAGGCTTAGGGTAAGTGTTACTGTTTGCTTAGAATTAGGGCTATCGTTGCCTTCCCATTAGGGTTAACGTTCGGGTTATTGTTAGGGTTAGGGTTATTGTTCCTTTTACGGGTTAGTGTTAGGGTTAGGATTGGGGTTAGGGTTAGGGTTAGAATTAGAGCTGGATTTAGGGTTATGGTTCGGTGTAGTGTTAGGTTTAAGGTTAGGTCAAAGGTTGGGGTTAGGGTTAGGATTGGGTTTAGTGTTAGAGTTAGTGTTCAGGTTAGTGTTAGGGTTAGGGTTCAGCTACAAGATCACGTTAGGGTTAGGGTTAGTGTCGAGCTAGAAGTCAAGTTAGGGTTAGGGTTACGGTTCAGGTTAGGGTTTCTGATAATGTTAGGGTTAATATTCGTGTTAGGATAATGGTTAGCTTTAGGGTTGGGTTCATGTTAGTGTTAGATATGGGGTTCAGGTTAGGTTTAGATTTCAACTTCTTGTTCGGGTTATTGTTACGTTTCGGGTTATGTTTAGGGTTTGGATTATGGTTACAGTTATTGTTAGTGTTACATTTAGGGAGTGGTTAGTGTTCGGATTAGGGTTAGGGTTCGGGTTCTGGATTGTGTTAGGGTTTTGTTTATTGTCGGGTTCGGCTTCGTGTCAGGGTTAGGTTTTGAGTTCAGTTTAGTTAACGGTTAGGGTGAGTGTTAGGGTTAGACTTTTGTTTCGGGTTACTATTAGAGTTGGGGTTGGGGTTAGGATTAGGCTTCGGTTTAGTGCTAGGGTTAGGGTTAGGGTTGGTTTGGGTTAGGGTTAGAGATTGTTATGGTTAGGCGTGGGACTGGGTTAGGATTAGGGTTCGGGTTTGGGTTAGGATTAGGGTTAGTGTTAGAGTTTGGATTAGGGTTAGGCTTCGGGTTAGAGCTAGGGTTAAGGTTAGGGTTGGGTTGGGTTACAGATAGCATTAGGGTTCAAGTTTAGGTTAGGGTTAGGGTTCGTTTAGGGTTACGGTTCGGGTTAGTGTTAGGGTTGCTGTTAGAGTTCGAGTTATGGTTAGGCTTAGGGTTAGGGTTAGGTTTACTCTTATGTTTTGGTTGGGTTAGGGTTAGGGTTAGGGTTTGGGTTAGTGTTTGTGTCATGGTTAGTTTGGTTAGGGTTAGGGATAGCGATAGTGTTAAGTTTAGTGTTAGGGCTAGAGTTCGGTTTAGGTTTGGTTTTGGGTTAAGATTAGGGTTCGGATTAGGTATATGTTTAGTGTTAAGTTTAGGTTTCGGGTGAGGAGTAAGGTTAGGGTTAAGGTTAAAGTTAGTGTTAGTGTTAGGGTTAGGGTACAGGTTAGGTTTAGAGTTGGAGTAAGAGTTAGAGTAAGAGTTAGGGTTAGTTTTATGATTCAACTTCAGGTTAGGGTTTTGATTAGGTTTCGTGTTAGGGTAAGCCTTACAGTTTGGGTTAGGGTTAGGTATAAGGTCAAGTTTAGTTTTAGGGTTAGTGTTGGGATTAGCGTGAGGGTTCAATTTCAGGTTAGGGATTGTTTATGGTGAGGGTTAGGCTCGGGTTAAGCTTTGTAAGTAGATGGTAAGAAACATCTTTCTATCTGAGGGGCATCACTACTACAGCTGAGTTAAACTATGGATAACGCCAGTTCCTGGAACGAAGTTCAGGCCCAATATCCCTTCCTTCCGTTACATGAGGATTGCCTTCCTAAGGAAGGTGTGGAAGGAGGACCATGTAGTGCCTTGAGACAATCTCACTCACAAGCCATAGAGAACACACTTAATGATAGCAGATTCTAAGTAGATGGTTAGGAACATGTTTGTATCTGAGTGGCAAGAATTGCTACAGCTGAGCTACACTAAGTATAACACCCATTTCTGGAAATGACTTAGTGCCCACTCTCCTTTCCTTCCAACTCTTAAGGATTGCCTTCTCAAAGCAGGTTTGGAAACAGGACTGTGTACTGTCTTGTGACAGCATGTCACTCATAAGCCATTGAGAGCGCGTTTTCTCATACTACATTCTAAGTAGATGGCTAGAAGCATGTTTGTATCTGAGTGACAGGCATTACTACAGCTGAGCTAAACTAAGTATAACTCCCATTCCTGGAAATTACTATGTGCCCAATCTCCCTCCTTCCAGCTCCAAAGGATCACTTTCCCAAAGCAGGTATGGAAACAGGGCCATGTAGGGACTTGACACAGGATCACTCTCAAATGCCTTAGAGAACGGAATTTCTTATCCTTAGTTTGAAGTAGATGGTTAGAACCATCTTTGTTTGTGAGTGGCAAACATTACTACAGCTGAGTTAAACTGTGTATAAGACCCATTCCTGGAAACAACTTGGTGCCCAATCTCCCTTTCTCCCAGCTCCTAAAGATCGCCATCCAAAACCAGGTTGTGCACAGGGCCATGGAGTGTATTGAGAGAGGATTTCACACACATGTCTTAGGGAAGGCACTTTCTTATCTCGACTTGTAAGGAGATGGAAAGAAACATCTTCCTATCTGAGTGGCAATCACTACTGAAGCTGAGTTAAACTATATATAACACCCATTCCTGGAAAAAACTTGTTGCCAGATCTCCCTTCCTTCCAGTGCAAAAGGATCGCCTTGCCAACGTAGGTTTACACAGGCCCATGAAGGGCCTTGAGAGACAATCTCATCCACATGATTTAGAGAAAACACTTTCTTATCCTGGTTTGTATTTAGATGGTAAGAGACATCTTTGTATCTGAGTGGCAATCACTACTACAACTCGGATAAACTATGTATAGCACCCATTCCCTGGAAGTAACTTCATGCCCCATCTCTTTTCCTTCCCACTCCTAAAGATCGCCTTCCCAAAATGGTTTTGCACAGGTCCACATAGCACCTTCAGAGAGAATGTCACTCACTTGCCTTAGACCGGGCACTTTCTTATCCTGGACAGTAAGTAGATGTTATGAAACATCTTTCTATCTTTACGGCAATCACTACTAGAGCTGAGTGAAACGATGGATACCAGCCATTCCTGGAAGTAACTTCATGCCCAATCTCCTTTCCTTCCAGCTCCTAAGGATGGCCTTCCCAAAGAAAGTTGTGCACAGCACCATGTAGGGCCTTGAGACAGAATCTCAGTCAAATTCCTTAGAGAAGGCACTTTCTTATCCTGGCTTTGTGAGAAGATGGTAAGAAACATCTTGGTATCTGAGGGGCAATCACTACTACAGCTGAGTTAAACTATGGCTAACATCCATTCCTGGAAGTACCTTCATGCCCAATCTCCCTTCCTCCCACCTGCTAATGATCACCAGCCGAAAGGAGGTTTGGAAACAGGGCCGTGGAGTTCCTAGGGACAGGGACACTCTCAACTTCCTTAGAGAACACACTTTCTTCTTTCGGTTTGCAAGATGACAGAAAGAAACATCTTTGTATCCAAGTGTGAATCATTACTAGCTTTCGGGTTAAGGTTCGTGTGAGAGTTTGGGTTAGGGATCGGGTTAGGTTTAGGGTCAGGATTAGGGTTTGGGTTCGGGTTCGGGTTAGGGTTAAGGTTAGGCTTAGGGTTCAGGTTAGGGTTTGTGTACTGGCTTGGTTTAAGTTTAGGGTTAGGGTTGGGGTTAGGGCTAGGGACAGGGTTAGGGTCAGGCTTAGGTTTAGGGTTAGCTTTTGGGTTCGGGTTCGGGTTCGGGTTAGGGTTAGTGTTAGGGTTAGTGTTGAGTTCCGCTTAGGGTTAGGGTCAGGGTGCAGGTTAAATTTCAGGCTGGTTTATGGCTAGGGTTACATTTAGGATTGGGGTTAATGTTAGGCTTAGGATTCTGGTTAGTGTTAGGGTCGGGTTAGGCTTTGGGTGAGGGTTAGATTTAGGGTTCGGGATTGAGTTATGGTTAGGCTTAGGGTAAGTGTTACTGTTTGCTTAGAATTAGGGCTATCGTTGCCTTCCCATTAGGGTTAACGTTCGGGTTATTGTTAGGGTTAGGGTTATGGTTCCGGTTAGGGGTTAGTGTTAGGGTTAGGATTGGGGTTAGGGTTAGGGTTAGGCTTCTGGTTAGGGTTGGAGTTGGGGTTCGTGTAAGCTTTTGGTTTAGGTTTATGGTTAGAGTTAGCCCTCAGGTCAGTGGTCGGGTTAGCTTTAGTTTAAGGTTTGTGCTAGGGTTCAGCTTAGGGTTAGAGCTAGGTTTAGTGGTCTGGTTAGTGTTAGAGTTAGAGTTAGTGTTAGGGTTAGTGTTAGTGTTAGGATTGGGTCCGTCTTCAGGTTAGGGTTAGTGTTAGGCATCGGTTTAGGGTACGAGTTAGGGTTAGGGTTCGTGTTAGGATTAGGGTTAGGTTTAGGGCTATGGTTGGGTTCGTGTTCGTGTTAGGGATAGGGTTCGGGTTATGGTTAGGGGTCAGGTTCGGGTTCGGATTAGATTTAGCATTAGTGTTCACGTGAGGGCTAGGGTTCGGGTTCTGGTTAGTGTTAGCATTAGGGTTAGGTTTCAGGTTAGGATTAGCATTAGGTTTAGGGTTAATGTTAAGTTTAGACTTAGGTTTAGTATTATGGTTCGCTTTCGGGTTAGAGTTAGGGTTAGGATTCATGTTAGGGTAAGGGCTATGGTTTGGGTTAGCATTAAGTTTAGTTTTAGTGTTAGTATTTGGATTAGGGTTATGGTTATGTTTCAGGTTTGGTTTAGGGTTAGCTTTAGCGTTAGGGTTCACATTAGGGTTAGGATTGTGGTTGCCTTCAGTTTATGGTTGGAGTTGTGTTATCTATAGGGTTATGTTTAGTGTTCAGATTAATGTTACGATTAGGTTTCAGTTTCGGTTTAGGATTAACCTTAGCTTTAGGGTTTGGGTTAGTGCTAGGGTTAGGGGTAGGGTTGGATTCGGGTTAGGGTTAGGGTTAGAATTAGAGCTGGATTTAGGGTTATGGTTCGGTGTAGTGTTAGGTTTAAGGTTAGGTCAAAGGTTGGGGTTAGGGTTAGGATTGGGTTTAGTGTTAGAGTTAGTGTTCAGGTTAGTGTTAGGGTTAGGGTTCAGCTACAAGATCACGTTAGGGTTAGGGTTAGTGTCGAGCTAGGAGTCATGTTAGGGTTAGGGTTACGGTTCAGGTTAGGGTTTCTGATAATGTTAGGGTTAATATTCGTGTTAGGATAATGGTTAGCTTTAGGGTTGGGTTCATGTTAGTGTTAGATATGGGGTTCAGGTTAGGTTTAGATTTCAACTTCTTGTTCGGGTTATTGTTACGTTTCGGGTTATGTTTAGGGTTTGGATTAGGGTTACAGTTATTGTTAGTGTTACATTTAGGGAGTGGTTAGTGTTCGGATTAGGGTTAGGGTTCGGGTTCTGGATTGTGTTAGGGTTTTGTTTATTGTCGGGTTCGGCTTCGTGTCAGGGTTAGGTTTTGAGTTCAGTTTAGTTAACGGTTAGGGTGAGTGTTAGGGTTAGACTTTGGTTTCGGGTTACTATTAGAGTTGGGGTTGGGGTTAGGATTAGGCTTCGGTTTAGTGCTGGGGTTAGGGTTAGGGTTGGTTTGGGTTAGGGTTAGAGATTGTTATGGTTAGGCGTGGGACTGGGTTAGGGTTAGGGTTCGGGTTTGGGTTAGGATTAGGGTTAGTGTTAGAGTTTGGATTAGGGTTAGGCTTCGGGTTAGAGCTAGGGTTAAGGTTAGGGTTGGGTTGGGTTACAGATAGCATTAGGGTTCAAGTTTAGGTTAGGGTTAGGGTTCGTTTAGGGTTACGGTTCGGGTTAGTGTTAGGGTTGCTGTTAGAGTTCGAGTTATGGTTAGGCTTAGGGTTAGGGTTAGGTTTACTCTTAGGTTTTGGTTGGGTTAGGGTTAGGGTTAGGGTTTGGGTTAGTGTTTGTGTCATGGTTAGTTTGGTTAGGGTTAGGGATAGCGATAGTGTTAAGTTTAGTGTTAGGGCTAGAGTTCGGTTTAGGTTTGGTTTTGGGTTAAGATTAGGGTTCGGATTAGGTATATGTTTAGTGTTAAGTTTAGGTTTCGGGTGAGGATTAAGGTTAGGGTTAAGGTTAAAGTTAGTGTTAGTGTTAGGGTTAGGGTACAGGTTAGGTTTAGAGTTAGAGTAAGAGTTAGAGTAAGAGTTAGGGTTAGTTTTATGATTCAACTTCAGGTTAGGGTTTTGATTAGGTTTCGTGTTAGGGTAAGCCTTACAGTTTGGGTTAGGGTTAGGTATAAGGTCAAGTTTAGTTTTAGGGTTAGTGTTGGGATTAGCGTGAGGGTTCAATTTCAGGTTAGGGATTGTTTATGGTGAGGGTTAGGCTCGGGTTAAGCTTTGTAAGTAGATGGTAAGAAACATCTTTCTATCTGAGGGGCATCACTACTACAGCTGAGTTAAACTATGGATAACGCCAGTTCCTGGAACGAAGTTCAGGCCCAATATCCCTTCCTTCCGTTACATGAGGATTGCCTTCCTAAGGAAGGTGTGGAAGGAGGACCATGTAGTGCCTTGAGACAATCTCACTCACAAGCCATAGAGAACACACTTAATGATAGCAGATTCTAAGTAGATGGTTAGGAACATGTTTGTATCTGAGTGGCAAGAATTGCTACAGCTGAGCTACACTAAGTATAACACCCATTTCTGGAAATGACTTAGTGCCCACTCTCCTTTCCTTCCAACTCTTAAGGATTGCCTTCTCAAAGCAGGTTTGGAAACAGGACTGTGTACTGTCTTGTGACAGCATGTCACTCATAAGCCATTGAGAGCGCGTTTTCTCATACTACATTCTAAGTAGATGGCTAGAAGCATGTTTGTATCTGAGTGACAGGCATTACTACAGCTGAGCTAAACTAAGTATAACTCCCATTCCTGGAAATTACTATGTGCCCAATCTCCCTCCTTCCAGCTCCAAAGGATCACTTTCCCAAAGCAGGTATGGAAACAGGGCCATGTAGGGACTTGACACAGGATCACTCTCAAATGCCTTAGAGAACGGAATTTCTTATCCTTAGTTTGAAGTAGATGGTTAGAACCATCTTTGTTTGTGAGTGGCAAACATTACTACAGCTGAGTTAAACTGTGTATAAGACCCATTCCTGGAAACAACTTGGTGCCCAATCTCCCTTTCTCCCAGCTCCTAAAGATCGCCATCCAAAACCAGGTTGTGCACAGGGCCATGGAGTGTATTGAGAGAGGATTTCACACACATGTCTTAGGGAAGGCACTTTCTTATCTCGACTTGTAAGGAGATGGAAAGAAACATCTTCCTATCTGAGTGGCAATCACTACTGAAGCTGAGTTAAACTATATATAACACCCATTCCTGGAAAAAACTTGTTGCCAGATCTCCCTTCCTTCCAGTGCAAAAGGATCGCCTTGCCAACGTAGGTTTACACAGGCCCATGAAGGGCCTTGAGAGACAATCTCATCCACATGATTTAGAGAAAGCACTTTCTTATCCTGGTTTGTATTTAGATGGTAAGAGACATCTTTGTATCTGAGTGGCAATCACTACTACAACTCGGATAAACTATGTATAGCACCCATTCCCTGGAAGTAACTTCATGCCCCATCTCTTTTCCTTCCCACTCCTAAAGATCGCCTTCCCAAAATGGTTTTGCACAGGTCCACATAGCACCTTCAGAGAGAATGTCACTCACTTGCCTTAGACCGGGCACTTTCTTATCCTGGACAGTAAGTAGATGTTATGAAACATCTTTCTATCTTTACGGCAATCACTACTAGAGCTGAGTGAAACGATGGATACCAGCCATTCCTGGAAGTAACTTCATGCCCAATCTCCTTTCCTTCCAGCTCCTAAGGATGGCCTTCCCAAAGAAAGTTGTGCACAGCACCATGTAGGGCCTTGAGACAGAATCTCAGTCAAATTCCTTAGAGAAGGCACTTTCTTATCCTGGCTTTGTGAGAAGATGGTAAGAAACATCTTGGTATCTGAGGGGCAATCACTACTACAGCTGAGTTAAACTATGGCTAACATCCATTCCTGGAAGTACCTTCATGCCCAATCTCCCTTCCTCCCACCTGCTAATGATCACCAGCCGAAAGGAGGTTTGGAAACAGGGCCGTGGAGTTCCTAGGGACAGGGACACTCTCAACTTCCTTAGAGAACACACTTTCTTCTTTCGGTTTGCAAGATGACAGAAAGAAACATCTTTGTATCCAAGTGTGAATCATTACTAGCTTTCGGGTTAAGGTTCGTGTGAGAGTTTGGGTTAGGGATCGGGTTAGGTTTAGGGTCAGGATTAGGGTTTGGGTTCGGGTTCGGGTTAGGGTTAAGGTTAGGCTTAGGGTTCAGGTTAGGGTTTGTGTACTGGCTTGGTTTAAGTTTAGGGTTAGGGTTGGGGTTAGGGCTAGGGACAGGGTTAGGGTCAGGCTTAGGTTTAGGGTTAGCTTTCGGGTTCGGGTTCGGGTTAGGGTTAGGGTTAGTGTTAGGGTTAGTGTTGAGTTCCGCTTAGGGTTAGGGTCAGGGTGCAGGTTAAATTTCAGGCTGGTTTATGGCTAGGGTTACATTTAGGATTGGGGTTAATGTTAGGCTTAGGATTCTGGTTAGTGTTAGGGTCGGGTTAGGCTTTGGGTGAGGGTTAGATTTAGGGTTCGGGATTGAGTTATGGTTAGGCTTAGGGTAAGTGTTACTGTTTGCTTAGAATTAGGGCTATCGTTGCCTTCCCATTAGGGTTAACGTTCGGGTTATTGTTAGGGTTAGGGTTATGGTTCCTTTTACGGGTTAGTGTTAGGGTTAGGATTGGGGTTAGGGTTAGGGTTAGTGTTCTGGTTAGGGTTGGAGTTGGGGTTCGTGTAAGCTTTTGGTTTAGGTTTAGGGTTAGAGTTAGCCCTCAGGTCAGTGGTCAGGTTAGCTTTAGTTTAAGGTTTGTGCTAGGGTTCAGCTTAGGGTTAGAGCTAGGTTTAGTGGTCTGGTTAGTGTTAGAGTTAGAGTTAGTGTTAGGGTTAGTGTTAGTGTTAGGATTGGGTCCGTCTTCAGGTTAGGGTTAGTGTTAGGCATCGGTTTAGGGTATGAGTTAGGGTTAGGGTTCGTGTTAGGATTAGGGTTAGGTTTAGGGCTATGGTTGGGTTCGTGTTCGTGTTAGGGATAGGGTTCGGGTTATGGTTAGGGGTCAGGTTCGGGTTCGGATTAGATTTAGCATTAGTGTTCACGTGAGGGCTAGGGTTCGGGTTCTGGTTAGTGTTAGCATTAGGGTTAGGTTTCAGGTTAGGATTAGCATTAGGTTTAGGGTTAATGTTAAGTTTAGACTTAGGTTTAGTATTATGGTTCGCTTTCGGGTTAGAGTTAGGGTTAGGATTCATGTTAGGGTAAGGGCTATGGTTTGGGTTAGCATTAAGTTTAGTTTTAGTGTTAGTATTTGGATTAGGGTTATGGTTATGTTTCAGGTTTGGTTTAGGGTTAGCTTTAGCGTTAGGGTTCACATTAGGGTTAGGATTGTGGTTGCCTTCAGTTTAGGGTTGGAGTTGTGTTATGTATAGGGTTATGTTTAGTGTTCAGATTAATGTTACGATTAGGTTTCAGTTTCGGTTTAGGATTAACCTTAGCTTTAGGGTTTGGGTTAGTGCTAGGGTTAGGGATAGGGTTGGATTCGGGTTAGGGTTAGGGTTAGAATTAGAGCTGGATTTAGGGTTATGGTTCGGTGTAGTGTTAGGTTTAAGTTTAGGTCAAAGGTTGGGGTTAGGGTTAGGATTGGGTTTAGTGTTAGAGTTAGTGTTCAGGTTAGTGTTAGGGTTAGGGTTCAGCTACAAGATCACGTTAGGGTTAGGGTTAGTGTCGAGCTAGGAGTCATGTTAGGGTTAGGGTTACGGTTCAGGTTAGGGTTTCTGATAATGTTAGGGTTAATATTCGTGTTAGGATAATGGTTAGCTTTAGGGTTGGGTTCATGTTAGTGTTAGATATGGGGTTCAGGTTAGGTTTAGATTTCAACTTCTTGTTCGGGTTATTGTTACGTTTCGGGTTATGTTTAGGTTTTGGATTAGGGTTACAGTTATTGTTAGTGTTACATTTAGGGAGTGGTTAGTGTTCGGATTAGGGTTAGGGTTCGGGTTCTGGATTGTGTTAGGGTTTTGTTTATTGTCGGGTTCGGCTTCGTGTCAGGGTTAGGTTTTGAGTTCAGTTTAGTTAATGGTTAGGGTGAGTGTTAGGGTTAGACTTTGGTTTCGGGTTACTATTAGAGTTGGGGTTGGGGTTAGGATTAGGCTTCGGTTTAGTGCTAGGGTTAGGGTTAGGGTTGGTTTGGGTTAGGGTTAGAGATTGTTATGGTTAGGCGTGGGACTGGGTTAGGGTTAGGGTTCGGGTTTGGGTTAGGATTAGGGTTAGTGTTAGAGTTTGGATTAGGGTTAGGCTTCGGGTTAGAGCTAGGGTTAAGGTTAGGGTTGGGTTGGGTTACAGATAGCATTAGGGTTCAAGTTTAGGTTAGGGTTAGGGTTCGTTTAGGGTTACGGTTCGGGTTAGTGTTAGGGTTGCTGTTAGAGTTCGAGTTATGGTTAGGCTTAGGGTTAGGGTTAGGTTTACTCTTAGGTTTTGGTTGGGTTAGGGTTAGGGTTAGGGTTTGGGTTAGTGTTTGTGTCATGGTTAGTTTGGTTAGGGTTAGGGATAGCGATAGTGTTAAGTTTAGTGTTAGGGCTAGAGTTCGGTTTAGGTTTGGTTTTGGGTTAAGATTAGGGTTCGGATTAGGTATATGTTTAGTGTTAAGTTTAGGTTTCGGGTGAGGATTAAGGTTAGGGTTAAGGTTAAAGTTAGTGTTAGTGTTAGGGTTAGGGTACAGGTTAGGTTTAGAGTTAGAGTAAGAGTTAGAGTAAGAGTTAGGGTTAGTTTTATGATTCAACTTCAGGTTAGGGTTTTGATTAGGTTTCGTGTTAGGGTAAGCCTTACAGTTTGGGTTAGGGTTAGGTATAAGGTCAAGTTTAGTTTTAGGGTTAGTGTTGGGATTAGCGTGAGGGTTCAATTTCAGGTTAGGGATTGTTTATGGTGAGGGTTAGGCTCGGGTTAAGCTTTGTAAGTAGATGGTAAGAAACATCTTTCTATCTGAGGGGCATCACTACTACAGCTGAGTTAAACTGTGGATAACGCCAGTTCCTGGAACGAAGTTCAGGCCCAATATCCCTTCCTTCCGTTACATGAGGATTGCCTTCCTAAGGAAGGTGTGGAAGGAGGACCATGTAGTGCCTTGAGACAATCTCACTCACAAGCCATAGAGAACACACTTAATGATAGCAGATTCTAAGTAGATGGTTAGGAACATGTTTGTATCTGAGTGGCAAGAATTGCTACAGCTGAGCTACACTAAGTATAACACCCATTTCTGGAAATGACTTAGTGCCCACTCTCCTTTCCTTCCAACTCTTAAGGATTGCCTTCTCAAAGCAGGTTTGGAAACAGGACTGTGTACTGTCTTGTGACAGCATGTCACTCATAAGCCATTGAGAGCGCGTTTTCTCATACTACATTCTAAGTAGATGGCTAGAAGCATGTTTGTATCTGAGTGACAGGCATTACTACAGCTGAGCTAAACTAAGTATAACTCCCATTCCTGGAAATTACTATGTGCCCAATCTCCCTCCTTCCAGCTCCAAAGGATCACTTTCCCAAAGCAGGTATGGAAACAGGGCCATGTAGGGACTTGACACAGGATCACTCTCAAATGCCTTAGAGAACGGAATTTCTTATCCTTAGTTTGAAGTAGATGGTTAGAACCATCTTTGTTTGTGAGTGGCAAACATTACTACAGCTGAGTTAAACTGTGTATAAGACCCATTCCTGGAAACAACTTGGTGCCCAATCTCCCTTTCTCCCAGCTCCTAAAGATCGCCATCCAAAACCAGGTTGTGCACAGGGCCATGGAGTGTATTGAGAGAGGATTTCACACACATGTCTTAGGGAAGGCACTTTCTTATCTCGACTTGTAAGGAGATGGAAAGAAACATCTTCCTATCTGAGTGGCAATCACTACTGAAGCTGAGTTAAACTATATATAACACCCATTCCTGGAAAAAACTTGTTGCCAGATCTCCCTTCCTTCCAGTGCAAAAGGATCGCCTTGCCAACGTAGGTTTACACAGGCCCATGAAGGGCCTTGAGAGACAATCTCATCCACATGATTTAGAGAAAGCACTTTCTTATCCTGGTTTGTATTTAGATGGTAAGAGACATCTTTGTATCTGAGTGGCAATCACTACTACAACTCGGATAAACTATGTATAGCACCCATTCCCTGGAAGTAACTTCATGCCCCATCTCTTTTCCTTCCCACTCCTAAAGATCGCCTTCCCAAAATGGTTTTGCACAGGTCCACATAGCACCTTCAGAGAGAATGTCACTCACTTGCCTTAGACCGGGCACTTTCTTATCCTGGACAGTAAGTAGATGTTATGAAACATCTTTCTATCTTTACGGCAATCACTACTAGAGCTGAGTGAAACGATGGATACCAGCCATTCCTGGAAGTAACTTCATGCCCAATCTCCTTTCCTTCCAGCTCCTAAGGATGGCCTTCCCAAAGAAAGTTGTGCACAGCACCATGTAGGGCCTTGAGACAGAATCTCAGTCAAATTCCTTAGAGAAGGCACTTTCTTATCCTGGCTTTGTGAGAAGATGGTAAGAAACATCTTGGTATCTGAGGGGCAATCACTACTACAGCTGAGTTAAACTATGGCTAACATCCATTCCTGGAAGTACCTTCATGCCCAATCTCCCTTCCTCCCACCTGCTAATGATCACCAGCCGAAAGGAGGTTTGGAAACAGGGCCGTGGAGTTCCTAGGGACAGGGACACTCTCAACTTCCTTAGAGAACACACTTTCTTCTTTCGGTTTGCAAGATGACAGAAAGAAACATCTTTGTATCCAAGTGTGAATCATTACTAGCTTTCGGGTTAAGGTTCGTGTGAGAGTTTGGGTTAGGGATCGGGTTAGGTTTAGGGTCAGGATTAGGGTTTGGGTTCGGGTTCGGGTTAGGGTTAAGGTTAGGCTTAGGGTTCAGGTTAGGGTTTGTGTACTGGCTTGGTTTAAGTTTAGGGTTAGGGTTGGTGTTAGGGCTAGGGACAGGGTTAGGGTCAGGCTTAGGTTTAGGGTTAGCTTTCGGGTTCGGGTTCGGGTTAGGGTTAGGGTTAGTGTTAGGGTTAGTGTTGAGTTCCGCTTAGGGTTAGGGTCAGGGTGCAGGTTAAATTTCAGGCTGGTTTATGGCTAGGGTTACATTTAGGATTGGGGTTAATGTTAGGCTTAGGATTCTGGTTAGTGTTAGGGTCGGGTTAGGCTTTGGGTGAGGGTTAGATTTAGGGTTCGGGATTGAGTTATGGTTAGGCTTAGGGTAAGTGTTACTGTTTGCTTAGAATTAGGGCTATCGTTGCCTTCCCATTAGGGTTAACGTTCGGGTTATTGTTAGGGTTAGGGTTATGGTTCCGGTTAGGGGTTAGTGTTAGGGTTAGGATTGGGGTTAGGGTTAGGGTTAGGCTTCTGGTTAGGGTTGGAGTTGGGGTTCGTGTAAGCTTTTGGTTTAGGTTTAGGGTTAGAGTTAGCCCTCAGGTCAGTGGTCGGGTTAGCTTTAGTTTAAGGTTTGTGCTAGGGTTCAGCTTAGGGTTAGAGCTAGGTTTAGTGGTCTGGTTAGTGTTAGAGTTAGAGTTAGTGTTAGGGTTAGTGTTAGTGTTAGGATCGGGTCCGTCTTCAGGTTAGGGTTAGTGTTAGGCATCGGTTTAGGGTACGAGTTAGGGTTAGGGTTCGTGTTAGGATTAGGGTTAGGTTTAGGGCTATGGTTGGGTTCGTGTTCGTGTTAGGGATAGGGTTCGGGTTATGGTTAGGGGTCAGGTTCGGGTTCGGATTAGATTTAGCATTAGTGTTCACGTGAGGGCTAGGGTTCGGGTTCTGGTTAGTGTTAGCATTAGGGTTAGGTTTCAGGTTAGGATTAGCATTAGGTTTAGGGTTAATGTTAAGTTTAGACTTAGGTTTAGTATTATGGTTCGCTTTCGGGTTAGAGTTAGGGTTAGGATTCATGTTAGGGTAAGGGCTATGGTTTGGGTTAGCATTAAGTTTAGTTTTAGTGTTAGTATTTGGATTAGGGTTATGGTTATGTTTCAGGTTTGGTTGAGGGTTAGCTTTAGCGTTAGGGTTCACATTAGGGTTAGGATTGTGGTTGCCTTCAGTTTATGGTTGGAGTTGTGTTATGTATAGGGTTATGTTTAGTGTTCAGATTAATGTTACGATTAGGTTTCAGTTTCGGTTTAGGATTAACCTTAGCTTTAGGGTTTGGGTTAGTGCTAGGGTTAGGGGTAGGGTTGGATTCGGGTTAGGGTTAGGGTTAGAATTAGAGCTGGATTTAGGGTTATGGTTCGGTGTAGTGTTAGGTTTAAGGTTAGGTCAAAGGTTGGGGTTAGGGTTAGGATTGGGTTTAGTGTTAGAGTTAGTGTTCAGGTTAGTGTTAGGGTTAGGGTTCAGCTACAAGATCACGTTAGGGTTAGGGTTAGTGTCGAGCTAGGAGTCATGTTAGGGTTAGGGTTACGGTTCAGGTTAGGGTTTCTGATAATGTTAGGGTTAATATTCGTGTTAGGATAATGGTTAGCTTTAGGGTTGGGTTCATGTTAGTGTTAGATATGGGGTTCAGGTTAGGTTTAGATTTCAACTTCTTGTTCGGGTTATTGTTACGTTTCGGGTTATGTTTAGGGTTTGGATTAGGGTTACAGTTATTGTTAGTGTTACATTTAGGGAGTGGTTAGTGTTCGGATTAGGGTTAGGGTTCGGGTTCTGGATTGTGTTAGGGTTTTGTTTATTGTCGGGTTCGGCTTCGTGTCAGGGTTAGGTTTTGAGTTCAGTTTAGTTAACGGTTAGGGTGAGTGTTAGGGTTAGACTTTGGTTTCGGGTTACTATTAGAGTTGGGGTTGGGGTTAGGATTAGGCTTCGGTTTAGTGCTAGGGTTAGGGTTAGGGTTGGTTTGGGTTAGGGTTAGAGATTGTTATGGTTAGGCGTGGGACTGGGTTAGGGTTAGGGTTCGGGTTTGGGTTAGGATTAGGGTTAGTGTTAGAGTTTGGATTAGGGTTAGGCTTCGGGTTAGAGCTAGGGTTAAGGTTAGGGTTGGGTTGGGTTACAGATAGCATTAGGGTTCAAGTTTAGGTTAGGGTTAGGGTTCGTTTAGGGTTACGGTTCGGGTTAGTGTTAGGGTTGCTGTTAGAGTTCGAGTTATGGTTAGGCTTAGGGTTAGGGTTAGGTTTACTCTTAGGTTTTGGTTGGGTTAGGGTTAGGGTTAGGGTTTGGGTTAGTGTTTGTGTCATGGTTAGTTTGGTTAGGGTTAGGGATAGCGATAGTGTTAAGTTTAGTGTTAGGGCTAGAGTTCGGTTTAGGTTTGGTTTTGGGTTAAGATTAGGGTTCGGATTAGGTATATGTTTAGTGTTAAGTTTAGGTTTCGGGTGAGGAGTACGGTTAGGGTTAAGGTTAAAGTTAGAGTTAGTGTTAGGGTTAGGGTACAGGTTAGGTTTAGAGTTAGAGTAAGAGTTAGAGTAAGAGTTAGGGTTAGTTTTATGATTCAACTTCAGGTTAGGGTTTTGATTAGGTTTCGTGTTAGGGTAAGCCTTACAGTTTGGGTTAGGGTTAGGTATAAGGTCAAGTTTAGTTTTAGGGTTAGTGTTTGGATTAGCGTGAGGGTTCAATTTCAGGATAGGGATTGGTTACGGTTAGGGTTAGGGTCGGGTTATGCTTCAGGTTATGATTAGGGTTAGGGTACAGGTTAAATTTAGGGCTAGGGTTAGTATTCCGGTACGAGTTAGTGTTACGGTTAGGCCTAGGGTTAGTGTTAGAGTTGGCTGCGGTTGCGGGTTAGGTTTAGGGATATGGTTACTCTTAGGGTTAGGTTTATGGTTATGGTTGGGTTCCGGTTAGGTTTAGGGTTAGGGTTCAGGTTAGGGTTAGGTTTAGGATTAGTGTTAGGTTTCAGGACATGGTTATGGTTAAGGTTACTGTTAGGGTTACGCTTAGGCTCTGTTTGGGTTACAATTAGGGTTAAGGTTAGGGGTCAGTTTAGGTTTCTGGTTAGTGTTAGTGTTAGGGTTCAGGTTAGGGTCTGGGTTAGGGTTTAGGGTTTGGGTTGTTGTAAAGCTAGGGTTAGGGGTCTAGTCAGTGTTACGGTCAGGGCCAGCACCCGTTTTCTTTAGGCTTAAAGTTAGTTTTAGGGTTTAGGGTTAGGTTTATTATTAGTGTTAGGGTTATTGTTGGGCTAGGGTTGGGGATAGGCTTCGTTTTAGGGATCTAGGAAGTTTTAGGGTTAGGGTTGCCGTTCGGATTAGTGATAGGGTTACTGCTATGGTTTGGTTTCTGGTTAGGCTAAGGTTTATGGCTAGGTTTAGGGTTGGGTTAGGGTTAGGGTTAGGGTTAGGGTTAGGGTTTTGGTTAGGGTTAGTGTTAGTTTTCAGGCTAGGGTTAGGGTTAGGGTTAGTTTTAGGGTTACTCTTAAGCTTAGGGTTAGTGTTAGGTTTTGGCTTAGGGTTATGGTTAGGTGTAGGATTAGAGTTAGTGGTCTGATTGGGGTTCTGGTTCCAGTTTGGGTTCGGGATTTGGGTTAGGCTTAGAGTTAGGGTAGTATTAGTCTTCGGGTTAGGGTTAGGGTTAGGGTTCGCGTTAGGGTTAGGGTTAGTGTTAGGGTTAGAGTTCGGGTTCGGGTTTGGGTTACATTTAATGCTAGGATGGCGTCATGCTTTGGATTACAGTTACCATTTGGTTCAGCTTAGAGTTTGAGTTAGGATTATGCTTAGGATCAGAGTTCTGGGTATGTTTAGGGTTAGTGTTCGGGTTAGGGTTTGGTTGGGTTAGAGCTAGTGTTTGCTTTAGGTTTAGGGTTAGTTTTAGGGTTAGGCTAAGGGTTCAGTTTAGAGTTATGTTAGGGTTAGGGTTCGGATTCGCGTTAGTAATTGGGTTCAAATGTGGTTTAGGCTTAGGTTTTGGGTTAGGGTTTGGGTTAGATTTAGGGTACCGGTTAGGGTTAGGGTTATGGTGCGGGTTAGTGTTAGGGTTAGGGTTTGAGTTAGGGTTAGCTTTAGTGTTAGGGTTCAGGTGGGTTAGGGTTAGCATTCTTGTTAGGGTTATTGGTAGGTAGAGTTTTAGGGTTATGTTTGGGGTTAGGGTAAGGGTTCTTGTTAAGTATACTGTTAGGATTAAGGTTAGCTTTCATGTTAGGATTAGGGTTGAGTTAGACTAATGATTAGGATTAGGGTTATGGTTTAGGTTAGGATTAGGGATAGGGTGAGTGTTAAGGTTAGGGTTCGGTTTCAGGTTACGTTTAGTGTTAGTTTCAGGGTTTGGTTTCAGGTTAGGGCTAGGGTTGGGTTCACGGTAGGGTTCTGGTTAGGCTTATGGTTTTGCTTAGGTTTAGGTTTAGTGTTATAGTTAGTGTTCACATTTGGGTTAGGGTTAGGGTTCGGGTTCGGGATCCAGGTAGAGTTAGGGTTACGGTTAGGCTTCTTGTTAGTGTTAGCACTAGGGTTCAGGTTAGGTTTAGCGTTACGATTAGGTTTAGGGTTAATGTTATGGTTAGGTTTATGACTCAGGTTATGCATAGGTTAATGATACATGTTAATGTTATGGTTAGTGTTAGGGTTAAGGTTAGGGTTGGGATTAAGGTTAGGTTCATTGTTGGTGTTAGGTTTCTGGTTAGGGTTAGGGTTAGGATTCAGCTACATGTTAGGTTAGTGTTCGGATTCAGTTTAGGGTTAGGGTTATGATCAGGTTAGGGTTAAGGTTAGTGTTACTGTTGAAGTTAGAGTTAGCATTAGGGTTATGTTTAGGGCGAGGCATTACTATTCTGGTTAGTGTTAGTGTTAGGGTTAGGATTCAGTTGTAGTTTACAGTTAGGATTGCATTCGGGTTAGGTATTAGGGACAGGCTTAGTGTTCGGGTTAGCTTTATGGTTTGGGTTAGGTTTCCATTTCAGTTTAGAGTTGGCATTCAGGCTCTAGTTAAGGTGAGGGTTAGGTTTTCAGTACCATTTAGACTTAGCATTCAGGCACGGGTTAGCATTACTGTTCTGTTTACGCTAAGGGTGAGGGTTCTGGTAAAGGTTAGTGTTATCGCTAGAGGTCGGTTCAGTTTGGGGTTACAGGTAGGCCGGGTCAGTGTTAGCTCTAGGCTATGTTTTGGGTTCTGTTTAGGGTTAAGGTTAGGTTTCAGGTTCAGTTTAGATTTAGGGTTTTTTTTTTGAGTTAGTGTTGTATTTAGGGTTAGGGTTCAGTTTAGGCTTAGTATTATCATGTGGGTTAGTGTTAGTGTTAGGTTTAGAATTAGGGTTTGGGTTTGAGTTATGGATAGGGTTTGGGTTCGGAGTTTGGTTACGGTTAAGGTTAGGGTTAACCCTAACCTTGGGCACTTAGATGGCCCGGGCTTCACTAATCCAGAGAGGAGGCTGGGACCTGTCACCTGAAGGGCACACCAAGGGTGGCCCCAGATCCTAAGGCCTCCGTCCTGCTGTGGCCAAACTAAGTGCCTTGCCATATGTCTGTCTCCGCACTTGTGACTCTACAGATGCTTTCCACTACCTGACTGGAATTGAAAAGTGTGTGGGGGGGTGGTGATGACATGGTTTGGTCATTTTGGGAAGAAATGAGGCCCAGGACGAAGAAGCTGGCTGAGGCAGAGCCTTGACCTTGCACCCCAGTCTGCCTTGGCAGCCAGGGCTAGACTACCACTTCCAAAGAAGGGAAGCGGTTGGTGAGCTGAGTGGGTGTGAGGTGATAGGAGGGAGACAACAGCTGAAGCTAAGTCAATAAAGGCAGCGTTCCTTCTTCACCTGCACGTGGCAGGTGTGAGAGAGCACCCCAGTTGGTCAGAGACCAGCAGGCAGGTGAAGCGTTCAATGAGGACCCCCGAGGCCTGGTGGCCGTGCCTGTGCCATTGGCCTGACACATTGAACCCAAGCCTGCAGGGCTCCCTGAGCGGCCAGAGAAAGATGGGCCCATGAGAGAGGTAGGCAAGGTGGGTAGGTGGAGTCCACATCTCTCCTCAGGTCCCTGAGGGAGAAAGAGAGAGACACAGAGAAACAGAGAGAGAGAGAGAGATCTCTGAACTATGAGTCACTGCCTCCACCACTGGTGCCAACTCACACACCATCCCACTTCTCCCTGCCACCCCCATGTCCAACCCTGGGCCAGCCCCACCACAGAGAGGTTGGTTCCTTGTCATTTCCATGCTGTCGCTTCGGGACCTGATGCCAGAACAGGGGAAACTTTCAAACAAATATTTCCATGTCCCTATCCATGAGAATGGTCTTCTTCCCCTCTCAAATCTGAAAACCTCACCCCCAACATCCTCCTTTCTCTTGAACTGAAGATCGTATTGAAGAGGAGAATTCTGCCATTGTGTTGAGAGACTCAGTTTCCTTGTTTCTCCCATCTACCCATGTTATTAAGCTTGAGGTTATTTTCTTCAGCTAACCTGTCCTGTTAATGATTTGGCCAGCCAAAAGAAATTTAAGGGAAATTGTGGAAGGGGGTTCTCTCTCTGCCGCTGATTCCCTGAGCTGGGTCCCTCCCTCAGAGTTGGCCAGGGACAGCCAATACCCAGAGGCCATCTCCCGGGGCATCCCTGGAAAGGCTCACTGGCAGCCCCCACTCTCACACCACTGTCAAGTCCATCGTCCTCCCTCGGGATGCCTGGGCAGTTCACTGACCCGGGCGTGGGAGGCAGAGATCGATCTCAGGTCTGACACACTGGTTGCAAGGCAGCTCCACTTCTGACAGTGTCCAGCACACACCCCAGAAAACTTGGCAGCAGGCTCCAGGGATCTTTCCTCCAGAACATGTCCCCTTGGAAGGGGCCTGGCCGAGAAGTATGGGCCAGCCGGCCAGCCAGCTGACTTAGGACAAAGCAGGCGAGCCGAGCCATCCTTCCAGTTGCCCTGGGCTTGGCACTGGCCACCTCAGGAAGAGGGCCTCGCTGGTGCCCTTCATCGTGGATTTCTCCCCAGAGCCATGTCCTGGGCACTAGGAAGGCCAGGCCCTCCCGACTCCAAATAAGAGGCTGGGAACTGTTGCCAGAAGGGCTTTCCCAGTGTGACCCCGGCTCCCTGTGCCTGCGGCTTGCTGGGGCCACACTCACTGCTTTGCCATATGCCTGTTTCAGTTCTTCTGACTCCACAGAGGCTCTCCTCCACTTGGCTGGAGTCGACAAGTGCAGTCGTAGGGTGAGGCCATGGTTTTGTTTTTCTAGGAAGAAATGAGGCCCAGCATGAAGCATCTGGGCCAGGCAGAGCCTTGTCCTCGCACCCCAGTCCACCTTTCGCTAACAGGGCCAGACCACCACTTCTAAAGAAGGGAAGCATCCAGCGAGCTGAGTGAAAGTGATTGGATGGGAGGGAGACAACAGCTGAAAACTAGTCAAGAATGGTGGTGTTCCTTCTTCCCCTTCACCTGGCTGACGCAAAAGAGTGCCCACCTGGTCTGAGCCTCACGGGTGGGCGTGGCCTTCACTGTGGACCCCCTAAGGCCCGACGGCTGTGCATGCGCCCTTGGCCTGAGTTGTTGAAATCAAGCCGCAAGTCTCCCGGAGTGGTCAGACAAAGAATGGCCCATGGGAGTGGTAGGTGAGGTGGGCAAGGTGTGCCTCCCCCCTCTGCTCAGGTCCTCGACAAAGGGAGACACCGAGAGAGCCAGAGAGATGGAAAGAGAGCGAGATCCCTGACCTCTCTAGATTTCAGGTTAGAGTTAAGTTTCACTTTAGCTTCAGGGTGTGATCAGGTTATTGTTAGGGTTAGTGTTACCTTTGGAGTTGGGGTTAGGGTTAGGGTTAGGATTAGGGTTCTGGGTAGGGTTAGGGTTTGGGCTTGGTACGGGTTTGTTTTACATGTAGGGTTAGGTTTAGAATTTAGGGTTACAATTAGGGTTAGGATTAGGGTCAGTGATCGGGTTCTGTTTAGTGTTAGATTTACTATTAGGTTTCAAGTAGAGTTAGGGTTAGTGTTAGGTTTAGTGTTAGTGTTAGTTTTCAGGTTAGCGTCAGGGTTAGTGTTTGGTTTCGGTATCGGTTTAGGCTCAGGGTTATGGTCGGGTTAGGCTTCAGGTTAGGGTTCGGGTTAGGTTTATGTTTAGGGTTAGTATTTAGATTAGGGTTGTGATTAGGTTTCGGTTTCAGGAAAGTCTTAGCCTAGTGTTAGGTTTCTTGTTAGGGTTAGGGTTAGAGTTAGGACTAGTTTTAGGTTTAGTGTTCAAGTTAGGTTTAGATTTTGGTTAGATTTAGGGTTAAGTTTTAGTTTCGGATTAGGGTTAGGATTAAATTTAGGGTTCAATTCAGGGTTAGAGTTAGGGCTAGGGTTAGGGTTATGGTTGGGTTTTGATTAGGGTTCGGGTTAGGGTTAGTGTTAGCATTAGGGTTAGAATTATGATTAGAGTTTTGGTTAGGGTTAGGGTTAGCAATAGGGTTCAGGTTAGGGTAAGGTTTGGTTTTAGTGTTAGGGCTAGTGTTCGAATTAGGTTTAGGGTTAGGATTCGGTTTCAGGATCTGGTTAGAGTTAGGGTTAGATTCGGGCTAGGATTAGGGTTATAGTTAGGATTAAGTTTCGGGTTAGGGCTGCTGGTAGGGTTAGGTTTAACGTTCGTGTTATGTTTAGGGTTAAATAACGTCAGGGTTGTTTTCGTGTTAGTGTTCGGGCTGGGTTTCGGGTTCATGTTCCAGATAGATTTAGGGTTATGTTTTGCTTTTGTGTCATGGTTAGGATTAGGGTTACTGTTAAGGTTATGTTAACGTTTAGGTTGAGGTTAGTGTTTGGCTTAGGGTTAGGGTCAGGGTTTGGTTTCTCAATGGGTTTAGTGTTACGGCTGGGTTAGGCTTTGGGTTTGTGTTAGTTTTAGGGAAAGTGTTAAGGTTGGGTTTAGAGACAAGGTTATGGTTGGGGTTCGGGTTCGGGTTCGGGTTATTTTTAGGGTTTGGGTTAGGTTTAAGCTTAGGTTTAGGGCTAGGTTTAGAGTTAGTTTTGGATTAGGGATAGGGCTGGGTTCAGTTTGGATTTGAGTTTGAGTTAGGGTTAGATTTAGGATTCGGTTTCGGGTTATGGTTAAGGTTAGTTTTCATGATAGAGTTAGCATTATGGTTACAGTTAGGGTTCATTTTGGAGTTAACGTTAGGGTTAAGGTTGTCTTCAGGTTAGGGTTATGGTTAGAGTTAATGTTCGGTTTAGGATCACAGTTAGATTGAGGGTAAGGGTTGGGTTCAGGTTAGAGTTAGGGTTAGCGTTATGTTTAGTGTTAGGATTAGTGTTTGGTTTACGGTTATGGTTAGTGTTTGGTGTCAGTATCAGGTTAGGTTTACTGTTAGGGTTCAGGTTAGCGTTTGAGTTAGGGTTAGGTTTCGGGTTTGTGTTAGGGTTAGGGTTAGTGTTCACCTTAGTGTTAGGGTTAGTTTTAGGGGTAGGGTTGGGTTCTGGTTCGGTTTAGGTGCAAGATTCGGTTTAGGGTTACAGTTCCAGTTCATGTTCATCTAGGGTTAGGGTTAAGATTAGGGTTACTGTGAGGTTTAGGCTTAGGTTTACTGTGAGGTTTGTCTTCGGGTTAGGATTAGGTTTAGGTTTTGGGTCAGGATAAGATTAGGTTTAAGGTTAGCATCAAATTAGGCTTTGGGTTAGGATTACTTTTGGGGTCCGGGTTAGGGTTTGGGTTAGGGTTAGGCTTATGCTTAGGGCTAGGTTTAGGGTTAGGGTTGGGTTGAGTTAGGGTTACTGTTAGAGTTCATGTTAGGGTTAGGGTTATGTTTAGTCTTAGAGTTAGTGTTCAGATTAGGGTTAGAGTTAGCTTTCAGGTTCACGTTAAGGTTAAGATTAGTGGTAGTGTTCTGGTTAGAGTTAGGACTAGGGTTCAGGTTAGAGTTGGTTTCAGGTTAGGGTTAGGGTTAGGGTTAGGGTTCGAGTGAAGATTAGGGTTAGTGTTAGTGTTAGGGTTAAGGTTGATTTTATGGTTAGGGTTAGGGTCAGAGTATGGTTACGGATTCAAGATTGGATTAAAGTTAGGTTTAGGGTCGGGTTAATTTTAGGATTAGGGTTTGTGTTATGGATTGGTTTAGGGGTAGTGTTAAGGTTAGGGTTATCATTAAGGTTTGGGTTAGGGTTAGGATTAGTTGGCTTATGATTAGGGTTAGGCTTCATGTTAGCCTTAGTGTTAGGTTTAAGTTTAGGTTTAGAATTAGTGTTCAGATTAGGGTTAGGTTTCGGGTTCAGGTTAGGGTCGGATTAGCTGTAGGGTTCGTGTTAGGGTAATGGCTATGTTTCATGTTAGAGTTGGGTTTGGGTTAGGCTTAGGCTTGGGGTTCAGTTGAGCGTTATGGTTAAGGTTAGGATTAGGGTTGTGATTATGCTTAGGATTAGGTTTAGGATTTGGGTTAGTGTTAGGGTTAGGGTTCAGCTTAGGTTTAAGCTTAGAGTGTGGCTTAGTGTTAGGGCTAGTGTTCTGGTTAGGTTTAGGTTTAGGATCATGGTGAGGGTTCAGGTACAGTTTGTGGTTAATGTTAGGTTTCATGTTAGTGTAAAGTTTAGGGTTAGAATTAGGGTTAGGGCTAAGGTTAGTTTTAGGTTTGTGTTCGCTTAGGGTTAGGGTTAGGTTTAGGGTTAAGTTTTGGGTTCGGGTACAGGTTAGGCTGAGGGTTACTGCTAGGGTTTGGGTTATGGTTAGGCTTAGAGTTGAGTCTAGGTTTAGTTTTAGGGTTGGGTTGGGTTAGGGTAAGGGTTAAGGTTCTGGTTAGGTTTATGGTTAGTATTAGTGTTAGGTTTCAGGATAGTGTCAGGCTGAGGGTTACTGTTAGGGTTAGGGTTAAGCTTATGTTTGGATTCCATTTAGGTCTAAGGTTTGTGTTCGGGTTAGGGTTTGTTTGAGGGTTAGTGTTAGGGTTAGATTTCAGGTTACAGTTAGGTTTAGGTTTCAGGTTAACATTAGGGTTGGGGTTGAGGTTAGGGCTAGGGTTATGGGTATGGTTAATGTTAGGGTTTGGGTACGGGCACTAGCTTTATTTAGGGTTAGTGTTAGTGTCAGTGTTTAGGGTTTTTGTAGGATTAGGGTTAGTGTTAAGGTTATGCTTACAGTTCGGGTTCAGGTTACATTTAGCTTTAGGGTGGGATTATGCTATGGGTTATGGTTACGATTTGGTTTGGGTTAGGGTTAGGCTTAGGGATAGGGTTCATGATAAGGTTATGGCTAGTGGTCGGGTTAGGGGTTGGTTGGGTTAGGTCTAGTGTTTGGTTTAGGTTTAGGCTTAGTTCTAGGGTTAGAGTAAGTGCTCAGGTTAGGGTTAGATTAGGATTAGAGTTCTGGTTAGGGTTAGTATTTGGGTCTGGGTTCAGTTTAGGGTTAGCATTCAGGTTAGTGTTCGGGTTAGGGTTAGGGTACATGTTAGGCTTAGGGTTATGATGTGGGTTAGTGTTGTGGTTCGTGTTAGTGTTGGGATTCATTTTCGAGTTTGAGTTATGGTTCGTGTTTGCGTCAGGGATACAGTTCTGGTTAGGGTTTGGGTTAGGTTTAGTGTTTGGTTTTGGGTTGGGTTTAGGGTGCGGATTACTGTTAGTTTTAGGATTTGTGTTAGGGTTAGGGATAGATTTAGTGTTATGTTTAGGGTTAGGGCCATTGCTAATGTTAGTGCTAAGGCTAGGGTTAGTTCTAGAGTTTGGTGAATGTTTATGGTTTGCTCTAGAGCCAGGGTTAGGGTCATGTCTAGGACTGGTTTAGGGTTAGGTCTAGAGCAAGGATTAGGCTTGGTGTTACAATTAGGGTTAGGGTTATTGTTTGTTAGGTCTAAGGTTAGGGTTAGGGTAAATGTTAGGTTTATGGCCATTGCTAGGGCTAGCGCTAAGGTAAGGGTTAGATCTAGGGCTTGGTGAAGTTTCATGCTTCCTTCTAGAGCCAGGGTTAGGGTCAGGTCTAGGACTGGTTTAGGGTTAGGTCCAGGGCAAAGAGTAAGCTTGGTGTTACAATTAGGGTTAGGCTTATTGTTGGTTACGGCTAAGGTTAGTGTTAGGGTTAGTGTAGGGGTTAGGGTCATTGCTAGGGTTAATGTTAAGGTTTGGGTTATGGCTAAGGCTTGGTCAAGCATTAAGATGTGGGCTAGGGCTAGCGTTAGCATCCGGTCTAAGACAATATGAGGGTTAGGATTAGGGTTAAGGTTATGTTTAGGGTGAGGTTTACCGTTTGGATTAGGGTTAGTGTTGCTTATGGCTAGGGTAGGGTTACTCTTATGGTTAGGGCTGGGTTATGATTAGCTAGGGATGGGATATGATTACATAGGGCTAGGATTAGTGTTATGGTTATTATTAGTGTTAGAGGAGGTTGTTTGAGTCAGAGATGGGGCTGGTTTTGAGGTTATGGTTAGGGGTAGGATTAGGATTAGGTCTGACGTTAGTGTTGGGTGTGCCTTAGAGTTGGGACAATGGAAAGGGTAGTAGTAGGCAAAGGGCTTTGGTTTGGATTAGGAGGAGAGTTAGAGTTAGTGTTATGCTAGTGTTAGGGTTACTGTTAGGGCTGGGGCTAGGACTAGGGTTAAAGTTAGGGTAAGAGTTGGCTTAGGGTTACAGTTACACTCAGTGTTAGGGGTAGACATACGATTAGGGTTAGTGCTAGGGCTAGTGTTAGGGTTTGCGATAAGCTTAGGCTTAGAGCTAAAGTTGGGTTCATCCTACCTAAAGTTGGGTTCATCCTAACCCTAAAAATAAATCTAGCCATAAACTTAAAGAGAAACCTAACCTTAAATATAATAATGAAACCTAGCCTTAATCCCAGCCCTAACGATAACTCTTGCCATAACACTAACCCTAACACTACCCCCACACCTAACCTTCACCCTAATCCTACGCATAACCCAAGCGTAACCCTAACCCTAACCATTGCTGTAGCCCTAAACCAGTCCTAACGCAAAACCTAGCCCTATTTATAATCCTATACCTGCCGCTAAACCTAACCTTAACTGAAACTCAAACCACCTCCTCTATCACTAATAATAACCATAACACTAATCCTAGCCCTATCTAATCATAACCCAGCATTAGCTAATCATAACCCAGCCCTAGCCTTAAGAGTAACCCTACCCTAGCCCTAAGCAACACTAACCCTGACCCAAATGGTAAACCTCACCCTAAACATAACCTTAACACTAAACTTAACCCTCACATTGTCCTAGACATGATGCTAATGCTAGCCCTAGCCCAAACCTTAATCCTTGACCAAACCTTAAACATAAACCTAACCTTAACATTACCCCTAGCAATGGCACTAACCCTTACACAAACCCTAACACTAACCTTAGCCGTAACCAACAATAAGCTTAACCCTAATTGTAACACCAAGCCTACTCATTGCCCTGGACCTAACCCTAAACCAGTCCTAGACCTGACCCTAACCCTGGATCTAGAAGGAAACAAAAACCTTCACCAAGCCCTAGATCTAACCCTTACCTTAGCATTAACACTAGCAATGGCCATAACTCTAACATTTACCCTAACCCTAACCTTAGCTCTAACCAAAAATAACCCTAACCCTAATGGTAACACCAAGCCTACTGCTTACCCTGGACATAACCCAAAATCAGTCCTAGACCTTATCCTAACCCTGGCTCTAGAACGAACCGTAAAAATTCGCCAAGCCCTAGAACTAATCCTAACCTTAGCACTAACACTAGCAATGGCCCTAACCCTAAACATCACACTAAATCTGTCCCTAACCTTAACACAAACCCTAAAACTAATATTAACACACACACTAAGCCTAACACAAAACCCAATTCTAAACCTAACCCAAACCCTAACCAGAAATGTATTCCTGACCCGAACATGAACCTTAACTTTAACCCAAACATGAACCCTAACATTAACCCGAACCACAACACTAACCCACACTATAACCCTAAGCCTAACACGTACCCCAACACTAACCCGAACACAAACTTGAATGCTAACCCTAAACTGAACCCAAACCCAACACTAACACTAAACCGAACTCTAATCCTAATCTAACCCTAACCCGAACACTTACTCTAACCCTAGAGCTAACCCTAAACCTAAACAAAACCCTAGCCCTAACCCAACCAAACCCTAACTCGAGCACTAGCCCTAACCCTAACCGTAACCTTCACCCTAACACTATCTTGAAACCTAACACTAATCCTAACCATAACCCTAACCCTTACCCTAACCCAACCCACCTGTAACCCTAAACCTAGCCTTAACTCTAAGCCTAATCATAAACCAAATCCTAGCAGTAACCCTAACCCTAACACAAACCCGAAACCTAACCGTAACCCTAATGCTAACACTAATCCAACCCAATCCTAACGCTAACCTTAGCCTAACCCTAATTCTAACACTAAACTGTACACTAACATGAAACCTATCGTTAACCGTAACGCGTAACCTGAATCCCTAACAATGATACTAACATTAAACTAACTAGAACACTAGGTGTAACACTAAGCTGCACTCTAAACTTAACCCTGAGCTGAACCCTAACCCTAGCTCTAACCCTAAGCCTAACACTACTCGGAATCCAGATCTAATCCTAAGCATAATCCCAATCCTAACCCTAGCACTAATCCTAACCATAAGCCTAACCAAAACCCTAACCCAACCGAATCGTAACCCTAAACCTAGCCTTAACTCTAAGCCTAACCATAACCCAAACCCTAGCAGTAACCCTAACCCTAAGCCGAACTCGAAGCCTAAATCTAAACCTAACCTGAACCCTAAACCTAACCCTAACCCTATTGCTAACACTAATCTAACCCAATCCTAACCCTAACCTTAGCCCTAACCCTAATTCTAACACTAAACTGTGCACTAATATGAAACCTAATGTTAACTGTAACACGTACCTGAACCCTAACCATGATACTAAACTTAAACTTAACTAGAACACTAGCCTTAACACTAAGCCGCACTCTAAACTTAACCCTAAGCTGACCCTAACCCTAGCCCTAACCCTAAGCATAACCCTAACCCGAATCCTAAACCTAATCCTAAACATAAGCCCAATCCTAACTCTAACCCTAACACTCAAACGAATCCTAACCCTAACCCAAACGCAACCCTAACTTGAAACTTAGCCATTACCCTAACACGAACCCTACCGCTAATCCTAACCCTAACCTGAACCCGAAAACTAATCCTGACCCTAATGTAAACACTAACTCTAAGACTAAACATAACCCTAAGGCTAACATGAACCCTAACAGTAACCCTAACCCAACCCAACCCTAAGCCTAAACCTAGCCCTAAGCATAAGCCTAACCCTAACCCAAACCCTAAACCGAACCACAAAAGTAACTCTAACCCGAAGCCTAATCCGACACTAAACTTAAACCTAATATTATCCCGACCCAAAACCGAAACCTAACCCTAATCCGAAGGCAAACCTCGCAATAAACCTAAGCCTAAACCTCAGAGTAACCCTAATCCTAACCCTAATTCTAACATGAACATGAACCGGAAAGCTAACCCTAAACCGAACCCTAGCCCTAAACCGAACCAGAACCCAACCCTACCCCTAAAACTAACCCTAACCCTAAGGTGAACACTAACCCTAACCCTAATCCTAACCATAACCCTAACCTAACCCTAACCTTGACTCCAACCCCACCCTTAACCCTTTCCCTAAAACTAACACAAACCCAAAGTCTAATGCGACCGTAACCCTAAATCCATCGAGAACTCAAACCCTAAACCTAACCCTAAACCAAACACTAATCTCACCATAAACGTGAACATAACCCTAACAGTAACCCTAATCCTAACCATGACAAAAAAAACAAAACATAACCCTAACCCTATCTGCAACATGAACCCGAAACATAGCCCTAACTCTAACCCAAAAACAACCCTAAGTTTACCTAACTGTAAACATTGCAAGAAAATTAACCCTAACATTACCAGCAGCACTAACCCGAACCGTAACCCTAAATATAACCCTAATCCTAGCCCGACCCTAACTCTAATTCTCACCTGATCCTGAAACAGAACCCTAACCCTAACCCTAACTCAAACACTAGCCCTAACACTAAAAATAACATTAACCTAACCTGAACCCAATTGCTAACCCTAACCCTAACCCTAACCCGAACTCTAACCATAATTCTAACCCTAATGTTAACACTAACCCTAACCGAAACACTAATCCAAACCCAATCATAACCCTAACCCTAACTCTAACCCTAAATTGAACCCTAATGTTAACCCTAACCCTAATCCAAAACTAAAACCTAACACTAACCTTAACCATAATCTGAACTCAACCTTATCCCTAAACCTAAACCTAGCCCTAACTCTAAACCTAACACTAACAAGAAACCTAATGCTAAAGCTAAGACTTTCTCGAACCCGAAACCTAATCATAACCCTAATCTAATACTAACCCTAAACATAAACCTAACACGAACCCTAAACTGAATCCTAACCAGAACAAGAACCCTAACACTAACCTGAAGCCTAACCTGACCATAACCCTGAGCCTAAACCGATACCGAAACCAAACAATAACCCTGACCCTAACCCAAAAACTAACACTAACACTAATCCTAACTCTAACTCGAAAGCTAATACTAACTCTAACACTAAACTGAACCCGACCACTGACCCTAATCCTAACCCTAAATTCTAAACCAAACCCTACATGTAAAACAAACCCGTACCAAGCCCAAACCCTAACCCTAACCCTAACGCTAACCCTAACCCTAACCCCAACGGTAATACTAACCCTAACAATAACCTGATCATACCCCAAAGCTAAACGGAACCATAACTCTAACCTGAAATCTAGAGATATCAGGGATCTCTCTCTCTCTCCATCTCTCTGGCTGTCACTGTGTCTCCCTCTCTCGGGGCCCTCAGGCAAGGAGGGAAGGCGCACCCTGCCCACCTCACCTACCTCTCCCATGGGCCATTCTTTGGACTCTCCCGGAGCACCGCAGCTTGAGTTCAACCACTCAGGCCAAGCGCGCATGCACAGCAGTTGGGCCTCAGGCGTCCACAGTGAAGGCCCTGTCCGCCAGTGAGACTCAGACCAGGTGGGGCGCTCTCTTGTGCCGGCCAGATGAAGGTGAAGAAGGATCATCACCCTTCTTGACTTGACTTCAGCTGTTGTCTCCCTCCCATCCGACCACTTTCACTCAGCTCACTGGATGCTTCCCTTCTTTGGAAGTGGTGGTCTGGCCCTGGTAGCCAAAGGCGGACTGGGGTGCGAGGTCAAGCCTCTGCCTGGGCCCGCTGCTTCATGCCGGGCCTTATTTCTTCCTGGAAAGACAAAACCATGGCCTCACTCCATGCTTGCACTTGTCGACTCCAGCCAGGTGGAGGAGAGGCTCTGTGGAATCAGAAGGATCGAAACAGGTATATGGCAAAGCAGTGAGTGTGGCCCCAGCAGGCTGCAGGCCCAGGGAGCTGGGGCCACACTGGGAAAGCCCTTCTGGCAACAGGTCCCAGGCTCTTCTCTGGAGTCAGGAGGGCCTGGCCTTCCTAGTGCCCAGGCCATGGTTCTGGGGAGAAATCCACCATGAAGGGCACCAGTGAGGCCCTCTCCTTGAGGTGGCCAGTGCCAAGCCCAGGGAAACTGGAAGGATGGCTCAGCTCGCCTGCTTTGTCCCAAGTCAACCAGCTGGCTTGCCAGCCCATATTCCTCGGCCAAGCCCCTTCCAAGGGAACAAGTTCTGGAGGACAGAGCCCTGGGGCCTGCTGCCAAGTTTTCTGGGGTGTGTGCTAGACAATGTCAGAAATGGAAGCGGCCTTGTTACTTGTGTGCCAGACCTGGGAATTGGCTGCCTCCCACACCCGGGTCCCTGAACTGCCTGGGCCTCCCAAGGGAGGATGATGGACTTGGCAGTGGCGAGAGGGTGAGGGCTGGCAATAAGCATTTCCTGGGATGCCCTGGGAGATAGCCTCTGGGTAAGGGCTTTCCTTGGTCAGGTCTGAGGGAGGGACCCAGCTCAGGGCTCTCAGTGGCAGAGAGAGAACTTCCTTCTGCCATTTCCGTTATATTTCTTATGGTTGGCCAAATCATGAACAGGACAGGTTAGCTGGAGAAAATAATCTCAAGCTTATTAACATGGGTAGATGGGAGAAACAAGGGAAACTGAGTCTCTGAACACAATGGCAGAGATTCTCCTCTTCAATACTATCTTCAGTTCAAGATAAAGGAGGATGTTGGGGGTGAGGTTTTCAGATTTGAGAGGAGAAGAAGACCATTCTCATGGATAGGGACATGGAAACCTTTGAAAGTTTTCCCCTGCTCTGGCATCAGGTCCCGAAGGGACAGCATGGAAGTGACAAGGAACCAACTTCTCTGTAGTGGGGCTGACCCAGGGTTGGACATGGGGGTGGCGGGGGGAAGTGGGATGGTGTGTGAGTTGGCACCAGTGGTGGAGGCAGTGACTCATAGTTCAGAGATCTCTCTCTCTCTCTCTGTTTCTCTGTGTCTCTCTCTTTCTCCCTCAGGGACCTGAGGAGAGATGTGGACTCAACATGCCCACCTTGCCTACCTCTCTCATGGGCCCATCTTTCTCTGGCCGCTCAGGGACCCCTGTGGGCTTGGGTTCAATGTGTCAGGCCAATGGCGCAGGCACGGCCACCAGGCCTCGGGGGTCCTCATTGAACGCTTCACCAGCCTGCTGGTCTCTGACCAACTGGAGCGCTCTCTCGCACCTGCCACGTGCAGGTGAAGAAGGAACGCTGCCTTTATTGACTTGGCTTCAGCTGTTGTCTCCCTCCTATCACCACACACCCACTCAGGTCACCAGCAGCTTCCCTTCTTTGGAAGTGGAAGTCTGGCCCTGGCTGCCAAGGCGGACTGGGGTGTGAGGTCAAGGTTTTGCCAAAGCCAGCTTCTTCGTCCTGGGCCTCATTTCGTCCTGGAATGACCAAACTAATGGCCTCACCCCACGTCTGTACTTTTCAACTCCAGCCAGGTAGAGGAAAGCCAATGTAGAGTCACAAGTGCAGAGACAGGCATATGGCAAGGCACTGAGTTTGGCCACAGCAGGACGGAGGCCTAAGGATCTGGGGCCACCCTTGGAGTGCCCTTCAGGCGACAGTTCCCAGCCTCTTCTCTGGAGGCTGGTGAAGCCCTGGTCCTCCAAGTGCCCAAGGTTGGGTTAACCCTAACCTTAAACCTTACCAGAACCCAGAACCCAAATCATATCCATAACTCAAACGTTAACCCTAACTCTAAACGTAACACTAACACTAACCCGCATGCTAATACTAAGCCTAAACTGAACCCTAACCCTAACTACAACCCTAACTGAAACAAAACCCTAAATCTAAACTGAACCTGAAACCTAACCCTAACACTAAAGAAAGCCCAAACCATAGCCTAAACCTAACACTGACCCGAGCTGCCCATAACTCCAAACTGAACCGAACTCTAACGATAAACCTAACCCTTACCAGAACCCCCACCATTAGCGTAAACAGAACAGTAACACTAACCCATGCCTGCATGCTAATTCTAAACAGTACCGAAAACCTAACCCTAACCATAACTAGAGCCTGAATGCTAAATCTAAACTGAAACAGAACCCTAACCCATACCATAAAGCTAATCTGAAAAATAAGCCTGTCCCTAATACCTAATCCGAATACAATCCTAACTGTAAACTGAAACTGAATCCTAACCCTAACGCTAACACTGACACGAATACGATGCCTTGCCCTAAACAGAACCCTAATGCTAACTCTAACCCCAACAGTAACACTAACCCTAACCCTAACCTGATCATATGACTAAACTTAAACTGAATCTGAACACTAACCTAAAATGTAGGTGAATCCTCATCCTAACCCTAACCAGAACCCTGACACCAACAATAAACCTAACCTTAATTCCAATCCTAACCCTAACACTAACTCTAACATTAACGCGAATCATTAACCTATCCATAACTTGAGCTGTAAACCAAACCATAAGTCTAAACCTAAACGTGACCATAATGCTAAAGCTAACCTGAATCCTAGTGCTAACCCTAACAAGAAGCCTAACACTAACACTAAACCTAACCAGATCCAGAACCGGAACCCTAAGCCTAACCCTAACCCTAACCCTCATCTGAAAACTAACTATAACACTAAACCTATACCTAACCCAAACCATAAGCTTAACCAGAACTCTAACGCAAACACAACCCTAGCCCTAATCCTGAACCCAAACCCAGAATCTAACACTAAATATAACCTGAGACTGAACCCTAACCTTAACCCTAACCCTATCCTTAAACCTAACCTAAACCACAACAGGAACGCTAACCCTAACCCACCTGAACACTAACAATAAAGATAACCCTATCCCAAACCCTAAACGGAACCCTAACCCTAACACTAACCTGCATCATAAACCTAACAATAACCGGTAACCTAAGTCTAACCCATACCCTAACGCAACCTAACCCTAAACTGCATTCGAGCACAATTACTAACCAGAACCCAAACCCTAACTCTAACATACCTCTAACCTGAACCCTGGCTTAACCCTAAACCTAACCATAAACATAAAGCAAACACTAGCTCTAACCCAACTAAACTCTACCCGATCACTAACCCTAATCTAACCAGCACAATAACCCTAAGCATAATGCTAACCCAAACCCTAAACTGAACCAAATGATAACCTTAACCCAAAGCATGAGCCCATCCTACAGTTAAATGTAACCCAAACACGAACACGAACTAAAACCCTAACACTAATCCTAATCCTGATGCGAAGCCTAACCCTAACCCTAACCCGAAGCCTAATCCTACCCTAACTCTAACCCTAACCTGAATCATGAGCCCGAACTGGAACCAGAACTGCAATCAGACCACTAACTCTAACCCTACACCTAACCATAAACCTAAGCCAAAACCGAACCCTAACCCTTGCACTAACCCTAACCTTATGAGTAACCCTAAAACTAACCCTAACCCTAACCCTAGCCTGAAAACTAACACTAACCCTAACCCGAACCATGACCCTAACCCTAACCCTAACCCTAATCTAACCCAACCCTAAACCTAGCCATAAACCTTAGCCTAACCATAACCCAAAACATAGCAGTAACCCTATCACTAATTCGAACCCCAACCCTAAGCCTAAAACTTCCTAGATCCCCAAAACGAATCCTAACCCCAACCCTAGCCCAAGCACTAACCCTAACACTAATCATAAACCTAACCCTAAACCATAAGACTAACTTTAAGCCTAAAGAAAACTGGTGCTGGCCCTAATCTTAACACTGACCAGAGCCCTAACCCTACCTTTAACCACAACCCCAACCCTAAACCCTAACCTGAACCCTAACCCAGACCCTAACCTGAACCCTAACACTAACACTAACCAGAACCATAACCTTAAAACTAACTGTAACCCAAACAGAGCCTAGGCATAACCCTAACGATAACCCTAACCCTAACCCTGTCCTGAAACCTAACACTAATCCTAACCCTAAACATAACCCTAATCCTAACCTGAACCCTAACCCTAAACCTAACCGGAACCCAACCATAACCATAAACCTAAACCTAAGAGTAACCATATCCCTAACCCTAACCCGTACCCGCAAACAACTCTAACACTAACCCTAGGTCTAACCCTAACACTAACTTGTACCGGAACACTAACTCTAACACTAAACTTAACCCGTACCCTAACCCTAATCCTAACCTGAAGCCTAACCCGACCCTAACCCTAACCATAACCAATCCCTAACCTGAAACCTAACTCTCACGCTAATCCAAACACTAACCTTAAAACTAAACTTAACCTCATACCTAACCCTAACCCAAACTGTAACGCTTACCTAACATGAAACCTAATCCAAAGCCTAACCTGAAGTTGAATCATAAAACTAACCCTAACTCTTACTCTAACACTTACTCTAACTCTAAACCTAACCTGTACCCGAACCCTAACACAAACCCTAACTGTAACCTTAAACCTAACTTTAATCCTCACCTGAAACCTAAACTTAGAGGTAAACATAAACCTAATCCGAACTCTAACCCTAACCCAAAACCAAACATAAACCGAACTCTAGCCCTAACACACACCTGAATACTATCGCTATCCCTAACCCTAACCAGAAACTGAAACCTAACCATGACACAAACACTAACCCAAACCCTAACCCTAACCGTAACCCAACCAAACCCTAAGAGTAAACCTAGCCCTAACCCTAAGCCTCACCCTAACTCAAACTCTAACAGCAACCCGAACAGTAACCCAAACCATAACCCTAACATGAACCCTAACCCTAACTTAAACTTGAACTCTAATGCTATCCGTAACTCAACCCAACCCTAACCCTAACCCTAGAGCTAACCTGAAGCCTAACCCTAACCCAAACCCTAACACTAAACCTAATCCTAACCCAAACTTGAACCCTAACCCTAACCCAGTCCTACCCCTAACCTTAACAAATTCTAACCCTAACCCAAACCAACCCTAACCCTAAACCTAGCACTAAACCGAAGCCTAATCCTAACCCCAATCCTAATAGTATCCTGAAGCCAAACTCTAACCCTCACCCTCACCCTAACCTTTAACTAAACCGAACCCAAACCCTAACCCTGACACGAAGCAGAAACCGACAATAACTGAAACCCTAACACAATCCAGAACCCGAACCCTAACCCTAACCTTAATCATAACACTAACCTTTCCCTAAATGTAACACTAACAATAACTGTAACCCTAATCCTAACACTGAACATAACCCGAAACGTAGCACTAACCCTAACCCGAACAAGAACTTGAACCCTAAAACTAACCTGAACCCCAGATGTAACCCTAACCAGAACCCAACCTTAACCCTAGAGCTAACCATTATCCTAACATGAATATTAACCCTAACACTATCAGAAACCCTAACCTGAACTGTAACCCTAACACTACCTTGACTCGTAGTCTGACACTAACCCAACCCTAAGATGAACTTGAAGCTGAACCCTAACCCTAACACTAACCTGAACAATAACTCTAACACTAAACCCAATCCTAACCTTAACCTAACCTTAAACCTAACACTACACTGAACCATAACCCTAAATCCAACCCTAACCCTAAACTAACCCGAACCCTAAAGCTAAGGCTAACCCTAAACCGAAAGTGTAACCTAATTGTAACATTAATCCGAACACTAAACATAACCCTATACATAACCCAACTCCTAACCCTAAAGTCAAACGAACCGTAATCTTAACCCTAACGTGAAGCCTAAGGCTAAAGCTAACCCTAAACCAAACCTGAAACCTAACCATAACCCTCATCTAAATACTAACACTAAAACTAAACTTAATGCTAACCCAAACCATAGCCCTTACCGTAACATGAATCCTAACCCTAACTCTAACACGAAATCGAACCATAATACTAACCTTAATCCTAAAATTAACATTAACCCTAACCCTAACCCCAATCCTAACCTGAAACCTAACCCTAATGCTAACACTAACCCGAACCCGAACCCTAGCCCTAACGTGAACACTAACATTAAATCTAATCCGAACACGAACCAGACGGCTAAACATATCCCTAACCCTATCACTAACCCAAACACGAACCCAACCATACCTCTAAACCTAACTCGAAGCCTAACCCTAACTCGTAAAGTAAACCGATCCCTAAGCCTAACCCTAACCTGAAGACCGACCCGACCCTAACCCTAACACTAACACTAACTGTAACTTTAACACTAACCAGACCACTAAACCTAACCCTAACCTGAACCATAACAAAAGCTTAAACTAAAGCTAACCCGAACACTGACCTGAAGGCTAAATCTAACCCTAAACCTAAACCAAAACAGTACACGAACCCTAACTCCAACCTAACTAGATCCCTAACCCTAATCCTAACCCCAACCCTAACCCTAACTAACCCTAAACTAAACCCTAACCTGAACCATAACCCTAACCCTAACCTGAACCCTAACAATAACCCGGATGTTAACCCTAATGAGAAGGCAATGATAACCCTAATTCTTAGCAACCAGGAACACTTACCATAAGCCTAACCATAACTCAATCCTGAACCCTAACTCTAACCCTCACCCAAAGCATAACTCGACCCTAACACTAACCAGAATCCCAAGCTTAACCTTTATGCCAATCCTAAATGTAACGCTAACCATGAACCAGCCTGAACTCTAACCTGCACCCTGACCCTAAGTGTAAGCGGAACCAAACCATAACCCTAACACTAACCCTAACAGTAACCCTAACCCTAACCCGAACCCGAAAGCTAACCCTAAACCTAAACCTGACCCTAACCCTAATCCTAACCCTAGCACTAACCCTAACCCTAAACATAAATCTCTAAATCATGTGAGTGAGATTGTCTCTCAAGGCCCTTCATGGGCCTGTGTAAACCTGCTTTGGCAAGGCGATCCCTATGCGCTGGAAGGAAGGGAGATCTGACAAGATGTTTTATCCAGGAATGGGTGTTATATATAGTTTAACTCAGCTTCAGTAGTGATTGCCATTCAGATAGAGTGATGTTTCTTTCCATCTACTTACAAGCCTAGATAAGAAAGTGCCTCCCTAAGACATGTGTGTGAAATCCTCTCTCAAGGCCCTCCATGGCACTGTGCACAACCTGGTTTTGGATGGCGATCTTTAGGAGCTGGGAGAAAAGGAGATTGGGCACCAATTGATTCCAGGAATGGGTTTTATACATAGTTTAACTCAGCTGTAGTAATGATTGCCACTCACAAACAAAGATGTTTCTAACCATCTACTTCCAACCCAGGATAAGAAATTCCGTTCTGTAAGGCATTTGAGAGTGATCATGTGTCAAGGACTTACACGGCCCTGTTTCCATACCTGCTTTGGGAAAGTGATCCTTTGGAGCTGGAAAGAGGGAGATTGGACACATAGTAATTTCCAGGAATGGGAGTTATACTTAGTTTAGCTCAGCTGTAGTAGTGCCTGCCATTCAGATGCAAACATGCTTCTAGCCATCTACTTAGAATGTAGTATGAGAAAACGCGATCTCAATGGCTTATGAGTGAGATGCTGTCACAAGACAATACACAGTCGTGTTTCCAAACCTGCTTTGAGAAGGCGATCCTTAGGAGCTGGAAGGAAGGGAGATTGGGTACTAAGTCATCTCCAGGAATGGGTGTTATACTTAGTTTAGCTCAGCTGTAGCAATTCTTGCCACTCAGATACAAACATGTTCCTAACCATCTACTTAGAATCTGCTATCAAGTGTGCTCTCTATGGGTTGTGAATGAGATTGTCTCAAGGCACTACATGGTCCTCGTTCCATACCTTCCTTGGGAAGGCGATCCTCATGTAACAGAAGGAAGGGATATTGGGCCTGAACTTCGTTCCAGGAACTGGCATTATCCATAGTTTAACTCAGCTGTAGTAGTGATGCCCCTCAGATAGAAAGATGTTTCTTACCATCTACTTACAAAACAGCATAAAAAAGTTCCTTCTCTAAGACATGTGCGTGAGATTCTCTCTCAAGGGCCTACATGGCCCTGTGCAAAACCTGCTTTGGGAAGGCGATCCTTGGGACCTGGAAGGAAGACAGATTGGGCATGAAGTTACTATCAGGAATGGTTGTAATACATAGTTCAGTTCAGCTGTAGTAATCAATGCCTCTCAGATACCAAGGTGTTTCATACCGTCTACATTCAAACCCAGAAAAGAAATTGTGTTCTCCAAGGCATTTGAGAGTGATCCTGCTTCAAAGCCCTACGTGGCCCTGTTTACAAGCCTGCTTTTGGAAGGAGATCTGTAGCAGCTGAAAGGAAGGGAGATTGGGCATGATGTCATGTCCATAAACAGGTGCTATACATAGGTTAGCTCAGTTGTACTAACGATTACCACTCATATAGCTACTCGTTCCTAGACTGTTACTTACAAGGGGGTTCAGAAAGTGCCTTATCAAAGGAGTATGAGATTCGTTCTCAGGGCACAAAATGGCATTATGCTCCAAACCGGGTTCAGGTTTTTCACCATTACAAGATGGAAAGAAGAGAGGTTAGGCACAAATTTATTTCCAGGAATGGGCGTTACACATACTTTTGCTAAGGTGTAGGAAGATTCCCACTCATATACAAACTTGCTCATGGACTTCTACTTAGAAGCCTGCATCAGAAATTTTCTTCTCAAAAGAATGTAAGATTAATTCTCAGGTCCAGAGATGGCATCATTTTCCAAGTTATGTTCCTGGGTGAGCAAAGTGATCCTTACAACATGGGAGGAAAAGAGATTACGCACAAAGTTGTTTCAGGGATTAGGTGTTATACACATTTTAACTCCACTTTAATAATGATTGTCACTCATTTACAAACTTGTTCCTGCATATCTACATATAGGCTGGGAATAGAAAGTGCCTTCTCATAGGAAAGTGAGATACCTTCTCAGGGTCCGAATGCCAATATGTTCCAAAACATTTAGGTTGGTGATGCTTACGAGCTGGAAGGAAGAGAGATTAGGCACCAAGTTATTTTCAAGAATAGGTGACATATATTTCATTTATGCTGTAGTAATGATTGCCACTCACATTCAAACTTGCTCCTAGACATTTACTTACAAGCCAGGATCAGAAATTGCCTTCTCAAAGAAATGTGAGATTCGTTCTCAATGGCCGAATTGGCATTATTTACCAAACTTCGTTTTGACTTGTGATCCTTACGTGATTGAAGTAAGCGAGATAAGGCACAAAGTTATTTCCAGGAATGGGTGTTATACAAAATAAAACTCACCTCTACTAATGATTGAAACTCGTATAACAACGTTATCCTAAACATCTACTTAGAAGCCAGGATTAGAAAGAGCCTTCTCAAGGGAATGGGAGTTTTGTTGTCCAGGTGCGAAATGACAGTATCTTCGAAATCTGGTTTAGGTTTCTGATCTTTATGAGATGGAAGGAAGAGACATTAGGCACAAAGTTACTTCCAGGAATGGGTGTTATGTGAAGTTCACCTCAACTGTAGTAATGATTGCCAATCATATACAAACTTGTTCCTAGACATCTATGTAAAAGCCAGGATCAGAACATTCCTTCTGAAAGCAATGTGAGACTCCTTCTTAAGGACTGAAATGGCATTATGGTCCATATCATGTTTACGTTTGTGATCCTTACGAGATGGAAAGAAGAGAGACTAGGCACAAAGTGATTTCCAGGAATGGGTGTTATACCAAGTTTGTGAGCTGTAGTAATGACAGTCACGCCTATACAAACTTGTTCCTAGATGTCTACTTAGAAGCTGGTATCAGAGAGGGTGTTCTCAAAAGAATGTGAGATTCCATCTAAAGGCCTGAGAAGGCACTATGTTCCAAACCTGGTTGACTAAGGTGGTCCTTACGATCCAGAATGAAGAAAGTTTGGGCATGAAGTTATTTCTAGGAATGGCTGTTATACATACTTTAGCTCCTGTCATCATGATTGCCACTCATATGCAAACTTGTTCATAGAAATCTACATACAGGTCGGGAACACAAAGGTCCTTCACAAAGGAATGTGACATTCCTTCTCAGGGCCCCAAATCGCAATATGTCCCCAACCTGGCTTAGGTTTGTGATCCTTACTGGATGGAAGGAAGAGAGATTGGGCACAATGACATTTCCATGAATGAGTTTTCTACATAGATTAACTCAGGTGTAGTAATGATTGCCACTCATATACAAACTTGTTCCTAGACATCTACATCACCCCAGGATCAGAAAGTGACTTGTCAAAGGAATGTGATATTCCTTCTGAAGGCCTGAGCAATATGTTCCAAACTTGGCGAGGAAGGTGGTACTTACGAACTGGAAGTAAGAGAGATTGAGCATGACGTTTTTTTCCAGGAATTGATGTTATTCATAGAATAGCTCAGTTGTACTAACGACTGCCACTTATATAGAATCTTGTTCCTGGACATATACTTAGAAGCAGTGATCAGAAAGTGCCTTCTTAAAGGAATATGAGATTTCTTCTCAAGGCCGGAAATGGCAATATGTTCCAAACGTGGTTGAAGAAGGTGGGCCTTATGATCTGGAAGGAAGAGAGACCGGCACAAAGTTATTTTCAGGAATAGGTGTTATTCATAGTTCAGCTCAGTTGTAGTAATGATTCCACTCATATACAAACTTGTTTCTAGGGATCTACTTAGAAGCTGGGATCAGAAAGTTCATTCTCAAGGTAAGGTGAGAACCCTTCTCAAGGCCCGACATGGTATTACATTCAAAACCTTGCTTAGGAATGTAATCCTTTAGAGCTGGAAGGAAGAGAGATGGGGTAGGAAGTTATTTTGAGGAATGGTTCTTATACATAGTTTAGCTCAGCTGTAGTAATGATTACCACGCATTTAGAAACTCGTTACTAGACATTTACTTACAAGCCGGGATCAGAAAGTGCTTTCTCAAAGGAGTGTGAGATTTGTTTTCAAGGGCCTGAAATGGCATTATGTTCCAAACCTGATTGAGGTTTGTGATCTTTACGAGATGGAAGGAAGAGAGAAGCACAGCTTTATTAGTGATTGCCAGTCACATACAAACTTGATCCTAGATGTCTACGTGCAGGCTGTGATCAGAAACTGCTGTCTCAAAGGAATGTGAGATTTCTTCTCAAGGTCTGAAATGGCAATATGTTCCCAACTTGCTTGAGGAAGGTCTTCATTACAAGCTGGAAGGAGGATAGATTTGGCATTAAGTTATTTTCAGGATTGGGTGTTATTCAAAGAATAGTTCAGTTGTAGTAACAATTGCCACTTATATGGAATCTTGTCCTGGACATCTACTTAGAAGCAAGGATCAGAAAGTGCCTTCAAAGTAGTGTGAGATTCATTCTCAAGGCCTGAAATGGCATGATGCATGAAACTTGGTTTATATTTGTGATCCTTATGAGATTGAAGAAGGAGAGATGAGGCAAAAAGTATTACCAGGAATGGTTGTTACAGACAGTTAAGCTCAGATCTAGTAATGATTAACACTCATATACATACTTATTCCTAGACATCAACATTCTGGACAGGATCAGAATGTGCCTTCTCAAAGAAATATGAGATTCCATCTCAAGGAGTGACATGGCAATATGTTCCAAACCTGGTTTAGCTTTATGATCCTTATGAGTTGGAAGGAAGAGAGATGAGGCACAAAGTTATTTTCAGGAATGGGTATTATATACAGCTTAGCTCAGCTGTCATAACGCTTGCCACTCATATACAAATTGTTCTTAGACATCTACTTCCACTCTGGGATCAGAAAGTGCCTTCTCAAAGGAATGCGAGACTCCTTCTCAGGGCCCAACAAGGCAATATGGTCCAAAACTGGTTTAGTTTAGTGATGTTTAGTGCTAGAAGGACGAGAGTTTTTACATGAAGTTATTTTGAGGAATGTGTATTATAAATCATTTTATTCAGCTGTAGTACTGATTGATGCTCCAATATAAACTTGTTCCTAGACATCTACTTACAAGAAGTTATCAGTAAGTGTCTTCACAGAGGAATGTGAGATTTGCTCTCAACGACCAAAATAATATTATGTTCTAAACCTGGTTTAGGAAGATGATTCTCACGAGCTGAAAGGAAGAGTGAGTGAGCACAAAGATACTTCCAGGGATGGGTACTTTATACAGATGAGCTCAGCTGTAGTGATGATTGCCACTCAAATACTAACTTGTTCCTTGACATCTACTTACATATTGGGATGAGAAATTGCATTCTCAAAGGAATGTGATATTCCCTCCTAAGGCTTGAAATAACAATATATTCAAAACCTGTTTTAGGAATGTAAACCTTCAGAGCTGGAAGGAAGAGAGATTGGGCATGAAGATATTTCCAGAAATGGCTGTTAACCATAGATTAGCTCAGCTGTATTAATGATTGCCGCTCATATAAAAAGTCGTTTCTAGACATTTGCATACAAGCCTGGGTCAGAAAGTGCCCTCTCAAAGGAATATGAGATTCAATCTCAAGGCCAGAAACTGCATTCTGTTATATACCTATTTTAGGTTTCTGATCTTTACGAGATGGAAGGAAGAGATAGTGGGCATGAAGTTATTTCCAACGATGGGTGTTATACATAGTTCAGCTAATTTCCAGTAATCATTAAAATTAAATTACTAACTTGTACCTAGAGTTCTACTTAGAACCCGGGATCAGAAATTGCCTTCTCAAAGGAATGTGATATTCCTTCTCAAAGCCTGAAATGGCAATATGTCCCCAACCTGGTTAAAAAAGGTGGACCACATTTGCTGGAAGGAAGAGAGACAGGGCACGAAGTTCTTTCCTTAGTTGTTACTGGCAAAAGTGCCTGAGCAGTGGTATTTTGTCTTTCCATTGAGAAGGCAGCCTCAGTGCAGGCAACGAACCGAAAGGAAGAAAAGACACTTTCAATTATGACCCTCAAAAACTAAATGGAAAAGTTTTTCTCCACAGAATATGTTCATTAGATGGATACTATAGATATTCTCTCCCAGCTGCAGTGGAAAGTTTAAAAGCTCTCAGGTGTAGATGCTCCTTAAACGTACTCGCAAGCAGAATTAAGCTAGAACTTGCTGGCATTACATGGGAGAGAATTCTTTTTTTTTTTTTTTGTGAGGAAGATAAGCCCTGAGGTAATATCCGATGCTGATCTTCCTCTTTTTTGCTGAGGAAGTTTGGCCCTGAGCTAACATCTTTGCCCATCTTCCTCTACTTTATATGGGACGCCACCACAGCATGTCCTGGAAAGCAGTGCGTTGGTGTGCCCAGGGTTGGGAAACTGAAAACCCCAGTCCCCCAAAGTGGATCTTGCACACGAAACTGTTTGCACCACCGGGCAGGCGCCAGGGAGAAAATTCTTAAGTAAATGTCGTTAACAGCAATGTTGGGAGAGGCAATTTTCAGAATAGTCCTGTACAGATACACGCAAAAGATTTTCTCCACACCTGAATTTCAATTGATGGATGTTATAGAGACCCTTTGCCAGCTTACTGACATTTGAAAACCACTCATATGAAGATGTTACTTACAGATATTGGCCAACTGTGATAAGCAATAATGTTCATCATGATACGTTACTGAGAATCTGAAGGCAGACTGAACTGCAGTGTAGTCAGTCTCTTCTCAAGATGATCCCAAACAGCTGTAAGCAGAGTTTCTCTGAAGAGTCCACTTTCGTTGAACGTAGGGTAATGATAATCTGCACCACATGTAGTGATAGTTTGAAAGTTCTCCTAGGAGTGTTTCAAAGAGTTACTGGTTAACTTCGTTGAACAGTGGTATTTTGTCTTTCGTGTGGGAAGGAAGCCTCAGTGCAGGACATGAACTACAAAGAGGAAAAGGCACTTTACTATGTGATCCGAAAAACTAAAAGGAAGACTTTTCCACCACACAGTATGTTCATGGAATGGATGTTATAGATATTCTCAACCAGCTACAATGGAAAGTTTAAAAGCTCTCAGAGGAAGGTGCTCTTTAAAGATACTTGCAAGAAAGTTCAGCAAGGACTTTCTGGTATTACAAGGAGAGAATCCCTATGTGTAGGTCGTTAACAGCAATGATGTAAAAGGCAATTTTTAGGATAATCCTACACAGATATAAACAAGATATTGTCTTCAACGTGGAATTTCATTTTATGGATGTTACATATATTGTCTCCCAGCCGTACTGAAATTTTAAAACCTCTCCAATGAGGATGTTACTAACAGATGTTCGTCACCTGTGTGAGCAATAGTGTTCGTCATGACATGCTAGTGAGACCCTGAACGCAGATTGAACTGCAGTGTATTTGAAGTCACTTATGAAGATGACCCTAAACAGTTATAAGCAGAAGTTATCTTCACGGTGTACTTTCATTAAATGGATGTGATAGAGCTTTTTTCTGAGCTGTGGTGAAAAGTATAAACTCTCATGGGAAGGTGTTCCTAATCGCTACTGGCAGAGTAGGTTTAGCAGTGGTGTTTTTTCTTTACATCGGGAAGGAATCCTGAGGGCAAGCAATGAAATTCAAAGATGAGAATGCAATTGACAATATGATCCAAAGAAGTTAAAAGCAAGTGTTTTCCTCCACAGAGTACTTACATGGAATGGATGTAATGAATAGGTTCTCCTAGCTGCAGTGAAAAGTTTACAAGCTCTCAGAGGAAGATCGTCCTTGAAGATTCCTGCAAGGCGAGTTAAGAAACACTTTCTTGCATTACATGGGATAGAGAGCCTGAGCGACGGTCGTTAACTGCAGTGATCTAAAGGCAATATGCAGGCTGATCCCATAAAGAGACAAGCCACAGATTTTCTGCATATTTCACTTTCATTTTATGGATGGTATAGATACCCTCTCCCTCCTGTACCGAAATTTTAAAACATCTCAGATGAAGATGTTACTTACAGATATAGGCCACATGTGTTAAGCTATAATGTTTGTCATGATATGCTCATGAGAGCCTGAAAGTGGATTGAACTGTATTGTATTAAATATCTCTTCTCCAGATGATCCTAAACAGCTACTATCAGGAGTTTCTTTGAAGATTCAACTTGAATGGAATGGATGTTATATATAATCAGCAAAACCTGTAGTAATACTTTGAAATCTCTCATACGAAGATGTTCCTTACAGCTACTGGCAAAATTGGTTGAGCAGTGGTCTTTTGTCTCTATATAGTGAAGGAAACATCATTGCAGGCAATGAAAAGCAAAGAGGAAAAGGCAATTTACCAAAAGATCCTACTACCTAAAAGGAGGAATTTTTCTGCACAGAGTATGTTCACGGAATGGATGTTGGAGATAGTCTCTCCCAGATGCAGTGAAATGTTTAATAGATCTCAGAGGAAAATCCTCCTCAGAGATACTTGCATGCTGAGTTCAGCAAACATTTTCTTGCATGTCTTGGGAGAGAGAGCCTGAGTGAATGTCGTTAACTGCAAAGAGGGAAATGGCAATTTGCAAGAAGATTCTATATAGATGCAAGGATGAGATTTTCTCCACACTTGACTTTCATTTTAGGGATGTTATAGATACTCTCTTCTAGCTGCAGTGAAACTGAAAAACCTCACATATGAAGATGTAACCTATGATATTGGCCACCTGTATTAATCAATAGTGTTCATCATAATATGCTACTCAGACCCCGAATGAGGATTGAACTGCAGTAATTAAAAGACTCTTCTCAAGATGATCCTAAACACCTACAAGCAGGAGTTGCTCTGAACAGACAGTCAACTTTTATTGAATGGATGGTGATGATCATCTGCACCACCTGTAGTGATAGTTGGAAAGCTGTCATAAGACGTTGTTCCTACCAGCTACTTTCAAACTTGTTTGAGCAATGGTGAGTTGTCTTTCAGTTGGGAAGGGAGCCTCAGTGCAGGCAATGAGCGACAAAGAGGAAAAGGCACTTTAACATATCCTAAAATGCTAACTTTAAGAGTTTCTCACCACAGAGTAGGTTCATGGAATGGATGTTAGAGTAATACTCGCCCTACTGCAATGGAAAGTTTAAAGGCTCTCAGAGGTAGATCCTCCTGTCAAGTACTTGGAAGAAGAGGTCAGCAAGAACTTTCTTGCATCACATGGGGACGAATTCCTGATTGAAGGTGGTTAACTGCAATGTTGATAAAGGCAATTATCAGGATAGTCGTATACAGATAGAAGCAAGAAATTTTATACATACTGGACTTTCGTTTTATGGATGTTATAGATATACTCTCCCAGTGGTAATGAAATTTTAAATCTTCTCATATGAAGATGTTACTATCAGATACTGGCAAGCTGTGATAAGCAATAATGGTCATCATGATATACTAGTGAGACCCTGAATACAGATTGAACTGCAGTGTAGTTAAAGCCCCTTAAGAACATGAGCATAAATGCTTACAAGAGGAGGTGTTCTTCATGGTGTACTTTCATTGAATGGATGTGATACAGCTTCTTTCCGAGCTGTGGTGAAATATGGAAACTCTCCTAGGAAGGTGTTCCCAACAGCCACTGGCAAAGTAGGTTTAGCAGGGGTGTTTTCTTTTATATCAGGAAGGAAACCTGAATACATACAATCAACTGCAAAGATGAAAGGCACTTTACAATATGATCCTAAAAGGCTAAAAGGAAGTGTTTTCCTCCACAGAGATCTTACATGGAAGGGATGTTACAGATATTCTCTTGCAGCTACAGTGCAAGTTTACAAGCTCTCAGAGGAGGATCCTGCTTAAAGCGCCTTGCCAGCTGAGTTCAGCAAGTAGTTTCTTGCATTACATAGGAAAGAGAGCCAGAGTGACGGTCGTTAACTACAATGATGGAAAAGGCAATTTGCAGGAGGATCCTATAGACATACCAGGCAGAGATTTTCTGCACACTTGACTTTCATTTTATGGATGTTACTGATACTTTCTCCCAGGTGTAGTGACAAGTTTAAAAGCCCTCAAGGAAGAGCTGACTTACAGCTACAGGGCTGTTGAGTTCAGAACGGGTTTTCTTTCACTATATTTGAGGGAAAGCCTGAGTGCTGGCCATGAAGATCAATGATTGAAAAGTTCACTCATCAAGATGATCCTCAACAACTAAAATGAGTTTTTTTCCACCATGTATGTTATTTCAATGGATGTTATAAGTACTTTTTCCCAGCAGGAGTGAAATGGATCAAAGCTCTCATGGGAAGATCTTACTTACAGCTAACGGCAGCCTTTGCTCAGTAAGAACATTCTCTCCTATAATGTGAGAGAGAGCCTGAGTAAATGTCGTGAGCTGCAATGTTTGAAAAAGTACTTTTCAGTGCAGATGTTAAACAGGTACAAGCAAGAGTTTTTCTCCACACTGTGTTTTTCATAAATAGATATTAGAGATATTCTCTTCCTTGTGTAGTGAAAAGTTTAAGCCCTCTCATAGGAAGATGCTCCCTAACAGCTACTGGCAAACCAAGCTCAACAAGCACATTCTTTCGTTCCATGTAAGAGAAAGCCTGAATGAAAGAAGCAAACTGCAACCTTTGAAAAGGGACTTTTCAAGACGATCATAAAGAGATAAAAAAAGGAGTTTTTCTTCACACTGTACTTTCATTGAATGGATGTTACAGATAAGCTGTACCAGTTGTAGTGAAAAGTATAAAATGTCTCATTAGAGTGTGTTCCCTACAGCTATTGGCAAGCTGAGTTCAGCAGAAGTGCTCTTTCAATACATTGGATAGAAACCTGAGTGTAGACTATTAACAGCATATTTGTGATATCAGTCATGTGTCCTTAGTGAGATTACTCATATATTTATGTGTGACACCACTCCCACTGCTATCTGTGACATCAGTGACATGTAACTTGTAACATCACACCCATTGTGTTCACGTGATATCACACCAAATGTTATGCGTCTTGTGACACACTTGTTTATGGGTGACATCATAGCCCTTGTATGTGTGACAACATCCTCCTTGCGTGTCACATCTCATCAATGGTAAGTGACATCAACCTTGTCATATGATATCAAACCATTAGTATGTGTGTTGTCACTCCCAGTATTATGTATGACATCACACCAATTGAGTGTGGCATCACTCTGATAGTGTTTGACATCACTCCAATGGTGTGTTACATGGTTAACTTTTTGTGTCTGACATCACTCCAATCGTTATGTGTGACATCACACCCATTTTGGAACATCACACACTTTGAGCAGGATAAAACTAGGTTAGCCTGTCACATCTCTCAAATTGTGTGATATCACTCCCGTTGTGTGAGAGCAGTCATATTGTTAACTTTGATATGACATCCATAGTTTTGTATGAAATCACTCCCAGATTTCTGTGAAGTCTTGCGCATTTTACTCTGACTTATATCCCTACTGTGTATTTCATGTAACTCTCATTGTTATGTATGAATTCACACTCATTTTCCTTAGAGATACCACTGCAAATGTCCATGACAGCACCAGTTTGGTGTGTGCTTTCACACACTTTGTGTGTCTGACCTCACTCAATGTCTGTATGACATCACACCAATGGTGTATGTGTGATAGTGCTCACATTTGTGTGTGAAAACACACACATTTATATGTCTGACACCATTCACATTTTTGTGACATAATTCACATTTTTATGTAGAACATCACACCTATTGTGTGTATGACAACATTCACATGTCAAAATCACACCGATTGTGTGTGATATCACTCAAATTTACCATAAGAAATGGGTATTGTTAAGTGTCATGTCACATCCAATATTCTGTGTGATGTCACATTAATTCTCGAGGACATGATTCTACTAGTGTTGTGACATCACTTCCATGGTGTTTCTGTGACTTCACTCATATATTTTGGGTGACATCTTTCTGTTATGTGTGATATCACGCCTGTTGTGTTGTATGACATCAGACCAACAGTGTGACATCACTCCCGCATATGTGTGACATCAGTCACATGTCCTTAGTGATATTACTCACATGTTTATGTGTGACCTCAGTCTCATTATGTGTGACATCACATCAATAGTGTGACATTACACCCGCTATGTGTGACATCATTGACATGTCCTTAGTGACATAATTCACATTTTAAAGGGTGACATCACTCCCATTGTGTGCATGTGATATCACTCCCACTATTTTGCGTGGTGTGACCACATGGTTCTTGGTGACATCACATCAATTGTTTGAGTGTGACAACATCCTCATTGTGTGTCACACCACAACATTTGTATGTGACATTAACCTTAATTCCCGTATGCTATATCAACCATTATTATGTGTGGTGTCACTCTCAGTATTATGAATGTCATCATACCAATTGATTGTGGCATCACTCTGATAGTGTTGACATCATTCCAATTGAGTGTGACGTAGTTCACATTTTGTGTGTGACATCATTCCAATTGTTATATGGGACATCACACCCATTTTGGGACATCACACAACATGAGTGTGCTAACAATAGGATAGACGGTCACATCTCTCAAATTGTGTACTATCACTCCCATTGTGTGTGATGATAGTCATGTTCTTAACTGTGATGTGACACCCACTGTTATGTATGTGACACCCACAGGTTTCTGTGAACTCTCTCACATTTTACTCTGACATATCGCACTGGTGTGTTTTGTCTAACTCTCATTGTTATGTGTGAATATTCACTCATTTTCCTTAGAGACACCACTCCCGTTGTCTGTGACATCACCAGGTCGGTGTGAGCCTTCACACACATTGTGTGTCTGACATACACCAATGGTGTACTTGTGACAGTGCTCACATTTGTGATTGAAAACATATCCAATGATATGTTTGACACCATTCACTTTTTTGTGACATAAGACAAGACACTTTTTATGTATGACATCACACCTATTATGAGCGTGACAACATACTCAGATGTTGACATCACACCAATTCGTGTGACATGAATGTAATTTAGCATATGAAATCGCTATTGTTACGTGTGATGTTACTCCTAATATTCTGTGTGACATCACACTAATTCTTGAGGACATCACTCTACTACTGTTGTGCCATCACTCTCATGGTGTTTCTGTGACATCACTCATATATTTGAAGTGACATGTCTCTGTTATTTGAGACAACATTCCCGTTGTTTTTATGACATCACACCAATAGTGTCACATCATTGACACACATGTGCGATGTCAATCACGAGTCCTCTGCTGTATTACTCACCTGTTTCTGTGTGACATCATATGAATGGTGTGACAACACTCTCACTGATATGTGTGACATCATCGTGTCCCTTTTGACACAACTCACCTTTTATTGTGTGACATCAATCCCACTGTGTGCATGGGATATCACTCCCATTGTTATGCGTGGCATGACACACGGTTATGTGTGACACCACACCACTTGTGTGTGTGACAACATCCTCATCTTGTGTCACATCATATCAATTTTGTGTTTCACCAACCTTAATTAGGATAGGCTATTCCAACTGTCGTTATGTTGTTGTCACTCCCAGTATTATGTATGACATCACACCAATTGAGTGTGGCATCACTCTGATAGTGTGTTTGACATCACTCCAACGTTGTGCTTGCGACATCATTCACATTTTGTGTGCGACATCACTGCAAATGTTATGTGTGACATCACTCCCTTTTTTGGACATCACAAACCTTTATTGTAATAACACTAGGATAGCCAGTCACATCTCACAAATTGATATCACTCCCATTGCATGTGACGGCAGTCTTATTGTTCAGTGTGATGTGACATCCACTCTTATGTATGAAATATCACCTAGGTGTCTGTGAAATCTCTCACATTATACTCTGACTTAAATCCCACATGTGTGTATTGTGTAACTCTCATTATATGTGAATTCACACTCATTTTCCTAAGAGACACCACTCCCGTTGTCTGTGACTTCACCAGGTTGGTGTGTGTCTTCACACACATTGTGTGTTTGACATCACTCAATGTGTGTGTGACATCACACCAATGGTGTATGTGTGACAAGACTCACATTCGTGTGTGAAAACACACCCATTGATATGTGTGACACCAGTCACATTTTTTGTGATATAATTCACATTTTTATGTATGACATCACACCTATTGTGTGTGACAACTTTCACATATGTTGAAATCAAACCAATTGTGTGTGGGTTAGCGTTAGTGTTAGCATTAGGTTTAGAGTTTTGGTTAGGGTTAAGGTTAGGGATAGGGCTAGGGTTAGGGTTAGGGCTAGGGCTGAGTCTAAGGCTAGGGTTAGGTTTAGCACTAGGCTTATTAACCCAAGGGATAGGGTTAGCGTTATGGCTAGGGTTAGGCTTGCAAGTAGGGTTAGGTCTAGGGCTATGTTTAGGTTTAGGGCTAAGGCTAGGGTGAGGGCTAGGTTTAGGGTTATTGCCATGGTTACGGATAGGGCTAGGGTGTGGGTTGGGGCTATTATTAGGGTTAGGTTTAGTAACGGTTTAGGGCTAGGGTTAGTGTTAGGGTTAGGGCTAGGGTTAGGGTGAGGGTGAGGGTTAGAGCTAGGGTTACTGCTAGGGCTAGGCTTATGGCTAAGTTTAGTGTTATGGTTAGGGTTAGGGTAAGGGTTATGGCTGGGGTTATGTCCAAGGCTAGGTTTAGGATTAGGTTTAGTGCTAGGTTTAGGGCTAGGGCTACTGTTAGCTCTAGACTTAGAGTTAGGGCTAGTCTAGCGCTAGTGTTAGGTCTAAAGCTAAGTCTAGGCCTACTGTTCTGGCTAGGGTTAGCCTTAAGTTTGCAGTTATATTTAGGGCTTGGTCTAGGTCTAGGTCTAGGGCTAGCATTAGGGCTAAGGTTAGAGTTAGGTTGAGGGCTATGGTTAAGGTTATGTTTATGTTTACGGTTAGTCCTAGTGTTGGGGTCAAGGTTAGGGTTCTTGTTAGTGTTCAGATTCAGGTTTGGGTTCGAGTAAGGGTTTGGGTTCGTGTTTGGGTTCTGGTTCGGTGAGGTTTAGGGTTAGGCTTATGGGTTAGGATCAGTTTTAGGGTTAGAGTGAGGGTTAAAATCAGGATTAGGATTAAGTCTGTGCTATGCTTAGGGTTAGGTTACAGATTAGCGTTAGGATTCGTGTTAGCTTTAAGGTTATGTTACTCATAGCGCTAGGTCTAGGGTTAGGGTTAGGTTTATGGATAGGATTTTGGTTAGCCTTAGGATTAATACTCTGTTTAGGGTTAGGGTTACACATAGTGTTAGGTGTTGGTTTTGTGCTACAGTTCGGTTTAGTGTTAGTGTTATGGCTAGGGCTAGATTGAGCATTAGGGTTAGTTCCATGGTTCAGGTTAGGGCTAGGTTTAGGGTTAGAGTTAGGTCTAGGTCTAGCATTATGTTTAGGGCTATGGCTAGGATCATGGTTCAGTTTAGGGTCAGGGTTTGTTTTAGACTTAGTGGCAGGGGTACTGTTAGGTTTAGGCTTAACGGTTGGGCTATTGGTTGGGAATGGGAAAGATCGGTTTAGGGTCATGGTTAGGGTTAGGATTAACATTACTGTTGTGGCTACGGTTAGGGATAAGGTTAGGGGTATGTTCGGGGTTCGGGTTAGGACTGGGGTTACACATAGGGCTTGTGATAGTCTGTGGTTAGGGTTAGTCTTAGGGCTAGTGTAAGGGTCCGGTTTAGGGCTGGGTTAGAATTAAGTCTACGACAAGTGTTAAGGTTAACGTTACACTTAAGGTTAGGATTTGGCATAGGCCTAGGTTTAGGCTTAGGGTTGTTTTAGGCTTAGGTTTGGGATATGGGTAGCAGTTTTGGTTGGGGTTGGGGATAGGGTTGCTGTTAGGGCTTGGGGTTGGTTTAGGAACAGAGTTCTGGTTACTCTTAGTGTTAGGCTTAAGGCTCGGGCTAGGGTTAGAGTTAGGGTTACTCTTGGGATAGGTTTAGTGTTTGGGTTAGGGTCAGGTGTATGGTTAGCATTAGGATTAGGTTTTGGGAAAGGCTTAGGTTTAGGTCTAGGGTTAGAGCTAAGCTTAGGTTTAGGGTTAGAGTTCAGTTAGGTTTATGGCTATGGTTAGCGTTAGGGCTAGGTTTAGTGCTAGGATGCTGGTTAGGGCTAGAGCTGCGGCTGGCTTTAAGCTTATTGCTATGGCTAGGATTATGGTTAGTGTTAGGTTTAAAGTTGCTTGCGTAAGAGTTTGGGTTATGGGTAGGGTCAGGGTTAACTTTAGGGTTATGTGTAATGTTAGGTTTATATTTAGGGTAACCGTGGGTTCGGCCCCATGTCTTAGCGGTTAAGTGCGTGGGATCCGCTGTTGGCGACCCAGCTTTGTATCCCAGGTACACACCGACACACTGCATTTCCGGCCATGCTGAGGCTGCGTCCCATATACAGCAACTAGAAGGATGTGCAGCTATAACATACAACTATCTACTGTGGCTTTGGGGGAAAAAATAACGTAAGTGTTAAGGTGAAGGGTAGGAGTAGTGGTAGAGTTAGGGGTAAGGTTAGAGTTTGGTTAGAGTTAGGGTTATGGTTGGTGTAGGGTTAGGATTTGGGTTAGGGCTACTCTTAGTGTTAGCATTAAGGTTAAAGCTAGGGCTAGGGTTATGGCTAGATTTAGGCTTAAGGTTAGGGTTAGCATTAGTGTTAAGGCTAGTGTTAGACATAGGGGTAGGGGTAGGGTTAAGATTAGCACTAGGTCTAGGGATAAGGCTAAGATTAGTGTTAGTTCTAGGGCTAGGTCTAGGGTTACTCTTGGGGTTACAGTATGGGTTAGGGTTAGGCTTAGGGTTAGGGTGTGAGTTAGGGTTAAGGCTATGTTTAGGTTTAGGCTTAGATTTAGAGCTAGATTTATATCCGTGGTTAGGGTTAGGGTTAGGACTAGGGCTTGTGTTGGGGTTAGGGCTAGGTCTATGATTAGGTCATGGTTAGCATTAGGCTTAGGGCTACTGTTGGGTTAGAGTTAGCGTTAGGGTTGTGGTTAGGGTCAGGTCTACGGCTAGGGTAGAAGTTAAGCCTATGGCTAGGGTTATGGTTAGTTTTATGGTTACAGTTACGGTTATGGTTAGAGGTAGGTCTCGGGTTAGGCTCAGGTCTCTGTCTAGGGTTTGGGTTAGCCTTAGGTCTATGGCTAGGTTTAGGGTCAGGGTTAGGTTTAGGGTTAGTACTAGAGCTACTTTTAGGTTTATGTTTAGGGGAAGGGTTAGAGTTACAGTAGGTTTAGGGTAGGGTTAGAGTTAGGGCTAGGGTTAGGGTTAGATCTATGGTTATGGTTAAGGTTATGGTTGTGTTAGGTTTAGATTTAGTGCTAGATTTACGGGGAGGTCTAGCATTAAGCTTACTGTTAGGAGAAGGGTTAGTGTTAGGGCTAGGTTTAGGCCTTGGATTAGCCTTAGGTTTAAGCTTAGGGTTTGGGTTAGGTTTATAGCTACAGTTAGGGTTAGGTCTAGAGTTAGTGCTACAGTTAGGATTAGGGCTAGGGCTGGTCTTCGGTTTAGGGTTAGGTTTAGGGCAAGGGTTAGGATTACTGTAGGGTTAGGGTTAGTTTTGGGCTAGGGTTAAGACTAGAGCTAGTGCTAGGGCTATCATTAGGGTTACGACTATGTTAGGGATAGTATTAGGGCTAGGGCTATGCTTAGGATAAAGGCTAGGGTTAGGATTAATGTTATGGTTATGGTTAGGGATTGTTTCGGTTTTCAGTTAAATGTAGGGGTAGGGGTAGGTTAATGGTTAAGTTAGGATTCAGTCTAGTATAGTGGTAAGAGTTGAGTTAGGGTTAGAGTTAGAGGAGTGGTAGGCTTAGGGGTAGGGTGATGGTTGGGTTCGGGTTAACATTACGATGAGTGTTAGGTCTGGTTGTAGCATGAGTGTTAGCCTTAGGACTAGAGTTAGGCTTTGGTTTAGGATTATGCTGAGGGCTAGGGTTGGGCCTAGCATTAGGAGTAAGGTTAAGAGTAGGGTTAGGATTAAGGTTGTGGTTAGCATTATGGGTCGGGACAATTTTAGAGCTACAGCTAGGGTTAGTGGTAGGTTAGGGTTATATTTAGGGCTGGAGTCTTGGTTACGTATAGACTTAGGCTTAGTATCAGGTTTAGGGCTAGTATCATGGTTAGGAGTAGTATTAGGACTAGGGTTAGGGTTAGGGATTGGACATGGGCTAGTGTTGGCATTAGGGTTGAGGCTAGGATTATGGCAGAGTTAACATTAGGGGTAGGGTTAGTGTTGGGTTATGATTAGTGTTGGGTGATGGTTAGTGTTAGCATTAGGGTCACCTCTAGGCTAGGGTTGGGTTTAGGCCTAGAGCTAGAGTTAGAGTTAGGATAAGTTTTAGGTTTAGGGTTAGTCCTAGTGCTAGGGTTAGTTTTACTTTTAACGGTAGAGTTATTGTTATAGGTAAGTTAAGTTTAGGGGCAGGGCTAGGGCAATTGCTGGGGCTCGGGTTTTGTTAGGGACAGAGTTACGGTTAGTGTTAGTGATCAAACTAAGTTTAGGGCTGTGGCTTAGACTAGGGTAAACGTTAGGGTCAAGGTTAGCCTAGGACTGAGTTAGAGTTAGGGTTAATGTTAGGCTTAGGGGAATGGGTAGGGCTGGGGTTAGAGATGGTTAAGATTAGGTTAACGTTTGTTTTAAGGTTAGGGTTAGTGATAGGGCTAGTGTTAGGGTTACGGTTAGAGCGAGGTCTATGGACACGGTTAGGGTTAGTGTTAATGCTAGGACTAGGTCTAGATATATGATTAGAGTTAAGGTTAGAGCTAGGGTTAGTGTTAGGGTTCGAGTTATAGCTAGGGTTAGGGCTAAGTTTAGGGTCACATCTAGGGCTAGGATTTGTGTTGGGTTAGGGCTCGTGTTGAGGGTTAGTGTTAGGGATATGGTTAGGGTTAAAGTCAGGTGTAAGGGTAGAGTTTGGCATAGGGTAGTGTTAGGGTTTGTGTTAGGTTTAGGACTCGTGTTAGTCTTAAAGGTAGGGCTAGGTCTAGGGATAGGGTTAAGCTTAGTGTTAGGGTTAGTGTTAGGACTAGCACTAGCATGAGGGTAGGGCTAGGGCTAGAATTAAGGTAAGATTAGGAGTTATGGTAGGGTAAGGATTTGGTTTATGGTTAGGTGTAGTGCAGGGTCACGGTTAGGGCTAGTTTTAGGGTTAAGTGTAGGGTTAGTGTTAGGGGTATGGTGATGGGTCTATAGTGGGGAATGGAGATGGCTTTTTACTGTTTGGTTGGGTTCAGGGTTAGCATTAGTGTTTGTGCTAGGGTTATGGATAGTGTTATTGTTAGGGTTAAGGTCAGGGCCATGGTTAGGGTTAAGGATAGGTCTAGATTTAGGGCTAAGGCTAGGCCTGGGTTTAGGTTTAGGACTAGGACTATGGTTAATTTCATGTGTAGGGCTCGTTTAGTGTTAGGTCTAGGGCAATGGTTAATGTTAAAGTTACAGATGGGGTTAGAGCTTGGGTTAGGGTTACGGCTAGGGTTATGGTTACTGTGAGCGATAGTGCTAGGTTTAGGGTTAGGTTTAGGGTTGAGGTTGGGTTGGGGTTGGGTTAGGGTGAGAGTTACGGCTCAGGGTGACGATGGAGTGTTAGTGCAATGGTTAGGGTAGGACTATGGTTAGTGCTAGGTTTAGTGTCATGTTTAGGGCTACGGTTATTGCTAGGTCAGGTTTCGGGCTAGGGCTGTTGTTGGTTTTATGTTTAGGGCTATGGCTAGGATTAAGGAAGGGGTACGAATGGGTTAGGGTTAACATTAGGGGTAGCGTTAGGGGTAGAGCTGGGTTAAGGTTCACGTTAGGTTTAGGGGTAAGGGTTGTGGTGGGGGGGTTAGGGGTCGGTTTGGATTAGGGTTAGGTTTAGAGTTAATAGTAGGTGTAGGTGAAGGACTTGGATTAGTGTTAGGGTAAGGTTTAGGGTTAAGGTTAGGTTTGGTACAGAGTTAATGTTAGTTTTATGGTTAACGTTAGGGTCATGTTTGGGGTTAAGCTTGCATTAGTGTTAGGTTTAAGCTTAGAGTTGGGGTAGGGTTTGGATTAGGATTAGGGGAGGTGTAGGTGTATGGGTAGAGTTAGGCTTAGGGTTAGGGTTTGTGTTAGTGCTAGGACTGGGGTTAAGGTTAGTGTTTGTTTTGGCTTAAGGTTAGGTTTAGCAGAGCAGTACGTGTATGGATAGTGGTAGATTTAATATTAGTGTTAGGGTTAGGGGTAACTTTAGGGCTAGGGCTAGGTTTAGGGTTAGGGCTGGGTCCAAGGCTAGGATTATGACTAGTGTTAGGAATACTGTTATTATTAGGAATGGAGTTGGGGTTAAGTTTGGTTTAGGGTTAGGGTTAGTTTTAGGGTTAGTGGTAGGGTTGGGGTTAGGGTTGCATTCGAGTTTCGCCTATGGTTATGGACGGGCTAGGGTTTCAATTAGGGTTATGGTTAGTGGAGGAGTAGGTATAGGGATAGGTTTAGGGTTAGTATTCGGGTTAAGGTCAGTGGTAGTTGTAAGGATTGGGTTATGGTTAGTTTTAGGGTTAGGGTTTGATTTAGGTTTACGGCTAGTATTAGAGTTGGCATTAGGTTCTAGAGCCACGGTTAGGGTTAAGGGTAGGTTTATGGTTAGGGGTAGGTCTGGGGTACAATTAGGGTTAGGGTTTGGGTTTGTCTTAGGTTTAGGGTTAGGGTTAAGGCTGGGTCTATGGCTGGCTTTAGGGTTAGGGCTAGGGTTAGGGTTAGGGTTAGTGCTAGGTTTAGAGCAAGGGTTTGGGTTAGGGTTAATGCTAGGATTAGTGTTGGGGTTAGGTTTGTGGTTGGATTAAAGTGTTAATGTTAAGGTTCAGGGTAGTATCAGGTGTAGGCATAGGGTTAGTGTTAGGGTTAGCGTTATAGTTAGGGAGAGGGTTTGACTTAGGGGCAGGAGTTAGCTAAGATTTAGGGTTATGGTTACAGTTAGGCATAGGGTTACGGTTAGGTGTAGGGGTAGGTTTACGGTTATGAATATGCTTAAGATTAGTGTTAGTGTTATCACTAGGGCTTGGGTTATTGTTAGGCTTAAGGTAGGGTTAGGATTACAGTTAGGTTTGGGTTTAGGGTTGGGTTAGGGTTAGGGTTCCTGTTACCTTAAGTCTTAGGGTCTGGGTAAAGAGTGTTTTAGGGATAAGGGTAGGGTTACAGTTAAGGTTAGGGGTAGTGATACGGTTAGCTGTGGGAATTGCATTAAGATTAACATTAGGGCTAGGGCTAGAGTTAGGGCTGGGGTTAAGTTTATGGCTAAGGCTTGGTCTAGGGCATAGACTAGGGTTAGGTTCAGTGTTACTGTTAAGTTTAGTGTCAGATTTAGGACTAGGCATAAGGCTGCATTAGTGTTAGTGTTCGGGGTTGGGCTAAGTTTTAGGCCCAGTTTTAGGGTTAGGGTTAGAGTTAAAGTTAGGTCTAGGGCTGGAGCTCGTTTTAGGATTATGGATAACATTAGGGTTAGTGTTAAGGCTAGGGACAGTGTTAGGGGTCAGGTGAGGACAAGGATTAGGGTTATGGTTGGGGCTGGGTTTAAGGCTAGGGTTAGTTCAAGACTTGGGTCAATGTTAGAGTTAGCTTAATGGTTATAAGTAGATTTAGGTTTAGGGTAAGTGTTATGGTTAGGGTTAGGGTTAGTGCTAGGGTTAGGTTTATGGCTATGGCGAGGGTTAGGGTTAGGTTTAGTGTTAGTTTTAGGTTTATGGCTATGGTTAGGTTTAGAGCTACACATTTGTTTAGGGTTCATCACAGTGGTAGGGTTAGGGTTAGGTTTAGGGTTACATAACAGGGTACAGTTACAGTTAGCATAAGTTTTAACATTAGAGGTAGGCGTAAGGATAGGGGTGGGGTTGGATTAGGGTTATGGTTATGGTTAGGTTTGGGGTTAGGGTTAGGGTTCATTTAATGGTGAAGTTTATGGCTAGGGACAAGGTTAGGTTTAGAGTTATGACTAGTGTTATGTTTAGTGTTAGAACTAGGGCCTTTGGTTAGGATTAGAACTTGGGCTAAGATTAGTTTTAGAGTTAGCATTAGGGTTGGGTTATGCTTGGTGTTACGGAAATTGTTGGGGTAGGGGTAGGTGTTTGGTTAGGTTTAGGTTTAGGGGAGGCGTAAGGGTAGTGTTAGGGTTAGGGTTGCATTAGGGTTAGGGTTAAAGATAAGGTTAAGCCTAGAGCTAGGGTGAGAATTAAGGTTCAGGTTAGGGTTAGGGTTAAAGTTAGATTTAGGTTTGGTTAGGGTTAGGGGTAGGGTTAGGGTTAGTGTTGGGTTAGGTTTAGGGGTGGGGTAGTAGTAGGTGTAGGTGTTGGGTTAGTGTTTGGCTTAGGGTTAGGGTCAGGGTTAGGGTCAGGGTCATGGTGAGAGTTAAGGGTAGGTTTAGTGTTAGAGTTAGCATTAGGGCTAGAGTTCAGGTTAGGGCAAGGGTTAGGGTTAGGGATGACAATAAGCCTAGATTTATGGATAGGTTTAGGACTAAGGTTAGGGTGGGTTAGTAGAAGAGTTCGGGTTAAGGGTAGTTTTAGATCTATGGTTAAGGTTAGTGTTGCGTTAGAGTTATAGTTAAGCTTAGTGTTTGGTTTAGGGCTAGGGTTTGTGTTAAGGCTAGTCTTATGTCTAGGCTTAGTGTTAGGGTTAGGACTAGGGCTAGTGTTGGGTTTAGGGCTATGGTTAAGGTTAGCCTTAGTGTTAGTACTAAGTTTAGGGATAGTGCTAGTGTTAGAGTTAGCATTAGGGCCAGGGCTATGGAAAGGGTTAGGATTATTATTAGGTCTAAGCCTAGGTCTATAGTTATGGTTAGTTTTAGAATTTGGCCTAAGGTTAGGGTTAGGGTTAGGGATATGTTCATGTCTGGGGCTAAGTTTAGGGTCAGGTCTGGGGCTTGGATTTGTGTTAGGGTTAGGGATTGTGTGGAGTGCTACGGTTAGGTGTAGGGTTAAGTCTAGTGCTAGGGTTAGGTTTATGGTTAGTGCTAGCTTTAGGGTTAGTGTATGTGTAGTGCTAGCAATTTGGTTAAACCTAGTGTTAGACTTAGCAATTGGGTTAGGCTTAGGGCTGATATTAGGGTTAGGGTTAGGTTTAAGAGTAAGTTTAGTGTTAAGGTTATCATTATGTTTAGTGTTTAGGTTTGGTTTCTGGTTAGGAATAGGCTTAGGGTTAGGACAAGAGTTTGTGTTAGGATTCTGTCCAGGATTACGGTTAAAGTTACGGTTGGGTTAGACTAAGTGTTAGTGTTAGGGTTAGGTTTAGGGCTATGACTAGGGTCTGGGGTAGTGGTAAGTGTTGGCTTAGGGATAGGGTTAGGGTTTGGGTTAGGGTAGGGCTAGGGTTTGTGTTAGGTTTAGGGTTAAGGTTAGGGATAGGGCTTGGGCTAGAGCCAGGTTTAGGGTTAGGGCTGACATTAGGTCTAGGTTAAGCGTTATTTTAAGGCTATGGGTAACATTAGAGTAGGATTAGGGTTAGGGATATGGGTAGGGGTAGGCTAAGTGTTTGGGTTAAGAGTAGGGGTAGGGACAAGATCACAGTTAGGGTTAGGTTTAGGGTTAAAGTTAGGGGTAATGTTAGGGATGGGTGATGTCTAGTCTTAGTGTTATGGTTAATATTATTGTTTGTGCTAGCGTTAGGGTTCTGCATATGATTAGTGTCAGGCGTAGGGTTAGGCTTAGGCTTTGGATTGGATTAGGGTTAGGGTTAGGGTTTGGGTAGAGTTAGAGTTAGTTTATGGAGAGAAGGAGGGGTAGGGTTGGGGTTAAGGCTGCATTCAGTTTAGGGTTAAGATTAGTGTTCAGGTTCTGGTTAGGGTTAGGGTTAAGGTTAGGTTTAGGGTTCAGATTAGGGTTCGTGTAATGTTTTGCTTTAAGATTCCAAACAGCAATGTGCCAAATGTTTTTTTAGGTATTATGTGATCCTTACTAGCTGGAAGGAAGGGAGATGGGGTATGAATTTATTTCCAGGAATGGGTGCTAGACATCATTTGCTCAGCTCTACTCTGGATTCCCTGTCCTATACAAACCTGTTCCCAGGTTTAATGATAGGGTTACGGTTAGGTTTTGGTTACAGTTAAAGTTAGTTTTATAGAGAGAAGGAGGGGTAGGGTTGGGCTTAGGGTTGCGTTAGGCTTGGATTTAAGATTAGGGATAAGGATAAGGTTTGGGTTAGAGTTACGATGAGGGTTAGGGTTAGGGTTAGGGCTAGGGTGGTATTAGTGTTAGGGTTATTGTTAGGATTAAATTTAAGTTTAGTGTTAGCCTTAATGTTAAGAGTTAGTGTACTAGAGTTAGCATAGTTTTAGGGTTACGGTTAAGATTTGGGCAAGGGTTAGGTTTAGACATAGAGTTAGGGTTATGGCTAGTGTAAGGTCTGGGTTTTAGGGTTAGGGCTAGGATTAGTTTCAGCTGTAGATTGGGTTAGGGCTTGATCTAGGGTATGTGCTAGGGTTAGGGTTAAGTCTAGGAATAGGGTTAGTGTTAGGGATAGGGCGAGGCTTAGGCTTAGTGCTAATTCTTGAATTATTGTTATTGTTAATGTTAGTGTTTGGGTTTGAGTTGTGTTGCGGTAAGGGTTAGTGGTAACCCTAGGTTTAGTGTAGGGGTAATTGTAGGTTTAGATTTAGGGTTAGGGTTAGGGATAAGGTTATGTCTAAGGCTATGGTTAGGGTTAGGGTTAGGGTTAGGGTTAGGGCTATGATGAGAATTAGGCTTCACGTTTGGATTAATGTTAACATTACTTTTAGGGATAGGGTTGGGGTTTGTATCATGAACCCTAACCCAACTTTAGTTCTAACCCTAAACCACTCCAAGCCCTAAAACTCCCCCTAGCCCTAACCCTAATCATATGCACACCCACTGTAACTGTAACCCTAAGCCAACTCTAACCCTAACTTAAAACCTAGTCCTAGCCGTAGCCCTAACAGTAACACTAACACTAGCATAACCCTAACTCTTACCCTAGTGTTAACCCAAACAAAAACCCTACGACTATTCCTACACTTTCTGTTGTCCTCACCCTAAGGCACACACGACACTAACGTCAGACCTAATCTTAATCATACCCCTAGCCCTAACATCAAAACCTGCCCCGTCCCAAAACATAAAAATAAATCTAATTATAAACCTAAAGAGAATCCTAACTCTAAATGTAATAACTAAACTTAGCCCTAAGCCCAGCCCTAACGATAACTCTTGCCATAACACTAACACTATCACTACACTTACTCCTGACTGTCAACGTAACCCTACATGTAATCCAACACTAACTCTATCTGTAACCCTTGCTGTAGCCCTAAACCAGTCCTAACACAAACACCAGCCCTATTCCTAATCATATCCTTACTGCTAAACCTAACCTTAACTGAAACACAAACCACCTCATCTAACTCTAAGAATAACCATAACATTAATCCTAGCCCTAGCCCTAAACATAACCCAGCCCTAGCCCTAACCCTAAGCCTAACCCTACCCCATCCCCTAACCCCAACCCTAATCTGAACACTAACTCTAAGACTAAACATAACCCTAACCCTAAGATGAACACTAACAGTAAACATAACCCAATCCAACCCTAACCTTAAAGCTACCCTAAACATAAGCCGAACCCTAAACAAAACCCTAAATCGGGCCCCAAATTTAACCCTAACCGGAAGCCTAATCCGACGCTAAACATAAAACTAATCTTATCCTGACCCGAAACCTAAACCTTACCCTAATCAGAAGGCAAACCTCAAAATAAAGCTAAGCCTAAACCTCAAAATAAGCCTAATCCTAACCCTAACATGAACACGAATCAGAACCCTAACCCTAAACAGAACCTTAGACCTAAATCGAACCAGAACCCAACCCTATCCATAAAACTAACCCTAACCCTAAGGTGAACACTAACCCTAACCCGAACCCGAATCCAAACCCTAACACTAACTCAAACGCTAACCCGAACCCTAACAATAAACCTAACGTGATACTGACACCAAACGCTAACTATAACACTAACCCTAACACTAAAACTAACGCTAACCCTAACCCTAACCCGAACCAAAACATAACCCTAACTTGAACTCTAAGCCAAAACCTAACCCTAACCCTAACAATAACCCTAACCCAAACACTAACCTTAACCATAACGCTAAGTCTAACACGAAAAATAACCCTAACCGTAACCCGAATCTGATTCCTAAACCTAACCCTAACTCGAACCCAAACCCAACCTGAACCAAGCCCTATCCCTTATCCAAAACTAATCCCAACCCCAACCCTAACCCTAAGCCTAAAGCTAACCCCAACTCTAACAATAACCTGAACCCCAAACTTAACCCAGACTCTAACCCGAAACTTAAAACTACCACAAACACAAAGCCAAATCTGAGCCTGACACTAACACCATCAAGAACCCAAACCTTAACTCTAATCCTAATCCAAACACTAAGCTCACTCTAAACCTTAACAGTAACCCTAATCCTAACCGTCCTAACAAAGCAAAACATAACCCTAACCCTAACCAGAAAATGAACTCGAACCCTAACCATATCCCTAACCCAAAAACAACCCTGACCTTAAACATAACCCTAAACTTAACGTGAAAATTTACCGTACCCATATCAGCAATCCTAGCCTGAACTGTAACCCTAACCCTAAACCTAATCTTAGCCCGACTCTAACCCTAACAATAACCAGAACACGAACCTGAACCCTAAGCCTAACCCTGACTGGAACACTAGCCCTAACACTAAAACTAAACATTACCCTAACGTGAACCCTATTGATAAGCCTAACCATAACCTGAACTCTAAACATATTTCTAACCCTAATTCTACCCCTAACCCTAATCCAAACCCAACGCTAACCCTAACTCTAACCCTAACCCTAGACCTAAATCGAACCCTAACGCTAACCATAACCCTAATCGGAAACCAAAACGTAAACCTAACCCTAACCATAACTCAAACCCACCCCTAACACTAACCCTAACCCTAGCCCTAATCCTAACAAGAAACCTAAAGCTAAAGATCAGCATTTTTCGAACCTGAAACCTAATAATAACCCTAATCCAAATATTAACCCTAACTTCAGCCTAACCCAAATCCTAACACTAACCCGAACGCTAACCTGAATTCTAACACTAACAAGAACCCATAACGGAACCCGAACCCTAACCCAACCACAACCCTAAGCCTAAACTGATATCAAAACCAAGCCCTGACAATGACATTAACCCAAAACCTAACACTAACACTACACCTAACCATAACCCTAAATCTAACTCGAACCCTAACACTAACCCCAACACTAAACTGAACCTGACCACTGACCCTAACCCTAAGCCTAACCCTAACCTCTAAAACTAATCCTACACGTAAAACAAATCTGTACCAAACCCAAACAATAACACTAAACAGAAACATAACCCTAACCCCAATAGTAACAGAAACCCTAACACTTACACTAACCAGATGATAACCCTATGCCAACTGAACCCTAACCCTAACCTGAAATCTAACCCAAACCTGGCAATCAACCACAACACTAACCTCAACCCTAACTCTAACACTAACCTAAACTCAAACATACCATTAACGTGAATCATGACCCTATTCCTAACCAGAACCATAAACCTAACCCTAACCAGAAACATATACCTAAATATAAACCTAACACTAACCAGAAAACTAAACCAAACCCTAAAACTGACAGTAACCGGAAACCAAACATAACACTAACGTAACACTAAGAGTACCCCAGGAAATGGCTCTAGGGAGAAAAGCATGACGAAGGACACGTGTGACACCTTCTGTTTGAGTGCAGACGTGCCAGGCAGAGGGCGACAGGATGGCTAGATCGGCTCACCTGCTTTCTCCAAAGGAGGCGGGACAACCAGCCAAACATCCTACTGGGCCAGGCCACTTCCAGAGGGGACAAGGTCAAGAGGACATAGCCCTGGGGATGGCCGCCAAGTCTCCTGGGGCGTGTGCTGGGTCCCGTCAGAGGAGAAAGCAGCCTGGCAACAGGTGTGCCAGACGTGAGATCAGGAGGCCTCTCACACCCGGGTCCCTGTCCTGCCCAGGCCTCACGAGGGAGGACGAGGGTCGTGGCAGGGGCGAGTGGGGTGGGGTTGCCAGCTAGCCTGCCTCAGGATGTCCCAGGAGAGGGTGCCTGGGGATGGGCTGCCCCTGAGATGTCTGAGGGACCGACCCAGCTAGAGGCAGTCGGGGGCAGAGAGAGAATCCCACTCCGCCCTTTCCCTTAAGTTTCTTATAGCTTGCCAAACCGTTAACAAGAGAGGTCCACAAGAGAAAATCATACAGAACTGAAGAATATGAGTGCATGGCAGAAACCCAGGAAAATGAGTCTCTCCACACAAAGGCAGAGATTCTCATCTTGCATCCTCTCCTGAGCTTATGAGAAAGGAGGATGTTGGGGGAGGACACGTGGAAGTCAAGACTGGAAGAAGACAATTGTCATGCAGAGGGACATGTAATGTCTTGTAGGAACCGTTTCCCCCGCACCGGGGTCAGGTCCAGAAGGGACAGCACGGAGGTGACCAGCAACCCGCCTCTCTGTGGTGGCGCTGCCCCGGGGAGGGCGTGGGAGTGGTAGGTGGAAGTGGGATGGTGTGTGAGTTGGTACCAGCAGTGGAGGCAGCTATTCAGAGGTCAGGGATCTCTCTTTCTCTCTTTCTCAATCTCTCTGTGTCTCTCTCTCTTCTCTCCCTCGGAGACCTGAGGAGAGAAAGGTGGGGCACCCTACCCACCTCGCCTACATATCCCATGGTCCCTTTTTTCTCTGGCAGCTCTCGGAACCATGCGGGCTTGGATTCAAGACCCTCAGGCCAAGGATGCATGCTTGGCCACCCGGGACTAGGGCTGGCCTCGGGGGTCCTCAGTGAAGGCCTCATCCTACCGCCAGGATCTGACTGGCTGGGGCATCCCTCGGCGACTACCAGCTGCAGCTGAAGGAACCCTGCCCTTCTTGACTTGGCTGCAGCTGCTGTCTCCCTCACCTCCCCCAATTCCTCAGAGATAGCAGGCCACATCACTTCCTTGGAAGGGTGGATCTGCTCAGGGTGGCCACAGTCAGACTGGGGTAAGAGCTCAAGGTTCTTCCTAGGCCAGTTGCTTTGTCCCGGGGCTCATTTCATTCTGGAAAGACAAAGCCATGGCCTCACCCCACGCCTAGACTTGGCGACTGCAGCCAGGTGGAGGAAAGGCTCTGTGGAGACAAAAGGGCCGAGACAGGCATATGGCAAAGCAGGAAGTGCGGCGCCAGCAGCCCATAGGCGTTTGGGAGCCTATGCCACACTGGGCAAGCCCTTCCGGGGACAGATCCCAGCCTCGTCTCTGGCGTCGGGAAGGCCTCGCCTTCCTAGTGCCCAGGCCATGGCTCTGGGGAGAAATCCGAGATGGAGGACACCCATGAGGCCCTCTGTCTGAGGTCTCCGGTGTCATGCCCAGGGCCACTGCATGCCTGGCTCGACTTGTCTGCTTTCTCCAAAGCAGTCTGGCCAAACAGCTGAACCTGGGACCTGTGCCAGGCCCCTTCTGAGGGGACAAGTTCCAGAGGGTATAGCCCTGGGGACATCTGCCAAGTTTCCTGGGGCGTGTGCTGGGCCCCGTCAGAGGAGGAAGCAGCCCAGGAAGCGGTGTGCCAGACCAGCAATCAGGTGGCCTCCCACACCCAGGTCCCTGTCCTGCCCAGGAATCCAAAGGGAGGACGATGGTCTTCGCAGTAGCGAGAGGGGTGGGGCGCGTGCTGAGCCTGCACTTGGATGCCCTGGCAGAGGGCGCCGGGGAATGGGCTGCCCCAGGCCAGGTCTGAGGGACCAACCCAGATAGGGGCTGTTGGGGGCAGAGAGAGAATCCCGCTCCGCCATTTCCCTTCAGCTTCTCATGGCTGGCCAAATCATTAACAAGACAGGTTCGCTGGCGCAAATCAGACCTAGCTGAAGAACATGTGTCCATGGGAGAAACGCAGGAAACTGAGTCTCTGCACACAATGGCAGAGATTCTCACCTTGCATCATCTCCTGAGCTAATGACAAAAGTGGATGTCGTGGGTGGGCCTGTGGGATGGAAGAGGGGAGGGAGACGATTGTCATGGAGAGGGACATGTAAAGTCTTGTCTGTACAGTTTCCCCTGCACTGGGGTCAGGAACGGAAGGGAAGGCATGGAGGTGTCCAGCAACCGGCCTCTCTGTGGTGGGGATGCCCCCTGGGCAGGCGAGGGGGTGGTGGGTGCAATGGGATGGCTTGTGAGTAGGCACCAGCCAGCGGTGGAGGCAGCGACTCAGAGGTCATGGATCTCTCACTCTCTCCCTCTCTCTCTCCCCTTCGGGGACCTGAGGAAAGGAAGGTCGCGCGCCCTGCCCTCCTCATCTAACTCCCCCATGTGGCCTTCTTTCTCTGCCAGCTCCAGGACCCCTGAGAGCTTGGGATCAGGCCCCCACACCCCCACACAGGCCAAGGGCGCGTGCGCAACTGCTGGGGCCTAGGGCTTGCCACGTGGGTCCACAGTGAAGGCACTGCCGTGCCGCCAGGCTCTGACCGGCGGGGGCGGACCTCTGGTGCCAACCCATTGCAGCTGTTCCATTGCTGTTCTTCTGTACTTGGCTTCAGCTGTTGTCTCCCTCCCCTCCCCCACTCCCACTCACCTGGAAGACCACTTCCCTTCCTTGGAAGCATTGCTCTGGGCCTGATGGCCACAGGCGTACTGGGCTTCAAGCTCAAGGCTCTGCCTGGGCCAGCTGATTCGTCCAGGGGCTCATTTCTTCCTGGAAAGACAAAGCCATGGCCTCATCCCACTCCTGCACTTTGTGACTGCAGCCAGGCCAGGTGTAGGAAAGGCTCTGTGGTGTCAGAAGGGCTGAGACAGGTAGATGGCACCGCAGCGCTATGGAGCCAGGGCCAAACTGGGCGAGGCCTTCCGGCAACAAGTCCCAGACTCCTCCCTGGAGTCGGGAAGGCCTGGCCTTCCTGGTGTCCAGGCCACAGCTCCGGGGAGAAATCCGCAATGGAGGGCACACATGAGGTCCTCTGCCTGAGGTTGCAGGTGTCACATCCAAGGCCACTCCAAGCCTGGCTCAACTTGCCTGCTTTCTCCCAAGGAGGCTGGCCAACCAGCCGAACCTGGCACCTGGACCAGGCCCCTTCCAAGGTGAAGAGTTCTGGAGGACATAGCACTGGGGACCGCTGCCAAGTCTCCTGGGGCGTGTGCTGGGCGCCAGACAGAGGAAGAAGCAGCCTGGAAAACGGTGCGCCTGACCTGAGATCTGTCGGCCTCCCACACCTGGAACCCTGTCCCGCACAGGCCTCCCGAGGGAGGACGATGGTCGTGGCAGTGACGAGAGGGGTGGGGCTGGCGCGGAGCCTGCCCTTGGATGCTCAGGAGAGGGCGCCAGGGGATGGGTTGCCCCTGGCCAGGTCTGAGGGACTGACTCAGCACGGGGCTGCCAGGGGCAGAGAGAGAATTCCCCTCCGTGCTTTCCCTGCAGGTTCTTAGGGCTGGTCAAATCCTTAACAAGATAGGTTGACTGGAGAAAATCAGACCCAGGTGAAGAACATGTGTCCATGGGAGAAAATCGGGAAACTGAGTCTCTCGCCACAATGGCAGAGATTCTCATCTTGCATCCTCTCCTGAGCTAATGACAAAGGTGGATGTCGTGGGTGGGCCTGTGGGATGGGAGAGGAGATCAAGACGATTGTCATGCTGAGAGACATGTAAAGGCTTGTCCGGCCCGTTTCCCATGTACTGGGGTCAGGTCCAGAAGAAAAGGCACGGAGGTGACCAGGAACCGAACTCTCTGTTGTGGGGCTGGACCTGGGGCGGGCGTGGGGGTGGTGGGTGCAAGTGGGATGGTGTGCGAGTTGGCACCAGCCAGCTGTAGAGGCAGCGACTCAGAGGTCATGGATCTCTATCTCTCTCCCTCTCTCTCTCTTTCTCTCTGTCTCTTCCTCTCTCTCGCTCTCTCTCCCTCTGGGACCTGAGAGGAGGAAGGTGGTGTGCCATGACCACCTCGCCCTACCTCCCACATAGAGCCATCTTTCTCTGGCCGCTCTGGTAGCCCTGTGGGCTTGGGTTCAACCCCCCACACCCCCGCATAGGCCAAGTGTGCATGCGAGACTCCCGGGCCTAGGGCTGGCCTCGGGGGTCCTCAATGAAGACCACGACCTCCCACCAAGCTCTGACTGGCTCCCTCCCCTCCCTCACTCCCACTCAGCTTGAAGGCGGCTTCCTTTCCTTGGAAGCATTGCTCTGGCCCTGATGGCCACAGACATACTTTGCTTCAACCTCAAGGCTCTGCTTGGACCAGCTGCTTTGTCCAGGGGCTCATTTCTTCCTGGAAAGACAAAGCCATGGCCTCACCACAGGCCCGCACTTTGCAACTGCAGCCAGACCAGGTGTAGGAAAGGCTCTGTGGAGTCAGAAGGGCCAAGACAGGCAGATGGCACCACACGGCTATGTAGCCAGGGCCAAACTGGGCAAACCTGGTGACAGGTCCCAGCACCCTCCCTGGAGTCTGGAAGGCCTGGCCTTCCTGGTGCCCAGACCATGGCTCTGGGGAGAAATCCGCCATGGAGGGCATGGGTGAGGCCCTCTGCCTGAGGTCGCAGGTGTCACATCCATGGCCACTGCAAGCCTGGCTCGGCTTGCCTGCTTTCTCCAAAGGAAGTTGGCCAACCAGCCGAACCTGGCACCTGGACCAGGCCCCTTCCAAGGGGACGACCTCTGGAGGACATAGCCCTGGGTATGGCTGCCAAGTCTCCTGGGGTGTGTGCTGGGCCCCCGTCAGAGGAGGAAGCAGCCTGGCAAGCGGTGTGTCAGACCTGAGATCTGGCAGCCTCCCACACCCAGGTCCCTGTCCTGCCCAGGCCTCCCGATGGAGGACGATGGTCGTGGCAGTGGATAGTGTGGCGGGGCTGGCGTCGAGCCTGCCCTTGGATGCTCTGGGAGAGGGCGCCAGGGGATGAGCTGCCCCTGGCCAGGTCTGAGGGGCCAACCAAGCTCAAGGCTGCTGGAGACCAACCACAGCATGTCCACAGCACTCTCTGCAGATCCAGGCACCAGGTGAGCACCTGCCATGGCTGATCCCATTATTCCCTACAAGATCAACATGAAATTTACCCCCCCCCCCACTTTTCAGAAGAGCAAAGTGAGGCTCAGAGAGATGCGGAGATTTGCCCAAGGTACACAGCTGGCAGAGGACACAGTCACCACTGTGCTGAGGAGGGAGTGGCTACTCACCTAGTAAACAGCTGGTCAAGGACCCGGTGGGATGTGTCTGAGGCCGAGTAGTTGATCATGAAGGTGGTGAAACTCTAGATGTTCCTACTCAGGAAAGCTGGTGCAATGGACTCTGTCAGCTTCTCCATCATGCCTGCCTGGATGCCACGCATCCTGCAGTCTTCATTTAAATTCACAGTGGACTCACCCTGAAATGGGGGGAGAGGAGGAGGAACATACAGTCAGTGACATCATGGTAAACCACCAGGAGGACTGAGGTGACTTTCTATCCTCCTGTGTAGCTTGTGGGGAGGAGTGGAAGTCCAGATTCCTTTGGGAGTGGGACTTCGGGGCACTGTAGTGAGAAAATTCTGGGGAAGCGGATCTCAGGGGAATCTCAGATTTGAGTGTGGATTTTACTACTGCCTTGATCATCTCAGGGTCATGGGTGTGAAGACCACTCTGCACCCACACTCACCTCAGAGCAGCCCTGGTCATTGATGGACTGGTGCACCTGTGTCCACTCCAGGGAGATGGCAAACTGGAAATCCACCAGGAACCACCAGCTCCTCGACCATCTCCTGGGTGCAGCTCTGCAGTGACAGTGCCCAGCAGTCAGGCCAGGAGGGATCAGGGGCCTGCCTGGACTTTGCCACAGTGGGAAACCCTACCACAGATGAGGCACAGAGGGGCATCTGCATACACTCCACCAGGGAAGGAATGCGAGGACACCTTGAGGGCCCAGCATTCACATGCAGATAGAGGAGCTTGGTCCCCAACACTCACCTTCCTCTCCTGCAGCCAAGATCTTGAGCATGAACATGACACACTGTCAGACTCCCACCAACAGGCTTCTTGTTCCTACTCAGGCTGGATCCTCCTCATCTCCAGCTTCCCTAACTCCACCTCCCCCCCACACACAATGAGGGTCAAGGGGTGTGGGGCTGTCCTTTTGGGATAACAGTTCTGGCCTGACCTAGAGTGGCCTGCCCTGGCTTACACTGTTACCTCATGGTTCCTCCTGCCAAAAGGCCACACACATTCGAGGTGAGGGTTGAGCCAATGTCTAAAGCGACTTAACACGCTCTCATTCTGGGCTTTCCGGGGGCCAGAGCCTTGGAAAGTCACGGGACAACACGAGAACTTCCTGCTGTGTCAAGTGTCTCCACTCAAATGAACTGGACAAGAGACTGTGATTACAATGTGGGTGCCTGGTAACCAGAGTTCTAAGTTCTGTTGGGCGCTGTCACCAAGGAAGTGAGGTCATTTCTTCAAGGTTCCATTACGTAGCCCTTTCCTTCAATGAGATCCACCCTAATCACCCGCTAGGCTGTTGGCTGCTCTCCCTCCTTGCCCGTGTCATCTCCATCACTGTAGACAAATACCCATCACCACCCTCCCCACAGTTCCTTGGGAGTGGATCCAGGCCCCAGCATTGAGGAGACAGAGCTGAGGCCAGATCTCTTTTTTCCTACCAGTTCTGTGTCCTGGAAAAGCTGTTGTGCCTCTCAAGATCTCCCCAGTCTCCCAAGCTGCACAATGAGGATTGGGCTAAAAGCAGCTTCCTAGAGACCTCTTCAGGTGTATATGTAATAATACGTACAACGCCTATGAGCTGGTGTCACATGTGTCTAATGAACACACTTAGAGATGGAGGAGGTACAAAGAGTAGGACATCACATAGAATACCAGTCAGAAATTCTCTAGGTCCCAGATATGTGATCTTTGGTAAGTCACTGCCGCTCTGAGCCTCATTTTCAGGTCTGCATCCTGCAGGGGTTGAAATTAGAGGAAAATAAGACATTGTGATCCACTGGCATTAAGCCTTCCATGGTCCCCTGTTTTACTCAGTATCAGTCCCAAGAGCCTCATGTTGGCCTATGTGGTGGGATCCTTCACAATGTTCCCATTGCTCCCTTCCTCCTTGAGTGCACATCCTTATGTCATCACTAAGTGGTCAGTACCTGGCTTCTGAACAACAGAACACAGCCAAGGTGACGGGATGTCATTTCCAAGTTTTAATTACAAAACGTCTGTCACTTCCCAATTACTGGTTTACTTAGGTTCCCTACTTACCTATCTCCTTGTGTTTCCATCTCTCTCTCTATCTCTCTCTCTCTTGCTCGTTCTTACTCTCGCTCTTGCTCTCTATCAAATCACCAGAACTGAGAGAGCAAGTGCTGATGTTTTCAGTTGCACTATGTAGAGGCTCCATAGGAGAGAACTGAGGGAGTGTCCAGCCAACAGACAGACAGGAGCTCAAACTCTCAGTCCAAATGGATCCTGACAAAACCCATGTGAGTGATCTTGTGTGGGAATCCTCCCCCATTGGAGCCCTGTTGAGACCACAGCCCCTTCTACACAGAGACTTTGAGGCAGAGGCACCCAGCTAAGCCATGCCTGATGCTTGGCTAAAAGAAATTGTGAGATGTTAAATATTTGTACTTTATAGGTGGCAGGTTTTGGAGTAAAGTTGTCACAGAGGAACAGAAAGTAACAGTCTACCATGTCCCAGGATCCAGCCTGATCACCCGCCTCTCTCCACTCCTCTCTCTTCTCAGGCTCCTTCCAGCCACACTGGCCGCATTTCTGACCTTCTCTGGTCAAACTTGCTTCTTCCTGTGAGTCTCTGCACCAGGGAGCCTTCTCCTTGACACACTAACTCTTCCCAGACATAGGCAGGGGTGCTTACACTTGTCATTCTGGTCACAGCAAAGGTCAGGGAAGCCTTTCAGAACCTCCTAGCACAGTCTCTACCATCACAGATCTCACATCCAGAAGAGCATTACATGATTTCCTCCTCCTTCCTCCCATTCAGATAAAATGAGTGCATGAGGAAGGGCTGTCTGCTTTGGCTGAAGCAGAGGCAAATCCTTCTGGTTATAGCAGGCACACGACTGTCTCTTCTAGGCCAAATTTTCGCACCACGAGTCCATTGTTTAAGGAAACCGTCATTCCCTCTCTTTCATGGGTCTGTTTTCCCCAAGAACACAGTGAGCCATCCCCTCTCCCTGTGCTGCATCACCATAAACCCACAGCCAGAAGATAAGCACCAGGTTAAAACACCACCAGATCCTGAATCCAGTCACTGCTGAGACTCACCCATCAATGTTGTCATTCAATGGTGACTCCTGAGGACACCTTTCCCCTGAGACCCACTCCCAGCCTGTCCTCATCTTCTTATAGCAATACTGAGATTTTCTCAGAGTCCTCCCAACCCGGGCAAGAAACATTCTGAAATGTTCTCTGTATTAATTTTCAGGGACTGGAGACATAGGTAGATATAATTTGAGCGTGTATGTGCAGCAGTTTCTACGCATGTATTCTATTTTTCAACAGATAAAATAGTGTGGCTACTCAATGCACCAAGAAAATGGATAACGGATCAAATTTTCTCATGATGTGAAGTCTTTAGAGAGTAAATGTCATGGTTAAGAACACAGAATATGGAGCTAACGCCTCACGTCAAAATTGCAGCTCAATCCCTTATTAGATACTTGTATTGCCTGAGTTATTTACCTGATTGGTGCCTCAGTTTCTTCATATCTTAGTTGACAATAATGAGCAGCATACCTACTTTGTAGGTTTATGGAGAATAATAAAGGAGTTAATGTTTGAAAAATGCTTGGAACACCTAGTGTATTACCAGTGCTGTCCCTATATATTAGAAATAAAATTTAGAAATTCTTCTGACACTGCCTGTGAGCCCCAGAGGGTGAGACTGTTGCCTGGACGTATGTAGAAAGCACTCCATGACATACGATGAATAAATGAGTGAACAACATTGGCGAATGCATTACCAATGTGACTTATATCACCCTACAGGCATACCCAAGCCGAACCACACACAGACATTCCTGCACTGTCCTGCATCACATTCCCTGGAGGAATCACTGGGGATTCTTGGACCCTGGTAACCGTGCACACTAAAGGTTCTTTTATGTCAGCAAATCCCAGTCTTTGTCCTATTGCTGCAGCTCCCAGGGTCTGCACTGTGATCTTTGTCTTCACTAGAGGGAGAAGTGCCATCCACAGAGCTGGGCACACACAGAGCCTGAGCCTTGGAGAAAATGATTCCCTGGCCCTGGGGCAGGTAAAAGAGCGCAGGGACAGAGTGGGATTTGGGGAAAATCCTCCAGGTGTTGTCAGAAGGGATGGAGGCAGGGGATGTGTCAGCAAGGACTGGTCTGGTTGGTGGGCCTTGGTGGTTAAATAGCAGGTGGGGCTGGGAAGTTTCGTAGGTTCTAGCATAATACAATCAATATGACGATCATGAAATCAAAATCAGCCTAATTAAGGCCAAATTAACCCAATGTCAGCTGTTCCCTGACTCTCTAATCCAGTAGTGACTTATAATAAGGGTATTCGTGATCTATCATCTCCTTTCATTGATTGGCTAGAGTAATTATTCTTTACATAGCCTGTCTATTTTTACATAGTAAAGAAAAAGTGAGTTTTAAAACAACCCTCCTTGGAAAAGTCTCCCTAACATATTGAATTAATAACAGAAACCACGACAGGAAATTCACCACATATCTTGAGCTTTATTCTCTGGTTTTAGATCTTCCTAACTGGTAATTTACCTACAGTTCTGCCTTCTTTCTTGAGATTAGTCCACTTAGGATTAAGTAAGAGTGCAACCTCATAACGTGAGAAGTGGTGGGACTCTAGGAAGAGGTTTGTTTCATTCTGTCAGTGTGTGTGTGTGCGCGTGTGTGTGGGGGTGTATGAGACTTTTTGCTGCATCTGGCAGTGTGGGCCAGTGTAGACTCCTTTTCTAGGGAAAAATTTTCCCTAATCACTTTCTCTGGACATTCTTTTCAATGATGGCTTCGCCAACACTGTCCAATAGTAACATTAAGCACTCTATATTATGGAATTTAAATATTTTTTAGTAGCCAGATTTTAAAAAATGAAAACAAACAGGAGAAACTAACTTTAATAGTATATTTTAACCCACTATAACCAAGATATTATCAATGTGGGTGCAGTCTATACAAAACTTAATAATGAGTGTTTACATTTTTTTTCTGTGTTTCATAAATCCAGTGTGTACTTTCCACTTACAGTACAATCTCCATTTGTAAGTCGAGTTTTTTCAGACATACATTCTCTGCATTGAGATTTAATGTTTACATTTGTCAAATAAGAGTTACTAGGAGTGGTGTGGATGATAATTTCACTACTGATTTAAGCACTAAGGGAGCTATGAACACCAACTGGTCAATGGGTTAATCAAATGAATAGTCATATAGTATAGAAGAATGGTATGATTTGAGATTTAGAAAAAGACTGGGGACCGTGGGTCCTGACAGAGAGCACCAAGGATTTTGTTGTTGAGAGAGACAAGGACAAAAAGAGAATGAAGTCATACACATAAGTGTCTAACAACATGGGGGAGAAGAAATGACCTGCCGTAGTCCTGAGTTTTGACCTCGTGGTTTCTCTTCTTGACCCAAATCTCTTTGATGATGTCCCAGGACAAAGGTCAGATTAATCCCCACAGGGAGAGAGGGAGGGTAGAAGTACAAGGCATCTGACATAATTGTCCTAGGAAGGCAGGCTTCATTTATAACTCTGATCCACTTTCAAAATTTATTTTTATAGGGTAAGAGGAGAAGAAGTATGATGGTCAAATCATCACAGAGGAAGTGACAAGATTGTGGAAAGCAATCTAAACCACAGCCTGGTTTGAGCATCTCCATCTCTTTGAGGATGTCCAGTTACATATTCAAGAGGCCAGTTACTAGAATCACATCCTATCCTGGTAATGAGGTCAGATGCCATCAAAGGGAGGAAACCTTGGAGCAGCCCCAACAACTCTGCTGGCAGAAGAGACTGCAAGGTCTCCAGGTCTGCAGAGTGCAGGAGAACTGTTAAGTGCTTTGGACCTTCCCAAAGCCCTGCTGAATCTTGCACCTAGTTGCACAAGTGTATCCCTGCCAGGTGAGCTCGCAGGTGTTCTGAACTCCAGTCCCATGCCCACCCCTGCCTGGTCTCCAGATTCGGCAGAGATAATCCCAGGATATGGTCTGTACATCCCACAGCTCCTTTGCAAACGTCTTCTGGTGACTGAGGAAGATATCAGGAAACAGGAAGGGAAAGTGAAGACGGCAAGAGACAGACTGGCGGTAGCACTGATGCAGACAGACTCGCTAGCGAGGCAGGGAGAGTGAGGGGCTAAGAAGGACAGCCCGACAAACACGATGAAGAAAACAGAAGACGGCGCAGATGACATGGAGCTCACACTACATTAATGCCTCTGCAGGGGTCCTGATGATTTCTTTCTTTGAGCTCTTGAAACTTTAATATATACCAATAATTTCCTTTTCTTTGACTCCTTTGCATGACAGAGAAGATACAGACAGTGATCCTTCGGAGGTGAGATATTGGGTTTCAGGTGAGGAGAGAAAGGAGATCTTTCCTTCTCATTTTGTTCTCTCATTTTCGTTTACTGAGTGTTATCTATTTGTATTTTAAGACCAAGAGTTATCACAGTCAGGGGATTCTTTAGAGTTTTGTCCTCACAGTCACAGAGAAAACATACTTAGTCCAAATGGATTGTCCTTTTTGTGTAATATTGCAATAGATTCCAACATAATATTTCACAAAAGAGCTGTTATATCTGTCTTTTCAAAAAAGACACCTACTTCTGGGTCTCTATTTTTCTGGTATTTGTTGCATGTTGAATACAGTTGCATATAATGAAATACTGGCTTGTCCCGTTTTTTAGATTTATATGTGTTGGAAATTTGATTCATGAAAATTGATATGCCATTGTGGTAACATGTTGTCAGGAGAATGACTGTTTTCAGCATCACAAGTCACACAATAAGCCAGTGTGTTGGGATTTGTCTATTTGCCTGATCGAGTATGTTGCACTCTTCAAATCCTCTTTATCATTACTTACTTTTGTCCCACAGATTTATCAGTTTCTGAGAGCAATGTGTTAAACAATAATAGAGTATCTTAGTATTTATATCTTCCCTAAAAAATGAGTCATATTTTACCTAAATCTTCTCTCCTCTATTGTTCCATGTGGTAATCACCTGGAATTTTGGTTCGAATGTGTTTTTAATGTCTTGTTTTAAAACTAATACTAAATTAGAAAGACGTTTTTTCCTTTCCTCGTGACTCCTGTTATGTTTTCCTGGGTTCACATTTGTTCTTCCTGATGTACTTTCTTTACAGCTTCTTTCACTGCGGGCCTGTGGAGGTCAACTTTGAGTCTGTGAGTCTGTTTGCAGGTTAGATAACGTCTTTCTTTCTTTGACACATAGTTTGAATAGGTGTTTAATTTAGCTTTGTAGTAATTTTTTTCCTTCTTTGTCAAGTTATTTAATATTTCTGAGCCTCCACATCTTTAGCTTAAAATGGAAATAAATCCCTAAAATTGTGACTGTAACTGAGATAATACATGCAGAGTTTTCCAGTCATGTTACTTAGAAGAAATTAGTCAATAATGATAACTATTATCAATCATTATAATGATATTATAATAATTAATATATAATAATATATTAATGTATAAGAATGATTATACATTAATTTATAATTATAATGTACAATATATAATGTATAATGTATGCGATGTATAATAATATATTAATATTATTAATCATTAGAATCTTCATGGTGTGCATTCTCTGAGAATGACTGCTTCAGATTGAGAATTTGAAGCTCATACACAAAAAGTCTGAGAGAGTGCCATGACTTTGATTTTAATTCTCAGCCCTTGGGTATCTTCAGCTGTGGTCGTCTGCACAGTGTGTACAGATAATGTAATCTGTTCCAACAGACACACTGCAGAAGAGTGCAGCCTGCCTCATGCCTGGGATGCTCTGGGCTGCTTGTTGGGCAGCCTCTGCTGTGAGGCTAGTTGGACTCTGTACAGAGAAAGATGAAAAAAGACTCTTTCTTTTCCCTCAGATTCCTCCTGCCGAATATTATTCACGTTTACATCCAGAGTAGACACTCTCTTTCCAGAGCCTTGGTCTTTCTCTGGGATTCAGGCTTCCCAGACACCTAGTCATTTCAGCTCCCAAGGCCAAAGGGGACTGCAGAATCATGTCTCACCCACTCCTCCCATCTTGGCCTGTCTCCCGTTACGGAGGACCCATGAGTGGGGAGAGGAGCGATCAAGGGAGATTGATCTGGAAGTCCTGGTGAATATGAGCTTCAGAGAATGAAGCAGAAAAGGGGAAGCTGAGACTGCCAGGCCTTCAGTGGGGGAGGAATATGGAGGAACCGAGAGGGGTGTGATGGCTGCACAGAGTGAAGGGGAGGGATGTTCCAAATTTTCCTAAGAAGGGAAACCTTGCACTGAAGTGGGCATTCGACTTTACATGATGGCAACGTCTGTGCTGGTTTCACCAATTCTGGTGTCCCTGAGGGATGAACTGGTGTGACACCACAGGACAGAAGTTGCAGTCACTTTCAGGACTTAAGGAAGGTGAAACTTTTCAGCTTAGTCCCCTGTGAGCCAGTCAGGGGCCAATTCTAGAAAGGCTCAGAACCTGCATCCATCCAATGTGGTTTTGTTCTGTTCCAGTTAAGCTCCTCTGGAGCCCTGCTGGGCAAAAGGGATCTCAGATCTAGTCAGATCTAGTCATCACAGCTTCCGTAGGTCACCATGAGGCAGGTAATAGCCCAGGTGTCGTCAGTGGAGCTCATAGTTGCCCTCCTTCTTCCACCAGCAGACAGTGACTTGTGAGGTGAGGAGAGCACATCAGAATGGTCCAGTCAGCTGCCCAGTATGGGAGCCTCCAGGGGAAGGAGATGCCAAAGCCACAGAGACCCGATCCCTCCTGTGTCTCTCTCTTCCTTTTTTCCACTTAATTTTCACCCTCAGTCCTTCTTTCCTTCCCTTTTCCCTCGTTTGGCTCTCTCTCTCTCTCTTTCCCCTACATGTTCTAGGTTAATTGAGGTATTCACGACATACAGAAAACTGCATACATTTAAAGTGAACAATTTGATACATTTTGATTATAACTTATTGAACCATCACCACAATCAAGAAAAGGAACGCTATCTTCCCCATATTTCCTCATGCTCATTTTAATTCCTCCTTCCCTGCCGTTTGCCAACACATTCTCATTCCCAGGCAACGAGTGATCTGGTATATGTCCCTATAGATTTTCCTGTATTTTACAAAAATGATTATAAATGGGATCATATAGTATGTACTCATTTTTTACAGGCTTCTTTCACTCAGCATAATTATTTTGACATTTATGCTTGTCATTGCATGTACTATGAATTCATTCATATCCCCAACCATTCCCTGGCAGCACTGTGCACACGCCCGAGCACTTCCCATATTGGTGTGAGCCAATAATAATGCTGCATTCCCCAAAGTAGGAATGCGCCTTGGTGCAATTCTGGTAGGGGTTCGGGGCAGCCATGGACCGGCACATGAATGCTTTCCTGGATGGTTGGAAAGCGCACCATGTCACTGCAGTCCCAATGATTGACCAATGCTCAGAACCCATGAAGAAGCCCCACCCACCAAGCACAGAGACTGACATGAGCATAAGAAAAAGCAGCAGCAGATATACGTGCACATATCTGCTTTCGCAGGTACACAAATACCCATAGTAGTGCTGCGGTCTCACAACTGTGTACGTGCCTCCATGTGGTGGCAGCTCTGAGCCAAGTGGGGATGCTTTCCCAGCGAGTGGAACACCCACTGTACCCAAACAACTTCCAGCATATGGGGTGGTATCAGAAACACAGCTCATGCTTTCCTCATAGTGGTAGCAGGTGGAATCTGCGAGCTGATACTACCACAAATACACAGGAAAGAGTTTAGTTCATCAAACAGCATAAGAAACTACAGTAACAATTCAGAGCAGAAGGAAATGACAAATCTCCAGAAACGATACTTGAAGTCACAGAAATTTACAATCTAAATGACAAAGTTCAAAATAACTGTCATAAAGTAACTCACCAAATTACAAGAGTGTTCAGACAGTTTGATGAACTCAAGAATAAAATTAATGAGGAAAAGGAATACTTCATCAAAGAGACTGAAACAATAAAAAAAAACAAGCAGAAATTCTGGATATGAATAACATAATTAAAAAGATAAAAAAGAATCTAGAATCCTTAAAAAATAAAGCTGATATTATGGATGAAAGAATTAGTGATTTACAGGAGAGAAAAATAGAAATACTTCCAGTGGACCAGGAGAGAGAACTCTAATTTTTAAAAAAGGAAGGAATTTCTGTAGAAATATATGACTCAATTATAAAAGCAACATAAAAATTATATGTATTCCAGATGGAGAAAAGAGGGAGAAAGGAGCAGAGAGCTTGTTCAAAGAAAAAACAGCTGAGAACTTCCCAAACCTGGGGAAGAACCAGACTTACAAGTACATGAAGCCAAGAGAATGCCTAATAACAGCAATGCTAAAAGACCTTCTCCAAGGCATATAATAGTAAATTTGGTAAAAGCCAATGACAAAGAAAAAATATTAAGGGAAGCAAGACAGAAGAAAATAACCTACAAAGGAACCCCTATCAGGCTTTCAGCATATTTCTTGGCAGAAACTTTACAGGCAAGGAAAGAATGGAATGATATATTACAAATACTGTATCAGCCAAGAATACACTATCCAGTGAAATGATCCTTATGATAAAATGGAGAAATAAAAGTTTTCCCAGATAAACAAAGGCTGAGGGAGTTCAACGCCACTAGATCTCCCATACAAGCAATGATCAAGAACATCCTCATACTAGAAATAAAAAGATGGCAAATGTCTACAAATCTTTGACCAGGATGATAAATAGACAGACAAAATCAGAAAGCTACAGCTTTGCTTCACAACAAGGTAGCAAATACTTAATTATAACTTAGAAGAAGAAGGCAAGGAAAGCATTAAAAGTAACTATAAACACTTCAACTTAGTCACAAACGCACAACACAAAAATGAATAACATGTGACAACAATAACTAAGCAGGGGAAGAGGAAAGGGATGGAACCTGCTTAGACTAATGGAGATAAGAGCCTATCAGAAGATGGACTATCTCATCTATGAGATCTTCATACAAACCTCACAGTAACCAGCAAAGAAAAAGTCAGAACACAGCCATAGATCATAAAAAAAGAGAAAACCTCCACAGAAAACCCCCAAAGTGAAATGGTAGTCAGAAACACAAAGGAAGAGAAACAATGGAAATATAGATTAGGTGAGATTAAGCCCTCATGTATCAATAATCACTCTAAATGTAAATCGATTGAATTCTCCAATCAACAGACACAAAGTGGGGAGGTGGATTAGAAAACAAGACCCAACAATACTCTGCCTCCAGGAAACACATCTCAGCTCTAAAAACAAACAGGCTCAGAATGAAGGGATGGGAGACAATACTCCAAGCAAATGGCACATAAAAGAAAGTAGGTGTTGCCATACTTATATCAGACAAAGCAGACTTCAAGATAAAAAAGACTATGAGAGACAAAGAGGGTCGGTATATAATGATAAAGGGGACTTTCCACCAAGAGGACATAAAACTTATAAAGATGTATGCACCTAACACAGCAGCACAAAAGAATCTAAAGCAGCTATTAATAGACCCACAGGGAGAATTTAACCGCAACACAATAATAGCAGGGGACCTGAACACCCCACTTACATCTATGGATAGATCATGCAGAAAAAGGCAACAAGTCAATAGTGGAATTAAATGAAACATATGATCAGACAACTTGATCGATATACATAGAGCATACCCTCCCAAAACAGCAGAAAACACATTCTTCTTAAGTGTACGTGGAACATTCTCAAAGATAGACCATATGTTGTGAAACAAGACAAGCCTGAATAAATTTAAGATTGAAATCATATCAAGCTTCTTTTCTCACCACAATGCTATGACACTTGAAATCAACTATGAGAAAAAAGATAGGGAAGTCACAAATATGTGGAGACTAAAGAACACATGACTGAAGAACCATTGGATCAATGAACAAATCAAAGGAGAAATGAAAAAATACCTGAAGACAAACAAAAATGAAAAGACAACAAAACAACTCTTATGGGATGCAGCAAAAGCAGTTCTAAAAAGGAAATTCATAGCAATGCAAGCACAGCTCAACAAACAAGCAAAATACCAAATAAGTAACCTTAAACTACACCTAATAGAACCAGAAAATGAAGAATAAATGAAGCTCAAAGTCAGCAGAATGAGGTAAATAATAAAAATTAGAGCAGAAATAAATGAAATAGAGACTAAAAAAACAGTAGAAATGATCAATGAAACAAAGAGCTGGTTCTTTGAGAAGACTGAAACAAAATTGACAGACAATTAGCCAGACTTACTAAGAAAAAAAGAGAGGAGGCTCAAAGACATAAAATTAGAAATGAAAGAGGAGAAATTACAACAGATACCACAGAAATCCAAAGACAATAAGAGAATACACTGAACAACTTTCATACCACCAAAGTGGATAACCAAAAAGAAATAGATAAATTCTTAGATTCACACAACCTTCCAAAACTGAATCAAGAAGAAATAGAGAAAATGAACAGACCAATCACATGTAAAGAGAACGAAATGGTCATCAAAAACCTCCCAAATAACAAAAGTCCATGACCGGATGTCTTCTCTGGAGAATTCTACACAATATTCAAACTAGATTTAATACCTATGCTTCTCAAACTATTTCAAACAGTTGAAGAAGGTGGAACACTTCCTAATTCATTCTATGAGGCCAATATCACACTGACAGCAAAAGCAGGCAAGGATAGCACAAAGAAGGAATATTACAGGCCAATATTGCTGATGAACACAGATGCAAAAATCCTCAACTAAATATCAGCAAATCGAACACAGCAATATATTAAAAGGATCATATACCATGATCAAGTGGAATTTATACCAGGGATACAGGGATGGTTCAACATCTGCAAATCAATCAATGTGATACACCACATTAACAAAATGAGGAATAAAAATCATATGATCCTCTCCACAGATGCAGAGAAAGGATTTGACAAGATCCAACACCCATTTATGATAAAAACTCTCAATAGAATGGGTATAGAAGGAACGTACCTCAACACAATAAAGGCCATATATCACAAACCCACTGCCAACATCATATTTAATGGTGAGAAACTTAACGCCATTCCTCTGAGAACAGGAAGAAGACAAATGTGCTCACTCTCGCCACTCCCATTCAACATAGTACTGGAGGTTTGGCCAGAGCAATTAGGCTGGAAAAAGAAATAAAAGGAATCCAAATTGGAAAGGAAGAAATGAAACTCTTGCTGCTTGCAGATGACATGATTATAAATATAGAAAACCCTAAAGAATCCATCAGAAAACTATTAGAAATAATCAAAAACTACAGCAAAGTTGCAGCGTACAAAATCAACTTACAAAAAGCAGTTGCATTTCTATACTCTAATAATGAACTAACAGAAAGAGAACTCAAGAATACAATCCCATTTACAATTGCAACAAAAAGAAAAAAGTGTCTAGGGATAAATTTAACCAAAGAAGTTAAAGACCTATACAATGAAAACTGTAAGACATTATTGCAAGAAATCAGTGATGACCTGAAGTAATGGGAAGATATTCCATGCACATGGATTGGAAGAATAAAGACAGTTAAAATGTCCATATTACCTAAAGTAATCTACAGATTCAATGCAATCCCAATCAGAATCCCAATGACATTCTTCATAGAAATAGAACACAGAATCCTAAAATGTATACGGAATAACAAAAGACCTTGAACAGACAAAGCAATCCTGAGAAGAAAGAACAAAGCAGGAGGCATCACAATCCTAACTTGAAAATATATTACATAGCTATAGTAATCAAAGTGACATGGGGCTGGCACAAAAGCAGACTCATAGATCAATGGAACAGACCTGAAAGCCCAGAAAGAAAACCACACATCTGTGGTCAGTTAATCTCTGACAAAGGATCCAAGATCATACAATGGAGAAAGGAATGTCTCTTCAATAAATGCTGTTGGGAAAAGTGGACAGCCACATGCAAAAGAATGAAAGGAGATCATTATCTTCCACCGTACACAAAAATTAAATTAAAATGGATAAAAGACTTGACTCTAACACTTGAAACCATAAAACTCCTAGAAGAAAATATACACAGTACAGTTTTTGACATCGGTCTTAGTAGCATCTTTTCCAATACCATGTCTACTCAGGCAAGGGAAAGAAAAGAAAAAATATACAAATGGGACTACATGACACTAAAAGGCTTCTTCAAGGCAAAGGAAATGATGAACAAAACAAAAAGACAGTGCCGGCCCCGTTGTTTAGTGGTTAAGTGCACGCGAACCGCTACTGGCTGCCCAGGTTCGGATCCCAGATGCGCACAGACGCACCGCTTGATTGGCCATGCTGAGGTCGTGTCCCACATACAGCATCTAGAAGGATGTGCAACTATGACATACAACTATCAACTGGGACTTTGGAGGGAAAAATAAAAGAGAAGGGTTGGCAATTGATGTTAGCTCAGAGCCGGTCTTCCTCAGAAAAAGAGAGGAGGATTAGCACAGATGTTAGCTCAGGGCTGATCTTCCTCACACACACACACAAAAAAACGAAAAGGCAGCCCACTAACTGGGAGAAAATATTTGCAAATCATATATCTGACAAGGAGTTAATCTCCAAAATATATAAACAACACATACAACCCAACAACAAAAAAACAGGTAATCCAATCTAAAAATGGGCAGAGGATATGAACAGACATTTTTCCAAAGAAGATATACAGACGGCCAACAGACACATGAAAAGATGTATATCATCACTAATTATTAGGGATATTCAAATCAAAACTACAATGAGTGATCACCTTACACCTGTCAGAATGGCTATAAATCCCAAGACAAAAAATAACAAATGTTGGAGAGGATAAGGAGGAAAGGTGACCCTCACACACTGCTGGTGGGACTGCAAACTGGTGCAACCACCAGGGTAAACAGTATGGAGATTTCTCAAAAAATTAAAAATAGAAATACCATACCTTCCAGCTATCCCACTATTGGGTATTTATCCAAAGAAATTTAAATCAACAATTCAAAGAGATTTATGCACCCCTGTGTTCACTGCAGCATTATTCACAATAGCCAAGACATGGAAACAATCCAAGTGCCCTGCTACAGATGAACAGATAAAGAAAATGTGGTATGTATTATATACAATGGACTACTACTCAGCCAGAAAAAAAGACAAGATCGTCCAGTTTGCAACAACCTGGATGGACCTTGAGGGTATGATGATAAGCGAAATAAGCCAGAAAAAGACACTTAGCATTATTGCACTCATATGTAGAAGATAAACATACACAGGGATAAAGAGAACAGATTAGTGGTTACCAGAGGGGAAGGGGGCTCGGTGTTGAGTGAAAGAGTTAAAGGTGCACATATGCATGGTGATGGATAAAAGTTAGACTACCGCTGGTAAGCACGATGCATTCTATACAGAAATTCACAAATAATAATGAACACCCGAAATTACACAATGTTAAAACCCTTTATAATTTCAATAGAACAATTAAAAACGAAAAAAAAAGTAATTCATTCCTCTTTATGGGTGAATAGTATCTCACTGTGGGGATAAACCATACTTTCTGTATCCGTTCACCCATAGATGGACATTTGGGTTGTTTTCCATTTTTATCTACTATATATAGGTTGTTATCAACATGTGTGTACAAGTCTGTGTATAGACATACGTGTTTATTTCCCTTGGATGGATTCTTGGAGAGGAATTGCTGGGTAGACATATGTAATTTTTAAAGACGCATCCAAGCTATTTTTCACGAGCACTCGATCAGAGTTTCAGTGACTTGACATCTTCAACAACACTTGCTATAGTCAGTCTTTTTAATTTTAGCCATTTTCAAGTGTGGTGGAATCTCATGATGACTGTCACTTACATTTCCCCAATGACTCATGTGGTGAAGGAGAAGGCAAGCCACGCACAGATTGGGAGAAAACATCTGCAAAACATATCTCTAGAAAAGGACGTGTGTTTATAATATATAAAGAGCTCTTACAACCCAACAGTAAGAAGACAAGCAACACGTCATGGCTTACCAAGACACAGCAGATCAGGTCTGTGATGAGCATCAGGAGTCCCGCCAAGCAGATGAGGATGAGGGCCCAGAAGGGGAGGTCTGGGGAGACATGTGGTGGGATGAGCCACGTCCTGTCATCACCCCAGGGCTCCTGGTGACCCCACTGTGCCTCAACCGTCCTTGACAAGGGTTGGCCAACTTTCCTCATCATCCAAGACCCTGTGCGCATGGTTCTCTTCGATGAGGAACAGCATCATGATACACTGCCCCTACCATGGGCTGAGGCTTCCTACAGGTTTACCTGGCTTCTCAGTCAAGGCATCATCTCTGTTGGGAGAATATTCTGGAAGTGAATGAAATGGAGAATGCATGTAAGTGTGTTTCACTCTTTTTAATAAAACTTTTTAGACACAGAAAAATAAAGGGAACAGTCTCATAAACATCCATCATCTAGATTTAACAATGTATATTCCCTCTAATTAAAACAATATTGCATCAATGTATAAATTATTAACACTTGCCACCCTTGATTTATCCCATGTATTCAATGAAATATTAAAACCAAGTAGACATCATGATGTTTCACACCATTTATTTTCCATCTCTAAAAAGTGAGCACACTTTGCTACAAAATACAAGACCATTATCACAGAACAAAACTGTAATAAATTAAACCAAATTCATACCTCTGGGCACAGTGGACTGAATTTGGGATGGACTTTCTTATGACAGCCGGGGGCAGAATGGGTCATCACTGTTGGCAAGCCTACGGGATCTCTCTAAATTTGTAAAATCCAACACAAAAGTGTTCTTCAGTGCCTAGAAACACATCATCCCCTTCTCCTTTATCTATTTGCTTAATATTAATTTTCTAGGATTAACCTACAATGTAATTTCCTGCAGGAAGTCTTCTGATTTCCGCCTGCAAGTATGAGTTTGTTCACATTAAATAATTGATAAGTTTCAATTCTCTATTCTTGTTATTGCCAGCTACAACATAAACTCGAGGAGGGTAGGACACACAACACCCAGTGGGCATGGGGGGAGGGGTGCAGGTCCCCCTACTTGTAGCTCGCAGACCTTGGGGCAAGGGAGACCTGATGTTAAAACCTGGCTCTGCCCCTAACTCACTGTGTGACCCTAGGCACAATACTCCCCTTTCTGAGCTTCAGTTTAACCATGTGAGCCACCGAGCGGAAGAGCAGACAGGTGGAGACTCTCAGCTCACAGCACAGAGGCATGGTGACCCACGAGGTCAGGGTGGTTGGTGCAGACGGCGTCACACTGGTGGTTGCCCCATCCTTCTCAGGCCTGGGGAGAGAGGGATGTGGGGACTCTAGAGAGAGGTCCTGAAACCTCTGGGGGTGGGGGCCGGAAGTGGAAGGAGGAAATGGGAGGACAGTGGGGAGACAAGGAGGGGTGGTCACAAAAGTGGTCTTAAGGGGCAAGTGCTCAGGGGAGGGTCGCACCTGAGGGAGACCAGTCTGCAGCTCGAGTAGAATGGGCCCAGGATGCTTTTTTTGAACAAGGATCCAGCTGGGGGGGAAGGAGGAGGAGGAGCAGGAGGGACAGGGGTTGGGGGAAGGGCTGGGTGGGATTTAACCCACCAGGAGCTGCTGGGACCAGGGTCTTACCAGGCTCTGCAGGATCCTCTCAGTGGAGTTGAATGTGGCTGAGCTGTTGCTCCTGTCTGATGAATACGGGAGGGTGGAGATGGTGACGTTGACTCTGAGGGTCTTCAGGTTGTGCCCCAAAGCTGCAAGATGAGATGTAGAGCGATGGCCCTCACTTAGAGATGGCCTAAGACCATACCAGAGTCCTGCACTCATTATAATCTGTCCTCTTCTGTCCCAGTGGCACCACCAGCCACCCATGTGGTCACCCAAGTCAGAACCAGCATATATGCTCAGCTCCAACTTCCTCCCAGTAACACCAATTCCAGTTGCACACTGGTCCTCACATACACTCCATCCCTGTCACAGCTCAGGTCTTAACTTCCTTCACCCAGACCAACACCCCAGCAGGCTCACTGGATGCTCTATCTAAAGGATGTTATACATGGACCACTAGAAGAACTTTCTGAAATGAATACCTCACTAAGGCCACCACTGCTCTAGTACTACCCATGGCTCCCTATGGCCTTCAGTGTTTAGTTCAACCTTCTTGACCTGGCACTCAAGGCTCTACTCAATCTGGCTCCTGCTGACCTTTCGGTATCATTTTATCCATCTACTGCGGGTTAAACTTCATGCTTCATGCAACCCAAATTCATTTAAATTCTCCCCTTACGGCATGTTGTTTCTGGCTGGAGCCTTTGCTCATGGAATCCACTCTGCCAGGAAAACCCTTCACCCTCTATTTGCCAGGGTCCCTCCTATTCATTCTTAAAGACTCCATTCTGGTGAAATTTTCTCTAGCAAGCTCTTCCCCTCCAAATTATGCCAGGTGCCTCTCCTCGAAACATCCCACATTGTATTATAGTGGTGTGTTAATTTCACAAGACTAGGGGCTCTCTGAGGGCTGGCCTTAGACAAAATCGTTGGTATAATCTTTGTGATCAGAATGATTGCCCTAAACCAGAATTTCACACCCTGGCTTCCCAGCTCCTGGATCACAATTGGCTGGTGGAGGAGTGGGGCTGGAGAGCTTCCCTTGGGAAGGAAAAGGTGCCCCCAGATACCTGTGGTGGCTTCTCGTGGCACAGGTGATGATCAAGTATGCAGGGACTTGGTGGCTGGCTCGGGAGCTGTGGCGATGGCTGTCTTCAGGGGCGGATAGAGTGGGAGGAGACCCCAGGCTCACCCGGGCTCCAGCAGTGGCTGTCCCAGGACCACCATTCACAGATGAAGCATAAATGAGAGTGATCGGACGGGTGACTGTGTGAGTAGAGAGATGAGCAAGCCTGTGGATGAGAGGAGCCCAAGAGAGAGAAATAGGTGAACAAGAGAGACTGAACTCTGAGGAGAGACAGATGGATGGGCAGAAAACTGGACAGACGGATGGGATACGTGGAAAAGGAGGACCAAGGGTGGCGCTTTAGCAGAATTAAAGTGAAAATCACATGGGGTCAGAATGTGGTGGAGAACATGTCACTGTCTAAGGCTTTGTCACCCTGGCCTGGGACTCTCCACCAGAACACGGGACGGAGAGAAGGGATGAATTAGGGCCCTTCCAGGTCCTTCCCTCACCAAGGACAGCAGGTGTAGGAGAACATGTGCTCCTCAACCCCAAATGTGGACGGGACCCAGGAGATCAGGGCCAGGAATACTCACTGGTTGTAGTCGGGGCCACGGCTCCATAGGTGTAACCTGTGGAGAGAAGGTGAGAGGAGCTGAGCAAGAGTTGGGGTGATCATAAAGGATTAAGGAGAGGGAGGATGTAGGGACCTTTGTGGGAAAAGCAGAGAGGAAAACAGAGGGGAAGAGGGGAGGGGTGTTGAGGGGGGAGGCAACGAGATGGAAGGTGGCTGGACCCAGTGATCACACAGTGATTCCAAGAGTGAACCCAGCCTGGGAGGATAGAGAGATGGATCACAGCTCACTTTAGAGCAAAGGAGGCAACACAGAACTCCAACTGGGAGAGACAGCATGGCTGTAGCACAGCCCCTCACCAGTGACGTAGAGGCTGTCCCCGTCCAGGGTGAAGGAACCCAGGTGGGAGAAGCCCTGGGTCTCATGGCTCAACTCCCAGTAGAGTCACTCTGTGTCCAGCCCCGGACCTGCACGGGTCAGAGTGGAAGTTGCAGATGATGTCCACCCCAGTGGCTGCCCCACCCTTCTCAATCCTGGGGGACTAAGAACATTGGGAAGTGGAATACTGAGCAGGTGTCCTTCTGGGTGTGGAAGGCGAGAGAGGGGAAGGGAGGAGGCTGAGGGAGATGCTGAAGGGGCTGCTCTGATGCCTGCAGGGGCTCTTCTAGGTGTCTCCCGTGTGAGACAACCCCCTCACAAGTAAGGCCTGACTTCCTTTAGGATGTGGAGGGGGGCATGTGAGTGGCAAAGAGGGGTGAACACACAGACCTGGGCAAGGGGTCACCTGCAGGTTTGCACGGACAGCAGCAAGGAGCACAGTCAGTTCCCTGTGACATCTGGCACATGCAGGTGTGGGAGATCAAGATTTGGCCACCTTGAAATCTATCTCTTTACCTTGGTTGTTTTCTCTAGGGACATTTGACCTCCCCCACTAACTGCCTAAAGAATTTGACATGGTGGCTTCTTCCTGGAACAGATCTATCATGATGGCTGCAAAGATAACGTAGGGTAAATATTACAATAGGAAAGGCACCAACAAGCCCCTCTTATCAGAAGTTCTGTCTCTCTGGTCGCATTCTCTGGATGACCCTGCGAAGAGTTGCCAGACAATCATTTACATTTATAAGGGAAATCTCCATTTGTAAAGGTATCTCCCTCTCTGTTTGGAGAAGAGAGGGGGATGAGCTCATTTCTAGTGACTTATCAATGTGGAAGGTGAGTCCTTGAGCTACATAATAAACCTTACTCTTGTTTACTGTGCTTTAGTGGTAATCTCCTGTAACTGACTCCCCCACCCCCAAAATTCTCCTTTGTCGTTGGCTAAAAATGATATTTAAGACGAGAATTTCTGCTATTGTGTTGAGAAACGCAGTGTCCCTGCTTTCTCCCATGTATACATGTTATTAAACTTGGTATTATTTTCTCTTACTAACCTGTCTCGTTGATTATTTGGCCAGCCAGAAGAACCTTAAGGGAAAGGGCAGAGGGAGATTCTCCCTCTTCCCCCGACACAGGTAAGAAAGTACCGTTATGTTCTCTCGGTTCTACACTCCAAGGTATTTTCTTTCTACTTATTTCCTACTCCACAGCCATCACCCAGGCCTAGGGAACAATCATCTTATTCCTAATCTTATTCCCAGCACCTCCCATTTTGCCTCTTAAGTCTTCATTCTTAACCGTGAAGTCCATTTTAACCCCGGTGATTAGACCAAATGCTAATTACATCATCCTTCTACTCGCATCTCTCCAGAGTCTTCCCACTGGTCTTAGAACAGAGTCCCATGTCACCCCTGATCTGGTCCAGCCTGTTTCCCCCTCGCTTGTGTGGCTCACACCCCTCCCCCTCTGTTGACTCGGCTCAGCCATCCCTCTTCTCAGTTCATGGACACATCAGGCTCTCTGCTTCAGGGGTGTCCTCATGCGGGTCCCTCTGCCGGAAACGCTCTCTTGAACACACTCACACACCCTCATCCAGTCTAACCCTCCAACTAGCTAAATCCAGTCCCAACTCTAGCTCTCAAGCTAAATATCAGTCCTTCTCAAGAGGACTTCCCTGGCCCCTCCGGTTGATTCTCCTTGTGACAGACTCCCACATCACTCTCATCATTAACTGTCTAAAATCCAAATACAATATAAATTCCATGGAGGTGGGACAAGGTCTCTCTGGTTCTCCAGGTCTCCATGCATGTGTCCCAGGGCCTGGCTCATGAGATGAGGAACCATCCCGGTTTGTCTAGGACTGCCCTAGTTTGAACACTAAACGTCCTGTGTCCTGGAAAACCCCTTTGTCCTGAATAAACGAGGATGGTTTGTCACCATAAATTATACACTCAGAGACTATCTATTGCATGACAAGCACACATTCCCCTCAAGAATGTCACAAGAATGTTAGAATGAAAAAGGCACACACACACACAATTAGTAGAAGCCAACAACTAAATACAAAATTACTTAACAAGATTCTCTGCAACGTGAATCACCAGACCGTTATTTTAGAAAAGTTTCAAGAAACAAAAGTTAATTCCCTTTAGAAGGCAAGGTGGTGAGGACAGTCTTTTTGGAGACTAGTGCCCTTCCCTTCATTCTACAGTGTTGCTTAGTATTCCTCTAAATGATTTGAAATGTCATAAAGAAAAAAATGCTCAAAATAAATCTTGCTACTGGCATATTCACTTTTAAATTTGTTATTAATACAAAGAAGTTCCAATGATCTTTTTCCCTGAATGCTCCTCTATTTCAAATTTTTGTGGAGGATTTATAGGACTTTAGAAGTCAAACTGAATGGTTCTAAGGAATGTTGCTGAGTATCCCTGCTAATATTTAATAGGATGTCTTCTAATACTACATACACATGCAAAACATTTCTGTATTTATAATATATATAAATCCTGACTTTTGAGTATTATGCAATGCAAGTAAATCTATATTTTCTACTATAATACATATTTGCAGTTATTTAGGTTTGTTTCATATGTTCTTATTTGCATATGACTGTACTTACTGAAATATTTACCACACAGAACCACACACAGTTTACCATCTTTCCCTTGAATATAATCCATCAGACATCAATAATTTTTCTCAAGATACCCTCACTCTCAGTGAGTCCATGTGGTGACAACTCGAGTCCAGGAAACTCCAGTGACAGGTCTTCTGCACAGCGGAGGCTGCCAGAACCTCTTGGTACCAAGTCCACAGGGTACTCACTTGGTCAAACAGAAATCCATGGATCAGTGAAGACAGGTGGACCCTGAGACTGATTTCACCTCAAACTTGAGCTCCACGGATGCTTTTCGTGTCTGAGGGGGGAAAAAAAAGGCAAACAAACATTTGAGGCCTTATATAGGGTGTTGCATGGAAAGGCCACCCCATTCACTCTTCTTTTTTTGTATTTACTGATTTAACTGTAACTGTAGGCTGTGACTGGATTTTCCCGATTCCTATCCAGCCACCTGCTCCCCGAGATGGGAGAAAGCAGCTTCGTGCTGTGTGCACTTGAGTCGCTCAACTCACTTGGCTGGACAGAGACTTTTTGGTGATTCTGGACCCTTTAAACAAGCTTGTCATTTAGGGACCCTTTTAGTGACTCGCTGACTTGTCAACAATTTCCACACTTCATTCAGGGCTCAGGAGATTTTCAGGCCCTGGAACAGGTCTCTCAACCTTGGCACCACTGACATTTGGGGCCGGCTAAATCTCTGTAGGGCTGTCCTGGGCCCTGGAGGATGCTGAGCAGCATTCCTGCCTCCCCCTCTAGACGCCAGGAGCACCCCCATTTGTAACAACACAAACACCGCCTGCAGACGCGGATAAGCCCTCTGGGAACAAAATCACACGGAGGACGGTGACGGGGACTCTGAGGAGGGGACTGCGGTGCCCGGAACCTGGAGGAACAGCAGCCCCGGGGACCCTGAGTGAACAGCCCTGGGGAAAGGGGGCTGCAGGGGGACGGAGTGACGCCGGTCACTGACGGGGCTGCCTGCAGCCCAGGTCCCTCCCTGGACCCCTACCCGAGCCGGGACCGCCCACCGCTCACCGTGCCCCGCCCCTGAGACCAAATGTCCACGAGAATCCGATCTGCGCCTAGAAGACGGAACACACCGCGAAGCCCCCTCGCTCGATCCATGGCGCCGCCCGCGCTTCCACTTCCGGTCTCGGGCGGGCATTGGGGAGGACAGAAGTTCGGGGAGGACGGACGTTTGGGGGCTCCGGGTTGAGGCGGCGTGCGGGGCGGGGAAGGGCCACGCACCCCAGCCTCGGGGGAAATGTCTAGTTTCTAGAGTGAGTTAGAGGCCAGGTCTCGAGCTGGGTCAGCACCAGGGACAGCGAACAGGTCTAGGGGCTGGGCTGTGGGTGGAAACCAGCTCTAGTGGCGGAAATGTGGGTGGGGACAAGGGTGTGGGCGGAGACCAGGCTGTGGACGGAGCCAGGCCCGAACGTTGTGGGCGGAGACCAATTCCAGGGGGAGGAAGAGGCGGGGCTCGGGCTGAAATAAGTTAGGCCGACTTCACAGGGGGAGGAAATGAGCTAAAAAGGGCAGGGCTGGAGGTGTGGCTTTCCCTGGACCCTTAACTGTAAAGGTGGCTGGATGTTGAACAGCTTTTCTTCATTCCTTTCCCCACCTTTACACAGACTCATAGAATGATGTGCCCATATTTAAAATTATAAATTGTTTGTGTGGGTTTGCTTTTCTTAATTTCGTTTAAAAATTGGATCATATATTCACATTTCTCTACAACATGCTGTCCCAAGCCAGTAGATCAGGATATAACGCTATTTTAATTATAAAATCTGGGGGGATGGAGGCCACTGCCTCGTAGATACACGTATAGGAAAACTTCAAAGAGTGTTGCAAAGTCACTAAAATATTCTCACTCTACCACTGTCTCCCAGTCCTTTTGCACAGAGATAAACATCCTTTTCTCCTCTATCCTTCCAGACATACTGTGCATATGTGGGCCTGTGTATATGTTGAAGCCCAAGAGGGATGTCCCCAAGCAAAACCTGAAGCACATCAATTGTCTCATGCATCAGAAGTTGCTGGAAAGAGATTTGAGTTTCCTGTGGAAGGAGATGAACCAGTGATGAATCCAGAGGAAGACAACAAAGAAACAAGGGAATTTTCCCATTTAAAAGGTCAAAGGAAAAAGTGAGAAAGAAAATGTATTAATAATATCTGATGTAGCACATCTCTGGATAAGATTCATATGCTATAAAATGGTAAACATTTATAAAACAGTAGATATTGAATTTTGATTTATCCTAATTCACTAAATAGTTATATTGGGCAAGGGGAATTATGTTTTTAACATATGTAAGAGCACTTCATGCTGATTGTTTCAGAGAAGAAGGAAAGTATAAATAGTCAAAAGCTGAAAAATGAAAATGCTGTATGAGTAGCTAATTTAGAAATATAGATTTTCAACCAGAAAATTAAACAAGTTGTTTTTGGAACCAGAGTCAAGAGTGGGGAAGGTAGCTTTTCAATATAAGGCTTGAAGTATTATTTGAGAGATGTGCGTATAGACACACACACACGGGAGCCTGAATTTGTATTCCAAAGGGATCATCTAACTCTACAAAGAATTTATAAAAGGATTCACTTTACACAGTAGAACATATTTTGAAAACTACAGACTTCAAGCGTAAAAAAAGCTGTCATCATCCTGGAGGAAAAATGAATGGGGCATCACTTTCCCACCACCATGGTGATAAGCATTTTACGTACATTACTCTTGATTATATTCACAGCAACCCATAAGGAAGATGGTATTATCTATCTCCATTTTGCAGATGAGGAAATTTGTGACAGCATATTGCTAAAATTTTCATATAAATTCTCAATAGATATTGTTTTATATTAAAATTGTTTATTGAATGTTCTTATCATTAATAAAATGATATGTGCCATTCTTATAAATAAGCAAAGGGTGTGTACAAACAATTTAGCAAAGCGACAGTTTTATATCCTTTTGATATAATTAAATATAACTATCATTTTTATTATTTTTCTGCTCTCTGCCTCACATCTAGGAAGATACTTCCTATCCTAAAGGCTTATTAGAAAACTCTACTAAAAATCAAGAATCAGGGAATACCCATATTATGCCAGGTTCCTGAATACATGAAAAAAAAACCATTATAACAAATTTTTGTACAAAAATCTTAGATCATTCATGAACTGATAACAACACAAATCATGATTAGGCAAGGTATTTCTGTAGAATGACAAATATTTAAACTTTAGACATTTAGAAATGTAGTTCATTACAGTAACTAATGTGTATAAGAAGAATTTTTTCAAACTCCCTAAGTGTCAGGAAATCATTTGACCAAATACACTGCAATATTATTCACAATAGCCAAGAAATGGAAACTACCTAATTGTGAATCTGTGGGTGAAAGGATGAAGAAAATCTGGGACATCTATACAATGGAATATTATTCAGCTTTAAAAAGGAAGGAAATCATGTATTCAGAATTACTTTACTGGATCATTTCAGTAGCCACGTGCTTTCTGCTTAGTCCCCTCTGGTCTATTGGCCAAAGTGATACCAGGGTGATCCTTTTACGATGTAGGCGCCACGACCACTAGTGGATCTCTAAATGAGATTTTGGAGGTGGACTGCCTGGGTACAAGCTGTGTGACCTTGGACAATTATATAACCTCTAATATTACTCATCCATACAATAGAGGTTAATAGTATTGTCGCCATAGCTTTGATGTGAGGATTAAATGAGTGAATACATGTCAAATGCCCAGTATGTGCCTGGCACATGGTAAGGCAACAAGAAAAATTTAACTGTAATTATAACCAAATTAAATATTGTGATGCCCTATTAATTAAGTTGAACCATATGAAATTTCTAATAGTCAAGCATTTTGACCTATTATTATTGTTGAATAAATTATAAAACTCAGTCTAGGCAGGTTGTGTAGAGTCAAAATGGATTGGATAAATGAAAATATTGGTAGAAAAAATAAGCTTAAATAGATTGCTTTGCAATTTACAAAGCAGTTTCTTATAATTTGTTTCATATAATGTCTATAGAATGCTTTTCAAGGTATTATTACCACTGTCTCTGAAGGAGTTACTGACTTGCCCCAAATCACACCACATTATATAAAACAATTAGAGTAGACACATCATTTGGAGTATAAATTCAATATGATATTTTGTTTTCCCTTCATAACATCATCCGTCATCTCAAGAAAGTGATGAAATAATGCTGATTCATAGGAACTTAGTCTTAAAGAGACATACACTCAGATGATAAACACTACGTCTTTGAAACAGGGGTGTTGTGAGAAGAAACTTGGGACCAATGCTTTCTGAGGTTTCAAGTCCATGCTTAGAGTTATGGGAATCATTCAAAGAAGGGAAAGGGTGAAAAATAGTCCAGAATGAAAAAAGTTTGACGTATATGTAACTTTATTGATCACCTCAAGATTCTCTTTTTATTTATGGTCTGTGTCAACCTACTAGAATGTAAATGCTCTTAGGGTAGATGACTGCTATCTTGCAGCAAGTGGTAGGCGCTGAGTAAATATTTATTAAAGGAATGAAAGTGGCCTTGAATACATCTGCTCTTTACTCACCAGAGAACAGCCCCATAGCAGGCAAATGGCATCATTAACAAAATTTTAAAAATCATGTCCTTATTGGTTCGTAACCATGGATTCAAGGATCCCATTTATTTCATACTTTCTAAGTACAGAAGAATTCTGGTATATTAGGGAATGTTTCCACAGCCTCACTGTAAAATAAAGCAAGCTTTTTTGGCCCATTGATTGCTGTTTCCAGCAGGGCCCATCTCTATACTTACCTCTAAACAATTAACTATAGATTTGTTATCCCAATGAACAGTGACTTTGTACGGAACCTGTTTTATCAGTGTCATGCAAAAGTAGATATTTGATATATCTTTAAGTGGTGATATGGATAATAATGTTGATGCGGAAGAAAACTAAAAACTCTCTCTGGTTTTTGTCAAGTGCATCTGGGTGAAGGGTATCTTGTTGTCACTGGATTTCAGAACTCAAAAAGACTCGTCCAACTCTTCATGTTACAGGTGAAGAAAATGAGGTCTAAAGAGGGTGAGACATTTGACCAAGACTAATTACTGAGACTAGAGAGAGATCCTCTGATTCTCAGCTGGCCACATTGTCATAAGATCTCCAGTTCCAAACAGGCAAGAGAATCAAGTCTGTTGATTTCCAGCTAAAAATGATTCCCCTTCACTTTTATACTTTCTCTCTGTTAGATGACTGGTCTGCCCTGACAAGGAACTTATCTGAGGTTTACACTACACTTAAGAAGAGAAAATGCTCCTGGCAAACATTAGTGTGATTCAGTGTAGCACTGGAAAGCACAGTCATGAAAAAATGAGAATCAAATAATAAGAGGTAAATAATATTAGAGAAGAAGAGAAAATCTATTATTTTAGTGGGACATAACTTATAAAGTTTAGAACTGGTAAATAAGTGGAGTAATGCGAAAGGAAGCTAGATTCCTATATGAAACATCAAAAATACCGTTATATGAGCAAGAATTAGTTTGAACATGTAAATAATTATTCCACTCATAAGAGCAATGAATTCTTTAAGATAAGTAGTTAAAATAAGTGGAACTACACATTAGTTATATGAAGATTATAAAGAGATACAAAGCTTGTAAAAGCTCTGATTAAATGGAAAGATATACTATACTTGTGACTGAAAACAGTGTTTCAAAGATATCAGTTTTCCAAACATTGTTCAGTATCCATATACTTCAAATCATCCTTTAAATTGATGTAGTGATTTTTTTTTATAAACTAAATGATATTCATTTGTAAAATAAAACACTGGAACATCAACTAACATTAGTCACAAGTAAATCATTCCAAATGGATTATAGGGCTACAATTAATAGTAAACCCCCATGTATAACAGTGCTGGATGAGAATATAGAAGAATATGCATAATCTTAAAATTAATGAAGATAATCTTAATATATATGGTTAAAAATGTCTACTTGAAAAGAAGAAGGCGAAAAAGTAAAGTAGAACATGATATGGTCTCTGATTTTCTTTCAGAGACTTAATCTAGAGAAGAATATTCCAGTCTACGATATTGGATAAAGAAATAGAAATCTGCGATAATTACACAAATAATAAGAGGGCATATTTAAATGGTAGCATAATGTATCAGTTAGCTTCTGATGTGTAACAAACCATCCTAAAATTTGGTGACTTCAAATAAGAACAGTTTATTTTTTCTCAAGATTCTGTGGGTTAAATGGGCAGTTATTTTGATCTGGATCTATTGGTGGCTCAGCTGGGATTGGATGGTCTTGGTCGGACTTACTCACATACCTGATTGTTGACTTGAAGCCACCTGGAGTGATGCAGATGTGCAGTCTATCTAGACTCATTCACATATTGATGGCCTCAGGCTTCCCAAGGGCAGGCAGAGAAGGACAAGTACCAATAATGAGCAAGTGTTTTTCAAGCCTTTGCTCATGTCATTGGCTAATGTCCCATTGGCCAAAGCAAGTTACAAGGCCAAGTCTACCCAGAGTCAACGTGGGATGCTATGGCCAAACAGACAGAGGGAGAGGACTAATGTGTGGTCATTTTCGCAATCTCTCCCACATAATTTTAGAGGAGAATTAGTATGAATGTTGGTGTATTTGTTCATTTGAATGCCCGAGGAAAATTGTACAAAGCCAAAAGAAACGTAAAGCAAATAGTTAACTGGAGATGTAAAGTAAGTTAATTGGTACTTAAATTGGGTCTGGAAAAATGTGATAGTTGATTTTTCAAGTGTATGCAAGTTCTTGTGACCTATGAAAATTACTTACATTTCAATTATTTTCTCCCTAAATGTGTTTTATTCCTTAACACTTTTGATGTGTTTTATCTCTGGCTTTAGGAAAATAACGTAGCACTTGGGAGCAAATATGCAGCCTAATAGATCCACATTGGAGGCCAAGATGGAGCAGAACTCCACGGCCACCATGACCTTGTCCTTGGTACTGTGGTAGAGAGGCAGGAAGGTGACCCAGAAACTGCAGAACACCAGCATGCTGAACGTCAGGAACTTGGCTTCATTAAAGGTGACAGGCATGTTCCGGGCCAGGAAAGCCACAGTGAAGCTGCCTAGGGCCAAGGAACCCAGGTGTCCCAGGACACAGTAGAAGGTAGTGACCTAGCCCTTGTTGCACACGATGAGGATGTGGCCGTGTTCAGAGTGTGCATCTGTGTCAATGAAGGGAGGAGGGGTTCCCAGCCAGATCCTACAGAGACTCAGCTGGATAAAGGAGCAGATGGGAATGATGAAGTTAGGTGCCCCTGACACCAAACATTGTCACATCCTTCTCCCTGGTGTGCTGACCTGGAAGGCCAAAACCACAATCATATTTTTGGCCAAGACACTGGAAACAGCCACAGTAAAAACAACTCCAAACGTGATCTGTTGAAGAATGCAGGTGGCTGTGTTGGCACGACCAATGAAGAGAAGGAGCATAGGATGAGGGAGATGAGCAGGATGTAGCTGAGAGTCCGATTATTGGCATTGACTATGGGAGTTTCTTGGTGCTTCACAAAGACACCCAGGACCACAGCTGTTATGACAGAAAAGCACAGAGCTGTGCAGGCCAGGACCATCCCCAAGGGGTCCTCATAAGCCAGAAATGTCACAGCTTTTTGGAGGCAGCGATCTCGGTCTCTGTTGGCGTTCTGATGATCTGGACACTTCACACACTGATCCATGTCTGGGGAGAGATGCAAAGTGTCCTCAGCTCAGGTTCAGTCACTCTCTTCTTCGCATGCTCCCAAAGAAGGCATTGGGTAAGTTTAGCCAATTGTCTTCCATTGTTGCTCCAGGCACCAAATGACAGAATGCTCTGCAGAGAACCGTTACCATTTAATACTGCCCATCTTCTTTATAGTTAAGTAAACAAAGCTATTATCCTTCTCAGTATTTATCTTGCATATTCATGAAAGCCCTTTTTTCTCAGAAAAAAAACAAAAGTCATCCCTGTCTCTCTGAGCTATACCTCTGTAAGCTATGGCCAAGATTTATTCATTCAATGAGAAAGCAGTAATTGGAGAACTTCCATGAGGCAGATAATATGCTACATTCTAGGGAAACAGAGATGACCAAGTCATAGACCTCACTCCCAGGAAGGTTCAAAATGAGACCCTTTCTACCATCTAAAATGATCTCCAGTACATTTCATCTTGATTTCACTTCCACCACTTCTGTTAAAATTTTAGTCACCTCTTTCCTATGTTATCACAAGAACTTTCTACTCTGGTTCCCTGCCCTTGTCCTGCATCACAAGTGATAGTTCTACATGTAAGTGGGATCATGTTTATCCTCCATTAAAAAATCCCACAGACTCTTGGGAAGACCAAAAAGACTGTATAACCTTGGTCTTGCCTACCTCTACTACCTCTGCTCTGATTTTTAAGATTCCCAAATCTTCCTGTGGTTCTGAAACTGTTCCGTGCCCACTCATCCCTGCAGGCATCAATACATGCTTTTTCCTTCTACAAGGGCATTGCTCCTTCCTCTTTAAGTCCCTTTAAAATCTCTAACTTTTCACGTTTAGTACTACAATCTGCCTGATAATGATTTCTGTGGATGGTGTCAGTTAGGGGTTGCGAGTCATTGTCTTCTCCATGAAGACAGCCAATTTACCCAACATAGTTTATTGAAAAGTCTTTCATTTTCCCACTCCTCCTCAGTGTTTCCTTGTAAATCAGTCGTCTATACATGAGTCCCTATATAAGCAGTCTGTATCTGAACTTACCATTTGGTTCCGTTGCTTTTCTTGTTTATCCTCTTGACGAACCTCCTCTATTGTGATGCTACCATACTTGATGTCAGGTAGAGTAAGTCCTCCCACTCTATCCTTTGTCATCAAGATTTTCTTAGCTAAGTTTTTCCTTTATGATTTCCATAAGAATTTTATCAATTGTAATTTCCACAGAACAGGTCAGCATTTTAACTGCAATTTTGTGGATGCTGTAGAATAGTTTGGACAGTTTTCATATCTGTAGAAATTTAAGTCTGTTCAGTCATGAACTTGGTTTATCCTTCCACTTCTTTCAGTCTTCCTCTATTTTTGTAAATGCCATTCTATAACTTTACGGACAGAAATCTTTTGAAACTCTCATTAAAGTTATTTCTACATCCTTCATACTTTTAAGATGTTGTAAATGTCATTTTTTAAAATTTAACATTTGAATGCCTTATGAGTGGTAGATGGAAGCAAAGCTTTGTATATTAACCTTGTATTCAGCCACCACTAAACTCAGTTAATACATTAATTTATACGGACTTTACCTTTATACCATAATATCATCTGAAGATAACATCAACTTTTTACTTCTTCCGTTGAAGTGTGCTGAATTACATTGCATGAACCTAATTTGGTCATGATATGTCCTTCTTATAAAATATAGCTAGATTTTGAAGGTTGATTTGATTTGATTTTTTTTTTTAGGATAAATGAATTTAATCAAAGAAAGAAAGTGGCCTGTAATTTCCTTTCCTGCAATGAATTTGTTAGATTTTGGTACCAATGTTAAGCTAGTCTCTCAAAGTGAGTTAAAAAGTTTTCTGTTTTTCCTATTCTCTGGAAGAGTTTGAGAAGATGTGTATTATTTCTTTCTTGAATATTTGGTAGGATTCATCAGTTTTGTACCAAATAAATAGCCTACAATAATATTTTGTAGGAATATTTTAAAGTATGGTCTCAATTTCTCTAATAGATATGACATTATTCAGATTTTTCAATTTTTCTTGAGACAGTTTGGTAACTTTTATTTGCCTGGAAATTTGTTAATTTCCTCTAAATTTTCATTGTATCAACATGATGTTATTTATGTTTTCTTCATGTTAAAAATTTTCCATATGATCTGCACAGATTACTCCCTTTTAAGCCTTCGTATTTTTTTTGTTGCGATTTTTCTCTTTTTTGAACACTAGTACTAGGATTTTATTGAGCATATTTGTCATTTATTAGAATCTAATTTAATTTTATTTATCCTTTCGATGTTTGTCTTTTATTTTGTGAAATCTTCCTCTAATATTTATCATTTTGTGTGTTCTATTTTCTTTGTGTTTAATTTTCTGCTTTTTTCCAGCTTGTGATGAATGCTTAGAACTGAGAACTTCAACTTTTCTATATTATACACAATAATATATAAATATATATAATCTAGGATTATACATTTCTCTCTAAGAATAGTTTTAATTCCACCCCATAAGATTTGATGAATTGTATTTTTAATTGGAAATACATTCTAATTTCCATTGTAGTTTACTCATTAATCATGGGTTGTTTACAAATGTATTTGTTAACCTCCAAGCATGTAGAAATTGAAGTTAGTGGACTTAGTGTTCTTTAGATGGGCATATGGAACATATTCCCAAAATTACCATGTGCCAAATGTGCACATGGAAGCTTTATCCAAATTGACTATATGCCAGACTATATCATCAATCTCAGTACATGTCAAAAAAAAATTGAAATGATACAAAAGATGTTGTGAAATTAAGCTTCATATCAATCACAAAAATAAAATGAGAAAATGCCACCATTGAGGGGATACCAGCATTGCACCATTTAATATTATAAAATATGAGTAATACCAAGATGTTAATTATGATATGAAAAATCTTCAGTGTTGGTTTTCTGTCCCTCTTCTACTTCATGACCCAACTCCCAAATCCACATTGTCTGGGTTCTAGTCATGTTGAACCTTTTCTCAGCTCCCGAGAATATTAAATGCAGGACTAATTTGCCATTTTTTGCCATGTCTAAGAATTCTACCAAGAATTTATTCCACCTTCATTAGTCTGATACAATACTAGTGCTACTGACTCTATGGAGAAGTCCATGACACTTCCCTACCCACAAACATATATACTATCCCTTATTTCATCCCATGGGTCTCTGAGTACCAATATTGCAGCCCTATGTCTCCACCTTGAATTCTCCTCACTGCCTGTTGTCTCCCCTACTCACCTGTGAACTCTAGGACATCAGAGACCAAGATGTATGTACTCATTGAAGAAAGCTGTACCTTAAGCACATTGCATACCATGAAAATACTTACTTCTTAAATCAAACGCAACATTTCTGAGCTCCTGCTCTATGCCAAGAACAGCACCAGACACTGGAAAAATAAGGATTTGTTCAATGTGATCTAAACGTAGCTTTAAAGAAGCTTAAATGTAAGGACTTACAATACCATGTGTTAGAATCCATGTGAGAGATTTAAGTTAGGTTACTGTAGAGTGGTCAGAAAGGGTTTCCTTGAGATGATAATGCCTGCAATGATGCTAAAATGAGTCAAGCAAGCTAGTTCAAGGTAGAGAGAGAGTGTATCATTTTGGGTGGAAATGATAAAAAAAGTTGTCTTTTTTGGCTATAAAAGTTAAATTACTAAATGGAGGAAGGAAACATTTGGACCCTGCAGTCCTCATCAGAGCTTTTCCGTTTCTTTGGGAGAACGGTGCATATAAAACAGAGGTGGAGAGCCAGCCCTGATTGCCTAGTGGTGAAAGTTCAGTGCTCACCGCTTCGGTGTTCCAGGTTGGTTTCCTGGCCATGGAACCACACCATCTCTTTGTGAATTGCCATGCTGTGGTGGTAGCTCACATAGAAGAACTAGAATGATTTACAACTAGGATATACAACTATGTAGTAGAGTTTTCGGGCCAATAATAAAAGAGGAAGATTGGCAACAGATGTTAGTTATCTCAGGACAAATGATTCACTTCAAAAAAAAATAGAAGTGGAGAAAATCGCTACAAGGCATATACTCCCCTATCTCATTGGAAATCTCATTCTGTGGACAGGGAATGCAGTCAAAACAACAGGCAGCCTTGCTCTCCTGAGGGCTCTACCTGAATCCCAGACTGCAACTCTCACTGCATACAGAGTGTGGAGTCTGGAGAAAATCAGATACCACTTGGTAACAGCTGTGACTTTTACCTAATTTTCCAGTAACTAGAGTGTTTTAGAGTATTGGGCCTTAACAAACTGGAGATTGAAATCTCTAAATCCAATTCATAGGTTGGATGCCATGCTTACTGTATGATATAAAACACTGGTAAACCTCAGACGTATTGTGGGTTTGTTTCCTGAGCATCGCAAAAAATCAGATATTTCACTAAAGCGAGTCACAACAAGTTTTTGATTTCCTAGTGTATAAAAAATTTATGTTTACACTATACTGTAGTGTACTAAATGTGCAAATCATTATCTCTAAAAAACATGTACATAACAATTTTTTAAAAAAATTTATTCCTAAAAATTACTAACCACCTTCTGAACCTTCAGCAACTTGCAATCTTTTTGGTTGTGAAGGTCTTGCTTCGATCTTGGATTATTTGTAAAAGAAAAAATTACTTCAGTTGGAAGTGAATTGTTAAATTCCCATATGTGGCCCTTTATGAAGCTCTGAGGGGGCACAAAACCCCAACAAGATTTTGGTTATTCATGTGTGGTATGAGTAATTGTGATTGGGTTCAACACATCTCAGTAATTCCTGTGGCCCACTCAATCACCTCCTCAGATAAAGACAATTCCTGACCATGTGGAGCATGTGGGGAATATTCTCCTCCTTTCAACTTCAGTCCAAGACCTTCTGGAAAATTCCAAAAGTTGAGAAAGGTGTACTCTGAATCTGATTTTCCTTCTTTTGCCAAATTCACTGAGTCACCAGCAAGGATGTTAAATTCTATGTTCCTCAGAAAGGGGTGCAGCTAAAAGAGACATATCATTCTGTGGTGAACTGGGCCCGGGTGTTAAAGAGAAAAATGCTGAATTGGGAAAAGCCTTTCATTGTCTGTAATCCTTGATTCATAATGTAACTTACAAGTATCCAATGAAGTAAAGCAAATGAAAGCATATGGAGAACTACAATATCATAATGTTTCTAATATATCAGTTAGTTTCAAGAGAGAATGCCCAAAGACAAGAATATCCAGACGATCAGTGGTGATAGGATTCAGACAAATCTCAAGTACAAAGTCCAATCTAGCCAAGCTCATGCACTCTCTGAATTTTCCCAGACCATCAATCTGCAAAATGATGTTAGCTATACCTAAAGTGATTGCAGAATTAAATGAGATCATTTACATGAAGTATTCACCATGATGTTCAGCACCAGATAGGCACGGAAAGGACAAGTTGTCTTCTTGTCATTAAGGAGGTGCATGGGAGAAGGCTGGATAATCCCTATTGAAACATTAGGCATGCAGGATGTTGGGATCCTTTGTAACACAAAGCATTGATATAGACTCATAGCCCACTTCCTCCTTGCCACTAGAGCCTTCTTGATGACTTACAACCCAAGACTAGGTTTACCTCCTAGGGAGTGAAACAAGTACAGAAACTCCTGTGCTTTTCTTGGACAAAGAATCCTAACTGCTTGGTTTGAACACCTGTGGAGCCCCATAAGAACGTCACTTTTACGAGTGTACATGCTGTTATGCAGAAGAGACTTTACCTGCTAGGTAGAAATCACCAGATCTTACCCTCTTCCAATTGGCTGAATTTCTGCACGTTGAAGAAGCATCTCATGAAGGCTTTGTCTCCTTCCCCCTCAACCTTCTCTCTACTCCAAGAAAGGAAATGTCATAGCCCATCAAGATCCTGTACACGTACCCTTTGAGATCATATCCTTTGAGACATGCACAAACCCAGTCTCCTCGTCTCCTCCTATTTAGGCACCTGAGAATGACACCAAAGGAGACATGGTTTCATCTCACCCCATCCCACCCAGCTTTACCTGTGGAAATTTGTACAGTTCCAACAGTGCTCCAATCTGGGCAGAAATTGCCAAGGTGGTTCCTGTAAGGACCTCTAGAGACTTGCTCTCTCTCCTGCAGTCTTAATTAGGGATGTCCTTGCCCAACCCTGAGAGCCAAATCAGGGAACTCTCCAATGTCCTCTGTTCACTGGGCAGGGCATTATAGAGATCAAATCCCAGAGACATTTTGGGCAAAATATGAGGGTTCCCGTTGATTTCCTCAATGGCAAAAACCAAGGACAGAACATACTGGTAGTTCTTGTACTGAAACCTGCATAGAGGGGTAGGGATCCTTAGGGAAAATACTCAAAATTATTTCCTTCAAATGCAATACAATGACTTCATTAAAAGGAATTTGCTATTGACTCGAACGTCTGTGGCAACAGATGGCTCTCCTGAAGCCTTATAATTTATAACTAAAGAAAATAACCTGACTCTAGCTGTGGAAGGTCCTTAGTGAATTCCACATTCGTGAAGGAAACTGGTTCAGTACACAAAAGAAAGTACAATGAATGGAAAAACAGATCACATTCAGAGTAGATTTGTAAATGGCTCTTTGGTTCAGGAGGCAAAATGTTTGTTTTTATGAGCACACCATTAACTCCTTCTTAGAAGAGCATCAATATTAGCATGAGATTGGAGATAGCCCTGGGGAGGAAGAATAATCACAACTGAAATACACGTGACAAGCATAGACGCATGACGTGTGCAGGTTGAGAATGGTGCAACAGAAAGCTGTCAATCAAATTGCCTAAGCCTCTGCCCCCTCAAACCTGTGCATCTGCCACCATCAAAAACCAGGAAACTAAGGTGAACTTCAGAGATCCAATGAAGGAGGAATCATCAACAGGAAGGAACAATTGAAAGAATCTAGATGGAATCAAAGGACTAGAAACACTTAGGAATCTAAGAGACACAGCATTGTAAAGTTTAGAAAGCTTTTCATTGATTTCTTATTTAAAAAATATTAAATTAAAATTAATCATTAACATCTTTAACGGTACCTATTCCTGATAGCCCATATTGTCTTCATCTTTTCTCCAGACTTTCGACACACAAATAACTCCTAAGAGTAAGAAAATTCTTTGCATCTCTATTGCCTGGGATCTGTAAGACCATCAAGAATAAAATAGAACAGTCACTTGTACTTATTTCAAGTGTTCTATTATTTGAGGATTGATTAGTACCCTAGTTCATGCTCACTGCTTGTTAATGCTTCCCGTGTGCTTCTGAAGAATAGGTGTTCTTCACTTGTTGGGTATAGGGTTCGATGTGTATCCACTAAATCAAACTTGGTAATTTGTTTTTCAAATACTCTATTTATAGATATATGTTATTCTTTGTCTCAGAGGAAAGTTGAAATTCTTCACTATGAAGATATATTATTTCTACTTCTCCCCTTCCTCTGTCTCCGTCTCCTCTACTTGCCCATCCTCCTCCTTCTTTTTCTTCTTGTCTTCTTCTCCTTCTCCTCCTTCCTTTCCTAGTTGAGGATATATTATCTTCTCATGACATCGTGTGTAGTATAACAACGACTATATGTTCACGATCAGTTAAACTTATATACCAGTGAGAATTAAACACTTAATTCCTAATGATGCTTTTTTCCTCATCTGTTTTATCTCATATTATTTTAGCGACCTTGCGTTGGTTTTTGATTGGTATTTTCCTAGCATATCTTTATATCTTCTATTCTATTTTGAATTTCTAGTTTTCCATGTTTTTTATTTTTCACAAGTCCTGTAAACATGACACAGCTACATCAGTCATTGTTCCATCAAATTTAACAATCTGTATTTAACTAGAGAATTTATTCCATTTACATTTGTTGTGATTATTTATATCCCTGTTTTGCCCCCACTATCTATATGTTTTCCTTCTATATTTCCACAAGTTTTATTATGTTATTTCCCTTTAAAATTTATTGATTTATACTTGATTTCCATATTCTATTGTATCTCCTCTATTTGGGTGAGAGTTATATTCTCTACTTCTATTTTACCACCAGCCCAGATTGCCTGAAGTGGATATAATTTCTCATATCCTGAGAAATTTATAGATCCTTTAACTTTCAGTTTTACCCTCATGACTCATTTTTGTTGTACAGTATTTTATTTCTCCTTTTTCTTTACTCTCTCTCATCATCTCCATATCTACCTTATCTGTCACGTTTTCTAGTTCCTTGTCTTTCTCTGCTGCATTCTGTTTCCTTCAGAATTCAGATTTAGTTTTGTATTCTCTCTTCTGTTGTAGAACCTATCTATGGAGTTTTAAAACTCAACAGTTATGTCTTTTTCATATCTAAAAGTTCTATAAAGCCCTTTGCCAAATATGTCAGATCATTACTAGAGTCTCCTGTTTGATTATGTTATTCCAATTTTTCTGGTTCCATTTTCTATAAACAGTTTATACACAGTTATTTTATATCTTGAAGTTGGTAAATCTCATATTTGAGGTTTCACTGTTTAAATCTATTGTTTTATTTTTAATTTTCTTATGTGTTGATGACACTTATCGACAATGGCATGTATTCCATATTTGTTTGGTGAACTTTGATTATGAGCTCATTTTTGTATGATTTTAATGTGTACAGAATGTAAGGCTTTAGTTTAGATCTTTTCCTCCAGAGAAGAATGTCACTGGTTTTGGCTCAGTGTCGTGTGAGCTGACACGAAGCTAAGTGACATTTTTGTGTGACTCACAAGTAATCTGTGACTCCCAGATTCATTCCCTCAAGTCACTTGTGACACAAAGACAAATCGTTTCATTAGAGGATCGTACTGACCTTTGACCACTGGGTGAATCCAAATTTGTCTAGTGCTTACAGTTTCCTTCTTCTGTCCTTTGAGATTTGGCTTACTTCATGTGAACTCAAGAATGCAATAAAATTATATTTTATGGAAGATATTGTTATGTGGAGGGAAACCTCTTCAAGGTATCTAGTCCTCCATATTCATAGTATTTCATTCTTTTGGGTACTCCTTTGGATTCCTTTCATGTAATAGAAATTCGTTATTTCATTTGAAAAGAAAATAAATGTTAAAATCAAATGTGTGTCCTTGGTGGCATAGAAATAATTTACATGCTATTCAACAAAATATGTTTATGATATAGAACATTTTACAGACCAGTAATGTATGTATGGATTAGGTACATTAAACTTAAACTGAGAACCTTTATTTAGAACATATTTAATCAAACTTTATGAGAAGAATCATTGAGAGACACACTCAAGGAACATTTTGTTTCTGTGAGGTGCACACATACTATACATATACCTGATGGTCATGTGACAAGCCATGATATGGCGAAATGTAATTCAACTTAGTTTAGAAGTGATATGATCAATTAAACTTGAAGAAGGTAGAGTGTCCAGAATGTCCAAAAGCCCCATGTATTTCCAATATTAGAGCGTTAAATGCTGAGAACAAGGAAGAATGGTGCAGGTGTTGTAAAAATACATTGCAATCTCTAAAGAGCAGAGAGCAGCATCCATATTAAAGTTATTGCAGATTGTGTGAGTTTTCTGAAAATAAAGCACCCCTTTCTGAGGAAAAATGAATAATTTTTGCATGTCAGTTGGGGCCTCCAATTGCTGAGGTGGAGTTAAGAGTACAAGAAGTTTATTGTGGCATAACACCTGTGAAGAATCAAATGATTGTGGAGGGACAGCCCTCACACTGAGACACGGATTTTACTGCCTGTGAAATGAAAAAAAATAAGGAATATTAGGAAGGGGAAATTCCAATCACAATATGGAGATGTTAGTCCTTCAGCCCCACCCGAAACCTACAGAATCAGAATATCTGGGGTGGGGTCCAGCACTCCTTCTGTGTTTTAACAAGCCATGCAGATCATTCAGATCCTTAATCAAGTTTGAGGGTGACGGGTTTCAAAAAAAAGCACCACACCAAAGAATTGAACACTGAGAAAGTAAAACCATTGTCTAAGTACTTTGTGTTAATGTGATTTATAAAAAATGCAAAATACAGACAACTTTAAAGAATGTGCATAAAATTTAAAACCATCTTTACCCAAGTGCTTAATCTATAACTAGAGACACTGGATTTGGAGAAAAAGAAAAGAAGTAAAATACTAATTAATTTTTCATCTAACATTGGGGAGGCAATGAGACAAGACTTCAGATTCTGGGTTCTTCTTATTTCTCAAATTAAAAATATTGTAAAATAGGGTCCAGCCTTGTGGCGTAGTGGTTAAGTTTGCATGCTCTGCTTTGGTGGCCAAGGGTTCATGGGTTCGGATCCCTGGTGTGGACCTATGCTGCGCTCATCAAGCCATGCTGTGGTGGTATCCCATATAAAGTAGAGGAAGATGGGCATGGATGTTAGCCCAGGGCCAATTTTCCTCAGAAAAAAAAAATCTAAAATAGAATGTGAAAAAGTTCTATATATCCAACACAGTGAAGAAAAGTTTAATAAAAAAATTACTTTAAATGGAGCAAAACTAGGAAAAAAGAAAAAAAGCGAAATACAAAAAAATAGAACCACTGAGATAATGCTACGTATATCAGTTATACTATACTAAAGTTACTTAAATCACTTTTTCAATATTGAATGTTACTCTACATTCCACGAAGACGTAGGAAACTAACACTGAACATAGATGCTGAAAGAAAGGGAATTGTCAGTAATAGTCCATACACGTGCTCACAAAAGTAAAGCCACAACTAATATGAAACTTTTATATATGAATGTGTATAATGGTACACATATTTGAAGGCAAAAGATTTAGGGTCTAAAAGGTGGTTAGCAGTCAAAAAGTATATGTTCAATCATATATTAAAAAAAGGATTTTAAAAATATGAAGTAAAGTGAACCTAACTACAACCATAGTAAGAATATTCACCTAAGTTCTCAGTCTTAGTCCAAAAAAAAGTCAATATAAGAATCGTATATATTGTTAATCTTGATTTATCATTAATTATTTTTGGAGTACACACACATACATATGCCTGCATATAAGTCTCAAACATCCTACTCTGAAGGAAAGAAATAATATTATTATAAAATTAGGTCCTATCCTCGTCCAGCAAGCAATTTCTACATAGTAATCATTTCCTGAAGCCACCAGAAGAGAGATACATGGCCAACCACAGAAATTCTGACTCAATAGCTCATCAGAGGAACAGGCAGATTTGAAATCCAGTTCCTTAACCAACTTGCACGCAAAAATGCTCATTAACTGCCAACGTATCTTAAACAAATCAGACAATTTATAAGCCACTAATCACTCTCATGAATAACTCTTTGGTGAAACAGGAAATCAAACCAATGATTAGAAAAGAGTAACAAGGAGCCCTGGAAAGAGAGGAGAGAGAAAGGAAGAAGTGAAGAAAACTGTGTGTTCTGAGAGAAAATATCTGACCATTAAATATCTTGAATAGTAAATAAAAATGAAAGTGAGTGAATTAAACTCTCAACTCAAAACAAGGAGAACGGAGAAAGAAATCATAAAAAAGTAATTTGGAAAAAGAGACTGAAGCAGAATTAAGAGTATAAAATAAATATAAAATAAGTCCAGAGGAAAAGTAATCAGTCACTCTGATTCTTTGGGAAGGTCAATAAAATAGGCATCATTCAGACAAGTCTGATAAAGAAAAACTATTTGGGGAAGACAAATATCAACAACATTAGGTGAGAAAATGTGACCAGGAGCGAAGTCAGAGAAAATGTTGTGCATCTGCACATGGAGATGCCTTTTGGGATCTCAGTGATAAAGCTGTTTTTTTAAATGAAACTGGAATTACAAAAACTGGCTCAAAAAGAAAATAGAAAGTTATACAAATGTTCTTTATGGGTTCCAGATAGTTTTTAAGAAAGAAAACTACAAATATATGGTGGGTTGGATGTATTTACAGATGAATTATTTCTAAAACTTAAGAATAGATATTTACTCTACCAGGAAACTCTTCCAGAATATAGAATAAGAAGGTATATCTCTATTAATTATGAAGTTAACATGAGCCTGTTACCAGCATCAAAAAGAAGATGTGAGCAAGGAATCATCTTAAACAAACTTTAGAAATTAGATAAACTTTTAATATCCTCACATTTAATGTCCTCACCTTTCTGCCAGGAAAAAAACACAATAAGCTCATGAAGTATGTAAAGCATTTGATAAAATTCAGGATCCACTTCTCTAAAACACATTCTTTTTGTAGGACACTTCCTTAACATGCTTTTGTAAAAATAACTAACACCAAAACAAAAGCCCTCTCGAGTCCTTGCTTAAAGCAAATACATTAAATCACAACTACAGATGGGTGAGGGGTAGGCACACAAGATCACCCTCACCCAGGGGCTCCTCTGTACAGGCTGGGATTCTCCCCCCAACAGATCTGAAGTTAGAGCAGTATACAGCGGCAGATGAGGCAGAAGGAAGGGCAGAGACGGTGGAGTATGTTGGTGGAGAGTGCTGTCTCATAAGCTTCCAACCCTAAAAATTGGACACTAAAAGGAAGAAAACTGGAAAATATAAAAACACTGTTCTTCTCTTTGAAGTAAGCAACAAAGTCAGTGGGACAAGACAGAGATAATAATGGACAGTTCTGGGAAGGTGGGGATGCCGGGGAAAGACAGGACAGGTGATACAGAGCGCCTTGGTGTATCCATCTACAGATCCCATAGGCATCATTCGTCATAATAATCAAGCAGAATATAAATAAAGAGGCACTTACCGCTGAAAAGTGACACCCTTGCTAGGCTTCTTGATCCCTCTGTGTAAGAAATAAGTATAAAGGGGGAAAAACCCACCAATAACCACATCTCCATCCTTGTATGCACTGGGTTACATTCTCAAAAAGCTGTCAGGATAAGCAAAATGATACACAAAGAGAGGAAACTGCAGCAACAGGAAGAAGAAAATCAAAAGGAACATCTTAGAAGCCTCTGCAAAGCCCTGTGTCTGCGGGAGGTGTGAGGCAGCAGAAGCAGACGTGGAACATGCAGCCTAAGGAGATATCTACACATGTCACGTATAGTAACACACACACATGCACACACATATGTGTATATGTGGTTTTTGTGGACTGAAAAAGCAATTCTACATGTCCTCTGACTCCTTTCAGCAGTCTCTTCCTCTCCCCTGGTGAGATCCAGACCCCACTCTGCTGCGGGGCTCTGCATCTGACGTCCTGTGTCCAGTTGAAAAACACCAGTTGGAAAACATGTTTGAGGAACATCCTCTCCAGCCTTAGGCACTATGATTTCATCCACGTCCATGGATAGTAAGGCTCCAGGGACCACCTCCTCTTGGGCAGATTGGGTCCCAAACCTTTGTCAACAAGCTATCCACATGAATGCCATTTGTGATGTTGCAAAATAACTGCATCAGAGGATGTGATATGAAGTGTAAGGTGAAAGGTTCAGAAAGTATCCATGTCAGTCAGGGCTCAGCCAAGGATGTTCCAGCATCTCTCCTTCCAAAGTCAAAGATAGGCAGGGGCAGCTTCATACACCCAGGGCCGAGGGCAGCCACAGGACATTCCATGTGGGACCCATGCAGGGCTGCACACCAATCATGAGTGCAGAAACACCACAAGCACATGAGTCCCTGCCTGGGGAAGCAATAGTCAGGCTGAATTCAGAAAATTCCAAATCCATAGCTCAAGATCAATGCAGAAATAAAGCTACATTTTTTATTTTTAAAAATCTTCCTCCTTTCCTCTTCCTCAGTTCTTTTAAACTTGTTAATCCCAGGGATCAATATGGTGTGATCATCCACTTCCGCACCTTCGGCATTAGTTTCCTCCACTATTTATGCTGTTATGAGAATATGGGACTATGTGGGAAATTCCTTTATTTTTTCATCCTAAATTGGAGGATACAAGCTGGAACACACCTATGTTCCCATCACCCCAAACATCAATGACAAGGGCCACATCTATACATCTATCTGGCCCTGGAGCACAGGGCACTTTTATGGCAGGAAAATGATTATTCTGTATGATACTGTAATGGTGGGCACAGGATACATTCCCCAAAACCCACAGAATGTTCAAGACAAAGAGTGAACCCTAACGTAAACTATAGTTCTTAGTTAACAATAATGTATTGATGGTGCTCAGGGCAAGCTACCACAGGAGGCACCACTCTGGTATGCAGATTGTTTTGAGCTGAAGACAATAAGGACTCAGAGAACTCAGGAAGAATATTTGAGTTTCCCCTCCCAAACTGCCTAAAGTATTTAAAATGAAAGATCTGTTTCAGGAAGGAGTCATTATCATGATGGCTGTAAGATAATGTAGGATAGAGGTTACAATAGGAAAGGCACCAAGCCTCTTTTATCAAAAACTCTGACTCTCCCTGACCACATTATCTATAGATGACCTTGAAAAGAATTGTTTTCCTGGCCTCTGAAGTCCCAGACCACTACCCACCCCCAACACGTTCCTCGCCTTTAGCTGCAATACTTAAGCGGGCAGCTTAGACAGAGGGACGAGTTGCTCATTTCTGAGATTCTCCCATGTATACATGTTATTAAACTTGGTATTATTTTCTCCTACTAACCTGTCTTGTTAATTATTTGATCAGCCATAACAACCTTAAGGAAAAGGGCAGAGGGTGATTCTTTCTTTTCCCCCGACAGTATCAATCTTGGTTCCTGAATTATAGCTGATATGCCACGCTAATGCAAGATGTTAATAATAATGGAAACCGTGCGTGTGAGCAGGGAGGCGGAGTATATGGGGACTCTATACTTTCATCTCAATTTTTCCGTAAATCTAAAACAGTTCCAAAAACATAACATCTATTAAATATTCTGTTTACCAATCTGGTAGCCACTGGCCATATGTCATTATTGAGCATTTAAAATATGAGTAGTCCAAATTGAGATATGTTATGAGTGTAAAATATACATGGATTTTAAAAAAATTTGTATGACAGAGTGAATATAGAACATCTCAAAGATAATGTTTAAACTGATTATATATTGAGATCATAATATTTCTTGACATACTGGGTTAAGTAAAATATATTATTAAGATAAAAATATTAAAGTTACATGACTACTGAGCTGGGAATTGCAAAATGCATCCAATACATACAGACATGAGACTCTGGCTGAGACAAGGGCTTCTAGATTTTGCAACCGCCACATAAACTTATGACTTACCACACTGAAACCCACCTCCTCTGACTTGAGACAACTCTACTGTTATGGGTTGAGTTGGTCCCCCCAAAATGTGGAAACATATACAGAAACATGTATAGTGAACAGAAATGCTACTGATTTTGATGTTGATTTTGTATCCTTTACTGATTTCATTGATTAGATCTTAGTTTTTTGGAAAAAAACGTCATGATGTCATCTGCAAATTGAGACAACTTTAATTTTACTTTTCATATTCTGATGTCTTTTATTTTCTTTTTCTTCCCTGATTGCTCTGGCTAGCACTTCCAGTACTATGTTGAATAGGAGTCGTGAGTGTGGGCCCCTGACAATCTGTAAGAACCTGTTTTAGCTCCAAGTCCACCTAACAGTCCATCTCAGGACAGAGTTTGTCTTATTCAACCAAATAAAAATTCACAAACGCTAATTTCACCTCTCACCTTACCATACCAGGATTGGGCACTCAGACCCATTCAAACTACAGCTTAGTGGTCCCCAGGCCTCAAAGATCCCCTCCGCTCAGTCCTTACATCAAACACACAACTCCAGTTTCCTGCCAACTGCTGACACACACACATTCTACATTAAGATAGTACCACTTGCCACACAATTAATCCTGGTGAGAGCCATGTTCCACATCCAACTTGCAAGCCTGTGTTCACCTTCTGTTGCTGATCTCGGTCCACTTCCAGTGCACGTCTTGGTTCACTGCTGGTGCAGTCACAAGTGCTCCATTGACGGCCTGACTCTGAACCACCAGGAAGTCCAGCATCTAGTCTGTTGAAAAGATGCCAGGACAGCGGCTAAGATTTTGAGATCCATGGTCTCCCTACCTATACCCCTTGTCTGAAGTCTAGCACACTCTTACCCTTAACCTCACGATGACAAGTCAAAGGATTTTGTGGAAACCCTCCAGGTTGGGCAACAGCTGGACCTGGGACTTTTGGGTCGCTAGAATAACCCAAAGCTGATCCCTTGTTGGGTGGAGGAAGTGAGAATTTGGGCTCAGGGTTTCATTGTCTTTGAAGAAGTCTAGCCTAATGCTATTTATGCCAATCGAATATATAGTGGGTTTTTTTCTTCTTTGTATGTGTAGATGTATTAGTTCTAGATGTATCATGTTGTCATGTCCTTCCTTGGCACAGCCACGTTAAGTTTCCATCTAGATATTAACATACAAAGACATATTGCAACCATGTAACCTCTTTTTCCATTCTTGCAGACAAAATTCCTCTATGAAATATCTATTTACAAACCATAGTTGAGTGTTTCCATACATCCATTTCCTCAGACAAAAATAATATTGGGGCCTGCCCATGTGGCGTAGTGGTCAAGTCCCCGTGTTCTGATTTCGTGGCCCTAGGTTCACTGGTTCTGATCCCGAGCACAGGCCTATGCACCACCCAACATTTACTGTATCACTCCTCAAGCCATTCTTGAGGAGTGGTGCATCCCACAGAGAAAAATTAGGGGAGATTTGGCTCAGATGTTATCTCAGGGGCATTCTTCTTCCCTAAGTGATGATAATGTGGATATCAATGTTGATGGAGAAGAAGATAACTGAAAATTCACTCTTGTCTTTGTCAAGTGCATCTGGGTAAAGGGTACCTTGGAATCATAGGACATTAAAACTCAAAAACACTTTTCAAGCTCTTCATAATGAAGATGAAGAAAATCTAAAGAGGTTAAACTATTTGACCAAAATTAATTCCTGGAACTAGAGTGAGATCCTTTAATTCTCAGAAGGTACATTGTCATAACATCTCTAGCACTAAATAACCAAGAGAGGGAAGTCTGTTGACTTCCAGGTAGAAAAGGTTCCCCTTCACATTTTTGTTTTCTCTCTCTTAGATGATTGCTTTGCCCTGACAAAGAATTTATCTGGTGTTTATGCTACACTTCAGAAGAGGAAAATGCTCCTGGCAAACATTATTGGGATTCAGTGTGGCACCAGAGAGCCCAGTCATTTAAAAATGAGAATAGAAAGAAAAATGTAAATAATATTAGAGAAGAAGAGAAAAATCTATTATTTTAGTGGGAAATAACTTACAAAATTTAGAATTTTAAATAAGTTGACTAATGTGAAAAGATACTAGATAACCATATAAAAAATAGCTTTATATTAGCAAGAACAATTTTAAACCTATAAGTAATTATTCTAATCTTAGGAGAAATAAAATATTTAAAGTAATTGGATTTATGCAACATGATGCCATGTGTAGTTATATAATTTATAAGTTATGTAAGATAAATGAAGAAGATTATAAAGATATACCAAAGGACATAAAAGCTCTGAAGAAATGGAGAGATATACTACAATTATGAATGAAAATAATATCCATTTTTCAAGCATCATTCAGATTCACTGAATTTAAAATCAACTTTTAAATTGATACAGTAATTGTTTTATAGACAATAAGATATCCCTTTGCAAAATAAAACACTGGATCATCGACTAACATTTTTCACAAGTAAATCACTCCAAATAGATTATAAGGGCTAAAATTAAAATTAGAAACGCTCAGTGCATAAGAGTGGTGGATGACAATACAGGAGAATATCGATGATCGTAAAATTAGTAAAGTTATTCTTAATATATATTCTTAAAGATGTGTTGTTGTCATTTACTAGTGTCCAATTGACCAAAGCAATTTACAAGTCCAAGTTCACACAGAGTCAAAGTGGGAGGGTTCTACCAAAACACACAGATGGAGGGAGAGAACTGATGTGTGGACATTTATGTAAGATACCACAGATAATTTTAGAGAAAAATTAATCTGAGGTAATATTCATATTTGTGTATTTGTGCATTTGAATGCCCGAGGATCATTGTACAAAGCCAAAAGATATGTAAAGCAATAAATTAATTTGAGATGTAAGTTAAATTTTCTTGGTATTTTTTTTGTGTGTGTGAGGAAGATCAACCTTGAGCTAACATCCATGCTAATCCTCCTCTGTTTGCTGAGGAAGACCGGCTCTGAGCTAGCATCTATTGCCAATCCTCCTCCTTTTTTTCCCCAAAGCTCCAGTAGATAGTTGCATGTCATAGTTGCACATGCTTCTGGTTGCTGTATATGGGACACGGCCTCAGCATAGCCAAACAAGCGGTGCGTCGGTGCACACCCGGCATCTGAACCCGGGCCTCCAGTAGCGGAGCGCACGCACTTAACCGCTAAGCCAAGGGGCTGGCCCTTTACTTGGTACTTAAAGTCTGCTTGCAAAAATTTGGTAGTTTATTTTTCAGGTGTATACAGATTCTGGCGAAAAAATATATATATTGATTACTTTCGCCTGAACCAGTTGTATTCCTTAAACCTCTTGATGGGTTTCTCTCTGGCCTTAGGAAGTTAATGTAGCACTTGGGGGCAAAGATGCAGCCTAATAGCTCCACACTGGAGAACAAGATGACAGGCTCTTCACGGCCACCATTATCTTGCCCTTGGTGTAGTGGCAGACGGGGAGGAAAGTGACCCAGATGCTGCAGAACACCAGCATGCTGAACGTCAGGAACTTGGCTTCATTAAAGTTCTCAGGCAGGTTCCAGGCCAGGAAAGCCACAGTGAAGCTGCCCAGGGCCAAGGAGCACAGGGATCCCAGGACACAGTAGAAGGCAGTGACTGAGTCCTTGTTGCACACGATGATGATGTGGCCATGTTCAGAGTGTGCATCTGTGTCAATGAAGAAGAAGAGGTTGGAGCGTCTCGGTGCTTCACAAAAACCCCAGGGACCACTGCTGTGACAACAGAGAAACAAGGAGCTGTGCAAGCCAGAGTCTTCCCTAAAGAATCTTCAAATGCCAGAAATGTCACAACTTTCAGCAGGCTGCGATTTCGCTCATTGTTTGCATACTGGCTTCCTGGACGCCCTATACATTGCTCTCTATTCGAAAAGGAAAGGAAAGTCTTGGTGTTTCAGTCAGCCACTCTTCCATATTCCCAAGACAAAAAACAAAATCTCATTGTCATTATAGGGCCCACAGCCCACACCATATTTGGTTGTGAGACACAAAGTTGCAGAGACTTACGTTAATAATATTCACATTAAACAGTCCTGTCCTATGTCAGAATGCTTTTAGTTCAAGTAAGTGATAATCCACCTCCAAAAGTTCCAAGTTTGGGTCTTGTGCTAGTTGGATGTGTCCATAAACTTGTGGGTTTAGGGGCGAATATTTTCGGTGGTGGGGATTTTGCAACACACCAGTGAGGTACTGGGAAAGTGAAGCAGGGAAAGGACGGCGGAGCATCAGGGACATCAAGTGCTTTACCACTGTGCTCAACTAAAGCTCAATCGCTCTGTGGGGCACTGTGAGACAAGAATAACACATGGGAACAAGTCATCTCAGCTGAGGATGAGGCAGCTGCAACACATACACAGGCATGCCCATCAGCCATCATTCAAGGGCTGCACCCTGGGCTATGAATTTGTATTTGGCAAACTTTTCCTGTAAAGTGACAGAGGACAAATATTTTAGGCTTTGTGGGCCATAGGGTCTCTGCCACAACTACTCAACTCTGACCTCGGAGCATGAAGCAGCCATTCTTATTGTTGAAAGTGGGCATTCTTTTCTCGTCCTTATTTCTACAAATAATATTAGAACAATGCAATTACCGTAATTACAGCTTTTCTTTTTGACTCACTTTTCTATATAAATCTTGTTTCTCGATTTTTCTAACTCGATCTTTGTTTCATAAAAAATGTAGTAAAATTTGTAACTTTCAAAGTAATTTCCTTTGATAAAGTGGTTTGAACTGCGTTAAAGCTAAAAATTATTTAGGAAAGGATACAGACTTTTGTAATATTCAGACATTTCATTTGGGAAATTTAATGGCGCTAAATTTATTCATTTTCTTTTGAATTTCTCAAACACATTTTTAGCCAAAATTAAAACTATACTTCGCATAGCATACAGTAACTACCTACTCAGTACACTTCCTCCATTATGCCTAGCTATTAGAACCCCAATTTTGAGTGAACTAAGCCAATTGTGACAGATCTAAGCTAATTTTTTCAAGAGTGTGCTCCACCTCACTTGTAGGTTATGCGCCACGGACATAAATCAATGACAATCTGATTGTATGGTCTCTTTCTTGCACTAAATTAAACGTGCATCAAATAGGATGCTATAGCCGATTCTTCCTCTTTCTTTCCCATGTGGATGATGAGCAGTGGCAGACAATTGTAAAAATAAAATCCAACACACTAAGCATATTGCAGCAAAAGTTATATGGAGACTGAGTCTTTGTTATCAAAAGGTTGATAGAAAAAAGAAAACTTTGCATCTGTCTATTTCTGAAATTCTTGTAACAAATAACAAATGTCATGATTTAAGGCCACTATGAGGTTCTCTATCACTTTCAGCTGAACACATTCTAATTAATGTACTTTGTTCATTACATTTTACTGTTTTTGTGAGTGAGAAATGAGATTTTAATACTGCATTATCAAACACTTTACTATTGATATGTAGGAAAATCATTACAAATTGAAACATTATTTTATCTTTTATCTTTTATTTATTTATTTATTTATTTATTTATTTATTTATTTATTTATTTATTTATCTTTTGATTGAGGAAGATTAACCCTGAGCTATCATCTGTGCCAGTCTTCCCCTATTTTGTATGTGAGTTGTTGCCACAGCATGGCTCCCGAGTGGTGTAGGTCTATGCCTAGGATTTGAACCCATGAACCCAGGCCACCAAAGTGGAGCACGCTGAATTTTAACCACTACACCACAGTGCTGGCCTGTTATATTATTTTAGATCCCCCTAATTCATTAGATATTGAATGAGTGAATGAAATAGTTGAAAATAAAGAAGAAATGTGATGCTATTGGTTAATCCCAGACCCTTTACATTTTATTTGGAGACAAAGAAGCTCTGAGAGAAAGTGATTGTAATTATGTAATTTTGCCAGTTCATACCTGTCTGATTACATTTTTCTCTCTCTCGGCACAATACACATTCAAAGCAGCAGGTAGCTCTCTTCCTGAGGGATTTTCCTGAATCCTGGCTGACAGAACATCCTACACCCATAGAGGGGAGTTTGAAAGAAGAGAATTATTGATAATACTGAACAATACTATATAATTGGATGATATTTTATTATTTTATAATATTGAATAATTGATAATATTGTTTAAATTATCTCACAAACTATCCTAAAGATCACCTCTAAGATGTGACATGGTTGATGCACCCAGGGAAAGCAAAATAAAATCAAGGTCAATCTGCAGAAAAGAGTTCCCAACGTGAAGATACATAATGATTTAAAACCTTTTCCATCTCAATGACTAGGACACTTATTTGTTTTAAGCAAATGGGGCATTTGAACATGAATCATATTTGTTATTGTCAAATGTGATTCTGAATATGCTATTCCTGGATTACTTTTTTGAACTATAAGCAGATTTTACCTTAATAATAAATAATATTTAAATTCATACAATACATTTACATGAGAATTTTTTGATTAGTACAAATTGCAATTATTGAATTTATTTAGTAATATATTTAATGTCAGGTAGATTCTACACCGAAGACACATGTACAGGCTTGAATGATATAATACAGCATCTTGAGGGATGGCTTTCAAGACTGAGTTTTAAAGTGAAATCCCATGAAGAGGAAGAATGTAGTTCCTGGAAGAGCAAAAGGAATCTTTTTTTCTGACGGTGAATTTTTCTACAAGGATGTATAAAGGTGGGATGAAGAAATGGAAATATGAGGAATATTAATAAAATATTGAAATATTGAAAAAGAAACCTCAATGTCAATTCTTTTGATTCTAGTTAAAGAGAATAAAATCTGTTATCTGGAAGAAAACCATATGGCCAAAGACAATTTGAATTGTATCTACAAGTCATCAAAAGTCTAGCTTGTCAGCATCTGTTATGTCTTCGAGGCACAATCCATGCAGAGCAATAAATTTGCAAGCAATGAGATTGACAATTTTTCAGCTGAAATGGGAAGTTAAATCATCAATTTTTTATCAGCTCATCCTATTAAATTGGTAGCCTCACTGTCCTGCCTGTAGTATATAAAGCATTTAAAAATTCAGGAATATCTCCTTAGTTAAAAGTGTCCTTTCAATATCTCTAGGACAGTAAGAAAACTTATATCAATTAATTGGGATTTTGTTATGAGTTAAATAATTTCACCGTTGTTTTCATATGTGGTCTCCATCTTGTGATGCAGATGAAGAATTAATCCAAGATTGAGTTTTCTGCAACCTTTTTGAATCCCACAGCTCAGTCTATCAGCTCCTCATGTATAATGAAACCTTGACCACGTGGATCTGGGGGAACAAACTACCTTACTTTCACCTGAAGTCCAAGGCCTTTAGGAAAATCATATAGTTCAGAATTTCATGCTGTGACACAGAGTTTCTTTTCTCATCCAGTGACACATGAACTCCAGTGCTGTTTTGTTTTTTTTATTTGTATTTATTTATTTATATTTTATTGATGTTTTAATAGTTTTTAACATTGTGAAATTTTGGGTTGTACATTTTTGTTTGTCCATCACCATATATATGTCTCCTTTCACCGCTTGTGCCCACCAACATTGCCCTTGGTAACCAAAATACAATTTTCTCTGTCCATGTGTTGGTTTATATTCCACATATGAGTGAGATCATACAGTGTTTGTCTATTTCTGGCTTACTTCACTTAACATAATGCTCTCCAGGCCCATCCATGTTATTTCAAATGGGACGATTTTGTCTTTTTTTATGGCTGAGCAGTATTCCATTGCGTATATATACCACATTTTTGATCCAGTCGTCAGTCGAGGGACACTTAGGTTGCTTCCACATCTTTGCTATGGTGAATAACGCTGCAATGAACATAGGGGTGCCTAAGCCTCTTTGGATTGTTGATTTCAGGTTCGTTGGATAGATTCCCAGTAGTGGGATGGCTAGATCATAGGGCATCTCTATTTTTAATTCTTTAAGTAATATCCATACCGTTTTCCATAGAGGCTGCACCAGTTTGCATTCCCACCAGCTGTGTATGAGGGTTCCTGCTTCTCCACATCCTCTCCAACATTTGTTGTTTTCTGTCTTGGTGATTATAGCCATTCTAACGGGTGTGAGTTGATATCTTAGTGTTGTTTTGATTTGCATTTCCCTGATGATTAGTGATGTTGAACATCTTTTCATGTGCCTATTGGCCATCTGTATATCTTCTTTGGAGAAGTGTCTGTTCATTTCCTCTGCCCATTTTTTGATCAGGTTGTTTGTTTTTTTGTTGTCCAGTTGTGTGAGTTCTTTATATTTTATGGAGATCAACCCCTTGTCAGATATATGTTTTGCAAATATTCTCCCCCAGCTGGTGGGTTGTCTGTTCATCTTGATTCTGGTTTTCTTTGTCTTGTAGAAGCTCTTTAATCTGATAAAGTCTCACTTGTTTATTTTTTCTTTAGTTTCCCTAGTCTGGGTAGGCATGTCATCCAAAAAGATTCCTTTATGACCAATGTCAAATAGTGTGTTGCCTATATTTTCATCTATGAGTTTTATAGTTTCAGGTCTCACTTTCAGGTCTTTGATCCATTTTGAGTTAATTTTTGTGACTGGCGATAGCAGATAGTCCACTTTCTTTCCTTTGTGTGTGGCTGTCCAGTTTTCCCAACACCATTTATTGAAGAGACTTTCCTTTCTCCGTTGTATAGTCTTAGCACCTTTGTCGAAAATTAGCTGTCCGTATATGTGTGGTTTTTTTTCTGGGCTTTCAATTCTGTTCCATTGATCTATGTGTCTGTTTTTGTACCTGTACCATGCTTTTTTGATTACTATTGCTTTGTAGTATGTTTTGAAATCAGGGATTGTGATGCCTCCTGTTTTGCTTTTTTTTCTTAGATTGCTTTAGCTATTCGGGATCTTTTACTGCCCCATATGAATTTTAGTATTCTTTTTCTATTTCCATGAAGAATGTCATTGGGATTCTGATTGGGATTGCATTGAATCTGTAGATTGCTTTAGGAAATATAGACATTTTAACTAGTTTTATTCTTTCAATCCACATGCATGGGACATCTTTCCATTTCTTTATGTCATCATCGATTTCTTTCAATAATGTGTTGTAGTTCTCATTGTATAGGTCTTTCACCTCCTTGGTAAGATTTATACCTAGGTATTTTATTCTTTGTGATGCAATTGTAAATGGTATTATCTTTTTGAGCTCTCTTTCTGTTCGTTCGTTATTAGCATACAGAAAGGCAACTGATTTTTGTAGGTTGAATTTGTACCCTACAACTTTGCTGTAGTTGTTGATTATTTCTAATAGTTTTCCAACGGATTCTTTAGGGTTTTCTACATATAAAATCATGTCATTTGCAAATACTGAGAGTTTCACTTCTTTATTACCTATTTGGATTCCTTTTATTCCTTTTACTTGCCTAATTGCTCTGGCCAAAACCTCCAGTACTATGTTGAACAGGAGTGGTGAGAGTGGGCAGCCATGCCTCATTCCTGTTCTCAGAGAAATGGCTTTCATTCTTTCTCCATTGAGTATGATGTTGGCTGTGGGTTTGTCATAAATAGCTTTTATTATGTTGAGGTACTTTCTTTGTATTCCCATTTTGTTGAGAGTTTTTATCATAAATGGATGTTTTATCTTGTCAAATGCCTTCTATGCATCTATTGAGGTGACCATGTGGTTTTTATTCTTTGTTTTGTTGATGTGATGTATCTCGTTGATTGATTTGCAGATGTTGGACCATCCCTGCGTCCCTGGTATAAATCCCACTTGATCATGGTGTGTGATCTTTTTAATGTAGTCCTGTATTCAGTGTGCCAATATTTTGTTGAGGATTTTTGCATCTATGTTCATCAGCAATATTGGCCTGTGATTTTCTTTCTTTGTACAGTCTTTGTCTGGCTTTGATATCAGGGTGATGTTGGCCTCGTAGAATGATTTAAGAAGTGTTCCATCTTCCTCTATATTTTTGGAATAGTTTGACAAGGATGGGCATTATATCTTCTTTGAATGTTTGGTAAAATTCACTGGAGAAGCCATCTGGTTCAGGACTTTTATGTTTTGGGAGGTTTGTGATTACTATTTCAATCTCTTTACTTGTGATTGGTCTATTCAGATTCTCCATTTCTTCTTGGTTTACTTTTGGGAGCTTGTATGAGTCTAAGAATTTATCCATTTCTTCTAGATTGTCCAATTTGTTGGCATATAATTTCTCATCGTATTCTCTTATAATCCTCTGTATTTCCATGGTATCCATTGTAATTTCTCTTCTCTCGTTTCTAATTTTATTTACTTGAGCCTTTTCCCTTTTTTCTTAGTAAACCTGGCTAAGGGTTTGTTGATTTTGTTTATCTTCCAAAAGAACCAACTCTTTGATTCATTAATCCTTTCTACTGTTTTTTTGGTCTCAATTTCATTTATTTCTGCTCTGATTTTTGTTATTTCTCTCCTTCTGCTGACTTTGGGCTTTGTTTGTTCTTCTTTTTCTAGTTCTGTTAGATGTAATTTAAGATTGCTTTTTGGGCTTTCTCTTGTTTGTTAAGGTTGGCTTGGATCGCTATGAGTTTCACTCTCAGGACCACTTTTGCTGCATACTATATGTTTTGGTATGGCATATTTTCATTTTCGTTTGTTTCCAGGTAGTTTTTGATTTCTCCTTTAATTTCATCAATGATCCATTGGTTGTTCAGTAGCATGTTGTTTAATCTCCACATTTTTGTCACTTTCCCAGTTTTTATTTTCATGGTTCATTTCCAGTTTCATAGCATTATGGTCTGAAAAGATGTTTGTTATGATTTCAATCTTCATAAATTTATTGAGGCTTGCTTTGTTTCCCAAAATATGGTCTATCCTTGAGAATGTTCCATGCACACTTGAGAAGAGTGTACAGTCAACTGTTTTTGGATGGAGTGCTCTGTATATGTCTAGGTCCACCTCATCCAGTTTTTCATTTAAGTCTACTATTACTTTCTTGACTTTTTGTCTAGATGATCTATCCATTGATGTAAGTGGGGTATTAAGATTCCCTATTATTATCGTGTTGTTGTTAATGTCTCCTTTTAAGTTTGTTAGTAGTTGCTTTATGTACCTTGGTGTTCCTAGGTTGGGTGCATATAATTTATAAGTCATATGTCTTCTTGGCGGAGTGTCCCTTTTATCATTATATATTGCCCTTCTTTGTCTCTCTTAACCTGTTTTATCTTGAAGTCTACTTTGTCTGATATGAGTATGGCAGCACCTGCTTTCTTTTGTTTGCCATTAGCTTGAAGTATCATCTTCCATCCTTTCACTCTGAGGATGTGCTTGTCTTTATAGCTGAGATGTGTTTCCTGGAAGCAGCATATTATTGTGTCTTGCTTTTTAATCCATCCTGCCACTGTATCTTTTGATTGGAGAGTTCAATCCATTTACATTTAGGGTAATTATTGATATATAATGGCTTAATTTTGCTGTTTTGTCACTTATTTTCTGGTTCTTTTGCATTTCCTTTGTTTCTTGTCCCATTTGTTTCGGACTGCCATTTCAGTTTGGTTGTTCTGTCTTATGACTCTTCTAGTTTTCTCTTTGTTTATCATATGTGATTTTGTTTTGATTATTTGTTTAGTGGTTACTTTGAGGTTCGTGTAAAAAATCTTGTGTATGAGATAGTCCATTATCTGATGGCCTCTTATTTCCTTATACTAAGTCAATTCAATCACTGTCTTCTTCCCATTCTAAGTCATTCTTGTTATACCTTATTCTGTCTTGTGTTGTGGGTGTGTGTTTACAGTGATGAGGTTAAATTTATTTTTGGTGAATTCCTTCCTTTGATCTTTGATTTTGGTTTTTAAGTGGTTGTTAACCTATTCCGGTAAAGACTTACTATTTTTCTGAGTTTGTCTACGTATATTTTTCCTTGCTCCAAGCTTTGTATTCCCTTTCTCTTCTTTTTTTCAGGCCTGAGGGCCTTCTTGAATATTTATTGTAGTGGGGATCTCGTGGCCATGAACTCCCTTAGTTTTTGTTTATCTGGGAGAGTTACTATTTCTCCATCATATTTGAAGAATATTTTTGCTGGATAGAGTATTCTTGGCTGAAAGTTTTTGTCTTTCAGTATTTTGAATATATCATTCCAGTCTCACTTAGCCTGTAAAGTTTCTGTTGAGAAATAGACTGAGAGGCTGATGGGAGTTCCTTTGTACGTTATTTTTTGTTCTTATCTAGCTGTCCTTAATATTGTTTCTTTGTCATTGACTTTGGCCAGGCTTACCACTAGGTGTCGCGGAGTGGGCCTTTGCCTGTTGATGTATTTAGGTGATCTGTTGGCTTTGCTTGCTTGTATTTCCTGCTCCTTCCCCAGATTTGGGAAATTCTCAGCTATTATTTCCTTGAATAGGCTCTCTGTTCCTCTTTCGCTCTCTTCTCCCTCAGGAATACCTATAATTCTTATGATACATTTACTAATAGAGTCAGATATTTCTCGGAGACTTTCTTCATTTCCTTTCAGTCTTAGTTCTTTCTCCTCTTGCATCTGGAGCATATCTGTATTTCTATCCTCTATAATGCTAATTCTTTCCTCCATATTGTCAGCTCTGTTCTTTAAAGATTCCAGATTCTACTTTATCTCCTCCATTGTGTTCTTCATCTCCATCAGCTCTGATTGGTTTTTCTTTATGATTTCAATCTCTTGTGTGAAGAAACTCCTAAGCTCATTGAATTGTTTGTCTGTGTTGTCTTGTATTTCATTGAGTGTTTTTATGATAGCTATTTTGAAATCTCTGTCGTTTAGGATATGAATTTCTGTGTCATCATGGTTGGTTTCTGGGTGCTTGTCATTTTCCTTATGGTGTGGTGATTTTACTTATCTTTGAATTATGGTTCTTGTATTGGCTTTGTTTTTCCTCATCCTGGAAATATCTGGTTGCAATTTCCACCGTGCCACTGTGTGGGGGTAAAGGGCTGTGTAATCTGAGCCCCCTGCATTCTGCTGTGGCTGTTCCCTGTGATTCACAGGTCGCTTTGTGTGGTCTGGTCTGCTGGGCTGCAGGGTCCGGTTTGTGGGGAGGGGGAGCTCTCTCTTTTGCCCACTGGGTCCCTGGCATAGGGGGCTTCTCATTCACCCCTCGTTATCCACTCTCTGGGCTGCCCAGATGTTGATGGTACCCCATAGCAGTTCTGATTCCTCTGTGTGGGAGTTTCCCATTGGCTGAGAAAGTCCGAAGAGCTATGGTTTCCCAGTAGAGGGCCGCCCCTCCCCCCTCTCTGGGAGCCCCGAGGACTGGGATTGCTGATCTGATGGGGAGGGAGAGGAGATTTCCTTACCTCTCCCCACTTCCTCGCAGGGCCCAGCATGGTCCACTGTCAGAAGTGCGGCAGTGTGCATCTTTCTGATCTTGCTTTTCACTGTCTAGGATTTTGTTGTTGGTCTGTGACTGTTCCTTTAGTTGTATCTTATCGGGAGAGGAGTTTAAGGGAAAGCTCACTCCGCCATGACGCTGACCTCACTCTCCAGTGCTGTTTTTAAATTGGGTGTTTTTTAGGCATGTGTGGAGCTGAAAGGGAGACTAATTTGGGAAATGAAATGAGCATGGAAATTGGAGGCAGAAAACCCAGATACGAACTGGTGGGGATACTCAGTTGCCCAACAATTCGATTTTTTCCCCTCTATATTAATCATCCTAGGAATAAGTTCAATTTAGGGTGTGTTTACTCTTCTGCATGATTAAGGAAGAAGGCATCCGTGTCTGCCCTCAGAGAGCACACGGTGATTTGTTTAAACCATTCCTGAAGATTCCATGTCCAGGGAGTGCTGTAGGGCTAAACCTGAGCTGCACCCAGAGCAATGAGGTTTGCTTTAGGAGTTTCCTTGAACTCAAGAAGAGATAAGAAAGAAAGACATCTTGCTTCTTACTACCTTTGAACAAAATATTTTATTAAATGAGAGAGAAGAGATGAAAGCTCCTAGTAAACAATATTCATGCATTAATTGATATAATTTATATGTATATGTATAACTAATATTTATATAAAACATAACTATATATATGGTTATATATACACATAAATAAATATATATTCACATTAAATGCGTGTATTTAGATCTGACATGACATTCACTTCCTTGTACCTGAAAGCAAGAGTTTCAAGACACATTATTCATAGATTTTGGATTTATGAAAGTCTAAATTCCTCTAAGTAGAATTGATAAGGACTTGGGGAAATTAAAACATATTTCAAAGTATTGGCGTTCTCATCTGTAAAAAGGGGATCAAACTCCTTGCTTCCAAAAGTCATTTTAAATTTCAATGAGGAAAAATTTATTTAGCTATCATTAGCCTTTCTAGAAAAATGCAGGAAGTTCAAATAAATTGTCTTTCCCCAGAGACATTTAAGATATCATGGGATAGGGCCAGAACTACAGTTTGCAAATCACTGAATTTTAAAATTCCCTAAGATGAATTGTCATTAAGTCTTATCTTAAAAACTTACCTCTCACAGTGAAAGTTTTTAATTGATTATTTCTAGTTAAAAGAGTTGACACTGTTGCCAATTAGACCCTACAATCATTAGAGATTTACTTGCAACCTGTAAGAAAGAACAACAATTTATTATGCTCAAGTGACTGCTGATCTGTTACAATGTCACAATCACAATTCTGTACTCAAATAAAATAACACTCTGATCCTTAAAAAACAATAATGGTAATCATATTTAAGGGAGAAGTTTTACCTGCTAAGGGAGAAACATGAGCTGGCCTGTATCCATTATGGACAACACTTCTGCTTTCATAAAAAGCATTTCAGGGAGGGATCAGGCCACCACATCCACAACATGATAGGTGTAGTAGCTGGATCTAGACATGGTCATGTCTAATTTGTCCTTTGGCAGAGACTCCAGGGAGGCATTGAGCGGACACTCCAAAATTTTCCACATTCAGTACCTGCAAATGAGCAGTTGAAAATTTCAAGCCATAAGTTGGTAAAGAAAAAGTCTTCTGGGTATTTAGAGGGGCTAACTGTCCATAGAGAGTGTTTAAATCCAGATATCTCAAAGATCTGGTGTGCAACGGAAAGACATCCATAGTAAGTATCTAAAAAGTGGTGAAGTGGAAAAAAAGAAGCATTCCATTGTGGTGTAGTGATGCACACCTTCCAAGTGGTTAAGTAGTACTTTCCTGCAATGCTCACACTTATTTATATACTTGTCTCACCATACATGGTAAACATATTGACTGATGAGCCTGATTCTGGCTATGTAGGTCCAATCTTTTGAAGTGTATGTCCTCTTGGTCACAGGTATCTTAGTCACAGGCAGGCAATGTTCATAGTCACCTCTCATCTAAGTTCCCAGAGGACTGCTCACTTTTTATATCAACTGACACTAAGATTCCCACCCAAGTCCAGCAAAAATGTATCAACAATGAAGCCCTTCTGAAGACTAAAGATATGACCTTGGAAGCCATCTGATAAAGAGGAAAACTAGTCCTTACCTTTCAGTACAGGATCATAATCTCCATAGGTTATCTGAATCAAAAGAGAAAAAATGTTCCATTTTGAGTCTCTGGAAGCAAAATAAAGAGAATTTCAGCAAAATTCATATGATCAGGTAGCTAAACTTATATTCTTGGTGCTAACACTGTGAATATGAAGCAATATTATCTGATGGTACATGTGATTGAGGGGGAGCTTGGCTTTGAAGCCAGACTGCCTGGGTTCAAATTCTGACTCTAATATGACTAACTTAACCATCTTGAGAAGGTTATATAACCTCTATCCATCTTAGTTTCTATGTTTCTAAAGATTCCCATAATAATGGTACCTTTTCGTTTATTTTATTAGGATTAATTTTGTGACTAATTTGTAAAGCAGTTGACGAATGTAAAATGCTTTTAAGTACATATTTACATACAAAATTTTACTAACTATAAGATAAATAACTAAGGTGTGGTTATTTGAGAATATCTAGCTTCCATTCCTTTGAGAGAATTTGGGCAACCACATTTCCAGAAGCTACTGTGGTCTGCTTTAGCCAATGATGCTAGCCTCTGGCTACTTCATCTCTTCTCAGCTTCACACACCAAAATAATGTGTCCACCATATCAAGAACTATCTGTGGTAGGTATTTTCCTATTAGGGAGACATGAAAACCCACTTTCTTCTTTTCCACTTGACTGGCCAAAGATCTTCACCAAGGAGGAAAACTTCTGTCCCTCCAGCTCCATCCCCCCACCATGCTCATACCTGTGGTATTTGTAGAGCTCCAACAGCATCCGTATCTGAGCAGAGAATGCTGGTGTGGTTATTGCAGTGACAGCCACAATCTTGATCTGTGCCTGGCAGGTGTAATTAGGGATCTTCCGGCCCCGTCTTAATGATCACCTCATGGTGCTCTCCAACGTGCTGACTTCATTGTGGAAGAAATTGTAGACATGGAAACCCAGAGACAGGTTGGGGAGCAGCTGGGGACTCCCGTTGATCTCCTTGAAGGCAAAAACAAAGACCAGGACATAACGATAGTTTTTGTAGTTCGACCTGTATCAAGGCAATAGTATTAGAAATAAAGATCAAGTCATACACTTCAGGAGTAACTCTTGTGGGAAAACAAGGAGGAAAAGCATGGCATTTTGACTCAAGCAACTTGTTCATTCCAGAGAAATTACTGTCTCTTCATGACTTTGGATTCCAAAGCACATGCACAGGTGTTCACAAAGCCTTGGAAGATCCAGCACTACTGCTCTGCACTCAAAAGACATAGATCAATGTCCTAAAATGAGTTACTTGGAAGGGTGCTTAAGGGGAAAAGACCAACTTACATATTTATTTACAAGTCAAGCACTATTTCATGCAGTGACAGCAACATGAGGTTGATCATGGCCAAGTGTTGATATAACAGGATGAAGCAAAAGTTCACGATCCATACAAAGAAACTAGGTAGGACAGGGATGTGCAGAAGAAAAGCTTGGAGGAAGGGCAAGTCGAAAATAGAATGGTGTCATCAAAACTTTTGCAATATACCTTTCTAAAACTGCCTGCCTCACAGACTTAGGAAAAACATACTACCAGAAGCAGGGAAACTGCATCATAATAAATAAGGAGATAGTCTTAGGGAGAAAACAAAGAGAAAGGCAATTTATGACTCTATGTTTTTCTAAAAGAGTAAAAATTATTCAGAGTCCAAGGAGCAGTGTAAACTTGCAGCTTTTCATCTATTTCTTTACAGATTAGAAAGCCATCATAGGCAGTGAGCTTTAGAGTTTATCTTTGGGTTGATTACGCTCTTGCACATCTAAGTTCAATCCAATGTTAATTTTCAAACAATTTAATTGAGAAGGTACAACACACAATTCCAGAAGATTGCACAATAGGACATAGGCTTTTGTTGCTCTAATATTAAAGTATTTTCACTGGTGAATATAGCTTTAAAAAACAAAATGTTGGGATACTGTAATTCTGAGTCACCCAGAGACACTCAGATTGGATTAAAAGAGGACTTGTATTCATTTCCTATTGCTACTCTGGGAATCTACCACAGATTTAGAGGCTTAAAACAACACAAATCTATTATCTTGTACTTTGGTAGGTCAGAAATCTAAAATGAGTCTCACTGGTGAAAATCAAATTGTCAGCAGGACTGCATTACTCCTGGAGGCTCTAGGGAAGAGTCCTATTTCCTTGCACATTCTGGCTTCTAGAGTCTGCCCACTTTCCTAGGTAATAGCCTCGTATCACTTCAATCTCTGTTTTCATTGTCATAACTCCTTCTCTGACTCTGACTTTCTTGACTTACCCTTTTACATGTAAGGACCCTTGTGATTATATTGGACCCATCCAGATAATTCAGAATTATCTCCTCATCTCAAGAACATTTACTTTATCACATTTGCAAAGTCTCCTTTCTATGTTAGATAGTATATTCACAGATTTGAAGGATTAGGACTTGGTCACCTTTGGGGGCACATTCCACCTACCTCAGGACCCAGCTACATGCTTTCCAATACTTGAAGCAAAACATAGAAGAGATTAAAGTAGATAGAAATGATATTCCATTTAAATATGAACCAAAAAAAAGCATGGGTGTCCTTGTTAATATCTAATAAAATCAGAGTTCAAAGCAAAAACATGTGCAATATCAAAGGTGGTGACCATATGTCACATGTGACATATGTGATGACAATATGTGGTGAAAGGAAGAAAAGATCGAGTGCTAACAGTCAATATATATATCCCCCCAAAGTAAGATAAAGCTATTAATTATAAACCCATGTACATAAGTACATATATGTACAACCAGATTTGGAGATTTAACACATCCTCCAGATTAAAGACAATAAAAAATATGCAAAGATATGGAAGAGTTAAGCTTAACAGATATTTACATAAAAATGCAAATAACGCTGGTATATTATGAACACCAAAGAATATAAATACATTTGACAATGCACTGGGCCATCAAGTAAGCCTTTGAACATTGAAATTATACTCAGTGCATTCTGTGACCACAGTATCATTAGGGTAGCAATTAATAAAAGGACATCTGTAAAATTCTAATACATATATATAATATATTATATACATATTATATATATATGTTAAACACTTGATCTTTGATAAGTACTAGGGATCTAATGTACACCATGACTATAGTTAACAGCACTGTATGATACATATGAAACATGTTAAGAGATAAAACCTGAGTTCTCATCACAAGGAAAAAAATATTCTTTTCTTTTTTTGCTTTTTCTTTTTATTATATTTATATGAGATGATAGATGCTAACTAAACTTATTGTGGTCATCATTTTACCAAATATATAAGTCAAACCCTTATGCTGTACACCTTAAATTTATACAGTGATGAACGTCAATTACATCTCATTAAAACTGGAAAAAAAACACATCTTTTTCAGAGAATACTCCAAATTATTTTAGACCATAAAGGATACTGAGTAAATGCATTTTGAAGAAAAATGAATATCATCTCAATAAAAAGTTTGTTTTTGAATAATCTATATATTTTGATGAATCTTGCTCTTAGCACTAACTTCTAGCAAATATATGGTTTGCCCAAGGATTCTCTCCCCTCCCACATTATGTGTCAGGAGCAGGATGGCATGTGGGTCACTGCAGTGGGATCTTGGTGTTTTTTACCTGCAACTTGTATCCTTTAGGCTTTCAGAAATTAATCACTAATAGAAATTATTCCAAGGAAGGTGAAAATAAAAGATGCTTATTTCTGTCTTCTGTTTGGAAGGAAAATATTCCAGAAGGAAAAATGAAAGGAAACCACAAATAATTATTAAAGGAAAAGAAAGGAGCTGATGATTCACAGTTTATGGGAGATTCTCAACACAACTTTTATATTCAACTTTCATAACTGTCAGAGGGATTCACACACACACATGAACTTACAGGTAAAATGTGACATCTTTGCTTGGACGAATCACAAAGAAATTTCTGCTGCATTTCTGAATCCTGAGTCAATGTATAGAAGGGAGAAAACCCACTGACCACCAAGTCCCCTTCCTTGTAGACACTGAGCCTTATGTAATCAAAGACGTCCAAATAACTCATCATGCACATGGAATGTGGAAATTTCCCAAGGAGGGGCAGAAGAAGTAGAAAGAACATCTCAGCTGACTCACCAGTTTGAGGCAAGGCCTCTAGTCAGTTGTGACTGGGGGAGCAGAGCTGGAAGGAGACCTGCAGTGTAGCCCTCTGCAGGGAAATTTTACTCCTGTGCAGGGTACACGTGTCTAAAAGTGCTCTGCCATTCAAGACCATGGAAAGAAGATCTGTTATTGATCAGAACTAGGGCATTTTCAGAAGTGATATATACTGGCTCAGACCTTCCTTCAATGTCCTGTGGATCAGAATTGCTTCTGGTCTCTTCTCTCTGTCACTCCCCCAGTCCAGGCCTAATTAGTCACTGGTCTCATAAAGGAGCTCTGGGGTCCCCGTGGCCCTGGGTCTCTGCACCTGTCACTTTCTGCCTTGGTAAGGACAAAGGTGAAAAATCTGTTTGGGTAACATCTTCCACTGCAGGTGCCAGAGATATCATCAGGGCTGGGGGTCATCAAGGCTCTGGGAACTACTCCATCCTGAGATGATTAGATTTTTTCTTTCCCAGGCAAACATTCTGTTTCTTGTAATTGACTGAGACGTGTTGCATCCAGCAAAACACAGTATCAGAAAGAGCTGGTATTGCAATCAGCAAAAACAGCCCAGCATGATTCCTGTGATACCCAAGGAGGAGGTCATTGACCATGCCTTGGGTAACCCTCAAGGGTACTTTACAGCCTATATCGCCAACCTCACCCTTAGGTCTATTTGACCATTGTCTGAAGAACTGCTCAGTTCAGGGAATAGATATCCATTTTCCAGTTCATATCAGTTTGGCATGAGATAAAGTCTAAAATCACATATATTTACACCTAACCTATTCCTTAGACCTACGTCCTATGCCAGGACTCCAGCACTTAGTTACTACATGTGCCAGTATCTTCCATTTAAAGTCAGTCTCTCCTAAACCCAAAGTATCTCTCAACAGATATTTTGCCATTTCTCTGCTAATCTTCATGGCAAATATTTGCAAGGATTGCTAGTATACTAATATTCCTCTTTCTCTAGTCCCATTCTTTTCAACCAACTTCAATCAGGTCTGTCCAAGTATGTCACTCAATCTGCTCTTCTCAAGGACATCAGCAGCTTCTATGAGGCCCAAATCAGTGGTCATTTTTTACCCCTATTTTACTTCACCACACAGCATCATTTGACCCGGCTGACTGCTCTATCCTTAGGACACTACTTTCTAAGTGTTTTCATTTTTCTAAGTTCTCCATATTGTTCCTACCTCATGTGTAACTCTCTCCTGATCTCCTGTACTGTAGCCTCTTTATTTTATTCACCTTTAAATGCTTGATATTTTTTTGCATGGATCTTGTGTTTGCTCCATTTAAGAGTATTTTTATTCCACCTCCAACAATGAATATATTTGCTATATTCTAAAGTTTTGTTGTTTTACCTTCTACTTTTAGATCTAAAATCCACTGTGAATTGATTTTTATGTACGTTGCAAAGTAGGAGTTAAGATTCATTTTTGAATAAAAACATCCAACTAGTGGAGCACTACTGATTAAAAAGACAGTCCTCTGTCTACTTCTCTGCAGTGGTGTCTTTGACATAAATCAGAGTTCCATATGTCAGCATGTCTGTTTATGGACTCTATGCTCAGTTCCATATTTTGTATCACAATGCCAGGCAGTGTTAATTACTGTAGCTTTATGGTAAGTCTTGATATCTGGCAGTGTATATCCTCCAAAATACTTCTTCCTTAAAGAACACCTTGGAAATTCTTGATCCTCTTCATTTCCTTATAAATTTTATCATCAGATTATCAGTTTCTACCTATCATCCTGCCAAGATTTTGATTGAGATTATTTGGAATCTATAAATCAATGAGGGACAATGTCCTTAAATAAGTGATCCTAGCAATGCATGATGTTGGTATTTCTCTCCATTTATTTATATTTTCTTTAATTTCTCAGAAGCATTTGGTACTTTTATTTGGAGAGGCCTTGCACATCTCTTTAGATTTAATTCTATTTCACAGTAGTAAATGTTGTTGATCCAGCCCTTGTCATTGTATGACACATGTCTCTAATCTTCTTTATTCTGTAATTTCTATTTGCTTTTCTTTCTGCTTCAGTTTTGAGTATGTTTTATTTTCTCAAATTTTTAGCCTCTCATCTGCTATTAAATTCATAAATCAGTATATGTTGGCTCAGTGCTCCCCTCAAAGTCACTATGAATCAGAGTAGCATTTTATAAATGCTCCAAGTTTCTTTGAAAGCAAAGTGTATTCTCTTACGTTTGGTTATAGAATACAGGCCCAGTAACTCAAGCTAATTTTGTTTTTGGATATAGTATTACATTCAGATTTTTCCCTCAAACTTATTTAGTGATAGAGGTGTATTGAAGTCTTCTACTACGGGTATAGATCAACAAATTATTTTTTGTTATTCTGTCATTTTTTCTTTATATATTTGGATGTAATGTAAATAAGTACATACAGGATTAGGTCTTTTCTTGTGAATTGTTCCTTTATATAATGTGGCCTTATTTTTTCATAGCAAAGTATTTCAGTACATTAATAAATGATCAAACATTTCTTCTGATAGACCAGGCACTCTTCCAAATGCCTTATGAATATTAACTTAGGGAGTGCTAAATATAAACTTAAGAAGTGTGTACTAGTATCATCCCCACTTTAGATATGAGAAAACTGGCATGTCACTTGCCTGAGCTCTCTGGCTAGCAAGTGGTAGAGCCCGGATTTGAGCCCAGTGTCTCTGAGTGGCATAAGTGGTGGACCATCATGGAGACAGTAGTATATTTTCTAGATTCTTCTTTCAGGACTGTCACTCGCTCTTGTAGCTGCAGAAAGTCTTCTAAGAGCTCATCCTGCCAACCTCTCTGGGAATTTCCTTGGGCCAAAGGAAAGTGCCACACCTAAGATTATGACCACTCCCAATGGCAGCCCACTTCCAATGACTGGTTCACGGGGGGATACAAAGGCCCAATTCCTCTGCCTCAATTTGAGAAAGCCCTGAAGGGCCACCTCAGCTCCAGAGCTCCCACTGGGATAAACTCTTGTCTCCGTTTTTAACTTATCATAGTTCAACCTCTTCTTCTGCCAATCTCAGTTCTCTTCTTTACAGATGGTTACCTCAAGCAAGTAACAAACTTTTTATGCCAAAGTTTATTCATCTGTATAATGTGAACCATGAGAGTGCCTACTTCACAGACTTGTATTAAATATTCAATCAGCTACAATATGTAAAGCATTTATGAGACTCCCAGCATATAGGAAACATTATATATTACATCTTTTATTGTGAATTAATTTAAATCCATTGTAGGATTATACTGAGAAAAATGAGCCACACACAAAAAAGAGTAAATATTGTATGATTCTATTTGTATGAGTTACAAGAACAGTCAAAAAATTATCTGAAATAGGAAAAATAATCAGAACAGTGGTTGCATCTAAACTCAGATTGTGGAGAAGGGGTGAGGCAGGAGCAAGGATTGACCGAGAAGGGACATGAAGGAACTTTATGGGGTGAGGAGAACGTTCTATATCTTGAAAAGAGTATGCATTACATAGGTGTATGCATTTGTCAAAATGCATTAAGTTCTACACCTAAGATCTATGAGTTGTGCTATATTTAACATATACCTCAATTTAAATCAGATTCATTTTCCTAAGTGAAAGAAGCCAGAGACAAAAAGCCATTTATTGTATATTCCATAGTACGCCATTTGGGGAAAAGCAAAATTGTAGTGAAGGACAACAAATCAATGTTTCTTGGGGCAAAGAATAAGAAATGGGGACGACTACAAAAGGGCAGCAGAAAGGAATTTGGGAGTGATGGAATTGTCCTATCAAGACTGTTCATGTGTGTATCATGTTCGATCACGACTATGTTGATGGATATACAACTCTATGCATTTGCCAAGACCCATAGAACTGTACACCTCAGAGTGGATATTACTGTAGGTTAAAAACTTTAATACACCAGGTAGTGAAGGGAACATAAGATGGAAAACAAGCTATAACAAATGAATCTAAATGTTGTGGAAAAGGAATAACACAGCCACAATGAAAGCTATGAAAAGGAAACCAAATTTACTTTGGAAAACTAGGTTTTACCAGATCCTGTAAACCTGGATCAAAAGAAGTGACCAGAAATCATGTACTCTAGTTCATACATAATGTTTCTCAGAATGGTATGGGTTAGCAATTCTGAAACTAGTTTATGCATATACTAGATTTGAAAAACTAAGTAAATATATTGTAGACGATGAGAACCAGTGTATCACAGTCAAAGAAAGATGTTATAAACAAGGAAAGAGAGAAGGCTAGCTCTTATTCCACTCCAACTGAGGCGTTTGGTTGGAATAAGAGCTACCGTTATCAATTCCTGCTTTTCACGGATGGATGGGTAGATAAAGAGAGAGAGAGAGAGAGATAATGTGTGTATGTAGAGGATAGTATAGATTCATATCTTTCCAAGCTCTGTCAGCTCAGAAGACATAGAAGAACGACATTCCAGTAATAATGAGAATACCTATCAACCACCCAGAAATTGGTTTCTAAGATACTATTCTAAAGAAACGGAAGAAACCAGGGCTCTCTGGAGGAATAGTGGATTCCAGGGCTATGGTAGAGGAAATACAACCTGATCCTGAAATATCACTGAAGGATATTCTAGTGGAAAATAAAGATTCACAAAAAGAAGCCCCTAGAATCTGCTTAAAAATCCCCCCTCAGCTCTTTGAATAGCACCTAATTTGTGCATGTGCAGGGAATGAATTTAGGAGACTTAGAAGAGAAAAGCCACTGAAAACTGAATATTGTGCAGAAATTTCGGAGATCACACATGCCAGGATTTGAAGGTTGGTTTTTGGAGTCATCTGGAGTGGAATGAACTTGATAAAAAAAAAAAAAAAAGAAGGCCTGGCTTTCAATTATGACCCTAGAAATGTCACAGCCTGAGAGTCAGTGCCACACACTAACAGTAAGATCTACATCTCGGGAGTCAGTGCAAAACTGAAATAAATATGTCATCTTAGGTTCTCCTTCAGAGGCTCAGCGTGATCCATTCGTACTGGAAACCAAATCTTTAGAGGAAGGAAACATGATTAAGAGCTTCTACAAGGTATTGTTCACAAGATCCAGCACACAATAAAAGATTAATAGACATGCAGAGCAGCATGAAAATGCTCTCAATTATGAACATATAAATCAGTAGAAGCAGACCCAGAGACAATCCAGATACCGGAGTTAGCAGAGAAGGATTTCAAAATAACTATGAATGAAAGAAACATGGACAATTGTAGAAAATGAAAGACAAACTAGAAATCTTTAAAACAACCAAAGGAAAAGGACATGTTTCATTCAAAAGAGCAATAAGAAGTCTGGTAACTTTTCAAAAGAAACTGTGGAAGCAAGAAGACATGAATGACATCTGACAGCTAAAGGGTTGAATGGGAGGGAAAAAAAAAACCCTGCCTATTTAACATTCTTTGATTTAAGAAAAATATTCTTCAAAAATGTAGACAATTTAAAGATATTTTCCAAAGGCAGTTTCAAAAAACAAGCTAAAACAATTAAACAACAGCAGAACTGAAATTCAAGAAACTCTAAAGAGAGTTTTCAGGCTGAAGGAAAACAATTACACCCAAAGACACATAATGTTAGGAATGATCATCGGCAGGAAACAAAATGTAAGTTTTTATAATAAATATTGACTTACTAAAACAATCCTGTATACTTTTACAACTTTTACGTAAGTCTAAACATTTTCAAAATAAAATGTGTTTAAAAACACGTTGAACTGATACCCGAAAACTAGCGATGATGGAATCCCTTCCAAGGCAATCCCCACTCCACCCCCCAAGACGAGAGATTATGGAGCCCCAGCAAATGGTGCTCACAATCTTCATCCAACAGCAGATGTGACAGAAGCCCTAGCGAGACACCACCAGTTCCTTCCAAAACTAGAGGCAACCGGAACTCAGATAACATCTGTCATCCGCAAACACAAATGCTGGGGCCTGAGCAAGCAAGACCTACATCCCCTCAAAACTAGAAATTATGAGACTCCAGCAAGAACCCCCTAGTAACTTCCAATTCTAGAAATGACAGCAGCCCCATAAGTCACATACTTACCTGCTCCTTGTCTTGACATGAGTACAGCCATGTTTGGCCGCTCCATTGACCTACAGCCACCAGCACAAAAAGAAATATAAAAGCTGCTTTCTGTGTGGTGGGAACTGGCCTTTTCCCGGGAACTGGCCTTTCTCTCACCGAGGAAGTTGCAAGTTGTAACATTTCAAGGCTCTTGGAGCATCGTAGTACGAGATGGACTGGCCATCTGTGCCGGGCTAGGACGATAACCAAAGAGAACAATGCACGTACACAACTACTGGGCTGGGACATTAGCCAGGGGGCTCAGTGCACGTACGCCACTGATAACCATTTGTGCATGGAAACACTAAATGCTTGCTCTGCAAACTCTGTAATTGGTTACTCTGAAAACTACTGATGGTATAAAAACTGCTGGAAACTGAGACCAAGTGAGAGTTCCACCTGTGGAAGGGACACCTTGCCCAGGACGTGTGATCCTTGCCCAGCCGCGTCGATTGACAGAGCTCTCCCGGCAGTGGGGCGTGGATGTTGTGAGTAACTGATTTGATGTGAAGTAATTGATTTGATATGAAGTAATTGATTTGGTGTGTTCTCTTTACGGTTAACCTGGTGTTTCTCTTTCTGGTTGATTTGTGTCATTTCTCTTCAGCCGATGTGGGTGTTTTCCCTTTCCAGTCGGGCTGATGTTTTTTCCCTCTTAATATTTGACCTATTTGGATCTGTTTGCAGACTATCACCTTTACTATCCTCTATATAATAAAATATACCTTCGGTCCATTTGTTTGGAGTGGAAAGTGTCTTTTACGTCTCCGATCGAATCCCCGAACCTCTCGTAACACTCCTCAACACTAGAAAATGGGAAGCCACAGCCCAGTGACCCACCCAGTCTATGCCAACAATATCGACAAGGGCAGACCCAGAAAGAGAGACTTCTGATCTCCCCCAACACTAGAAGAAAGGAGTTCTATAAAGACCCCTCCAGAGCCCCCTGACTAAAGATAAGTCGAATCTCATGCAATTATCCCAATCCTCTCCCTGAATTAGAGACAATGGCCCTCCATCCAGTGACCGCTCCATGTCACCGCAACACTTGAGAAGTGTGAGCCCCATACAAGCAGTGGTCCTCCAGCGTCCAAGCACCAGAGTGGAACCGCACTCTCATACCTCCCAGTTATCCCCAACATCACGAGGACACCATCAAATGATCTAAGCTTCAGCAAGTGATCTTCTATATTCCTGCAAGATTAGAGATGTTGGAAACCCCAAAAAGCATCTTAAAACCCCCTATACACCAAGAAGAAGGGAGCCCCAACAAATACCACACCATTTTAACCAACACAAACGCCAGTTTGCCTCTTTACTCCTCAGACTAGATATGAGTATACCCAGCGAAGAGTAACCCAGTGTCCCCGCCCAGAAAAGAAATGACCAGAGTCTCCCTAGGCAACACACCAGGCTCTCCAATGTAAGTGTCAAACAGATCCCAGCTGCCAGCTCGTCAGCGTCCTCTTGCTATGTAGATGTCTCTGTCCCCAACTGTAGTGGAGAGATGGAGCCCCATCTAATATCCCCTGCCCTGGGGAATGTTGAGGACCCAGTCTCAGAATAAGGAACACAGCAGTTGTCCTTACAAGCCACCAAACACCCCCAAGCTCCCCTTCTACAGAAGGTGACAGGAGCCCAGGAAGCAGACTTTCCCCCACCATTTTCTACTCCAGCAAACCCCTCTTATCTGTTGCACATCCTGCTGACCATTAGAATATCCTTTACTGCTTAAAGAGTCACTAGGAGCCAAGGAAGGCTGGAGCTGGGGGAGAGGCTGAGAATGATAGAGAAGGGAGAGGAGCAAGAGTAAGGGAAAGATGAGACTTTCCATGTTGGCCCAAACACAGCCATGAATTCCAGAGGGCCCAATCAGCTCCAATCAAACCAGGTTCTCAGGGGTGAGCTGGAGCAGAAGAAAAGGAATTCTAGATTGATGAGGATAGATCGCCTGGAGGAAAGGTGGGTGTGTAGGCTAGCAGCCAACATAGCCACCTATGCTACTTTCCACCTGTATTTAGGCCCTGTGCAGTCTCCTCTCACATCCGATTAGCTGTGAATTGTCATGAACACAAATGATCAATACAGTGCTGCAGAAATGACAGTGTCTCACATCTGAGGCTACATCATAAAACACACTGAAGCTTCCTCCTTGGTCTCGTCGATTGCTCCCTCTCTAGGGGAAGCCATCCACCATGCCATGAGGACGCTCAAGTAGCCCCGTGGAGAGGTCCACGTGGAGAGGAATCAACTTGTTAGCACCAATTGCTCACCATTCAGTGAGCCACCTGGGAAGCTCATCCAACTTCAGTCAAATTTTGAACTTCAATGACTATGTATGCTAGCATGTTTAGGAGTTAAGTCTACTGCTGTCTGCAACCTACTTGAATATGCATTAAACAGAGATGGATTCTTGGGTCATAAATGGATGGAGGTGGCAAAGTAAATATAGTAAATTGTAACTGATGGAATGTAGGTGTGGGCTGTCTTCATTAATACTGCCATAGGAAAGTACCACAGACCGGGTGGCTTAAACAGCAGAAACTTTCTTTCTCATAATTCTGGAGGCTGGAAGTCCAAGATCAAGGTGCCTGCAGGATTGGTATCTCCTGAGTCCTCTCTCGTTTTCTTCCAGATGACCATCCTCCTGCTGCCTCTTCACGTGGTCATCCCTCTGTGCATCTGTGCCCCTGGCATCTCTTGGTCTATATGTCCTAATCTCCTCTTATAAGGACAGTGATCAGATTGGATTAGTGTCCACCCTATTGGCCCTATTTTATCTCAGTTGCTTTCTTTTAAGTCACAGCATCCAAATAAAAGCACAATAAGAGGTACTAGGGATTAGCGGTTCAACACATGATTGTTGCGGGGACAGAATTCTGTCCATAACTTGACTATTCAACTCTTTCAAATTATCTCCATGCCTGAACATTTTTCCTAAGAAAGTGGGTGCATGTGATGTTCTAAGGCAGGAAAGAAAAAATGAATTGTTAACAAAAAAATTAAGTTGGAACCCCCAGTTGTTCTGTGGAATAGGGATTATCATCGATTTAATATAAATATTAAAGCTATGAAAGTCCTAGAAAAAAATCAAGGGATAAGTATTTTATATAGACTCTCAGAGAAAAGATGGTCTTTTAAAAGTATAACATAAAACAAGAAACGAACTTAACATGTTTGATTTCCTTTAAAAAATCTGCATGGCAGTCGTTGCATGGCAGCACCGACTAGAGGCAAAGACAAAAAAAAAGAAAAGAGGAGAATGTTGGCAACTCATCACAAAAATCTAATTTATTAACATTAAGGAACACTTTCCAACCAAAAACGAACAAGAATCCGTTGGAGAAATGGACCAATTACAAAGAACAGTTCACAGGAAACACAGAATGCTCTCAGTATAAGAGATAATTCTCAACTTCACCCACCAAAGGAAAAATACAAAGTAAAACACCATGATTCTTGTTTTTATTTATCAGATTAGGAACCTTTACTGTTTGTTTAATATGTTGATCTATTAGGATGTAAAGAAAGTGGCACTCTCATACCACAGTGAAGAGGGGGTGAATTTGAACAACCTCCGCCCCCGGACATGAGGACCTTGACAGTCAGAGAGAGCCCAGCTGAGCCCAGGACTTGGCGGGAAAGAGCCGAACTGTGGCAGTGAACTCGGAGAAAGCCGAAACCAGACGGAGAGAGACGAACCCGATTACTGAGCCAAGGAGCGGCGGGGAGAGGCGGAGGGAGCACAGGCAGGCGGAAAGAGCCGAAGAGAAATGGAAAGAGCCGAAGATGTGAAGACACAGCGGAGGCCAGGCGGAAGGGCCCTAAGCCTGGTTGGAGGAGCAAAGCCCAGCCGAAAAGCGGCGAGAAGTGGCGGAGAGAGCCGAGCCCAGGGGCCGCTGAGAAGAGCTGAGAGGTCGTGGGCGGCGGACAGAGGACAGGCTGGCTGCGCCGCAGAAGGAAGCGGAGGCGAGGACGGCGGAGAATGAAGGCTACAGCGCTGGATGGGAGCCCGGAGCCTCCCACGCGCCCGAGCTGCCCCAAGTGCCCCGCCGGCGGGTCGTCGACCCGGTCCCTGCTGCCCTCCTCCCCGCTCCTCCGGCCCCGCCGCCGCCCACGGCGCGGGGCTGTCTGGCCAGACACTGGCGTGTCCTCCGCCCAGGACGAGGACGCGCGTGTCCCCACGGCTGGATCCTCCAGATGTGATGGCTGCATGGAGTCTGGTGCCGATGTCCGCTGCAGGGACTGACCCTGGGGGTGCAGAGTCTGACCCGCACTGAGCCCGGTACCCAGCCCGTGGGGAAGGCCGCTGGGGGGCAGTGACCACGCTGGCTGACCAGAGATCTGGGAAGAGGCTCCCATCCTAGACCGAGGCTGGAATGCGAACTGTGGGCCACTCCTGACCTTCTCCCCACTTCCAACACCAGCGCCAGGCTCTCATTCAGGGCTCTTGATTGTGTCCAGCAGAGGATTTTTAGAGCGATCGCTCACGGAGCCTCTGGGAGGACAAGGACGGGCTGGAGCCCCACTCAGGCTGCTTCTATTAGCTGTTGTCCAAATCCATTGTCATCAGAGCATTGCTCCCACCACCTGGTTCAGAGTCTGTGTGGATGCTTCTGATCCACAAAACTGTTACACTGGCTGCAGTGTGGAGGCTGCAAATGGACGTATCTGGCATTTTCTGCTTTTGAATCAGGAAGCTGGTGTTGTCTCCCCCCAGGATCACAAAGTGAGGGAAGCCAACAAACCTAGGATAGGGGTTCAGTGGCTGAGAAACCAAGAAGGATGACAGATGTCTACTAGGAGGCCCTGTACTTGACGTTTTTTAAGAGGAATAACTGGAGACCACATGTGTCAACAACCTTGGGAATTTCCACTCTAATTGTTTATGTTAAAGTTGCTGCAGCTGGAAAGCATGTATTGGACTTGGCAGTCTTCAGCGAGGTGGCCACTACTGGTCCCAACCTCTGCCTTTTAGGGCCCTTGCTAAAGGCTCCACCAATGTTTACATTGAGGAGACCTGGTGCCTAAGCAGACCTGAGCTGACTGGATGGCAGTGAATACAAAGGGTGATGGGAGACATTGATGTTAGGCCACTGAAGGTGAGAGCGTGACCAGCAAAAGGTGGACCAGAGTAACCCAAATATCATCATCTGATGAATGTATAAACACAATGTGATCCGTATCTCTGTACATTGTATGTTCTTCAGCCATAAAGATATGAAGGACACGTGCTACCCCATGGATGCACCTTGAAGACCATCTGCTAATTGAAAGCATCTAGTCAAAGAAGACCACTTATTATATGATTCCATTTACATGAAATGTCAAATATGGGCAAATCTGTACAGACAGGAAGTAAATTTGTGGTTGTTTAAGGTTGGGGGTGGGAGAAGGAGGTGCATGGGTAATACTCAATTATTTCTATTTGGTTCTTATTACAATTTCTATTTATTGATATTCTGTGTGAATTGAGACATCATTCTCTTTATTTTCGTTGGTCCTTTGTCCCTACTTTCCATTAGCCATTTGAGCGTATATAAGAGAGTTGTTTTAAAGTCTTTGTCTCATGAGTCCAATGCCTGGGTGTCCTCAGGAAAAACTTATGTCAGTTTCCATTTTATTCATATGAACCGGCTATACTTTCCTCCAGCTTCATATCATTTGTAATTTTGTAGTGGTAACTGGACATTTTGTGTACTAGAATGTGGTCGTTGTGAGAATCAGATTCTTCTCTCTCTCCAGGTTTTGCTGTTGTGGCTTTTTAGGAGCTGCAATAATCCTTTTGTTTAGTGATTTTCAAAGTATTTTTGCAAAGACTATGTTCTTTGATGTGTGTGGTCACTGAAATCTCTTTTCAGTTGTCTTAACAATCAGCAAGTGACCTGACAGAGATTTTTTTAAATGCAAGGATCCAAAAGAACACATTTTAACAAAAGAAAAACTTAAAATATCTCCAGTCTTTTTTTTTTTGTGAGGAAGATCAGCCCTGAGCTAATATCCATTGCCAATCCTCCTCTTTTTTTTTTTTTTTTGCTGAGAAAGACTGACCCTGGGCTAACATCCATGCCCATCTTCCTCTACTTTATATGGAACGCCATCACAGCATGGCTTGACAAGCGATGCATTGGTGTGCACCCGGGATCTGACCCTGCGAACCCTGAGCAGCCAAAGCAGAGCGTGTGCACTTAACTGCTTGCGCCACTGGGCCGGCCCCAAAATATCTCCAGTCTTTGCAGCTGGGCCCCCTGTAGCTCTTCCTTAGAATTTACCCCCTAACTGCATGAAACCCACATATCTGCCAGAGATGAAAGCTCAGGTCTTCTTAGTTCTTCTCTGAGCACCCGTCCATCCTGGGCATGCACATTGCACTCCAGCTTCCCTGGTAGATGCAGTGGCCATTCTAAGCCTTGATTCCCCAATAAACTTCCTACTCAGATGCCTCTTTTCCAGATTTTTATGTATCACTCCTGCCCCAGCCATCATCCCTCACCCAGACATCTACCAGTAGCATAGACCTTTAAATCTTTCATCAGACAATGACACCACCTGGAAAGTCCCTCCGCCTGAGGGGGAGAAATACTTGTCACCTTCTGCGCTGGTCCCTCAGGGACCAAAAAGACAGATCACTACCACCCAGTCACACAATCACCATATTTGAAGAAGCATGTTAGTATTTGTCATCTGTCATGAGGGAGCCATGCAAGGAATCTTGGCTCCCATCCTCTCACATCCTCCGCTGTACCAGGGTATGGCAGCGGGTAGGCATTAACCAAAAACACCACAGTGCTTTCTTACCCAAATTCAGCCACCTTTTCCTTCATTAATCACTCCTCTGGATGCTGTAAGATTTTTATTATAATTCAGAGTTCTGAAACACTTGATTCTGTCAGTTTTGTCCAACTGAACGGTTGCTTCAGTGGAGAGAATGTTTCTGTGAGCACATTAATTTGCCTTTGTTGTTAACGGAACTTGGGAAATGTTTTGATATGTCACTTTGTCCTTATTCTCCTTCATGTTTATTTTGTTTGGTGGTTGGTTCTCAAAAATTCTTCTTTCATTTCATAGACTTTCTCTTCCATATGAATTTAAGAATCACCAACACGATTTCAAAAAAAGTTATTTTTAAGTTTATTATGTTGAATCAAGTACTTTTGAGGAAAACAACTCCTCCAATATTGTTATTGAAAACAACTCCTCTGATATTGTTACCATTCATATCTGCCTGAGCCAGCTCCCAACCTCAACTTGAGGGTAGAGGATGTAGTCGGTTTAATAACGCCTCCCAAAGATTCAAGTTCACCCAGAACCTCAGAATATGACTTTATTTGCAAACAGGGTCTTTGCAGATGTGATTAAAGATCCGCAGATGAACTCATACTGGATTTAGGGTGGGCCCTCAATTCAATGACTGGTGTCCTAATAAAAGGACAGGACATAGAGACATGGAGGGAAGAAGATCACGTGAAAAACATAGGTATAATTTGGAGATCTGCTGCCACAAGACAGCGAAGCAGGTACCACAAGGAGCTGGAAGAAGTGAGAGAGGATTCTCTGCTGTTGATAAACTGAATCAATTGTAGGGCTCCCCTTTGTTCTCACTCAAACCATCAGATCCTAATAGTACCTTGTCTTAAAAATTCTGATTATCACGTGGCTTATCATATGGATGTCCTGAAGATCATGGACCACGCCCGATGTCATCATTTAAATTTCTCATGTCCACACTTATCACATATGAACACCTTCGTTTTTCAATGTAACTCATTGAAATCATGGTCTACATCTAAGAATTCTTCAAGAATAAATTAAAGGTATGGGAAAGAAAACCCAACTAAAGTTAACTTAAAATAATTTAACAGAATATAAGAGGGAAGAAAACATGCAATGAGGGAAGAAATCAGCTCATGGTAACGAGACTTCAGGAGTAGATTGTGTCCAGGCACTGAGATGCAGCATACAAATGAGGTGACAGCTCTTGTCCTGACCGTCCGCCAAGCCCACCCCTACTCTGCTGTCCTCCCAGGTGGCCTCAGACCCTGTCAGTGGCTCCTACACTGTGACCTCTCTCAGCTCCACTCCCCAGAACTCCAGGTCTGGCAGGTAAGAACCCCATGTATACCCAGCTCTACCTCCTGTTAGATAAAGGGTCCTGTGCCTGGATCCTATTGGACCAGAGAGGGCCATTTGACACCCTCTGTCCCAGGACATCAAACGGTTTGGAATATGCAGATTAGCTCACACTGAAAAATTAGAACAGCCTAATCCTAGGGAGGAGTCAGCCCCGCACCAAAGCTGTGGGCTCCAGGAGGGAGCCATCATTGTGTCAAATCCAGAGGCCATTGTCAGGAGGCACAAGGCACAGCTGTCCACCTCCACTCACTCTCTGCACTTCTGTTTCTCAATCACTATGAACTTCTGAAATAGGCTTCCTTCCCCATGGATGCTAAGACTGCTCTATCAAAGCTCTTCAAGAAAGTCCAGAAAATTCCAGATCCTTCCAAAACTACATCAGTCCTTTTCCATCCTGACCCAGTAAAAGAGTCATACAATCTGACTTCTGTAACTTTACCCATTTTGCCACCAAATATTGTTCATCACATGTTTATTGAATAATTATGGTGTGACCTACTCTGTGAGCAGGTGGACAAGTATCGTTGACTCAGGACATAGTGTCAAGGTGAAGACAGGGAGCCTGCTGCCAAGATTCACTCAGTGCAAAATGCTCCCAAACAACATTTTCCTTGTTAAGAATCTAAGGTGAACTCTATTTGAAAAAAATCACCGAGGTTATTTTAGGTAACAGATAAGGCTGTAACAGGTAGACTAAGGGCTAGTTAAATTATGTGAAAATGGCTTGTATTTGAGTTAGCATTTGGCAAAGATAAGGATACAACTTATGTTAGAACGAGATATAAAAGCAAGCTTAGTAAAGTAAGACTTTTATGGAATCAAATTAATTTAACGTTAAACAACGTTAAGGCTCTTTACAATAGGTATCATCTTTTCCTGATTGCAAGTATTCTAAAAAAATATAACTAAAAATACTAAATGATCCCTTAGGCCAAATTACCTTTAATATACAAGTGAATAAGAATCATCTTAAGCAGAAAGTGCAGTATACAAGGACAAGTAAAGATCTCCTTTCCTGTCACATGAAACCCGATCTTTCACCCACACAACTGTCGACCTTCACATTTATGTCTCTCAAAAGAGTTTAATAAAGTACAATTATAAAACGACTAAGCATCACGGTCCATAGCAAGAAGAGGGGTTGACATTAAATGAGGCGAATGAAACTGGGGACTGTTCATGGGGAACCACTTCCCCAGGGCCACAATTCTTGGTTTCTTCAGCATGACCTTCTCCTATTTTCCATCAGGTCCCAGAACATCGTTCCTGGCTCCTTGCTCTCTCTGCCTCCCTGTCAAACCTGTCTGCCCTCAGGGCCTCAGTCAGTCTTTCCTTTGCTTTTTTCACTTTCTGACTCTATCTCCGGATGTCTACATAAGTTACGGGCTGTGTGTAGAGTGGTTGGGGGAGACTGAGACCCACTCCTGGGATCACCTCTGCCCAGTCTGAAGACTGTGTGGCACTGGGGTTGAGGCTGGTGTTTAGAGACTCAGCACCAACACAGCCCAGGGATTCACCTGAGCCACTGGTGCAATTATGTTTAAGGTATTTGTGATATAGAAAGTACTTAAAATTTCTCCTTCACTGCAGCAGGCCCGGAGTCCCTGCAGTCTCCTGTATGCACAGACTTACTGAGGGTTCTGCAAGGTCTCCTCCCGTTGACTGTACCTGACCTCATTGCCAGGGTGGAAAGTTATCCTTGTAACTGGTCTCTTGATAATGCAGCTGGTGAGTCTTATAGGAAGTACAGACCTTTCACGATGTCTCCACTTGCTCTAGGTTAAATGGACCTGTCTTTTCTTCTCTGAATTCAGCGGCATCATATTTCTTTTGAGCTTCCCCTTTGAAAACAACATGAAATGTGAAATCTGAATGAAATGGTGGATGCAGACTGCCAGCCATGGAGAATGTTCTCACCTCATTTGGATCTTCCATCCTCCTGTATCCTGGAGAAATATCTCTCAAACTGCCCTGTGCATCACAATCATCTGGAGAGTTGTTAAAACACAGATTGCTGGACCTCCACCCAAGGAGCCTTGGGGAGGTCTAAGAATTTGCACTTCTCGTTGTTCCCTGATGATGCTGATGCTGCTGGCACAGGCACCACACACTGAGAACTAGATCCTTGGACATCAAGATGATATGAGTCAAGGGCAGAGAGGACTATGAAAACTAGATGGTCGTGTGCCCAGAGCATAGTAATTTAGTGCCTCATCTCTAATGAAATCACGTTCCTCTCAGCAATTTAATGCTCACTTCACTTGCACACTCAAGTCCCATCTTCACTCAAGTATTCTCCTGTTCATAAGTAAATAACTCTCACATACCATATTCCCATCACACAGTCCTATCCACTGTAAATAACCATTTTTCCTCCCCTGACTCTTCCTCTCTCCTCCTACTCCTCCCTGTTAATCTGGGCTACACCATCTGACTTAACACAATTGACGCTTCTTAGAAGTCAATCCTGCTCTCACATTTGTTCCACTTCCACACCCTCTTCTAGGCCATCGCATCCATTTCCCTGGCTTCAGATACCAGTAATGAACTAGAAATGCCCATAGAGTCAGCACAGATCTGGCTTCAACCCTGAGACCCAAATACCCATCTGCCCACTCACCACATCAGTGATAACTCGATGACTCAGCTTGCAGTTAGCAGGTCCCAAGTTGAACAAACCAGTTCTCCAAATAATCACCCGTATCTCAGGGTCCCCTAATCTCACTTGTTTGTACTGATATCCTGTCTACATCTGAGTGTCATTCTGGACACCCTGCCACTCCACACTTGTACATCAATGAACCATCCGTCCTACCTCCTGAATCCACCTAAAGATTCTTCACATTTGAATAATTCTTGAGCACATTTCATATTTCCTACAAAATGCCATTTCCACAGAGTGGCATTTCCTGATCCAGCCATCAAAATTAATGTCACATTGTCTCTGTTAATTTTTAAAATTTTTAATTGTACGTGTATTATCATCTCTTTCTCTCATAGTGTTTTTCTCACTGAATTGGATACTCCATGAAGTGAAGACTAATGTGGACTGTAATGTTTTACACTACCGTATTCACTCATTGCTGTGCCCTTAGAAGGTACTCAATATATTTATTGAAAGAAATTATTCAAACTCCAATAAATACTTTCTAAAATTTTCAAACAAATTCACTCGACTGAAGTTATACAAGGATATAACATGTTTTGTGGTATACTGCAATAAATTATCACTAATATTGCAAATCCTTTCTGTCTGTAATTTATTTTAAGACTCTAGCCACAATAATCTATTTGAAATGTAAACCTAATCAGTGCATCTTTCCTTTACAATCTCTCATTTCTGTCTTCAGATACTCTTTTTTTCTGTGTGTGTGAGGAAGATCGGCCCTGAGATGACATCTGCCAATCCTCTCTTTTTTTTTTGCTGAGGAAGACTGGCCCTGGGCTAACATCCATGCCCACCTTCCTCTATTTCATATGAGATGCCGCCACAGCATGACTTGACAAGAGGTGCGTTGGTGCACCCCGGGATCCGAACCGGCGAACCCTGGGCTGCCTCAGCAGAGCGCACGCACTTTATTGCTTGCGCCATCAGGCCAGCCCCTCAGATACTTTTTAACAGTGAAGTCATAAATCTCGTTTCATCCCTGTTGTCTTGCCATAATGATTAATACCATCCCTTTCATTCTCCAACATGTCCCAGTTTGGAGGGAAAGTTATTTGATCCTCCCATTTATAGAGCACCTATTATAAGCCAAGTTATGTACTAAAACCCATGATCCAGAATTTAACTTAAAAAGTCACTGCCCCTGTTTATTTTAATCTTAGTGAAAGGGATGAGTTAATAAAGAGACAAATGAATGTGTAATATAGTGTTAGGTATAATTAGATCCTGTAACAAACAGTAAGGGCTACGCAGAGATACAGAGACAGAGGGAGGGATGGAGGAAGAACAGTAAAGAGGGATAAAGGGAAAGAAATTACCTACAATTATTTCATTTATTTATTTATTTTGTGAGGAAGACCAGCCTTGAGGTAACATCCATGCCAATACTCCTCTTTTTTTTGCTGAGGAAGACTTGCCCTGTGCTATCATCTGTGCCCATCTTCCTCAACTTTATATGGGATCCCGCCACAGCTTTGCCTGACAAGTGGTGCCTTAGTGCGTGCCCAGGATCTGAACCCAGGCCGCCAGCAGAGGAGCATGCGCACTTAACCGCTACGGCATGGGGCCACCCACCTACAATTATTGATGATGAAGAGATTATGGAAGGACTAACTGATAAGGTGATATTTGAGCACAGAACTGAATATTTTTTAAAAAATACCAATCACATTGTGGGTAAAAAATTTTCCAGAGATGGGAACAATGTGAAAGGTGCAGGGCTGAATACTAATTCCACTTCCCAGTGATTTTGTTGGTTAAAACAAAACAAAACCAATGTCTGGCCTATTAACCCAAGAAAGCTCCCTCTACAGAAAAGTACAATACATTGAACATTACCTAACAAACATTAACACCTAAGAAACAACTTTCAGTAAGGTTTGTTCTTGTTTTAAGAGCTACTGCCTGCTCACTTAAAGAGGTTTCACAGAAGGACAAAGTGTAGAAATGGACATTCTTGCCGTCCATATGGATTCCACGCTTACCAGAATAGGCTGGCTTGGAAAACAGAACAATGCAGGTTCCTCCATGGCTGCAAAGTTGTCCTGCTGACCCCACTCCTGATGCGCAGACAGCCTGTGGATTGCTGGGAAATGCAGGGACTTCTGCCTCTGATTCCCCTTTTATGGAGGAAGGGAGTGGATAATCCAATCAATGGATGATCCAGAGGAGACATCCCGTCTCTTATCAATGGGATTTGAGAGATTCCTAAAGATTTATACCCAAACACATAAATGTTGGATTATTGACACTGTCAGATACTGTTGGTAGATGAAAAAATTTAATACAATTGTGTGGGGAGGTGGTATTTGCAGTTTCTATCAATATTTTAATGTTTCCTTTTTCTTCCACTATGGATACCTTCTGTAAAATTAGAAATGGAAGTGTATATGCACAGAATGTCCATACAACTTATGTTTTAATAGGAAAAAATAGAGACTGTGTAAACGTTTATCAATAAAAGAATGTCCAAAATTTTTATTAAAAAGTCTCTAGAAAATAGCACACAGTCATTAAAAAGAAATTAGTATTTTGTGCATTAACATCTCAGGTAATTTCCAGTAAACTTGTAATTATTTCAACAATCTTACTCTTTCTCTTCCCTTCGACTTGTATAATTAATGTTCCTTTACTCTCTCTACTTCACTGATGTTGATTTAACTCTTTTATTATTCCATTAATTCCTCTATAAACTTATTAGTTGAAATCATATAGAAATCTTTGTTTAATTACACTAATGGTTAAATCCTGAATCCTAAATAAAGTCTAATATGAATAATTACTTTTACCATCTCCCCCAAATGCTAATACCTTCAACACTTTCAATTCTATTTTTAACCTTCCTGACATTTGTATTACTGTTTTCATGTATTTTATTCTACATATATTTTAATCTCCATGAGAGATTTCTAGAATTACTTCACAAAATAAAATTCATTTATATTTATTTATAAATTATCCTTTCCTTTCCTCTTCAGTCCTTCCTGCATTCCTGGTTTTCAACCTGGGATCATATTCCTTTGGATGTGATAACTCACTGCAGTATTTTGTCTAATTCAAGGCTACTAACAATGAAAAGTTTCACTTTAAGTTTTTCTAGAACATTGTAATTTGGGGCACTATTGCTGCTGGGTGTAGAATTCTGGTTTGACATGAGATTTCTTTTAGCATTTTAAAAATGCTGCTCTGTTGATGTCTATCTTATTTTCTTTATGGGTAGAAATCACCAATTGGCCTTTTTCTTGCTTATTTGGTCTCTCTAGTCCCTAAAATCCTTTACATTAACTTTGGATTTTAGACCATAGTTTATTTCATTAATATTTCCTGTATATGCACTCTGCTTAGGGAATCTTGAATTAATTGAACCTATGGATTGATGTCTTTCATCAACTGGGAACATGCTTGTGTATTTTCACTTCTGATATCAATTCCTCCCCACGTTCTCTCTACTGCCCTTTTAATCACACCCCATGTTTCTTCTAATCTTACCCTGAATTTTCCAATGTCATTGACCCTATGGTTTTCTTGAGAGATTTGCTCTTGAACTGTCTTCCACTTTAGTAAACTAGCCTTTTGCTGGACTCAATTCCTTCTTAATTACTTAAATTCTTAATTTCAATTCTAACATAAACACAATATATAACTTAAATTTTTTTAAAAAAGAGATAGCAGAGCAGTTTGACAATAAGGAGAAAATGATTTCCTTTTGATACAATAAAACTTAAATAGATGGGAGAAAATTATATATTGGATCATATTAAGATATATGAAGAGCCAGTATTCATTGAAATTCACCAGTAAGACAGAGTGGGTGGAAAACCTGAATATCTAGTTCTTTGTACTGATGTGGACTACATTTTGAAATGATAATATTTAGATTTCTTGGGTTTAATAAAAATGTTATAAAATCCAGTTTCATCTGTTTGTATTTACTTCTTTAACATGTGTTCTGGAAAATTTAAATGACATAGGTCACGTTGTGATGTCTCTGTTGCTCTTGTTTGGATAGAGCCATGATGTGATGGTTAACTTTAGCTGTCAACTTGACTACACTCAGGGATCCCCAGAAAGACTGTGAAGCATTATTTCTGGGTGTGCCTGTGAGGATGTTTCTGGAAGAGATTAGCATTTGATTCCATAGTCTACATAAACAAACCCACCCTCACTAGTGTGTGTGGGTATCATCTAATCTGTTGAGGGCTCACTAGAACAAAAAGCAAAGAAATGCTGAATCCACTATCTCCTCCTGACCTGGGATGTCCCTCTTTTCCTGCCCGTGGACATCAGATGTCCTGGTTCTAAGGCGTTCAGACTTTGACAGAATTGTATCACTGTTTTTTCTGGTTCTCCAGGTTGCAGATGGCAGATTGTGGAACTTCTCAACCTCCATAACCTTGTGAGCCAATTGCTACAATAAATCTCCACTTCTATATGTTTATATATATTCTATGATTCTATTTCTCTAGAGAATCCTGACTAACACACATGGAAAACAAAGTGTATATTAAGTGCACCTGGAGGAAATTTCCCAAGGCGTAGGTGGCTCCCCCAACCCCCAGGAGGAAGCAGTTCATCCCATCTAGGCAACAGGCATGAGCACGTGCACACACACACACACACAAAAAGACAAGTAATTTGAAAATGTGCTCAAGCTTAAACTCTCAGTCTCTGCCTTATCGTTCATCACAGCAGTGATTTCTACATGGCATGTTATACATACTTTTCCATTTATGATCTCTTTCCTCTCACTAAGACTAAATCAAACAGGGGCAGTCAGTCTGTTTAGTCATTTTGTAGATCACGGGTTTTATACTAGAGCTTTGCATGTAGTAAGTGCTTTACAAATAGAATGACCAAATAGTTTTCCCTCCAAACTGGAACATATCAGGTAATGAAAAGGGTAGTATTAATATTTATGATAAGACAACAGGAGAAATATGTGCTGAAGATAGAAATGGAGGATTTAAAATTTAAGATAAACCGATCACTTTTGCATTTTAAACAGATCATTGTAACTAGAGTCTCGTGATTGTATTACCAGGAGAAAGGATTTGGAATCTTAAGCTACTCTTGCTAATTTATTGCAGTGTACCACTATAAAGGTGGTATATTTGCACAAGAGTAGTTAAGTGGAGGGGCCGGCCCCGTGGCTTAGCAGTTAAGTGCATGCTCTGCTGCTGGTGGCTGTGGTTCGGATCCTGGGTGCACACCAATGCACTGCTTCTCTGGCCATGCTGAGGCCGTGTCCCACATACAGCAACTAGAAGGATGTGCAACTATGACATACAACTCTCTGCTGGGGCTTTGGGGAAAAAAAGGAGGAGGACTGGCAATAGATGTCAACTCAGAGCCAGTCTTCCTCAGCAAAAAGAGGAGGATTAGCATTGATGTTAGCTCAAGGCTGATCTACCTTGGAAAAAAAAAAGAAGATTAGTTAAGTGGATGGATTTAAAATATTTCATGAAGCAAAGTTTTAGTGTTTGAATTTTATATGTATATAAATATAAAATATATATTGTGCACATAATATATGTGAGCCCTTTTTGTGTGCAAAGCCATATGTGAACACTATTGTGGGAAAATTTGGAAAATCCATATTAGTCTTGTCTTCATGGAATATCTAATTTTGTGAGAAAGAACCAAATCTTGAAAGAAATAGATAAAAATGCAAATAGAACTAAAATAGAAAAAAAATCAACAAAGAGGAAATATGAGGTCTTGTAATTTAGGTTACTAGAGCAAGAGAGTGTGTGGAAATGCTAATTTGTAGGAGACCTGAAAGTTGATTAGAAATAAATCAGAAGTGGATAAACTGTAGGTAGATTCAGAAGGGTGGATGGATGGTTCATTGATCTGTGAGTGTGGGGTGGCAGGGTGTCCAGAGTGACACCCAGGGGTAGACAGGTTATTAGCACAAATAAGTGAGTTTGGGGACACTGAGAGAGAAGCAAATTATTTAGGGAAGCGATTTGTTCAACTTGGGACCTGGTCATTGTGAGTTGAGTCATCACTGATGTGGTGAGTGGGCAGGTAGATAAATGGGTCTGGGGATCAGAGTTAGGTCTCTGTTGATTCTTTGGATATGTTTGGCTCATTAGTGGTATTTGAAGCCAGGGAAATGGATGGGGTTGCCCCAGAAGGAGGGTGCAGATGGGGAACAGTTGTCAGAGCAGTGCTGACTTCTGGGAAGCATCAGTCGTTGTGGGGTGGTCATAAAGAGAAGCCAGGAAGTTGCTCAGGAAGTTTAGACAGGCAAGAACAGGACAGTGTAGGGTGGTGAATCCCAAGGACAAATGGTCTTTTAAAAGGACATTGGAGTCCGCAATGTCATGTGCTACTGCAGAGCGTGTCAGATCAATCATGAAAAGTCCCTAGTGGATTAGTAAGAGACACGGCTTGTGAGGTTAACAAGAGAAGCATCTGCAGAACCTGAGTGGGATTGGGTGGGCACTGTGGAAACAGAGACATTGGGATATATGTGAACTTTTCACAATGGATCCCTGGCAGGAGGAGGAGAGGAGGGGTGTGGAGGGTGAGGACTATTAAGAATGCTGGATGAAAGACTGGTTTGTAGATGGTAGAGATTTGTGCATATTTGAAACTTGAGGGATGATTCCAGTAGGGAAGTTATGGAAAGCACAACAAATATTGAGGGCATAATGTCATTGAAATGGAAGGAAAAGATAAAAACCAGATTGGTTTCAGCCAAGAAATCAATTTCTTTGCATATAACAACAGAAAAGGTGTGAGAAATGAATTTCTCATGAGGAATATTTGCAGATCTGATGACTAGAGAGTGAAATAGTTCTTGTCTGGGGGTTAACAATTTATCTGTGAAATATGGACGAGGTCAGAATATAGAGATTTATGGAACTCAAGAAATGGAAAGAATTGAGTAGAGCATTCAGGAAGCATTAGAATAATGCATACAGGTCCATTGGTTGCTGTTGATTCTTTGTTGGGATACACAGACTTCTGGTGCATTCTCTGTTCAGTGCAAGTGTCAACATGGCATGGCAGGTATTTGAAATCATCTAAAGTGTGCAGGGTGGATATGATGGCAATAAAGAATCTGGGAGTATGGTCAGTGGATGATTGAAATGATGGACTGTGGCAACTGAGCTTAATAGACAGGAGTATGAGAAGAAAAGAAAGAGAGGCTTGTGAAGATATTCCTGCTGGAGTAATCTAGTTTATTAAAGAATGATTATTTAGAGTGGATTTCTTTGTGTAAAAACTGGAAATGTGGAAATTTGTGTTGGGAATATGGTGTTTCTGAATTACTGATTTGCGAGCAGGAGAATTTTGGGTGAAGATAGGATCGGGGTGTGGAAGTGAATGACTAGGGATGGAATAGTGAATAATGTCATTAGAGATGAGGCACTAAAAGGAGCTATGGAGTCCTTGGAACTTGTGTGTCCCAATAACAGTGGGCTGTGGGGCACCAGCATGTGTGTATTTGACCATGACAGAGAGAGGAGGAGAGGAACGTCCTGAAGCAAGATGGCGGACGGCAGCTGGTCTGGATTTGACACTGGATAATGACCTTGAGCTTTCTGTCCTTGTCTCACATCAGCTTGATGGTGTCACTGAATCCTGTTCTCCACGTGTGGTCCCTGTACCAGCAGCATCAACATCACCTCTTAGAAATGAAAATTCGCCATTCCTTCCCCAGACCTACTAAGGTTGAGGTCCAGCAATCTGAGTTTTAAAAACCCTCCAATGATTGCGATGCACTGTGGGATGTGAGACACGTCTCCAGGGATAGAAGGAAGGTGGAATATCCACGTGAGCGGAGAACGTTCTCCGTGGATGGTAATCTTCATCCTCCATTTTGTTCAAATTTCACATTTTATTTTGTTTTGAAAATGAAAGATCAAAAGATATGCCCCGACATCGTAGTGGAAACTGTAAGACCATGAAACTAAGCACAATCAGAAAACTGAAGTTCTATGCACCCTGAAGCCTAAGGAGCTGCATATTCCAGAGGCCAGTTACTGCAACATCTTCCCAACCTGGCGGTGAGATCAGAGGCAGTCAGTGGGATGAGACCTTGGAGAAGCCGCAGCAAGTCTGTGGATACAATAGACTGAAGGGACTCCAGGCCTGCAGCAGTGAAGGAGAACTCTTAAGATCTTTGGAGTCACAAATATCTTCGAAACAGTCACACAGGCTGGTCCATGTGAATCCCTGGACCATGTAGGGGCCGAGGGGTCTGCACACCAGCCCTGATCCCACCCAGGCCCACTGTCCATATTGGGCAGAGGTGAGTCCAGGAATGGGTCTGGATCACTCACAGACACTCTGCAGGCAACAGGCATCTTCTAGAGATATCAGGAGACAGACACAGAAAGTGAAGAAAAGCATGCGAGAGACTGTGGTCTCGAGGACAGACGAGATTGCCGGGTAGGCAGACAGAGCAAGGAGCCAAGAAAGGCATCCTGAAAACACAGTGAGGAGAGCAGCTTCAGTGCTGAAGAAAAGGTGAGTGGTGCCGTTGAGAAATTCCGCATGAGACAGGCTTGACTCTCACAGCATCTCTTTGTAACGTCCATCATGATCTTGACCTTTCATGGTAAACCTCAATATTTACTTATTTGAGTATACTTGCTGAGTTTTTTCCTTTTTATATTAAAATTTATAGGACAATTGAAACTGAGGAATTAGTGTTTTGAACATACATTTGTTTTTTTCTAGAACTTACACTCAATGAAGAGATGATACATACTTGAATGAGATTTGTCTTTTAATGTATATTAAATCCGATTCCATACATTTTTATTGTCATTTTGCTTTTTTTTTTTTTTTTTTTTTTTTTTTTGCTGAGAAAGATTCACGGAGATAACATTTGTTGTCAGTCTTCCTCTACTTTCTATGCAGGTCACCGTCACGGCGTGGCTGCTAATGAGTATTGCATGTCTGAGCCTGGTAACTGGACCTGGGCCACCAAAGCACAACATGCCAAACTTAACCCCTCGGCCAGGGGCCAGCACTATGATTTTGCATCTAATTATAACATAAAATCCATCAATCTTTTTCTTCATTGTCACCTGGTCATTCAGACATAGGTGATTTCTATATCATAAATTAAGTATCTCTTCTCTGTTACCTGGCAAATTTGTGTAGTTTTGATTTTGGAATCTAAACAATGAGCATACCCCCTGGGGACATTATGTTCCACTCAGAGAACCTTGCAGCAGGCTCATTGCCTTCCTTCCCACATTAGATCCAGAGTCCTGGAAATGAGTTTGCCTTGCACACAGCACAGAATACATAGGAATTACTCAACAAACATGGGATAAGTGAACAATTGGTGGCATCATCAGGTCATTCACAGAAGCCAGACTGAGAGAGAACTTCCTTAGGTCAGCAAGGAGAAGTATTCCTTTATATTTGTGATGTTTTAATTTGTAACATTGCAATGTGAACACCAAGTATACTACTTTTACCAAAAGTGTGTTCTGAAGGTTTTCAAAAATCTCGAAATCTCAGAGTAGAGATAAATCAATTTCTGTGAACCTGTTACTTGCTTCAAAGATTGTCAACTCGTATACCATCTGACTTTGCTTATCCTCACACCAAGACCGTAAGAATTAACCAGCTGAGATGGCTGAGAGCACATCATTTCAGCTGTAAATATTTCAGTTTCTCTTACAGCTGAGGGACTTTTTGAACACAAACACAATAACGTTATCACATACAAAAATAAAAATGTCATTCGGATAATCAGCTATCTAGTCAGTATCCAAAGTCTCCCAGATTTGTCAAGGTTATTTCTTGGTTTTACATTTTATTTGAGTCAGGATCTTAATGAAACCCTTCTTTTGCAATTGGTTGATCTGTTTCTGAAGTCACTTTTAATCTCTTAGTAGTTCATGCATCTTGGGATTTGGGTGGGATATGAGTGTCTGTGTTTGTGTCTACACGGATGTGTGAATTCTTTCTTTCCAGGATGACAGGGCCCTGGAAAGAAGGGCCTGCTCTCTGGGAACCAGGATTTCTACTCTGCTTCTGGCTGAACTGAAAAGGCCTCCCTGGGTGACACTTGCAGCCTTCAGAATGGATGGGGATAAAGTATCAAGGAAGTCAATACAATGGCCCTTGTCTTACAGGGTGTTTCCAGGGCATGATGTTCAAAATGCTGGGTGGTAACACTTTAGCTCCTGGTCCTGGGGTGGGTTCCTGGGGTGAGCTCTCAGCAGTGTCTGTTCACCACTCACGCGGGGAGCATTTCAGTATTTTAATTGGTAAGGTTGTGTCTGTTGTGTCTGTGGTGTTTAAGATTGGTGATATTCCCCTGCTGGACCCACTTCTATACCTGCCCCTCTCCTGCCTCATCTTTCAAAACTCCCTACAGGAAAGTTTCACATCCCTGTAACACAAATCCACATAACCACAGCACAGACTGGAGAAAAGAACACAGATGTCCCAGGGGCTATGTGCTCTATGCGCTCAGGCCCAATTGTCTCTTTGGGACAAGTCAGCAACAACACGACTGAGTGTGTAAACTAGTGATTGTCTGAGACCATGGACCTCAGAAACACACGGGCCCAGATGTCACCCTGGGGAGAAAGGGACAGTGTGGGTCATTCAGTGGACAGGATTAAGGTCTATTGTCCTGGCAAACCAGAGCTCACCCCTGATCCATCAGGCACAGTCGGGGAGGAATGGCCACAATGTACCTGACAGAGAGGCTGGGGGCCTTCTAGCGAATTTCTGCATAAAGAGAATCATAAAAGGATGTGCGGGGATGCTATAAATCCTAGTTCACAGAGAGCAGTGAGGTTTATGGAACAAAGTCTGATTGTACCTTTAAAAGCTGCATCTTGAATCTTTCCCTCTGGATAAGAAACAAGCAGGAAAAGGACTTCCAAGTGCATGGGGCAGGATCCTAGGAGGATTCCAATCGAGGTGAAGGGTGAACAAGGAGCCCTAGAGGTGGCCTGAGGTGGATGTCCTTTCGGCCCTTAGTCCATCTGCATATGGTCTTCCTCTGGCCTTGTCCCTTCCACAGGCAAACTTTTCTCTTTCTACTTTTTTTCCTCATTTAGTGTAGATGCAAATTGAGAGACTGATTAGAAAATGGCAAGTTCCAATATCTGATCAGAAGAAACCTCAACAAGAGAAGCAAAAAAATTCCTTCTTCCTTGAAAGCTGTAGAAAGACAGCCACTATCCTAGGGAAGGACATGGTCCTGGTAAGTGCTATTTGAAAAACACCCACATTTCAGTGGTTGTTGCTCTGCCTGGGAAAGTCCTTCCAACCTCTACCTCCAGGGAGATCTGAGGGGCTGTCTCTGCTCCTGTCCCAGGCGAACAACACTGAAATGCACCTGTCTTCTGAGGAAGGGGACTTCAGGGTGTCATTCAGTAGCCAGGGAGGAGACTGGTCCTCCCCCCTCCCTTCTGCCACATACAATAAGCTGTAACCATACACGAGTTCTTAATTAAAGGAGGAAAGTGAGATTCTGTGTCTTGTTTACATGAGCATAAGCAGTGAAAGAACCACACCACAACACCCAGGCTGTGACAGAAGCAGGATATAACGTAAGAGTCAAATCTACCATTTACTATTAAAGAAATGATATCGCTCCTCACCAATGGGTTAACAGTCTCTGGGGTGCAGATGTCAGGGAGTTGGAAGGGGTGGGGCCCTCCCCCTGGGGCTTTAGGGGAAACCAGGGAAAGTCTTAGGATGTCCTCCTTCACTCAGGTGGGAAGAGCTGCCCCGGTGCACCGCAAGGGCGCCAGTGTCCCCGCTGCTCAGGAGGAGCTGAACTTGTGGTCTCCAGAAGGTTATGGCTCCTTGCCAAGGGCACGATGGCTGAAGAGAAGAAACAGACTATTTTGGGGTGCCTCCCTGAGATTCACGGCACACCTCCCTGCCCCCCTTCACTCTGATCCAAACCCTGTGCCGAGTGCGCAGTCCATCAACAGCACTCCGTTTGTCCCTGATGCGGGAGGCATCATTTAGCATCACCCATTTCAGAGGAGGCAACCGAGTCCCAGAGAGGAGAGGGGAGCAGACTTTACAGGCCTGGTTAGCAGTGGAGCTGGGATCCAGGCCCATGCTTAGCCCGAAGATATACTGAGCCCCTGGATTCAGTCGCTGCTGGTCCCAACACTCACTAGCCCCTGAACTGGAGGATGGCCAGTTCTTTCTCTTGAAGAGCCGCATTTTGCTCGCCTTCTGGTGTATGTGCTCCAGCCGGCAGGAGAGGCAGTATCTACAGGACGGAGCATCCTGTGAGCTACCAGGAGCCGCACCTCAGGTGTCCCTCCCAGAGCCTGTCAGCAGCTGAGTCCCGGTGCTCCATGGGTCACCATGCATTGAGGTCTGGGGCTGATCAGGGATCCAGGCCACACGCTCTGAAGCCAGCCATCAGAGAGAGTCTGGCCTGCCCTCACCCAACTCCTGTACCCTCACCTCTCATCGACACCCAAATCGCTCTTCAGGCTGCAGGTCATACTTATTTGAAGCCTGCTGGAGCAGCTGGATCCTCCTGATGACTTTGCATTTCTGGGAGGAAGGACAGGGTGCAGACAGGGCTTGGGTGGGGAAACCTGCCAGGGACTTGTGGGGAGTGAGGATCACTCCTCACTCGGGAACCCTCCTACTTTCCCACTCAATTCAGGACTTGCCTGTCCTTACAGTTGGCTTGAATTAGTTCCTCATCCAGGAAGGTGTCCTTGATGCCAGCCCCTCCCGCACCCGCCAACGTGATGGGATTCCCAACTTTGTGGATCTAACTCATCCAATAAATGTAAGACCCGAGGGATGAGGACACGAAACATCTTGCCACGTGAGGTCTGTGATTTACACTTCCCCACCCTCCCCACAGCTGCTCACCTCATGCCATTTCTGGGGTTCACCAGATTTCCTTGGAAAGGAGACAGCGAATGTCCATCAGAAACAGCCCCCCAAGCCCATAACCAGCCCCTTCCCACCCCTTCACAGGCTGCAGGACTGTCAGTGCCCAGCAGAGGGCAGAACTTCCACAAACAGAACTTGACACTGGGCCAGGCTCTGGGCTCCAGAACAGGAGGGACAGGGGAGCTGAAGCCAGAGTCCTTGTAGCCCACCCATTTCTGATGACAGACGGGAAGACTGAGGTCTCAGGCAAGAAGTGACAACTGGACCACAGATGTGCTTCCTGACTTGCAGGGACTGATGGCACTCCCCCAGGGGCAGGGCCTGATGGGGAGGCTGAGTGCAGCTCACACAGTGCCTCCTGCAGCTCTGCAGTCAGGCAGCTCTGAGCTTCCCCAGGCTGGGGAGCCTCATGGGGGGCTTACGTGGAGCCTCCGTTCCCGCATCGCTAAGATGAGCCTGACGCCCCAGCTCCCAGGGGTTGCCGTGGGGCTCTCATGAGAGGAGGTTTGCCAGGTACTAGAGAGCTCAGGGGACAGTGCAGGGCTTTCTCATCCCAAACCTCAGGTTCCTGCTCCCTGGCCCAACTCCAGGTTCACTCACTTCCAGTTCATCCTCCATCCCAATGTTTAGCAGCTTCAGGTGATAGAAGTACATGCCCAGGAAGGGGATGACACCGTGTGAAATCAGGGTGGGAGGGGTGATGAGTCCCACCTCTCAGGTGCCCCCATGGACCCTACCACAAGTCACTTCACTCCATCCTCCTGCCCACCACAGACTCCCACAGAGATCAGCCTAGGACCCTCAGCAGCCTCCCCACAGTTGCCCCCTCCAGGACCACCCAACTTCCCCCGTCAGCTACCAGGGGCGGCTTTTGGCAAATCCCAGGTTGTGTGGTCCCTGCCACTCACCCCCCAAATCCATCCTCGGCCCAGCCATTCCAGGCCTCCTCCTAGTCACTTCCAGGGCAGGTATTTCAAGCTCTGGGGCTCTAGGAGCTGGGCTGGAGGAGGAGGGACCCCTCTCTTGGGTAGGCCTCCAGCCATGAGGGAGGATACCCCCTCCTCTGACACCTGGACCCTCCCCCTCAGGCCCCCTCACCTGCTGCTACCTCTCCTGGGCTCCCTGGGGGTCCATCTCCAGGGTGGCCCTCACAGAGGTCACATCCTGCAGGGTCCAGGACAGGCTCCGGAGACCATGCTCCCTTCCCCGAGTCTCCCAGGCCCCTGATCTTGGACCCTGGACATCTGGTGTCTATGGTTGCTCCCATTCTAGAGTGCTCTGATTCTAGTCAATCCCAGCTCCAACACTCCCTCCTCTGTGCCTTCAGGCCTTCCCAGACGCCTAAGCCTCTCTCCTCATCAGGAAAGTGTGAGGAGTACTCCCCATGCCTCTCAGGGTCCCCTGAGGACTGAGTGTCATCTGACTGTCACCAGTACCCTCCCCTCGCCCCTCGAGGAGGAGCACAAAGCTCCTGCACATTCCTCTCCCCCTTGTACTTCATCACACCTGTGAGGCCTGCACCACAGATCATCTCCCTCCATTTCCCAGAAGAGGAGACCGAGGCCCACAGAGGGGCGGTGACTTGCTCAGGGGCCCACAGAGGAGAGACCGCTCCCCCTCCCAGCCAGAGGTCCTGTCCCCCGGCCTTCACTCCTCCTCAAAACACACGTCTGACCAAGGTCCTGTCCTCTGGACTCTCGGGGTGTGTCTAGGTGCTTAGTCAGGCTGAGGCATGGATGGGGAGGCAAAAGGTGTCTCAGGGGGCATATCCAAGTGGCTTCTGCCTGTCCCAGCCCCTGGGATTTTCTGACTCCAGGCTGGACCTGAGGCCATGCCAAATGCCTCAGCTCCCTACAATCCCCTCAGGCTTGTCCCTGCACAGAACTCCTCCTTCATTCACTCAGGAAGGGGACCCTTTTCAGCCACATCTGAGTGACAGTGTAGGGGGTGACCAGGGTGCTGTGTAATGGTGACATTTGCATCCTTTTTTACTTGGAAACTTCTAATGTCCTGCTAGGAAGGTCCACTCAGAGTCTGTAGGTTCCCCGATAAATCTTATTGCCATCTGGGGAGTATCCTTGTCAACAAGGCACCAGGGTAGACTCTCACTGGGTTGTCAGCAATGACCACTATCGGGATAGAGTGCAGAGTCCCAGAGAGCACACAGTTCTGTCCCAGATCCACCATACGTTCCAAGGCTGGGCAGCCCGTGTGTCCACCTGGCCTGTGTGACCACACAGTGCCCGTCCCTGGGGCAGGCAGGGTGCTCTTCCCTGCGAGGTGCAGTGAAGACCGAAGGAGCAGCAGGGGCCTGGCTTCCTGAGGACAGACTGGGCTGCTTTAGGAAGAAAGGAACCCCCACCCACTCCATCCACCCACTAGCCTGGAGGATGAGGGCCAGCTGATGGGCCCGCATGGAAACCAGAGACCTGCTCATTCTGCCAGCTCCTCACCTCCTGGAACAGTCCAACCAACACCACTCTACGCCATGACAAAGGCCTCCTACCCCAAACAGTCCCCACCTGCCCCTGCAGCTCACACCCCCCGCTTCTTGTCAATCTTGACAAGACACACCGTTATTTCTCAGGTAACCTTAAGTGAAAAACTTACGAAAGAACATCCTGCCTGGTCCCTCCTCCCCCTTCACCTTCCCTCCTTCCAGATCTCGAGCCTCCACTCACCTCCATGAGCAGTTTCCTCCTCTCCCACTGGTCCATTCTGCACAAGGTTTTAAATTTTTGGCAGTTCCTCCTGAGGAGGGAAAAAAGGAATGAAACACTGTGGAGTGGTTTAAAGGTAAATCTCTTTTGTTTGAAAATGCAGAATTATACAGACAGCCTGGATGAACGTTTTCAATGTGTCCTCTGAGCCCAGAGGTCTCTGGGACTGGGGAGGGGTCTCTCCTGTTGCCACCTGGGGCCTTCAATCTCTTATCTACTGAACAAACCTGTTTTAAAGTGTTTTGATTTCAGGTGGACAGAGATTTCTGTTGCTGCAAAGCAAACGCTTGAAAATCTTCAATTTGGTTCAAGCCAGGGTCTGGCACTTCGGGAAACTGATTCCTGAAGCAGAACCACTGGCCTAAGTTTCCACAAAGTCTCCATGCCTCCCAACCAAGTCAAACCCTGTCCCCGGGGTTCATTGTCTCCCAGGAGGTCCCAGCTTACTGAAGGGCAATGGCAGCCCTGTGGGGGGTGTCTGGTCCACACAGGTGGTGCCTCTCATGGAGAGAGGTCTACCCACCTGGACACCCGTCTCCATGTCTTTTTTAAATGCTGAATGGAGGGGCTCTGCATTGCCCAGAAGATGGCATGGAGTGAAGACAAGTTCCTCAGGCCGTGGCACTTCTGGGGAAGGGAAGAGAATGTGTTGTGAGGGGGAGCTGGAGCCCTGCTTCCTCTGGCTTCTGTCCCCTCATGGATGTCTCCTGTCCTGGATGAGACAGAGGCTCAGGAAACCCGGGAAGAGCACAGCTGGACCCTGATGAGGAACACTCCCAGGGAGGAGGATTTTAGCTCAAGCCAAGGAAGGAGCCCAGGATGGGGTGAGCTTCCTACCACTGGGACCAGGAGTCAGGTCATCGAGGCCCTGGCAGGAGGAGCCTAAGGATTGTGCGAAGGCTCAGACCACAGACTTCAATCCTGAGAACTGAGTAAGGAGAAGGAACGGTTCCCATGACTCTAGAGAGGGGTTCCCAGAGCCTCCAACATCTTACCTTCGCCACCTGGATCCAGAGCTCCACCACCTTGACCCTGTCCTGGGCCGTCATGCTCGGGTCCCCAAGGCAGGTGGTGATGACATATTTGACCACTCTGCTAAAGTGGGTCATGGTGGCATGGATAGTGGGTGCAAGGTGCTCATTGGCCCTGTTGTCCCACTGGGACCAGATGGAGTCCAGGAAGTCATGGGGTATCACTTTCTTGAAGAGCTCCTGGGGAGGACAGGGAGTGTCACGCAGCCCTGCCACAGCCCAGCTCAGCGTCTACAGCCCCCAGTTCCAGGCCAGGTCAGTGATGAGAGCTGGAGTTCAGGATGCTGAGAATGCGGCCTGAGGCTTGTGGGAGTCCCTGGGTGTTGCCTGTGTCCCCTGAGGGTACCCAGCACAGGATGACCCAGGACCCGATACTGTGGCCCAGGGAAGTGGCATTTGCTCACCGCCCAGTCTCACTTCGTCCAAGCACCAGAACTTGGCTCCTGCTTGACCATCTGTAGGGGCATCTTCCACCCATTCTGATCATCCTGGGGTCTGACTCCTCTTTCAGATGCACATTCCCCCAAAGGAGCAACAACCACGGGCTTTGATTTTCTGCCATGTAGTCATGTACACATGAGGTGCCTAATAAGTGCTGAACCTGTTGAGGCCTCCTGGGCAAATGAGTGAACTACCCAAGGACCAGACAACACTTCAGTGTGCTCCCCTCCCTCACCAAAGCACAGACTCTGCCCAACTTCCTCTCTGCCCCACCTCATCCATCTGTACAGCCACTCTGCATGGCAGCTGCTCTCAGTGTCCATCTCTACTGTCCACATGAGGACAGCAAAGGCTTGGGAGTTAAGAAGGCTGCTCAGGTTACATGAGGGTAAGCAAGGAAGCTGGACCGAGATCATGGGATTCTGGATCAGGAAATGGCAGGTGTGGGGCAGCTCATGGCACAGGGAAGGCCGACCCCACCTGCCCTGAGAGCCCCACTGCTCACCACATCCATCAGTGTCAACTGCTCTGCCACCAGCCAGGGAGGGAACTCCAAGAAGTCAGCCTTCTCCTCCCTCAGAAGGTTCTTGGTGGTCACGTCCCGGGGCAGGTGGGTTCTGGGGCTGGATCTGGCTCTGCTGTTATCTCTCCAGGTGGAAGGAGGATTCTCCCTGGAGCCAATGGTCCATCTGACTCCTGCTCAGGAGCTGGCACTGGGGCTGGAACTGATGTTGGTGGTGGCTCTGGCCCTGGAGGGACTGATGGAGGTGACACTGGCTCCAGCTCTGACAGACGTGGTGGAACTAGAGCTGGAGCTGGATCTAGCCGTGGAGCTGGCCCTTGCTCTGGCTCTGGAGCTGGGGGGAGCTCTTGAGATGGTACTGCAGCAGGAGAAAGAAACAGTGTCATTCAGGTAGCTGACTTCCCCTGTGCCTGTCAAAGACAGAAAAGACCCCACTGCCTTGAAGGGAACAAAGCCTCTGAACACTCAGCAAGTTTTCTTCCCAGACTGCTGTCACCTCACCTTCCAGCTCTGCCTCAATGAGCCGTTGATGCTCCAGCTGGACCTGGAGAAGGTAAGCGTGGCCCTGCAGCCCTGAGCCAGGCAAGCTGACATGCAGAGAGGCCAGCTTCACCCTGAAGCAGGGATAGTGGAGGGGCTCCCAGAAATCCTGCCCTGGGTCCAGGCAGGTTCATACCAGAGAAGAGATGGCACTGGGGGAGGCAAGTGAGCAACAATGTCAGAGGCCTGGCCTTTCCTTCCACACTTCTCCCCCAAGGCACCTGGCTTGGGACTGGGCCCCTATGCCTGCCCCTTCCCATCCAAGGGAGAGCCCCACGGCAGCAGTAGTCCCTGTGAGGCTATCCTGGCAGTGGCAGGTCTCCTTATACAGCAGGTTGAACACAGATTCTGTCGTGACTCTCTTCTCGCTGACACTCTTCTCCCAAAGGGCTGGGACACAGCCCAGCCCAGCCCTCCATGCACTTGTACAACTGGACTGAGCACTGAGGCAGATTTGTGAGCAGGTTGCTCACACATCTCCTATCTTGGGCCTGGAGGTTGATTTCAGGAGAGGTGGATGTGGGGAGGCAGATTTTGATGGGTCTGTGGTGGGAATGGGTCTCTTGGGGACAACTCAGCCAAGCCACCCCTCGGATTCCCAGGGGTCCTGACACCCATCCAAGCTCTTTGAGTCCTGCCCTCTTGGATTGGAAGCCACCAGACCTCGGCCTTCCCATGGAAATCAAAAGATGCATGAGATGTGGGTTCTGAAAGGCCCGCCCCAGCCACAGCCCCCATCTCTCCCTCCACACCTTGTTCTGTAGAGACAGGAAGCCGTTCTTCGGGACCCAAAGACCACTCACGTTTTCAGATGGTCCTGTGCTCTCCCCTCCTGGCTGGAATAAGGAAAGATGTCTCTAGATGTAAAGGAGGCTATCAGGTCACCACTTGGGATGTACGATGGAGGACAGGACCTGCGAATGATGTCCAATGTGACTTCTGACTCTCAGACGACAACTGAGGCCCAGCGATTGTATCTCCTTTATTCACTGAGTTCTACTAAGTGTCTCCAAAAGTCCTGCATGTAGTAGGTGCTTAATCTACATGGTTGCATGATTGAAGTCCAACCAGAACCATCCCAGACACCTGAGTGGGACTGGGGCCCCTCTGCTGCCACAGAGATCGCTGATTGGCTACCACAAGGAAAACGACCAGGACCAGCTGGCCAGAATCTCCACCTCCTTGACAGGGTGGTTTCCATGTGCTTTTCCAAACTCAAAAAGGCCACATCCCAGAAAAGGATGATGCAGACTACTTTTCGTGACAAAGAGAGAAATAATAACCATGAAGAACCACAGCATGTCTACAGCTCTCTCTGCAGATTCAGGCACCAGGTGAGCACCTGCCATTGCTGATCCCATTAGTCCCTACAAGATCACCATGAAATTTATCCCCCCCCCACTTTTCAGAAGAGCAAACTGAGGCTCCGAGAGATGCGGGGATTTGCCCAAGGTACACAGCTGGCAGAGGGCAGAGTCACCACTGTGCTGAGGAGGGAGTGGCTACTCACCTAGTAAACAGCTGGTCCAGGACCAGGTGGCATGTGTCTGAGGCTGATTAGTTGACCATGAATGTGGTGAAGCCGGAGATGTTCCTACTCAGGAAAGTTGGTGCCAGGGACTCTGTCAGCTTCTCGATCACACTGCCTGGAAGGCACGCATCCTGCAGACCTTATTTAAATTCACAGTGGACTCATGCTCACACTGGGGGAGAGGAGGAGGGACATACAACCAGTGACACAATGGTGAACCACCAGGAGGACTGAGGTGACATTCTACCCTCCTGTGTAGCTTGTGGGGAGGAGTGGAGGTCCAGATTCCTTTGGGAGTGGTACTGTGGGACACTCTACTGAGAAAATTCTGGGGCAGCGGTTCCCAGCGGAATCTCAGATTTGAGTCTGGATTCTAGTACTGCGTTGATCATCTCAGGGCCCTGAGTGTGAAGACCCCTCTGTACCCACACTCACTTCAGACCAGCCCTGGTCATTGATGGACTGGTGCACCTGTGTCCACTCCAGGGAGATGGCAAACTGGAAAGCTTCCACCAGCTCCTCGACCATCTCCTGGGTGCAGCTCCGCAGTGACAGTGCGCAGCAGTCAGGCCAGGGGGATCAGGGGCCTGCCTGGACTTTGCCACAGTGGGAAACCCCAACACAGATCAGGCACAGAGCGGCATCTGCACAGACTCCAACAGGGAAGGAATACGATTCACGTTGAGGTCCTGGCATTCACATGCGGATAGAGGAGCTTGGTCCCCAGCACTCACGTGACTCTCCTGCAGCCAAGATCTTGAGTACGAACATGACACACTGCCCGACTCTCACCATCTAGCTTCGTCCTCCTGCCCAGCCTGGATCCTCCTCATCCCCAACTTCCCTAACTCCACCTCCCCCCCACAAACACACAATGAGGGTCAAGGGGTGTGGGGCTGTCCTTTTGGGATCACAGTTCTGGCCTGAACTAGAGTGGCCTGCCCTGGCCTAAACTGTTACCTCATGTTTCCTCCTGCCAAAAGGCCACACACATTCGAGGTGAGGGCTGAGCCAACGTCTAAAGTGACTTAACACGCTCTCATTCTGGGCTTTCCGGGGGCCAGAGCCTCAGAAAGTCACGGGACAACACGAGAACATCCTGCTGTGTCGAGTGTCTCCACTCAAATGAACTGGACAGGAGGCTGTGATTACAATGTGGGTGCCTGGTAACCACAGTTCTATGTTCTGTTGGGGGCTGTCACCAAGGAAGTGAGGTCGCCTCTTCAAGGTTCTTTACTTGACCCCTTCCTTCAATGAGACGCACCCAAATCCCCCGCTAGGCTGTTGCCTGCTCACCCACCTTGCCCATGTCATCTCCAACACTGTACACAAATACACGTCACCACCCTCCCCACAGCTCCTTGGGAGTGGATCCAGGCCTCAGCTTTGAGGAGACAAAGCTGAGGTCAGACCTCTTTTTTCCTACCAGTTCTGTGTCCTGGAAAAGCTGCTGTGCCTCTCAAGATCTCCCCAGTCTCCCAAGCTGCACAATGAGGATTGCACTAAAAACAGCTGCCTAGGGACCTCATCAGGTGTATATGCGATAATACGAACAACACCTGTGGGCTGGTGTCACATGTGTCTAATGCAGACAATTAGAGATGGAGGAAGTACAAGGAGTAGGACATCCCATAGAATATCAGTCAGAACTTCTCTGGGTCCCAGATGTGTGATATTTGGTAAGTCACTGCCGCTCTGAGCCTCATTTTCAGGTCTGCATCCTGAAGTGGTTGAAATTAGAGGAAATTCAGACATTGTGATCCACTGGCATTAAGCCTTCCACGGTCCCGTTTTACTCAGAATCAGTCCCAAGAGCCTCATGTTGGTCTATGAGGTGGGAGCCTCCACAATATTCCCAATGCTCCCTGCCTCCTGGAGTGCACATCCTTGTTTCACCACTAAGTGGTCAGTATCTGGCTTCTGAACAACAGAACACAGCCAAGGTGATGGGATGTCACTTCCAAGTTTTTATTACAAAACGTCTGTCACTTCCCACTCGCTGACTTACTTGGGTTCCCTACTTACCTCTCTCCTTCTATTTCCATCTCTCTCTCTCTCTCTTGCTCTTACTATCGTTCTCTATCAAATCACCAGAACTGGGAATGCAAGTTCTGATGTTGTCAGTTGCACTAGGTAGAGGCTCCATAGGAGAGAACTGAGGGAGTTTCCAGCCAACAGACAGACAGGAGCTCAGACTCTCGGTCCAAATGTATCCGGACAGAACCCATGTGAGTGATCTTGGGTGGAAATCTTCCCCCATTGGAGCCCTGTGGAGACCACAGCCCCTGCTTCACAGAGACTTTGAGGCAGAGGCACCCAGCTAAGCCATGCTTGATGCTTGGCTCACAGAAATTGTGAGATGTTAAATATTTGTACTTTATAGGTGGCAGGTTTTGGAGTAATGTTGTCACAGAAGAACAGAAAGTAACAGTCTACCATGTCCCAGGATCCAGCCTGATCACCCTCCTCTCTCCCCTCCTCTCTCTTCTCAGGCTTCCTCCAGCCACACTGGCCACATTTCTGACCTTTCCTGGTCAAACTCGCTTCTTCCTGTGAGTCTATGCACCAGGAAGCCTTCTCCTTGAACCACTAACTCTCCCCAGACATAAGCAGGGGTGTTTACACTTGTCATTCTGGTCACAGCAAAGGTCTGAAATGCCTCAGGGCAGCCTTTCAGAACCTCCTAGCACAGTCTGTACCATCACATATCTCACATCCAGATGAACATTACATGATATCTTCCTCCTTCCTCCCATTGAGATAAAATGAGTGCATGAGGAAGGGCTGTCTGCTTTGGCTGAAGCAGAGGCAACTCCTTCTGGTTATACCAGGCACAGGACTGTCTCTTCCAAGCCGAATTTTTCCCACCACGAGTCCATTGTTTAAGGAAACCGTCATTCCCTCTCTTTCATAGGTCTGGTTTCCCCAAGAACACAGTGAACCATCCCCTCTCCCTGTGCTGCATCACCATAAACCCACAGTCAGATGATAAACACCAGGTTAAATCACCACCAGATCCTGAATTCAGTCACTGCTGAGACTCACCCATCAATGTTGTCATTCAATGGTGACTCCTGAGGACAGCTTTCCACTGAGACCCACTCCCAGCCTATCCTCAGATTCTTATAGCAATACTGAGATTTACTCAGAGTCCCCCCAACTTGGGCAAGAAACATTCTGAAATGTTCTCTGCATTAATTTTCAGGGACTGGAGACATTGGTAGATGTAATTTGAGTGTGTATGTGCAGTAGTTTCTACGCAGGTATTCTGTTTTTCAGACACAGATAAAATAGTGTGGCTACTCAATGCACCAAGAAAAAGGATAACCGATCCAATTTTTTCATGATGTGAAGTCTTTAGAGAGTAAATGTCGTGGTTAAGAGCACAGATTATGGAGCTAACTCCTCACGTCCAAATTCCAGCTCAATCCCTTATTAGATATTTGTACTGACTGAGTTCTTTACCTGATTGGTGCCTCAGTTTCTTCATCTGTCAGTTGGCAATAATGATCAGCATACATATTTTGTAGGTTTATGGAGAGTATTAAAGGAGTTAATGTTTGAAAAATGCTTGAAACACCTAGTGTATTACCAGTGCTGTACCTATATTTTAGAAATTTTTCTGACACTGCCTGTGAACACCAGAGGGTGAGCCTGTTGTCTGGATGTACGCAGAAAGCACTCCATGACATATGATGAATAAATGAATGAACAACATTGGCGAATGCATTACCAATGTCACCTATGTCATCCTACAGGCATTCCCAAGCCGAACCACAGGTAGACATACCTGCTCTGTCCTGCATCACATTCCCCGGAGGAATCACTCGGGCTTCTTGGACCCTGGTAATGGTGCCCACTAAATGTTTTTTTCTGTCAGCAAACCCCAGTCTTTGTCCAATTGCTGCAGCTCACAGGGTCTGCGCTCTGATCCTTGTCTTCACTCGAGAGAGAAGTGCCATCCCCAGAGCTGGGCACATGCAGAGGCTGAGCCTTGGACAAAATGATTCCCTGGCCCTGGGGCAGGTAGAAGAGCTCAGGGACAGAGTGGGATTTAGGGAAAATCCTCCAGGTGTTGTCAGAAGGGATAGAGGCAGGGGATGTGTCAGCAAGGACTGGTCTGGTTGGTGGGCCTTGGTGGTTAAATAGTAGGTGGGGCTGGGAAGTTTCGTAGGTTCTAGCATAATACAATCAATATTACGGTCATGAAATCAGAATCAGCCTAATTAAGGCCAAATTAACCCAATGTCAGCTGTTCCCTGACTCTTTAATCCAGTAGTGACTTATAATAAGGGTATTCGTATTCTATCATCTCCTTTTCATTGATTAGCTAGAGTAATTATTCTTTACATAGCCTGTCTATTTTTACATAGTAAAGAAAAAGTGAGTTTTAAAACAACCCTCCTTGGAAATGTCTCCCTAACATATTGAATTAATAACAGAAGCCAGGACAGGTAATTCACCACATATCTTGAGCTTTAGTCTCTGGTTTTAGATCTTCCTAACTGGTAAATTACCTTGACTTCTGCCTTCTTTCTTGAGATTAGTCCACTTAGGACTAAGTAGGAGTGCAACCTCATGCCATGTGAGAAGAGGTGGGACTCTAGGAAGAGGTTTTTTTCATTCTGTCAGTATGTCTGTGTGTCTGTGTGTGTGTATGACAGTTTATGCTGCATCTTGAAGTGTGGCTCAGTGTAGACTCATTTTCTAAGGAAAGAATTTCCCTAACCACTGTCTCTGGACTTTATTTTCATTGATGGCTTCAATGGCACTGTCCAATAGTAACATTAAGCACTCTATATTATAGAATTTAATTTTTTTATTAATAGCCACATTTTAAAAAATGAAAGCCAACAGGTGAAACTAATTTTAATAGTATATTTTAACCCACTATAACCAAGATATCATCAATGTGGGTGCAATCTACACAAAACTTCATAATGAGAGAGTTTACATTTTTTTCCTGGGTTTAACAAATCCAGTGTGTACTTCCCACTTACAGCACAATCTCCATTTGTAAGTTGAGTTTTTTCAGACATATTCTCTATATTGAGATTTAATGTTCACAGTTGTCAAATAACAGTCACTAGTAGTGGAGTGGATGATAATTTCACTAATGACTTAAGCTCTAATAGAGCTATGAACACCAACTGGTCAATGGGCTAATCAAATGAATAGTCATATAGTACAGAAGAATGGTATGATTTTGGATTTAGAAAAGGACTGGGGACAGTGTGTCCTGACAGGGAGCACCAGAGATTTTGTTGTTGAGAGTGACAAGGACAAAATGAGAATAAAGTCATACTCATAAGTGTCTAACAACATGGGGGAGAAGAAATGACATGCAGTAGTCCTGAGTTTTGACCTCGAGCTTTCTGTTCTTGACCCAAATCTCGTTGATGATGTCCCAGGACACAGGTCAGATTAATCCCCACAGGGAGAGAGGGAGGGTAGAAGTACAAAGCATCTGACATAATTGTCCTGGGAAGGCAGGCTTTGTTTATCAGTCTGATCCACATTCACAATTTATTTTTATAGAGTAAGAGGAAAAGAAGTATGATGATCAAATCATCACAGAGGAAGCGACATGATTGTGGAAACCAATCCAACCCAAAGCCTGGTTTGAGCATCTCCATCCCGTTGAGGATGTCCAGTTACATATTCAAGAGGCCAGTTACTAAAATCTCATCCTATCCTGGCAATGAGGTCAGATGCCATCAAAGGGAGGAAACGTTGGAGCAGCCCCAACAACTCTGCGGGCAGAAAAGACTGCAAGGTCTCCAGTTCTGCAGCGTGGTGGAGAATGTTAAGTCCTTTGGACCTTGCCAAAGCCCTGCTGAATCTTGCACCTAGTTGCACAGGTGCATCACTGCCAGGTGTGCTCGCAGGTGGTCCGAACTCCAGTCCCATGCCCACCCCTGCCTGGTCTTCAGATTCAGCAGAGACGATCCCAGGAGCTGCACTGTACATCCCACAGCTCCTTTGCAAACAACTTCTGGTGACTGAGGAAGATATCAGGAAACAGGAAGAGAAAGTGAAGGCAGCAAGAGAGAGACTGGTGGTAGCACTCATGCAGACAGACTTGCTAGCGAGGCAGGGAGAGTGAGGGGCAAAGAAGGACATCCCGACAAACACGATGAAGAAAAGACAAAACGGTGCAGATGACATGGAGCTCACACTACATTAATGCCTCTGCAGGGGTCCTGATGTCTTCTTGCTTTGATCTCTTGAACCTTTAATATGTACCAATAGTTTTCTTTTCTTTGATTCCTTTGCATAACAGAGAAGATACAGACAGTGATCCTTCTGAGGTGAGAGAGTGGGTTTCAGGTGAGGAGAGAAAGGAGATCTTTCTTTCTCATTTTGTTCTCTCATTTTCCTTTCCTGAGTGTTATGCATTTGTATTTTAAGATCAACAGAGAGTTATCACAGTCAGGGGATGCTTTCGAGTTTTGCCCGCACAGTCACAGAGAAAACCTACATAGTCCAAATGGATTGTCCTTTTTGTGTAATATTCCAATAGATTCCAGCATAATATTTCACTAAAGAGCTGTTATATCTCTCTTCTCAAAAAAGACACCTACTTCTGGGTCTCTATTTTTCTGGTATTTGTTGCATGTTGAATCACAGCCGCACATAATGAAATACTGGATTGTCCCTTTTTTTAGATTTATATGTGTTGGAAATTTCGGTCATGAAAATTCATATGCCATTGCGATATCATGCTGTCAGGAGAATGACAGTTTCAGCATCACAAGTCTCACAATAAGCCAGTGTGTTGGGATTTGTCTATTTGCCTGATCGAGTATGTTGCACTCTTCAAATCCTCTTTATCATTACTTACTTTTGTCCCACAGATTTATCAGTTTCTGAGAGCAATGCGTTAAACAATAATAGAGTATCTTAGTATTTATATCTTCCCTAAAAAATGAGTTATCTTTTAGCTAAATCTTCTCTCCTCTATTCTTCCATGTGGTAATCATCTGGAATTTTGGTTCTAATGTGTTTTTAATGTCTTGTTTTAAAATTAATACTAAATTAGACAGACTGTTTTTTCCTTTCCTCGTGACTCCTGTTATGTTATCCTGGGTTCAAATTTCTTCTTCCTGATGTACATTCTTTACCGCTTCTTTCACTGCAGGCCTGTGGGTGGTCAACTTTGAGTCTGTTTGTAGGTCAGATAACGTCTTTCTTTCTTTGACACATAGTTTGAATAGGTGTTTATTTAAGCTTTGTAGTAATTATTTTCCTTCTTTGTCAAGTTATTTAATATATCTGAGCCTCCATACCTTTAGCTTAAAATGGGAATAAAACCCTAAAAATAGTGACTGTAACTGAGATAATACACGCAGAGCTTGCCAGTCATGCTGCTTAGCAGAAATTAGTCAATAATGATAACTATTATTAATCATTATAATGATATTATTATAATAATGTAATATATAATAATAATTAAACATTAATTTATAATTATAATTTACAATGTATAACGTATAATGTATGCAATGATTAATAATATTATTAATCATTATAATCTTCAAGTGTGCATTCTCAGAGAATCACTGCTTAAGATTGAGAATGTGAAGCTCACATACAAAAAGTATGAGAGAGTGGCATGACTGTGAATTTAATTCTCAGCCCCTCGGTATCTTCAGCTGTGGTCGTCTGCACAGTGTGTACAGATAATGTAATCTGTTCCCACAGACACACGGCAGAACAGCGCAGCCTGCCTCATGCCTGGAATGCTATAGAATGCTTGTTGAGGAGTCTCTGCTGTGAGGCTAATTGGACTCTGTACAGAGAAAGATGAAAAAAGACTCTTTCTTTTCCCTCAGTTTTCTCCCCCCGAGTTTTATTCACTTTTACATCCAGAGCAGATACTCTCTTCCCAGAGCCTTGGTGTTACTCTGGGATTCAGGCTTCCCAAAGACCTAGTCATTTCAGCTCCCAAGGCCCAACATGACTGCAGAGTCATGTCTCACACACTCCTCCCAACTTGGCCTGTTTCCCATCATGGAGGACCCATGAGTGGGGAGAGGTGCCATCGAGGGAGATTGATCTGGAAGTCCTGGTGAATCTAAGCTTCAGAGAATGAAGCAGAAAAGTGGAACCTGAGACTGCCAGGTCATCAGTGGGGGAGGAATATGGAGGAACTGAGAGGGGTGTGATGGCTGCACAGAGTCAAGGGGAGGGATGTTTCAAAGTTTCCTAAGAAGGGAAACCTTTCACTGAAGTGAGGATTCGATTTTACACGATGGTAATATCTGTGTTGGTTTCACCAATTCTGGTGTCCCAGAGGGATGGACTGGTGTGACACCACAAGACAGAAATTGTAGTCATTTTCAGGACTTAAGGAAGGTGAAATCTTTCAGCATAGTCCCCTGTAAGCCAGTTAGGGGCCAAGTCTAGAAAGGCTCAGAGCCTGTGTCCGTCCAATGTAGGTTCGTTGTGTTCCAGCCAAGTTCCTCTGGACACCAGCTGGGAAAACAGGACATCAGACCTAGTCACATCTAGTTATCGCAGCTTCCGCAGGTCGCCATGAGGCAGGTAATAACCCAGGCGTCGTCACTGGACCTCATAGTTGCCCTCCTTCTTCCGCTGACAGACAGTGACTTGTGAGGTGAGGAGAGCGCATCAGAATGGTCCAGTCAGCTGCCCAGTATGGGAGACTCCAGGGGAAGGAGATGCCAAAGCCACAGAGACCAGATGCCTCCTATGTCTCCCTCTTCCTTTATTCCACTTAATTTTCACCCTCAGTCCTCTTTTCCTCCCCTTTTCCCTCTTTTGGCTCTCTCTCCCTCTCTTTCCCATACATGTTCTAGCATAATTGAGGTATTAACGACATACAGTAAACTGCATACATTTAAAGTGAACAATTTGATACATTTTAATTATAACTTATTGAACCATCACCACAATCAGGAAAAGGAACACCCATCCATCCCAAATTTCCTCATGCTCATTTTAATTCCTCCTTCCCTGCCGTTTGCAAACACATTCTCATTCCCAGGCAACCAGTGATCCGGTATATGTCCCTATAGATTTTCCTGTACTTTCCAAGAATTTTTATAAATGGGATCATATATAAATCATTTTTTACTGGCTTCTTTCACTCAGCATAACTATTTTGAGATTTATGCTTCTCATTGCAAGTACTATGAATTCATTCCTATCCCCAAGACTTTCCTGGCAGCACTGTACACACCTCTGAGTGCTTCCCAGGTTGGCGTGAAAGCCAATAGTACTGCTGCATCCGCAAAAGTAGGAATGCATCTTGGTGCAACTCTGGAAGGGTTTGGCAGCAGCCCTGGACCTGCACATGAATGCTTTCCTGGATGGTTGGAAAGCCCACCGTGCCACTGCAGTCCCAATGATTGGGGAATGCTCAGAAACCGTGAAGAAGCCCCACCTGCCAAGCACAGAGGCTGGCATGAGCATAAGAAAAGGCAGCAGCAGTATACACGCACATGCAAATGCTTTCCGAGATGGCACAAATACCCATAGTAGTGCTGCAGTCTCACAACTGGGTACCTGTCTCTGTGTAGAGGCAGCTGTGAGCCCATTGTGAATGCTTTCCCAGCAGGTGGGAACAGCCACTATACCCACACAACTTCCAGCATATGAGGTGGGATCAGAGACACAGCTCATGCTTCCCCCACAGCGGTAGCAGGTGGAATCTGTGACCTGATACTACCACAAACACACAGGCAAAAGATTAGTTCTTCAAACACCATAAGAAACTACACTAACAATTCAGAGCAGAAGGAAATGACAAATCTCCAGAAATGAACCTTGAAGTCATAGAAATTTACAATCTAAATGACAGAAAATTCAAAATCACTGTCATAAAGAAACTCACCAAGTTACAAGAATGTTCAGACAGTTCGATGAACTCAGGAATAAAATTAATGAGGAAAATGAATACTTCATTAAAGAAACTGAAACTATTAAAAAAAACAAGATGTGAAGAAAAAAACTGGATGTGAAGAACATAATTAATGAGATAAAAAAGAATCTAGAATCTTTAAAAAGTAGAGCTGATACTATGGATGAAAGAATTAGTGATTTAGAGGATAGAATTATAGAAATGCTTCCAGTGTACGAGGAGAGAGAACTCAGATTTTTAAAAATTAAAGGAATTCTTGGAGAAATATATGACTCAATTATAAAAGCAACATAAGTATTATACGTATTCCAGAGGGAGAAAAGAGAGAGAAAGGTGCAGAGAGCTTGTTCAAAGAAATAATAGCTGAGAACTTCCCATACCTGGGGAAGAACCAGACCTACAAGTACATGAAGCCAAGAGAACGCGTAATTACATCAATGCTATAAGACCTGCTCCAAGGTATATAATAGTAAAATTGGCAAAAGCCAATGACAAAGAAAAAATATTAAGGGAAGCAAGATAGAAGAAATTAACCTACATAGGAACCCCATCATGCTTTCAGCATATTTCTTGGCAGAAATTTTACAGGCAAGGAAATAATGGAATGATATATTAAAAATACTGAAAGACAAAACCTTTCAGCCAAAAATACTGTATCCCGTGAAATGATCCTTATGATACAATGGAGAAATAGAAGTTTTCCCAGAGAAACAAAGGCTGAGGGATTTCATTGCCACTAGATCTCCCATAAAAGCAATGATCAAGAATGCCCTCATACCTGAAACAAAAAGAAGGCAAATGTCTACAAATCTTTGACCAGAGTGATAAATAGACAGACAAAATCAGAAAGCTACAGCTGTGTTTCACAAAAGGGTAGCAAATACTTAATTATAACTTAAAAGGAGAAGAGAAGGAAAGCATCAAAAGTAACTATAAACACTTCAACTTAGTCACAAATGCACAACTCAAAAATGAATAACTTTTGACAGCAATAACTCAGAAGGAGAAGAAGAAAGGATAGAAGCAAGAAATTTTATACATACTGGACTTTCGTTTTGTGGATGTTATAGATACACTCTCCCAGGGTTACTGAAATTTTAAATCCTCTCATATGAAGATATTACTATCAGATACTTGCAAGCTGTGTTAAGCAATATTGGTCATCATGATATGCTAGTGAGACCCTGAGTAGAGATTGAACTGCAGTGTAGTTAAAGCCACTTAAGAACATGATCATAAACACTAACAAGAGGAGGTTTTCTTCATGGTGTACTTTCATTGAATGGATGTGATACAGCTTCTTTCTGAGCTGTGGTGAAAAGTGGAAACTCCCCTAGGAAGGTGTTCCCAATGGCCACTTGCAATGTAGGTTTAACAAGGGTGTTTTCTTTTATATCAGGTAGGAAACCTGTGTGCATGCAATCAACTGCAAAGATGAAAGGTACTTTACAATATGATCCTAAAAAGCTAAAAGGAAGTGTTTTCCTCCACAGAGAACTTACATGGAATGGATGTTACAGATATTCTCTTGCAGTTGCAGTGCAAGTTTACAATCTCTCAAAGGAGGATCCTGCTTAAAGCTCCCTGCCAGCTGAGTTCAGCAAGTAGTTTCTTGCCTTACATAGGAGAGAGAGCCTGAGTAACGGCCGTTAACTACAACGATGGAAAAGACAATTTGCAGGAGGATCCTATAGACATACCAGCCAGAAGTTTCTGCACACTTGACTTTCATTTTATGAATTTTACAGATATTTTCTCCCAGCTGTAATGACAAGTTTAAAAGCCCTCCAAGGAAGGGCTGACTTACAGTTACAGGGCTGTTGGGTTCAGAACGGGTGTTCTTTCATTATATTTGAGAGAAAGCCTGAGTGCTGGCCATGAAGATCAATGATTGAAATGTTCACTCATCAAGATGATCCTCAACAACTAAAATGAGTTTTTTTTCCACCGTGTATGTTATTTCAATGGATGTTATAGATACTGTCTCCCAGCAGTAGTGAAAAGGATAAAAGCTCTCATTGGAAGATCTTACTTACAGCTAATGGCAACCTTTGTTCCATAAGAACATTATCTCCTATAATGTGACAGAGAGCCTGAGTAAATGTCGTGAGCTGCAATGTTTGAAAAAGCACTTTTCAATGCAGATGTTAAACAGGTACAAGCAAGAGTTTTTCTCCACACTGTGCTTTTCATATATACATATTAGAGATATTCTCTTCCTTGTGTAGTGAAAAGTTTAAGCCCTCTCATAGGAAGATGCTCCCTAACAGCTACTGGCCAACCAAGCTCAACGAGCACATTCTTTCGTCCATGTAAGAGAAAACCTGAATGAAAGACGTAAATTGCAACCTTGAAAAGGGACTTTTCAAGACCATCATAAACAGATAAAAAAAGGAGTTTTTCTTCACACTGTACTTTCATTGAATGAATGTTACAGATATGCTGTACCAGTTGTAGTGAAAAGTATAAAAGCTCTCGTTAGAGTATGTTCCCTACAGCTATTGGCAAGTTGAATTCAGCAGAAGTGCTCTTTCAATACATTGGATAGAAACCTGAGTGTAGACTATTAACAGGTTATGTGTGATATCAGTCATGTGTCCTTTGTGAGATTGCTCATTTATTTATGTGTGAAATCACACCCATTGTTATGAGTTACATCACATCAATAGGGTGTCATCACTCCCACTGCTATCTGTGAGATCAGTGACATGTAAATTTTGACATCACTCCCATTGTGTGCATGTGATATCACACCCAATGTTATGTGTGATGTGACACACTTGTTTATGAGTGACATCACAGTCCTTTGTGTGTACCAACATCCTCATTGTGTGTCACATCCCATAAATTGTGAGTGACATCAAGCTTAATTGTCATATGTTATCAAACCACTATTATGTGTGGTGTCACTCACAGTATTATGTATGACATCACACCACTTGATTGTGACATCACTCTGATAGTGTGTTTGACATCACGCCAACAGAGTGTGATATTGCTCACATTTTGTGTGTGACATCATTCCAATCGTTATGTGTGACATCACACCCATTTTGGGACATCACACACTTTGAGCAGGATAAAGCTAGGTTAGCCTCTCACATCTCACAAATTGTGTTATCACTCCCGTTGTGTGAGGGCAGTCATATTGTCAACTTTGATATGACATCCACAGTTTTGTATGAAATCACTCTCATGTTTCTGTGAAGTCTCTCACATTTTACTCTGACTTATATCCCTATTGTTTGTTTTGTGTAACTCTCATTGTTATGTATGAATTCACACTCATTTTCCTTAGAGACACCACTCCAAATGTCCATGATATCCCCAGGTTGGTGTGTACTTTCACACACTTTGTGTGTCTGACCTCACTCAATGTCTGTCTGACATCACACGAATGATTTATGTGTGATAGTGCTCACATTTGTGTGTGAAAACACACTCATTGATATGTCTGACATCATTCACATTTTTGTGACATAATTCAAAATTTTATGTGTGACATCACACCTATTGTGTGTGACAACATTCACATATGTTGACATCACACCGATTGTGTGTGACATCACTCGAATTTACCATATGAAATGGCTATTGTTAAGTGTCATGTCACCCCCAATATTTTGTGTGATGTCACATTAATTCTCGAGGACATCACTCTATTAGTGTTGTGACATCACTCCCATGGTGTTTCTGTGACTTCATTCATATATTTTGGGTGACATCTTTCTGTTATGTGTGATATCACGCCTGTTGTGTTGTAGGACATCAGACCAATAGTGTGACATCACTCCCACATATGTTTGACGTCAGTCACATGTCCTTTGTGGTATTAATCACATGTTTATGTGTGACATGAGTCTTATTATGTGTGACATCACATCAATAGTGCGACATCACACCCGCTATGTATGACATAAGTGACATGTCCCTTGTGACATAATTCACATTTTAAAGGGTGACATCACTCCCATTGTGTGAATGTAATATCACTCCCACTATTTTGCGTGGCGTGACCACATGCTTCTTGGTGACATCACATCAATTGTTTGGGTGTGATAACACCCTCATTGTGTGTCACAACACAACATTTGTGTGAGACATTAACCTTAATTCCCGTATGATATACCAACCATTATTATGCGTGGTGTCACTCCCAGTATTATGTATGACATCACACCAATTGAGTGTGGCATCACTCTGATAGTGTTTGACATCATTCCAATGGAGTGTGACGTGGTTCACATTTTGTGTCTGACATCACTGCAATCGTTATATGGGACATCACACCCATTTTGGAACATCACACAACATGAGTGTGTTAACAATAGGATAGACGGTCACATCTCTCAAATTGTGTAATATCACTCCCATTGTGTGTGATGGCAGTCATATTCTTAACTGTGATGTGACACCCACTGTTATGTATGAAGTCACTTCCAGGTTTCTGTGAACTCTCTCACCTTTACTCTGATATATCGCACTGGTGTGTTTTGTGTAACTCTCATTGCTATGTGTGAATATTCACTCATTTTCCTTAGAGACACCACTCCTGTTGTCTGTGACATCACCAGGTTGGTGTGAGCCTTCACACACATTGTGTGTCTGACATCACACCAATGGTGTACTTGTGACAGGGCTCATATTTGTGATTGAAATCATACCCAATGATATGTGTGACACCATTCACTTTTTTGTGGCATAAGACAAGACACTTTTTCATATATGACATCACACCTATTATGAGCGTGACAACATTCACAGATGTTGACATCACACCAATTGCGTGTGACATGAATGCAATTTAGCATATGAAATCACTATTGTTATGTGTGATGTTACTACTAGTATTCTGTGTGACGTCACACTAATTCTTGAGGATATCACTCTACTACTGTTGTGCCCTCACTCTCATGGTGTTTCTGTGACTTCACTCATATATTTGGAGTGACATCTCTCTGTTTTTTGAGACAACATGCCTGTTGTTTTTATGACATCACACCAATAGTGTGACATCACTGACACACATGTGTGACATCAGTCACAAGTCCTCTGCTGTATTACTCACCTGTTTCTCTGTGACATCACTCACATTATGTGTGACATCATATGAATTGTGTGACAACACTCTCACTGCTATGTGTGACATCGTCATGTCCCTTTTGACACAACTCACCTTTTATAGTATGACATCACTCCCATTGAGTGCATGGGATATCACACCCATTGTTATGCCTGACATGACACACACGGTTATGGGTGACATCACACCACTTGTGTGTGTGACAACAACCTCATCTTGTGTCACATCACATCAATTGTGTGTGACATCAACCTTAATTAGGATATGATATCCCAACTGTCGTTATGTTGGTGTAACTCCCAGTATTACATATGACATCACACCAATTGAGTGTGGCATCACTCTGATAGTGTGTTTCACATCACTCCAACGTCGTGCTTGCGACATCATTCACATTTTGTGTTTGACATCACTGCAACTGTTATGTGTGACATCACCCCATTTTTTGGACATCACACACCTTGATTGTGGTAACACTAGGATAGCCAGTCACATCTCACATATTGTGTGATATCACTCCCATTGCATGTGACGGCAGTCATATTATTCAGTGTTATTTGACATCCGCTCTTTTTTTTTAATTTTTTTTTTATTACAGTAACATTGGTTTACAACATTGGAAAAATTTCAGGTGTACATCACTACACCTCCACTTCTGCAGAGATTACATCATGTTCACCACCAAAACACCAACTAAAACTCATCACCACACACATGTACCGAACCATCCTTTTCACCTTCCTCCCTCCCCCCCTACCCCCGGCAACCACCAATCCAATCTCTGTCCCTATGTGTTTGTTTATTGTTGTTATTATCTATTACTTAACAAAGGAAATCATACGTTATTTGACCTTCTCCCTCTGACTTATTTCACTTTGCATGATAATCTCAATGTCCATCCATGTTGTCACAAATGGCTGGATTACATCATTTCTTATGGCTGAGTAGTATTCCATTGTGTATATATACCACAGCTTCTTTATCCATTTGTCCCTTGATGGGCACTTAGGTTGCTTCCAAGTCTTGGCTATTGTGAATAATGCTGCAATGAACACAGGGGTGCATGTACTTTTACAAATTGGTGTTTTCAAGTTCTTTGGATAAATACCCAACAGTGGAATAGCTGGATCATATGGTAGTTCTAACCTTGATATTTGAGGAATCTCCATAGAGTTTTCCATAGAGGCTGCACCAGTTTGCGCTCCCACCAGCAGTGTATGAGAGTACCCTTCTCTCCACAGCCTCTCCAACACATGTCGTTTCCTGTCTTGTTAATTATAGTCATTCTGACAGACGTGAGGTGATATCTCATTGTAGTTTTGATTTACATTTCCCTGATAGTTAGTGATTTTGAACATCTTTTCATGTGTCTGATGGCCATCTGTATGTCTTCTTTGGAGAAATGTCTGTTCAGGTCTTTTGCCCATTTTTTAATTGGGTTGGTAGTTTTTTTGTTGTTGAGATGCATGAGTTCTTTATATATTTTGGAGATTAAGCCCTTATCAGATGTATGTTTTGCAAATATCTTCTCCCAATTTTTAGGTTGTCTTTTCGTTTTGTTGATGGCTTCCTTTGCTGTGCAGAAGTTTTTTAGTTTGATGTAGTCCCATTTGTTTATTTTTTCTATTGTTTCTCTTGCCCGGTCAGACATGGTGTTTGAAAAGATGTTGCTAAGACCGATGTCGAAGAGCGTACTGCCTATGTTTTCTGCTAGAAGTTTCACAGTTTCAGGTCTTACATTCAAGTCTTTAATCCATTTGGAGTTAATTTTTGTGTATGGGGTAAGGTAAGCGTCTAAATTCATTTTTTTGCATGTGGCTGTTCAGTTTTCCCAACACCATTTGTTGAAGAGACTTTCTTTTCCCCATTGTATGTTCTTGGCTCCTTTGTCAAAGATTAGCTGTCCATAGATGTGTGGGTTTATTTCTGTGCTTTCGATTCTATTCCATTGATCTGTGTGTCTGTTTTTGTGCCAGTACCATGCTGTTTTGGTTACTATAGCTTTGTAGTATATTTTGAAATCAGGGAGTGTGATACATTCAGCTTTGTTCTTTTTTCTCAGGATTCCTTTAACTATTAGGGGTCTTTTGTTGTTCCACATAAATTTTAGGATTCTTTGCTCTATTTCTGTGAAAAATGTTGTTGGAACTTTGATAGGCTTTGCATTGAATCTATAGATTGCTTTAGGAAGTATGGACATCTTAACTATGTTAAATCTTCCAATCCAAGAACACGGAATATCTTTCCATTTCTTTGTGTCGTCTTCAATTTCTTTCAGGAATATTTTATAGTTTTCGGTGTACAGATCTTTCACCTCTTTGGTTAAGTTTATTCCTAGGTATTTTTTTCTTTTTGTTGCAATTGTAAATGGGATGGTATTCTTAATTTCTCTTTCTGCTACTTCGTTGTTAGTGTACAGAAATGCAACTGATTTTTGTATGTTGATTTTGTATCCTGCAACTTTACCATATTCGTTTATTACTTCTAAAAGTTTTCTGGTGGATTCTTTAGGGTTTTCTATATATAAAATCATGTCATCTGCAAATAGTGACAGTTTCACTACTTCCTTTCCGATTTGGATCCCTTTTATTTCTTTCTCTTGCCTGATTGCTCTGGCTAGGACTTCCAGTACTATGTTCAATAGGAGTGGTGACAGTGGGCATCCTTGTCTGGTTCCTGTTCTTAGAGAGATGGCTTTCAATTTTTCACCATTGAGGATGATATTAGCTGTGGGTTTGTCATATATGGTCTTTGTTATTTTGAGGTACTTTCCTTCTATACCCATTTTATTCAGAGATTTTATCACAAATGGATGCTGTATCTTGTCAAATGCTTTCTCTGCATTTATTGAGATGATCATGTGATTTTTATTCTTCATTTTATTAATGTGGTGTATTACGTTGATTGATTTGCGAATGTTAAACCATCCCTGCATACCTGGAATAAATCCCACTTGATCATGGTGTATAATCTTTTTAACGTATTGTTGTATGTGATTTGCTAGTATTTTGTTGAGGATTTTTGCATCGATGTTTATCAGTGATATTGGCCTGTAATTTTCTTTTTTTGTGTTGTCCTTGTCTGGTTTTGGTATCAACGTAGTGTCAGCTTCGTAAAATGAGTTAGGAAGCTTCCCCCCCTCCTCAATTTTTTGGAAGAGTTTGGGAAGGATAGGTATTAAGTCTTCTTTGAATGTTTGGCAGAATTCACCAGGGAAGCCATCTGGTCCTGGACTTTTATTTTTGGGGAGGTTTTTGATTACTGTTTCGATCTCCTTACTGGTGATTGGTCTATTCAAATTCTCTACTTCTTCTTGTTCCAGTTTTGGAAGGTTGTATGATTCTAAGAATTTATCCATTTCTTCCAGATTGTCGGATTGGTTGGCATATAGCTTTTCTTAGTATTCTCTTATAATCTTTTGTATTTCTGAGGTGTCTGTTGTAACCTCTCCTCTTTCATTTCTGATTTTACTTATTTGTGCCTTCTCTCTTTTTTTCTTGGTGAGTCTAGCTAAAGGTTTGTCAATTTTGTTGATCTTTTCAAAGAACCAGCTCTTGGTTTTATTAATTTTTTCGGTCTCTATTTCATTTATTTCTGCTCTGATTTTTATTATTTCCCTTCTTCTACTGATTTTGGGCTTTGTTTGTTCTTCTTTTTCCAGTTCCTTTAGGTATATTGTTAGATTGTTTATTTGATATTTTTCTTGTTTGTTGAGATAGGCCTATATCGCTATAAACTTCCCTCTTAGAACCGCTTTTGCTGTATCCCATAAATTCTGGCATGTAGTATTTTCATTTTCATTTGTCTCCATGTATTTTTTGATTTCTTCTTTGATTTCCTCGTTCACCCAGTCATTGATCAGTAGCATTTTGTTTAATCTCCACGTATTTGTGGTTTTTCTGATTTTCTTCCTACAGTTGATTTCTCGTTTCATACCCTTGTGGTCAGAAAAGATGGTTGGTATTATTTCAATCTTCTTAAATTTATGGAGACTTGTTTTGTGGCCTAATATGTGATCAATCCTGGAGAATGTTCCATGTGCATTTGAAAAGAACGTGTATTCTTCGGTTTTTGGATGGAATGCTCTGTATATATCTACTAGGTCCATCTGTTCTAGTGTGTCGTTTAAGGCCAAAGTTTCCTTATTGATCTTCTGTTTGGATGATCTATCCGTTGGTGTAAGTGGAGTGTTAAAGTCCCCTACTATTATTGTGTTACTGTCTATTTCTCTTTTTATGTCTGGTAATAATCGCTTTATATATTTAGGTGCACCTACATTGGGTGCGTAGATATTTACATGTGTTGTATCCTCTTGTTGGAGTGTTCCCTTGATCATTATGTAATGCCCTTCTTTGTCTCTTTTTACAGTTTTTGTTTTAAAGTCTATTTTATCTGATATGAGTACTGCTACCCCAGCTTTCTTTTCATTGCCATTTGTGTGGAGTATCTTTTTCCATCCCTTCACTTTCAGTTTATTTGTGTCTTTAGGTCTGAAGTGTGTCTCTTGTATGCAGCATATATATGGGTTTTGTTTTTTTATCCAGTCAGCCACCCTATGTCTTTTAATTGGAGCATTTATTCCATTGACATTTAAAGTCATTATTTATAATTATGTACTTACTACCATTTTTTAAGTTTTTTTTTTCTCAATGTTTTAGTAGTCCTTCTCTATTCCTTTCTTCTTCTATACAGAATTGATGGTCACTTTAGTTTGACCTCTGTCTGAAAGCTGTACTCTTTAATTCCCCTCATCCCTCCTTTTATGTTTTTGATATCATATCTAACCTCTTTTTTGTGCTTTTGTATCCATTACCCTCTTATCATGGAAATAGATAATTTTTCTTATTTGTGGTCTTCTCTTTTCCCCTTAAATCAGTCCCTTTAACATTTCTTGTAGCACTGGTTTCTTGGTGACAAACTCCTTTAATTTTTGCTTGCCTGGGAAATTTTTGATCTCTCCTTCCATTTTGAATGATAAACTTGCTGGGTAGAGTATTCTTGGCTGTAAGTTTTTTCCTTTTAGCACTTTAAATATATCGTGCCGTTCTCTTCTAGCCTGTAAGGTTTCTGCTGAGTAGTCAGCTGATAGCCTTATAGGGTTTCCTTTGTAAGTAACTTGACATTCTCTTGCGGCTTTTAGGATTCTCTCTTTATCTTTCATTCTGGACATTTTGATTATGATGTATCTTGATGTGGGCCTCTTTGGGTTTATCTTGTTTGGGGCTCTCTGTGATTCCTGTACCTGGATGTCTGTTTCCTTCCTTAGGTTAGGGAAGTTTTCATCTATTATTTCTTGAAATAGATTCTCTGCCCCCTTGTCTCGCTCTACTCCTTCCAAGACACCTATAACACGGAATTTAGTGTGCTTGATATTGTCCCAGAGGTCCCTTAGACTGTCCTCACTCTTTTTAATTCTTTTCTCTTTTACTTGTTCACCTTGGGTAATTTCTTCTAGTCTTTCATCCAGCTCACAGATCCGTTCTTCTGTATTCTCTACTCTGCTTTTGAGTCCCTCTAATGAATTTTTCATTTCCAGTATTGTATTCTTCATTTCTGATTGGTTCTTTTTATATCTTCCATTTCTTTGTTGACATTCTCACTGAGTTCATCTATTCTTCTCCCCAGATCAGTGCGCATCCTTAACACTCTTAATTTGAACTCTCTGTCGGGTAGGTTGTTCATTTCTGTTTTACTTAATTCCTTATCTGGGGTTTTGTCCTGTTCCCTTACTTGGAATGTATTCTTTTGCCTCTTCATTTTGCCTCTTTCCCTATGCTTGTGTCTACATATTAGGTATGTCAGCTACGTCTCCTGTTCTTGGATAGGTGACCTTATGTAAGTGATGGCTTAGGAGACCTGCCTTGTGCTTACCTCAGTTCTCAATGTTCCAGGGGTCACCACTATGTGGGCTATGCGTGTCCTTCTGTTGTGGCCTGTTTGCTCTCCCTGTAGTCACCCAGGGAGGCCAAGTTATGCTCCTGGCCAGCTGTTGTAATGCTGAGCTGCTTGTAGTTGTTGTGGGCCCTTCAGTCTCTTTATGAGGTGTGGGGAGCCCCAGCACAGTTGGCTGCAAGTTCTAATACCACACTTGTGTTGCAGTATTTCTTTTAAGTGAGTAGGCCCCCAGCGTGGCAGATTGTTAGGCTCAGGGCCTTACATTTGCTGTAAGCCTCTAGCCTGTTAGGTCTCTTGTCAGCTCTCTGATGAGTGCAGCTGTGTGGGGCTGGCCTCAGGCACAGGATCACCCAATTGCTTCAGGTTTTGGAAGGTGGGGCAAACCCCCATGGGGGTCTTTGAGAAGCACAAGTCTTCTGCAACTGACAAGCTCTGCTGCCCACAGGTCCACACACACAGTCAACACAGTCCTGCCCCGTGTGCTCACCCCGACCTCCCCAAGCAGACCCAGTCTCTCCACGGCAGGAGCCCCACACACGCCACAACTGCCCCACACTCTCCACTGGCTCCTTGTGCACACCCTGCCCCCTTAAAGTCGGCTCAGTTGCCAGGCTGCAGAGAATCCAGTCACCAATCTATGCAGGCCCACAAGTTGCCTGAGGGCTTGTTGTTGGGTGGGACCAGTCTCTAGGGTGGGCTGCCTGCCCTGGGTGAGCTGGATTAAATCAGTGCTCTAGCGCTGACCCTGGGCTAGCAGGTCCCAGGGAGAACTCCAATTGCATCTGTGTCAGCACGCCCACACCAGGCCACAACAATGGCCGCCGCCAATGTCCCAGTCTCTGGAGAGGTCTCACCCCTCACCGAGATGCACTCAGGGCCTATTAGGTGAGTCTCTTTTCACCACAGCACTGTGCACTTTTCTTTCTGGTGATTTTAGGATGCTTTCTGAAATGGGTGAGTTTGCGCATGGGCCTTTTAAGAGCCGGTTTTAGTTTCTTTGTGAACCGGGTTTTCTGGGGGTGCTCCCCAAGGATTTAGTAGCAAGCACCTTCAGATATTATGCCGCTGGTCTCCATTGTGCTGGGTCAGGATTACAATTAGATTTAGTGCTAGGTTTAGGTCTAGGGCTACTGTTATCTCTAGACTTAGAGTTAGGGCTAGTGTTAGGTCTAGAGCTAAGGTTAGGCCCTGTGTTCTGGCTAGGGTTACAGTTATGGTTAGGGCTTGGTCTAGGTCTAGGTCTAGCATTAGGGCTAGGGTTAGAGTTAGGTTGAGGGCTTTGGTTAATGTTAACTTTATGTTTAGTGTTAGTCCTAGTGTTGGGGTCAAGGTTAGGGTTCTTGTTAGTGTTTAGGTTCAAGTTTATGTTCGGGTAAGGGTTTGGGTTCGTGTTTGGTTTCTGATTCATTGAGGTTTAGGGTTAGGCTTATAGGTTAGGGTCAGTTTTAGGGTTAGAGTGAGGGTTAAAGTTAGGATTAGGATTAAGTCTGTGCTATGGTTATGGTTAGGTTACAGATTAGGGTTAGGATTAGCATTATGTTAATGATAGCGCTAGGGTTAGGGTTAGGTTTATGGATAGGATTTGGGTTAGCGTTAGGATTAATACTCCGTTTAGGGTTAGGGTTACACATAGTGGTAGGTGTTGGTTTTGGGCTACAGTTCGGTTTAGTGTTAGTGTTATGGTTAGGGCTAGATTGAGCATTACTGTTAGTGCCATGGTTCGGGTTAGGGCTAGGGTTAGGGTTAGAGTTAAGTCTAGGTCTAGCGTTATGGTTAGGGATATGGCTAAGATCATGGTTCCGTTTAGGGTCATAGTTTGTGTTAGACTTAGTGGCAGGGGTACTGTTAGGTTTAGGGTTAAAGATTGGGTTATTGCTTGGGAATGGGTGAGATCAGTTTAGGGTCATGGTTAGGGTAAGGATTAGCATTAGTGTTGTGGCTCCAGTTAGGGATAAGTTTAGTGTTAGAGTTAGGGTTAGTGCCAGGGATCGGGTTAGGACTGGGGTTAGACTTAGGGCTAAGGATAGGTCTGTGGTTAGGGTTAGTGTTAGGGCTAGTGTAAGGGTCCGGTCTAGGGCTGGGTTAGAATTAGGTCTAGGACAAGTGGTAAGGTTAACATTACACTTAAGGTTAGGGTTTGGCATAGGGCTAGGTTTAGGTTTAGGGTTGTTTGAGGCTTAGGTTTGGGATATGGGTAGCGCTTTTGGTTGTGGTTGGGGATAGGATTATTGTTAGGGCTTGGGGTTGGGTTAGGAACAGAGTTCTGGTTAGTCTTAGGGCTCGGCTTAGGGCTAGGGCTAGGGCTAGGGTTAAGGTTACGCTTGGGGTAGGTTTAGTGTTTGGGTGAGGGTCAGGTGTATGGTTAGCGTTAGGATTAGGTTTTGGGAAAGGCTTAGGTTTAGGTCTAAGGTTAGTGTTAAGTTTAGGTTTAGGGTTAGAGTTCGGTTAGGTTTATGGCTATGGTTAGTGCTAGGTTGCTGGTAGGGCTAGGGCTGCGGCTGGCTTTAGGCTTATGGCTATGGCTTGGATTAGGGTTAGTGTTAGGGTTAATGTTGCGTGCATTAGAGTTTGGGTTATGGATAGGGTGAGGGTTAACTTTAGGGTTATGTGTAAGGTTAGGTTTGTATTTAGGGTAAGCGTGGGGCTGGCCCCATGGCTTAGCAGTTAAGTGCGCAGGATCCGCTGTTGGCGACCCAGCTTTGGATCCCAGCTGCACACCGACACACCGCATCTCCAGCCATGCTGAGGCCGCGTCCCATATACAGCAACTAGAAGGATGTGCAGCTATAACATACAACTATCTACTGAGGCTTTGGGGGAAAAAAATAGGGTAAGTGTTAAAGTGACGGGTAGGAGTAGCCGTAGAGTTAGGGGTAAGTTTAGAGTTGGGTTAGAGTGAGGGTTATGGTTGGGGTAGTGTTAGGTTTTGATTTAGGGCTACTGTTAGTGTTAGCATTAAGGTTAGGGCTAGGGCTAGGGTTAGGGCTAGAGTTAGGCTTAGGGTTAGGGTTGGCGTTAGTGTTAAGGCTAGTGTTAGGCATAGGCTTAGGGGTAGGGTTAAAGATAGCACTAGGTCTAGGGCTAAGGCTAGTGTTAGTGTTAGTTCTAGGGCTAGGTCTAGGGTTACTGTTAGGGTTAGAGTATGGGTTAGGGCTAGGCATATGGTTATGGTGAGGGTTAGGGTAAGGCTATGTTTAAGGTTAGGGTTAGGTTTAGAGCTATATTTATGTCCGTGGTTTGGTTAGGATTAGGACTAGGGCTTGTGTTGGGGTTAGGGCTAGGGCTATCATTAGGTCATGGTTATCATTAGGGTTAGGGCTACTGTTGGGTTAGAGTTAGGGTTAGGGTTGTGGTTAGGGTCAGGTCTACGGCTAGGGTAGAAGTTAAGCCTATGGCTAGGGTTATGGTTAGGTTTATGGTTACGGTTATGGTTAGTGGTAGGTCTCGAGTTAGGCTCAGGTCTCTGTCTAGTGTTTGGGTTAGCCCTAGGTCTATGTTTAGGTTTAGTGTCAGGGTTAGGTTTAGGGTTAGGACTAGAGCTATGTTTAGGTTTACGTTTAGGGGAAGGGTTAGAGTTACAACTAGGGTTAGGATAGGGTTAGAGTTAAGGTTAGTGTTAGGGTTCGATCTGTGGTTATGGCTAAGGTTATGGGTGTGTTAGGTTTAGATTTAGTGGTAGATTTACGGGGAGGTCTAGCGTTAGGGTTACTGTTAGGACAAGGGTTAGGGTTAGGGCTAGGTTTAGGCCTTGGATTAGCCTTAAGTTTAACCTTAGGTTTTGGGTTAGGTTTATAGCTACAGTTAGGGTTAAGTCTAGAGTTAGTGCTACAGTCAGGGTTAGGGCTAGGGCTGGTCTTCGGTTTAGGGTTAGGGCTAGAGTTCAGATTACAGTAGGGTTAGGGTTAGTTTTGGGCTAGGGTTAGGACTAGAGCTAAATCTAGGGCTATCATTAGGGTTACGACTAAGTTAGGGATAGTGTTAAGGCTAGGGCTATGTTTAGGATAAAGGCTAGGGTTAGGATTAATGTTATGGTTATGGTTAGGGATTGTTTAGGTTTTCAGTTAAAAGTAGGGCTAGAGGTAGCGTAAGGGTTAGGTTAGGATTAAGGCTAGTGTAGTGGTAAGTGTTGGGTTAGGGTTAGAGTTAGAGGAGTGGTAGGCTTAAGGGTAGGGTGAGGGTTGGGTTAGGGTTAGCTTTACGATGAGTGTTAGGGCTGGTGGTAGCATGAGAGTTAGCGTTAAGGCTAGAGTGAGGGTTAGGGCTAGGATTATGCTGAGGGCTAGGGTTGGGCCTAGCATTAGGAGTAGGATTAAGAGTAGGGCTAGGATTAGGGTTATGGTTAGCATTATGGGTAGGGGCAATTTTAGGGCTACAGCTAGGGTTAATGGTAGGTTAGGGTTACATTTAAGGTTAGGGTTTGGGTTAGGTATAGGCTTAGGTTTAGAGTCAGGTTTAGGGCTAATATCATGGTTAAAAGTAAGATTAGGACTAGGGTTAGGGTTAGGGTTTTGACATGGGCTAGTGTTAGCATTAGGGTTAGGGCTAGGATTAGGGCAGAGTTAACATTAGGGTTAGGTTTAGTGTTGGGTGATGGTTAGTGTTGTGTGATGGTTAGTGTTAGCGTTAGGGTCACCTCTAGGCTAGGGTTGGGGTTAGGCCTAGAGCTAGAGTTAGACTTAGGATTAGTTTTAGGTTTAGGGTTAGTCCTAGAGCTAGGGTTTGGTTTACTTTTGTGGTAGAGTTAGTATTAGAGGTAAGTTTAGTTTAGGGGCAGGGCTAGGGCAATTGCTGGAGCTCGGTTTTTGTTAGGGATAGAGTTACGTTTAGTGTGTGGGATCAAACTAAGGTTAGGGCTGTGGCTTAGACTGGGGTAAGTGTTAGGGTCAAGGTTAGCCTAGGGCTGAGTTAGAGTTAGAGTTAATGTTAGGCTTATGGGAATGGGGAGGGTTGGAGTTAGAGATGGTTTAAGGTTATGTTTAGAGGTAGTTTTAGGGTTAGTGTTAGTGATAGGGCTAGTGTTAGGGTTATGGTTAGAGCCAGGACTATGGACACGGTTAGGGTTAACGTTAGTGCTAGGACTAGATCTAGATTTATTATTAGGGTTAGAGTTAGGGTTAGAGCTAGGGTTGGTGTTAGAGTTTGAGTTATGGCTAGGGCTAGGGCTAAGTTTAGGGTCAGATTTAGGGCTAGGATTTGTGTTGGGTTAGGGCTAGCGTTGAGGGTTAGGCTTAGGGATATGGTTAGAGTTAGAGTCAAGTGTAAGGGTAGAGTTTGGCATAGGGTAGTGTTAGGGTTTGTGTTATGGTTAGGACTAGGGTTAGGCTTAAAGGTAGGGCTAGGTCTAGGGCTAGATTTAGGGTTAGTGTTAGGCTTAGTGTTAGGTCTAACACTAACGTGAGGGTAGGGCTAGGGCTAGAATTAAGGTAAGATTAGGAGTTATGGTAGGGTAAGGATTTGCTTTATGGTTAAGTGTAGTGCAGGGTCACGGTTACGGCTAGGTTTAGGGTTAAGGGTAGGCTTTGTGTTAGGGGTATGGGGATGGGTTTATAGTGGGTAATGGGGATGGCTTTTTAGTGTTTGGTTTGGTTCAGGGTTAGCATTAGTGTTTGTGCTAAGGTTATGGATAGTGTTAATGTTAGGGTTAATGTTAGGGCCATGGCTATGGTTAAGTATAGGTCTAGATTTATGGCTAAGGCTAGGCCTGAGTTTAGGGTTAGGACTAGGACTATGTTTAATTTCATGTGTATGACTGGGTTAGTGTTAGGTCTAGGGTAATGTTTAACGTTAACGTTACAGATGAGGTTAGTGTTAGGGTTAGGGTTACAGCTAGGGTTATGGTTACTGTGAGCGATAGCGTTAAGGTTAGGGTTAGGTTTAGGGTTGGGGTTGGGTTGCGGTTGGGTTAGTGTGAGAGTTAGGGCTCAGGGTGGCGATGGAGTCTTAGTACAATGGTTAGGGTAGGACTATGGTTAGTGCTAGGTTTAGTGCTAAGTTTAGGGCTAGGGTTAGTTCTAGGTCAGGTTTAGGGCTAGGGCTGTTGTTGGTTTTATGTTTAGGGCTATGGCTAGGATTAAGGTTGGGGTATGAATGGGTTAGGGTTTACGTTATGGGTAGCGTTAGGGGTAGAGCTGGGTTAGAGTTCGCGTTAGGTTTAGGGGTAGGGGTAGGGGTAGGGGTGGGGTTAGGGGTCGGTTTGTGTTATGGTTAGGTTTAGAGTTAGTAGGTATAGGTGCAGGACTTGTATTAGTGTTAGGGTAAGGTTTATGGTTAAGGTTAGGTTTGGTACAGAGTTAATGTTAGTTTTATTGTTAACGTTAGGGTGATGTTTGGGGTTAAGCTTGCGTTAGGGCTAGGTTTAAGCTTAGGGTTGGGGTATGGTTTGGATTAGGATTAGGGGAGGTGTGCAGGTGTAGGGGTAGAGTTAGGCCTAGGGTTAAGGTTTGTCTTAGTGCTAGAACTGGGGTTAGGGTTAGTGTTAGGCTTGGCTTAAGGTTAGGTTTAGCAGAGTGGTACGTGTAGGGATAGTGTTAGGGTTAGTGTTAGTATTATGGTTAGGGGTAAGTTTAGGGCTAGGGCTAGGTTTAGAGTTAGGGCTAGGGCTAAGGTTAGAATTACGGCTAGTGTTAGGAATAGTGTTATTATTAGGGATGGAGTTGGGGTTAAGTTTGGGTTAGGGTTAGCTTTAGTTTTATGGTTAGTGTTAGAGTTGGGGTTAGGGTTGCATTAGAGTTTGGCCTATGGTTATGGAGGGGCTAGGGTTTCGGCTAGGGTTATGATTAGGGGAGGAATAGGTGTAGGGATAGGTTTAGAGTTAGTGTTCATGTTAAGGCCAGTGGTTGTTGTAGGAATTGGGTTAGGGTTAGTTTTAGAGTTAGGGTTTGATTTAGGTTTACGGCTAGTGTTAGAGTTGGCATTAGGGTCTAGAGCCACGGTTAGGGTTAAGGGTAGTTTATGGTTAGGGGTAGGTCTGGGGTACAATTAGGGTTAGCGTTTGGCTTTGTCTTAAGTTTAGGGTTAGGGTTAAGGCTGGGTCTAGTGCTGGTTCTAGGGTTAAGGCTAGGGTTAGGGTTAGGGTTAGTGCTAGGTTTAGGGCAAGGGTTTTGGTTAGGGCTAATGCTAGGATTAGTGTTGGGGTTTGGTTTGTGGTTGGGTTAAAGAGTTAATGTTAGTGTTCAGGGTAGTATTAGGGGTAGGCATAGGGTTAGGGTTAGGGTTAACGTTAGAGTTAGGGTTAGGGTTAGACTTAGGGGTAGGGGTTATCTAAGATTTAGGGTTATGGTTACAGTTAGGCATAGGGTTAGGGTTAGGTGTAGTGGTAGGTTTAGGGTTATGATTATTCTTAAGATTAGTGTTAGTGTTATCACTAGGGATTGGGTTATTTTTAGGCTTAAGGTTAGGGTTACAGTTAGGTTGGGGTTTAGGGTTGGGTTATTGTTAGGGTTCGTGTTACCTTAAGTCTTAGGGTCTGGGTAAATAGTGTTTTAGGGATAGAGGTAGGGTTACAGTTAAGGTTAGGGGTAGTGATACGGTTAGCTGTGGGAATTACATTAGCGTTACTATTACGGCCAGGGCTAGAGTTAGGTCTATGGTTAAGTTTATGGCTAGGGCTTGGTCTAGGGCTTAGACTAGGGTTAGGTTCAGTTTTACTGTTAGGTTTAGTGTAAGATTCAGGACTAAGCATAGGGCTGCGTTTAGTGTTAGTGTTCGGGGTTGGGCTAAGTTTTAGGATCAGTTTTAGGGTTAGGGTTACAGTTAGAGTTAGGTCTAGGGCTGCGGCTTGTGTTAGGATTATGTATAACATTAGGGTTAGTGTTAAGGCTAGGGATAGTGTTAGGGGTCAGGTGAGGACAATGATTAGGGTTAGGGCTGGGGCTGGGTTTAGGGCTAAGGTTAGTTCAAGACTTGGGTCAAGGTTAGTGTTAGGGTTATGGTTAGAAGTAGATTTAGGTTTAGGGTAAGGATTATGGTTAGGGTTCGGGTTAGGGCTAGGGTTGTATTAGTGTTAGGGTTATTGTTAGGATTAGAGTTAAATTTAGTGTTAGCCTTAGTGTTTAGAGTTAGTGTACTATAGTTAGCATAGTGTTAGGGTTACGATTAAGGTTTGAGCAAGAGCTAGGTTTAGACATAGAGTTAGGGTTATGGCTAGTGTAAGGTCTGGGTTTAGGGCTAGGGCTAGGATTAGTTTCAGCTGTAGGTTGGGTTAGGGCTAGATCTAAGGCAAGGGTTAGGCTTAGGGTTAAAGTTAGGGTTAGGTTTATGGCTAGAGCTAGTGCCAGGGTTAGGGTTATGTCTAGGACTAGGGTTGGTGTTAGGGATAGGGCTAGGCTTAGGCTTAGTGCTAATTGTTGAATTATTGTTATTGTTACTGTTAGTGTTTGGTTTGGTGTTGTGTTGTGCTAAGTGTCAGGTATAGGGTTAGTAGTAGGCCTAGGTTGAGTGTAAGGGAAATTGTAGGTTTAGATTTAGGGTTAGGGTTAGGTACAAGGTTATGTCTAGGGCTATGGTTAGGGTTAGGGTTAGGTTTAGGTCTATGATGAGAATTAGGCTTAACGTTCGGATTAATGTTAACATTAGTTTTAGGGCTAGGGTTGGAGTTTGTATCATGAAACCTAACCCAACTTTAGCTCTAACCCTAAACCTACCCCAAGCCCTAAAACTCCCCCTAGCCTTAACCCTAATCATATGCCTACCCCTAACACTCACTGTAACTGTAACCCTAAGCCAACTCTAACCCTAACTTAAAACCTAGTCCTAGCCCTAGCCCTAACAGTAACCCTAACTCTAGCATAACCCTAACTCTAACCCTAGTCTTAACCCAAACTAAAACCCTACGCCTATTCCTACACTTTCCATTGTCCCACCCTAAGGCACACACAACACTAACGTCAGACCTAACCCTAATCATACACCCAGCTCTAACCTCAAAACCTGCCCCGTTCCTAACCATAAAAATAAATCTAGTGATTAACCTAAAAAGAAACCTAACCCTAAATGTAATAACTAAACTTAGCCCTAAGCTCGGCCCTAACGATAACTCTTGCCATAACACAAACCCTGTCACTACACCTACTCCTAACTCTCACCCTAACCCTACATGTAATCCAACCCTAACCTTATCACTTGCCCTTGCTGTAGCCCTAAACCAGTCCTAACACAAACACTAACCCTATTCCTAATCCTAACCCTACTGCTAAACCTAACCTTAATGGAAACACAAACCACATCATCTAACTCTAAGAATAACCATAACACTAATCCTAGCCCTAGCCCTAAACATAAACCAGCCCAGGCCCTAACCCTCACCCTAACCCTGCCCCTAACCCTAAAGCTAGTCCTAACCCTAACCTGAACCCTACCACTAATCCTAACCCTAACCTGAACCTGAAACCTAACCCTAATCTGAACAATAACTCTAAGACTAAACATAACTCTAACACTAACATGAACCCTAACAGTAAACCTAATCCAACCCAACCCTAACCTTAAACCTAGCCCTAAGCATAAGCCGAACCCTAACCCAAACCCTAAACCGGGCCCCAAATTTAACCCTAACGTGAAGCTTAATCCGACACTAAACCTAAACCTAAACTTATCCCGAACTGAAACCTAAACTTTACCCTAATCCAAAGGCAAACCTCAAAATAAGGCTAAGCCTAAACTTCACAATAACCCTAATACTAAACCTAACATGAACATGAATCGGAACCCTAACCTAAACAGAAATCTAACCCTAAACCGACCCAGAACCAAACCCTACACATAAAACTAACCCTAACCCTAAGGTGAACACTAAACCTAACCCGAACCCGAACCAGAACCCGAATCCAAACCCTAACCTTAACTCAAACGCTAACCCAAACCCTAACAATAAACCTAACCTGACACCGACACCAAACACTAACCATAACCTTAATCCAAACAGTAACCTCACCCTAAACCTTAACATAAACCTAGCGGAAACCCTAATCCTAAGCGTCCCAACAAAGCAAAACATAACCCTAACCCTAACCAGAAAATGAACTCGAACCCTAGCCGTAACCCTTAACTGAAAACAACCCAGACCTTAAACATAAACCTAAACTTAACATGAAAATTAACCCTAACCCTATCAGCAAACCTAGCCCGAAATGTAACCCTAACCCTAAACCTAATCTTAGCCCGACTCTAACCCTAAGCCTAACTGAAACACGAACCTGAACCCTAAGCCTAACCCTAACTCGAACACTAGCGCTAACACTAAAACTAAACATTACCCTAACCCAAACCCTACTGCTAACCCTAACATTAACCTGAACTCTAAACATAATTCTAACCCTAATCCTAACCCAACACTAACCCTAACCCTAACCCTAACCCTAGACCTAAATCCAACCCTAACCCTAACCATAACCCTAATCGGAAACCATAACTTAAACCTAACCCTAACCCTCACCCGAACCCAACCCAAAGCCTAACCCTAACCCTAGCCCTAACCCTAACCTTAAGCCTAACAAGAAACCTAATGCTAAAGCTAAGACTTTTTCGAACCGAAACCTAATAATAACCCTAATCCGAAGACTAACCCTAACCTCAGCCTAACCCAAAGCCTAACACTAACGTGAAGGCTAACCTGAACCCTAACCCTAACAAGAACCCTAACCCGAACCCGAAACCTAACACTAACTCGAAGACTAACCCAACCACAACCCTAAGTCTAAACCGATATCAAAACCAAGCCCTGACCCTGACATTAACCCGGAAACTAACACTAACACTACACCTAACCATAACCCTAAATCTAACTTGAACCCTAACACTAACCCCAACGCTAAACTGAACCTGACCACTGACCCTAACCCTAAGCATAACCCTAAACTCTAACACTAACCCTACACGTAAAACAAACCTGTACCAAACCCAAACCCTAACCCTAACCAGAACCATAACCCTAATGCTAACCATAACCCTAACCCCAAAAGTAACAGAAACCCTAACCCTTACACTAACCAGATGATAATGCTATGCTAACTGAACCCTAACCCTAACCTGAAATCTAACCCAAACCTGGCAACCAACCATAACACTAACCTAAACTCAAACATACTATTAAACAGAATCATAACCCTATCCCTAACCAGAACCATAAACCTAACCAAAAACATATACCTTAATGTAAATCTAACACTAACCCGAAAACGAAACCTAACCCTAAAACTGACAGTAAACGGAAACCAAACATAACAGTAACGTAAGACTAAGAGTACCCCAGGAAATGGCTCTGGGGAGAAAAACATGACGAAGGGCACGTGTGAGGCCTTATGTCTGAGTACAAAGGTGCCAGGCAGAGGGCAAGAGGATGGCTGGCTCGGTTCGCTGGCTTTCTCCAAAGGAGGCTGGACAACCAGCAGAACATGCTACCTGGGCCAGGCCACTTCCAAGGGGACAAGTTCCTGAAGACATAGCCCTGGGGACGGCCGTCAAGTCTCCTGGGGGTTGTGCTGGGCCACGTCAGAGGAGGAAGCAGCCAGGCAACTGGTGTGCCAGAGGTGACATCAGGCGGCCTCCTACACCCAGGTCCCTGTCCTGCCCAGGCCTCCCAAGGGAGGACGATGGTCGTGGCAGTGGCGAGTGGGGTGGGGTTGCCGTCTAGCCTGTCCCGGGATGACCAGGGAGAGGGCGCCTGGAGATGGGCTGCCCCTGGCCAGGTCTGAGGGACCGACCCAGCTTGGGGCAGTCCGGGCCAGAGAGAGAATCCACCTCTGCCATTCCCCTGCAGGATCTTAGGGCTGGCCAAATCCTTAACAAGACAGGTTGTCTGGAGAAAATCAGACCCAGTTGAAGAACATGTGTCCATGGGAGAAACACGGGAAACTGAGTCTCTCCACACACTGGCAGAGATTCTCATCTTGCATACTCTCCTGAGCTAATGACAAATGTGGATGTCGTGGGTGGGCCTATGGGAAGGGAGAGGGGAGGAAGATGATTGTCATGCCAAGGGACATGTAAAGGCTTGTCTGAACCATTTCCCCTGCACTGGGGTCAGGTCCGGAAGGGCCGGCACAGAGCTGACCATGAACCGGCCTCTCTGTGGTGTGGCTGGCCCCAGGGGGGCCGTGGGGGTGGTGGGTGGAAGTGGGATGGCGTGTGAGTTGGCACCAGCCAGCGGTGGAGGCAGCGACTCAGAGGTCAGGGGTTTCTTTCTCTCTCCCTCTCTTCTCTCTCTGTCTCTCTCTCTCTGTCTCTCTCTCTCCCCCTCGGGGACCTGAGGAGAGTAAGGTGCTGCGCCCTGCCCACCTCGCCTACCTCTCCCATTGTGCCATCTTTCTCTGACCACTCCAGGAGCCCTGCGGGCTTGGGTTCAACCCCCCACACCCCCGCGCAGGCCAAGGGCGCATGCGCAACCGCAGGGGCCTAAGGCTGGCCTCGGGAGTCCTCAGTGAAGGACCCGGCTTCCCGCCAGGCTCTGACAAGCTGGCACCACCCAGCTGAAGCTGTTCCATCGCTGCCCTTCTGGACTTGGCCTCAGCTGCTGTCTCCCTCCCCTCTCCCACTCCCACTCAGCTTGAAGGCCGCTTCCCTTGGAAGCATTGCTCTGGCCCAGATGGCCACAGGCATACTGGGCTTCAAGCTCAAGGCTCTGCCTGGGCCAGCTGCTTCGTCCAGGGGCTCATTTCTTCCGGGAAAGACAAAGCCGTGGCCTCACCCCATGCCTGCACTTTGCGTCTGCAGCTAGGTCAGGTGTAGGAAAGACTCTGTGGAGTCAGAAGGACCGAGACAGGCAGATGGCACTGCAGGGCTAGGGAGCCAGCGCCAAACTGGGCAAGCCCCTCCGGCCACAGGTCCCAGCCTCCTCCCTGGAGTCAGGAGGGCCTGGCCTTTATACTGCCCAGGCCATGGCTCTGGGGAGAAATCCGCCATGGAGGGCACGCGTGAGGCCCTCTTCCTGTGGTCGCAGTTGTCACGTGCAGGGCCACTGCAAGCCTGGCTCAGATTGTCTGCTTTCTCCAAAGGAGGCTAGCCAACCAGCCGAACCTGGCACCTGGCCCAGGCCCCTTCCAAGGGGATGAGTTCCGGATGACACAGCCCTGGGGATGGCTGCTAAGTCTCCTGGGACGTGTGCTGGGCCCCCGTCAGAGGAGGAAGCAGCCTGGAAAGTGGTGTTCCAGACTTGAGATCTGGAGGCCTCCCACACCCGGGTCCCTGTCCTGCCCAGGCCTCCCAAGGGAGGACGATGGTCGTGGCAGTGGCGAGTGGGCTGGTGCTGTCACCGAGCCTGCCTTGGATGCCCTGGGAGAGGGCGTCGGGGCATGGGCTGCCCCTGGCCAGGTCTGAGGGACCGACCCAGCTCTTGGCTGTTGGGTGCAGAGAGAGAATCCCTCTCCGCCCTTTCCCTTTAGGTTCTGATGGCTGGCCAAATCCTTAACAAAATAGGTTGGGTGGAGAAAATCAGACCCAGCTGAAGAACATGTGTCCATGGGAGAAACCCGGGAAACTGAGTTTCTCCACACAGGGCAGAGATTCTCATCTTGCATCCTCTCCTGAGCTAATGACAAAGGTGTATGTCTTGGGTGGGCCTGAGAGATGGGAGAGGGGAAGAAGGCCATTGTCATGTAGACGGACATGTAAAGGCTTGTCTGAACCGTTTCCCCTGTACTGGGGTCAGGTCTGGAAGGGCCAGCAAGGAGGTGACCAGGAACCGGCATCTCTGTGGTGTGGCTGGCCCCGGGGCGGGCATGGGTGTGGTGGTTGGAAGAGGGATGACGTGTGATTTGGAAGGACTCAGTAGAGGCAGCGACTCAGAGGTCAGGGGTCTCTCTCTCTCTCCCTCTCGGTTTCTCTCTCTCTCTCTCCCTCGGGGACCTGAGGAGAGTAAGGTGCTGTGCCCTGCCCACCTTGCTTACTTCTCCCATGGTCCCTTCTTTCTCTGACCTTTCCGGGATCCCTGTGGGCTTGGGTTCAACCCCCCACAACCCCACACAGGCTAAGGGCGCATGCGCGACCGCCAGGGCCTAGGGCTTGCCTCTGGGTCCTCAGTGAAGGCCCCGCCCTCCAGCCAGGATCCGACAGGCTGGCGCCACCCAGCTGCAGCTGTTCCATCGTCACCCTTCTGGACTTGGCTTCAGCTGTTGTCTGCCTCCCCTCCCCCACTCCCACTCAGCTTGAAGGCAGCTTCCCTTCCTTGGAAACATTTTTCTCGTCCTGAGGGCCACAGGCATACTGGGCTTCAAGCTCAAGGCTCTCCCTGGGCCAGCTGCCTCATCCCGGGTCTCATTTCTTTCTGAAAAGACAAAGCCATGGCCTCAGCACATGCCTTCACTTTGCGACTGCAGCCAGGCCAGGAGTAGGAAAGGCTCTGTGGAGTTTGAAGAGCCGTGACCGGCATATCGCACCCCAGGGCTAGGGAGCCACAGCCATATTGGGCTAGTCCTTCCCATGACGTGTCCCTGCCTCCTCTGTGGAGTCGGGAAGGCCTGGCTTTCCTAGTGCTCAGGCCATGGTCTGGCGAGAAATCCACCATGGAGGGCAGGTGTGAGGCCCTGTGCCTGAGGGCATATGTGCCATGCCCAGGGCGACAGGAAGGCTGGTGCAGATCGCCTGCTTTTTTCAAAAGAGGCTGGCCTATTTGCTCATCCTCCTGCTCCAGGCCCATTTCGTGGTGGACCAGTTCTGAAGGAAAGAGCCTTGGTGCCTGTCACCAAGTTTTTTCGGGTGTGTTCTCACCCCCGTCAGAGGAGGAAGCCACTTGGCAACTGCTGTGCCACACCTTGGGTGTTTTAGCCTCCCTCAGGCGGGTCCCTGCCATGCCCATGCCTACCTGCATGGAGGGACTACTAAGGTCTTGGTAGTTGCCAGTGGAGATAGTCGTTAAAGACTTAACTTGGTGTTGTAGTAAAAGAACATAACATAACAGCATTGAGCTTGGGCTCTGTCATTTATGAGCTGTGTAAACTGGATGAGTTTTCTAGCCACTGTACCCAGTCTGCTCATCTATATAATTGTGAAAAGACCAACATCTACTATGTCGGGATATTTTGAGGATTATGTGTGTTAATGTATGTTCAATCACAGAATTAACATTCAGAGTGTAGTGCCTGGCTCTGTAGAAGTGTTTGCTGCTGTTATTATAATTATCATTATTTCATGTCCTTCACTTCCTCGTGAGTTCCCTGTAAAACTAACCATGATCCATGGTGTCAACAGTTTTATTCCAGCTTCCTGCTTAATGGCCTGCAGAGGGAGCCTCGGGCTCATAACCTTCTATTTTTATCCCAGTCTCTGGAGGGATGCGTTTACCTCTTTCTTCTTTGCACTGAGGTGCTGAATGGGGTCCCACACCCAACCCTGCATGTACTCCTTTTAATATCCCATGCTATTGAAACACTGTTTAGTGTTTACTTGGTGGCATATACTCCCTGACATTCAACAACGCATGGGACATAGGATTTAGGAAACATTGTTCCATGTAGGGCTCTGACTTTATCATAACACAGAGTACAGTTGATCAAGGGCCAAGGTAGAGTTCCTTATTGCAAAAATCTTCAGAGATGAGGGTGTTCTAATGTGATACCACCTGAAAATAAAGCCAGAACATAAAAGCACATGTAGTTTTAAAAGGAAAAGCACACAACTGAAAGAATTGATCCAATTAAATACACTATTCTATTTGTTTATGTATCAAATTACTGATAGGTAATAAGCAGGCGTACAGATACTAGAATTATCAATTTCATAGAGAATTCTTTTAACAGTTGTTCATATCTTGTGTTTAACATCATTTATTAGGGTAATATTTTCATCTTTACTTTTCGTTGTGTCTCTATCTTTCTCAACTTTTCCAAGAGATATATTTGTATTATCTTCTAAAATTTTAGGGAAAGTTAAAAAAAGTTATGAAACATTTGAAGTTGTTGATTTTCTATATGGGAGGAGGACTAGATTGCAAATGAATTAGTGATAATTAGAGTTTTATTTTTGTAAAAGATGGTAGTTGGAATTGATACCAGGTTGTTTGTAACCTAGTTTTTACTTCATTGTTTGATGTAGTTTCTGAAATGCCAGAACTGGTAATTTTAAATATAATAACTTGTCTCATTTTAAAATATGTGTTCTTGGAGAGGGTGACTGAGGTAAGTAGACAATAATTTACTGTAGTGACATGTTTTTCTCCAATTAATCTGTTATAAACCCAAGAGCCATACAGCAGTCTTTTGTCCAAATGACCTGATGGCACTTTCTTGACTTTTCTTGCTGTGACTCTAGCAATCTGGGGTCACACCACCCTCTCGCTCCTAGTCATGCTTTCAGTTGTAACAGTAACATTGTCAATAATATGGTGACAAATTTTTTCACAGTCTACAATTTACTAAAATATATATATCAATTGCAAATTTTGATAACATAATTGTTAAGGAATGAACAATTTGCAGTGCACTTAGCTGATTGCTACACATTATTGTGTACTGACATCATGGTTAAAACCATTATTTACAATATGTGGCCCCTTTCAATTTTATTTTAAAGGAAAGGGTTCAATGACTTTTTTCTTTTTGAAGAAGAAAGACTTGCATTTCCATCTTAGAAAATTGAGAACTGGTTTTTAGCCCTTTTTCTTGTCTTCAGCTCTTCTTTATATTGGTTACTACTTCACATGTTCAGTTACTTCATAATCATGGTGCTATCTCCTTCGCCTTTTTCATGGCTCTCACATTAATTTATCCATAATCCATTCTGTGAAAGAGATTTATCTCCACCTTCATATATTGAGGAAGGAACCGCCCCTCCTTTATGTGAACTTGGAAAGAAAGGCCAAGGTGATGCCTTAGTGCCCCTCCCCACCAGTGAGCTGCAGATGGGCTGCAGATTCCTGTGAATCTTTTGCTCACCTCCTGGTTCCCTACATACTTGGCATTGTCTGCACGGAGAAGTCTATAGAAGCCGGCTGAAAGATAAGACTGGCTAGAAAGGACATCAACAAGCAGTGTGCTCCAAAAGTTGTTGGCCAGAAACATTAATAAGAAGAAAATCTTTCTGTTTATCTTGTTTTCTCTTTATCTTCTCTCTCTTCATTTTCCTTTACTTATATGGTATAAACCCTATCCAACCCCCATGGTGTTTTTTTTTTTTTCTCAAAGCCCCAGTACATTGCTATATATCTTAGTTGTAGGTCAACCTATGGTGGTTCTTTTTCCTGGAGTCCCGCGGCATTTTATTCATATCTCTTTCAATCAAATTATTTCTATAGCGTAATTTATCTGTTTATACATATCTGTCTTCCTTGCAGACCCCCAACATCTCAAGACCTTTGGCCGCATAATGTATACTTAAGTATTTGAGTGAATCAATGAAGATCTCTTGTTGAATAAGATCTAAATAAATACAATACGTACTCAGCACATGAATGCAAGCATTTGAGAGAGAGTTTTGTGTCTGCTGAAGCAAGCTGTGGACCAATTTAGGGGCTCAGTGCCAAGGTTACTCAATAGATTGAGACAAAATGAAAGAGATAATTAACTTTAGTTTTAAAATTCATGGAGAACAGGAGCAGGATATCTAGGTGTGAATCAGCACTTGATCATTCATGTTGTATCTTTGGAAAATCCAGTCCTCTATTTTTCTATGAAAATGTAACAGGCTAAGAGAGTGAACAGAGGACTGGTTTTTAGAAAGGCAATTTTGTCGCAGGAAATCCTTGAGGAAAATATATGGAAAGAGAGCTGGTAGAAACATGGCAGAAACTTTTTGCGTAGAAATCCTAAAAATTGAGTTCACATGCTGGCTGAAAGATTTGTAACTCAACATTTCTCCAATATAGGTTAGAGCAAATTTTAAATATCTAGGTATACAAAAGGAATACAAAGGAACATAGATCAAACTGAAAGGAGTTTAGGATAGAACAAAGAAATGAAGCTAAGGTAAACCAGCACACTAAAATGTGTTTCAGAAGGACCTGCAGTTTTTAAAGGTAGCTGGAAATTTATCACTCTGGTTTAAAGTAGAAAGGGAAAGGGGAACAATTCTCTATCATTTCATGTCCATGAGATTAAAAGCTACAGTCTGTCAGAGAAGCAAAACTTATCTGGCCTCTAATGTCCAAAAAAGTGTTTTGAATCATGCCTAATGAAAGAGAGTCTGTGTGATGTAATACAAATACAGTGTCATCAACTCATTTCTAAGTTTATTACAAACACTTTAGCACACGTTTAATTGAGGTAATGCAGAATTCTATAAGGGGCCAAGGAAGAGGCTGATAGCATTCTCTCTTTCAGCTTCTCAGTTTACCAAGGGAGAAAATGTTCTTGAACAGATTGACCACGTCTCCTAAAGACAGTGCTCATTTTCAATTTTTCTTTTTATAAACTCATCTTGCATTTCCCCTTACATATGCAAGCTACAGCGTGTGTGTAGACATCCTTCATTGGCAATGAGGAGCAGATCCATACTATTAAATAATCAAATAAGCGGAACATACGGTTGGTGACTTTTAGGAAAACTACACGTTTAAGCCCACCCTCATTGGTGGAATAACATGGTATACCCGAATGAAAATATCTACCATTTATTATGCAGCTAATCATGTCATGCTATTTAAATGAAACTTAATGAATTTTTCTTCTATAAAATTGATTATATTTTAGTCAAAGTGATGTATAATTTTATATAAGTGCATTTTTACTTAAAATGTAAAACACTTTAGAGACCGCTTCATTCAGTTTTAGAGGCATATTTTGTATATTTTGGTGTGATTTTATTATCTTTCATAGCAGAGAAGCACATCCTACTCTTTTTCTTGCTGCCCTCTCTCTACAAGATAAAACTCATCCAAGTTTATTTTGCTTCATAAGGCATAGGCTTACTTTGTGATGAAAAGGAGATCATTTCTGAAACATATTTGGAACTGTAGGGAGCCCAGAATTTTAGACTATGCTCAGAATTTTGTGAGGTAACTTCAAAAAAGATGGAACATTTAACGTTTGCCAGGAACGTTTTCTGCTACTTTGTTTAACAGTTGTTTTTTTTTTTTAACACTTTAGTTTCTTAATTCTTTGGAAGGATGAGTGAAGGAGTTGGCAGGTTTAAATGTACCCCTGATAGAGCTCTCTCTGGGTTACACTTTCAAAACACCCATCCCAGTTGATGAATATTTAATGGGGACTCTGTCAGTCCCAGAGCTGAGAGAGGCAGTTCTCAAAGCTCCAGCAGGTCCTGGGAGAGGAGAGCGCTGGTAACCATTGCCATCCGAGTTTGGATGAGGCATGGTCTTTCTCAGGATGTTAGAACTGAGTAGAGTTCTCAGATGCAGCTCAGTGACTCTAGACCTGAGCCCTGCTCAGAAACCAGTTGACTTGTCATTCACTCTGAGCCTGGTGTCTTCCCTCTGCTCGTGCCCCTTTCTGCCATTTCTCATGCTTTTCCTGACTCTCTCTCTTTCCTACACCTTCTTTCTTCTTTTTGCTCTTTTTCTTACTTTTACTCTCTATTATATTCCTTCTCCTTATCATTTTTTTTCTGTCTCTTATTGTTCTCATTCATTTACTTTTTATTTTGTAGTACAATTACTCTGTACATCACTTTCATCTTAAAATCTTGACCCTCTACAACTCCTATACTTCAGCTAGCGATGTTTTTTAAAGATTTTATCTATTTTTTATTTTTCGCCCCCAAAGCCCCAGTAGATAGTTGTATGTCACAGCTGCACATCCTTCCAGTTGCTGCACGTGGGATGCGGCCCCAGCATGGCCAGTGAAGCAGTGCGTCGGTGCACGCCTAGGATCCGAACCCGGGCCAACAGCAGTGGAGCGTGCACACTTAACCGCTAAGCCACGGGGCTGGCCCTCAGCTAGCTATTTTGAAGAGAGTATTTTGATAAATTTATCTTAAATGTTATAACATGCTGATTCAAGGAAATAAAAACTATCACAAATGGGATGGGGATGAAGAGTGAATTCAGTTCAGCTAGACATGGAATTAGACAGAGGGAAACTGAGAGCTTAGGTGTAGGTGTTCAAAATATTTCCTGATACATCTTTGTATTTCATTGTTGTGGTAAACTGCACAGTCTTATTTACTGCTGGAGCCTAGGTGTTTGCTCCTTGGGGCAGCTCATCAGACCTCGGCCTATAGAAAAGAAGCTAGGAAACATTTCATGCATTTCTAATGTGAAGAACTGTTAGTGTTCCACCAGGAGACATCTTGGGCTCTTCTCTGCACTATCTGAATAGAAAAAGATGAAGAGAATCTTTTCTCCATCTGCACAAAACCAGGACCTTATCTTAAGTTTGAGAGGATTTGAGATGACTGAAAACAAAAGTTTTCCCGAATTTGTATTTGCTTTAACAAGAACTATTGGCTGGTTTTGATGTTAAAGGTCTTTATACAAAATTGACTACCTCTAATGCTAAGTTCAGAGTGGAGATTTGTCAGTATAAGAGAGAAGATTTCCTTTTTGATTAAGTCACTGAAATACAGTATTTGGGAGAATGGTTGTATTTGAAGGCGACTTGTTCATATTCTGTTGCCACAGTGACATCTGTTGGTAAGTGACTGCTTCATGCTATTCTCGATGATTTCTGTTTGAAAGACATACTGAGCTTGATAAATAAATGGCAAACAATAGGATATAATGGAACACATGAGGAAGCCATTTGGGGTAAAGCTAATTCAGCCTGAATTTGTTTTTCCAAAAGGGTCTGTTGCCTGCACTGTGTATCTGCTTTGCCATGTCCCAAAGAGAAGAGAAAATGCCCTTAAGATAAGAATGTAACTTACCCCTCACTGGCATTTCCTTAAGGAGAAGCATTTCTCCCTAGGCTAAGATTTGATTGCTGCAGTCATCCTGTGATCACCCAACTCCAGACAACAGACGTGACACCAGCCATGCCCATCGAGACAGCAGATCTGCTTCCCCTCTGGGTCCATCAATAGCTGTTCTGGCAGGGCAATATGGAAGGGCTGATCTCGTGGCTATTGTGAAAGGGACATTGCAATCACTTGTGATACATCCTCTTTGATGGTATATAACCACTCTGTACACCCAACTTCTTCGGTGCCCTTCCTTCCTTAGAGAAGGAAGGCCACAGTCCATGGTCCTCAAAAGTTGGCTCATAATAAACTCACCCCAATTTTGATTTATAAATTGATTATGGATTATTTAAATCGACAAGATGATGTGCAGGAAGTAGTAAAGGCACAGTGGTACCCATGTTGCCTGATATAAAATCTTTCCTCCCTCTTTCCCTTTCCAGGATGCTCACTCTTCATGGTGGCACCTACTTCCATGATGTGATCATTCTTCTGATGACTTCTTTCATTCCCTCTTACAATTACTCAACAAATATTTAAACACCTACTGTATGCCAGGCTTGGGATACACTAAGGAAAAAATTTTCTACAAAATCTCTGTCTTCACAGAACTTGTTTTTGTTGGCTAAGTGAGAAAATGGATAAGTAGGCAGACAAGTGAATTACATAGTCTATCGTGTGATGATCTGTGTCAAGAAGAAGGTAAGTGACAGGCAATGGGGAGAGCTAGAGAGTGAGTGGGTTGCTACTTTAATTAGAGAGCACAGGGAGGTTGGAGCAAGACCCAGAGGGAAGGGACAAAGCAGGATGACATGCAGATATCTCAGGGTTGCAGAGATGCTGTGGAGGAACTGTGACTCGGATGTAGTTGGACCGCAAGAAGCCAGTGTGGCTGGAGCCCAGTGAGCAAGAGGGGAAAGGCAGAGAAGGTTTGAGATGCCGGGGAGGGTGAGCAGATGAAAGAAGGCCCCTGGGCCCATCAAAACCGTGCTGTAAGTGAAATGAAAACCTTCAATATCATTTAACTATACATTATACATTTTAAGTAGTAAATACATTTTTTTTTCTATAGTCTTGTCAAGTACATCAACTAAAATGCTGTTGAATTGGGAATGTCTAAATTATCCCCAGGAGTGACTGCTGTATCTTGTCAGGCGTCTGGCCTGCACAGTAGTCGGGGTTGGGAGTGATGTGACAGTCAGGAGACGAACTCTAGTCTTCAGGTTGTCACCAACTGTTTGTGTTATGTTTCATCTGTAAAATGCGGAGGACGGAAAAGATGAGTGGTTTTCAGACTCTGATCCATGGAGCACTGGATATTCCTGAAGGCTCTTGACTTTTGTTTGTTTGTTTTTGTGAGGAAGATCGGTCCTGAGCTAACATCTATCACTCCTCCTCTTTTTGCTGAGAAAGACTGGTCCTGGGCTAACATCCATGCACATCTTCCTCCACTTTATATGGGATGTCACCACACCATGGCCTGACAAGCAGTACGTCGGTGCGCACCCAGGATTCGAACCTGCAAACCCTGGGCCACTTCAGCAGAGTGCGCGCACTTAACTGCTTGCTCCACCCAGCTGTCCCTGAAGCCTCTTTGTTTTTTTCCTTATGTTTGTAAACTTTGATGCAAGCTTCACGTAGAAGAAAGTGTCCCCTAGCTTTTAAAAGATTCCTGTACTTGGTCCTCTCTTAGGTTTTCCACTATGAAGAATTTGCAATCTCTCAGACTCCCAAAGGACAGACTTCCAAGGGATCAAGATCCCTTTTTTCCGAGTGTCTCTTGTGACAGTGCTCATTGTCTCTCATTCAAACCAGAAGGTGATTTGTCCATAGTGAGATATAGCATTTGAGACCCCATCCTTCAAGATGGCTGAGTTGTCGTCCATCATTTTACAGACTTATTCTAAGTGAATTATATAAAAAGTGAATGTCTCAGCAGGTACTTTCTGACACAAAATAGAAACTAGGTATTGAGAAAAGTAATTATGATTGATGTCTGTCAATAAGGACATAGGGCTAGTCTAAATTCAAAAGTAATTAATGGCATGAGTGTTAGTAACTGTACATATTAAATATATTGAAAAGTATTCATGTTCTCATTACACAGAATTATAACTGGAAGATAAACTGGATGTTTTTGGTACTTATGGTTAAAGATGTATTTTATTTAGTTTTTTTTTCTGATTGAGGACATGATAAAATTTATTTTTTAATATATTGACTATCTTCTTCCTTTCCAACCTAGAATCTCAATCTGCTATTTTGGAAACTCTGAAAAATATGTTCAGATGCTGTTCAACAGGTAAGAAAATCTTGTTAGGATGTCAAATCCTTTTCTCTCTTATTTATCATAAAAATGTGACAGACTCTCCTTTATCTTCCTGTCTTCCCATCTGACTAGGCCATCATGTTTCTCTAAGCCTGCAGGGGAATTCATTCAGGTGGAAGGGGATGTTTTCTTCCACTTAGACTTTGCAGAGAAAATCAGCCTTGAAGTGGAACTGAGCACATGCTTTTCAGAAGCCGCATCATTCTCTACCCAGCCAGAGCATTGGGCCTGACAACAGCTGGATCCAGCAGAAAACTGGACATTCTAGGAGATGTCATAAGGAGATGTGCCTGGCTGGACTAATAGTCACATGGATATGAGTTTTAAAATATCTCTCAGAGCTTTTCCAAAATCAAATAATATTCTTAAGTTGCTGTAGTAGATGAAACATTAGTGAGTGTCTTTTTAATTTCCACAGAAGCTTTTTTTTGTTACTAAAGAAGCCAAATTTCATGTCTTTTTTCTTGTTACCAAAATGGACTTACTATTAAAAAAAAGAAACCTGCAAGAAAGGAAACACTCATATGGAATAGAAATTGTGGGTAGCAATTGTTACTTTTTTATATAAAATCATCTGTTTTATTTATTTACACATTCTCCCAACTGTGCTTTTGAAAATAACTTAGTATTAGAAATTACCAGTAAGAAGAGGGGGTGCACCCTTGAGTGTGGTCCAGTAGAAGTCAAGTGACTCAGACCTGAGTTCTAGGCCCAGGTCTGTTTCTGGTTAGTGTGTGACAACGTACTTAGGCTCTCTGGAACGTAGTATTCCTTTCTGTAAAATTAAAGAATTTGATGATTTTTGAGAACTTTCCCAAATATTAAATGAATTCTCTTATAAAAAGTAGAAAGATCCTTCTCAAACTTATAAATTATCAAAAATTTTTTGTGACCTTTCACGTACCAAGAACAACTGATGTCCCTTCAATTATATTGATTGAATATAAAGATCATAAAAGTATATTTTTGGTAATCTAATAAATGAATTAGCATTAAAATGAGCCAGGAAAAAATTTATGATCAATCAAGATATTACATTATGTAAGTATTACTGTTTGTTACAGTATATAAAATTATGTCTCTAAAATAGTATCTTTTTGCTGTCTGTAAGTTTATATTGTTACTCATATATCACTATTAACCCTATTATGTTTTACAAGTAATAAAATGTTTTGAAAGGAAAAAACAATAAAACAGCAGCCCTGCATTACCCATGAAAGTTGTGCTCCCCCTGGAGGGAAAATGAGGATACAACATTGGTCGAGTACTTCATTTTGTAATCCAGTGGTGCCTTTCAAAAATATAGCTATTATTGTAACAGTAAAGATATTCTTAAGAATAGGACCACAAAACAGGTTTTCCAACTTCTTTTTTTCAGAGCTGAGACCTACATCAGGCTGGGGCACTTGAAGAGGCATGGGGGACTCAGCTGAATGTGGTTTAATTACTGTGAGATGATTAGCCAATAGCAAATAAGACGGAGGAAGATTAAAAAGAGGTAAAGGGAAATAAAGTTGGAAATAATTAAGAAAAATAGTGCCATCAAAATAGCCTCTCATTATTTTTATAGCTTTTTATTTATTTTATTTTTTTTTGAGGAATGACTAGGATAGTATGTTAGATTTTTCTAAACCCTTATCTCCAGGTCATATATTACTGAGTTCTTCATTATAAATGATAATGCCAAAGAAAACCTGAACAAAAGTATTCTGTACTATCCACGAGGACAAAATATGTACAACATTGCTCTATATATTAAGAGTCCAGCTGTAATCAAGATATATATTCATGTGTGTAAAATTATAATGATTTTCTAAATTTCTCGGGCTGTGAAACATGGTAAAATATACAGTAATAAGCAGGAAACCTGAAAAACTAGGTGATTTAAAACACCTGATGTTACAGCTAGACCATTCAAGGGTGAAATCAATTTAAATTTCACACCTTCTCCTTTCCTTGTAGCCAGTGAAGTGTCTGGAAGACAGAAAACACGTAAAATTAATTGAGAGTTAACAGTATTTGGAGGCAGTTGAGGTTAAGCACACAACAATGATGTCCCTTACTTCAGGAGCCATTGACTTTTTGTCATAAGTTTACTTTATACACAGTTTCTCTTCTTCGATTATTTCTGTATGTTTCTTAGAAGACAGACAGGGAAGGAGAATTAACTATCAATCTACTGTGCACCGGTTCCTTTACTGTATTACCTTATGCAATTCTTACAGTAATCCTTTAATGTAACTGTTATAATTCATATTTGATAAAGAAAAACATATTTACAAAATTGATCAAGGGTAAGAGGGAATATCTGAACATCAGTCCGTTTGGCTTATGCCTCATATTCTCTTCATTGTGATAAAAAATGTGCTTCAACATGGGTACTCACCATCTGGCTATTTAATACCGGCTCCTGCAAACAGCATTGGATGAGATGAGATTAGTAGTTATTTCCAAAGATATTCTATTATATTTAACCTGTACTATTTATGAGTCAGATGTAAAGACATGTTTTAGAGGCATAGAGAGCAACTGATTAGTTCACCTACACATTATTCAGGTTTACTATAACTTTCGGGAGCCACATCGTGTCAACTTTGTGTCAACTTTACCAACTTTAGTTCTTCACTGTTCTTTTTGAAAAAACTCAGAATGTCACTTTTCGTGTCAAACACCTTGCTGTTTTCTTCTTATTCACTAGATGACAGTTCCGTATCTCTGTAAATTACCACTGCAGCAGGAAATGAGAGGTCTTAAGCCAGTTTGCTCTGCACAAATGATGGACATAGGAGGACTTCTGCTCCATCAAGGCTGCCTGTATTATTCCGTGGATGTAACGGGGATGTCCAAGACTGCTTAGTCAGCGGCACGAAGCAGAGTCAGAAAGCATCCTTTAAATTCTTCTTCAGATGTGAGTTCAGGCACCTGTCCCCTCACCTGAACACACTGGAGTTTATTGAATGTGTTCTGACTCTTACTCTCTCCCTGTAGTTAATAAGTCTGGGAGCTCCATACCCCTAGATAAAACACAGGACTTATAAAACCTTTTCTCAACTAAACGGAGTTGAGGGCTATGGTGTTGCCCGAGAGTCTGATTCTTAAAGAAAATACAGCTGGTGATCAGGCAGAAGGAAAGAGTGTCAGCCACTCCTGGAGGGCTTTTATTGATGCTCCCATGGAATGAGCAATTTTAAAACAAAAACACATTGCTTAAACCTCACTAACTGATTGTTTTATTTTCAAGTAATATGCTCTGAAATCTGCTATGTTTAAAAAACCATTTCAGGCCGGCCCCATGACTTAGTGGTTAAGTGCGCACGCTCTGCTGATGGCGGGCCAGGTACGGATCCCGGGATCGCACTGACGCACTGCTTCTCCTGCCGTGCTGAGGCCGTGTCCCACGTAGAGCAACTAGAAGGACGTGTACTTATGACAGACAACTATCTATTGGGGCTTTGGTGGAAAAATAAATAAATAAAATCTTTAAAAAATAAAAAAATAAAAAAATAAAAAAAATTTCATAAAACTTATACTTCTGATTTTTATTCTCTGGTATTTGAAATTATTATTAAGACTGTAAATGCTTTAACATTCTACAATATACAAATAGGCAAAAATCAATTATATTCTCTAAAATAGTTTGCTCCCATGTTAAATATTAATATATGGTAGCAAAACTGGTTACCATCCAGTTTTTAACTCATTTTTTGCTTTTGTAATTACACATAAAATTTGTGTTTTGAAGTATTTTCCTAAAATTAGACAACTTTCTGATATAAATCTACTAGATGAAAGGTAAGTAAAATGAAATTTGATCTTAAAAACTCGAACTTTGTGTAAGAATTGATAATATCAGACAGTTGTAAGTTGGGTCTCTCCACAATATGATATTTATTAATTGTGAATAGCCACATCTATTACAAAGTGTTGAAAAATAAAAAGAAATTGAACAATATCAACACTCTCTTACCCTACACGTTGCACAGTTTATACGCAAATAAATTTTCAAAGGTCAGAAAAATGTTTATGATTTCAGATAACTGTTAAAATACTATCTCATTCCAGTTTTAACCTCATTTGAAATGGACTGAAAACACTTCTCTTAGGATTTTGCTTTGATCTGTGCCCCCAAGTCCCCTCAATGCCTCATTTGATTGTAAAGTTATCTGAGGAATTGAACATTCTTTTCCATTTGTTCTCTTTAAGGTATCTGTGATAGTGTTTTTTATGAAACGACCACTTGGTACAATTTATTATTAGTTTCAGAAACATGCTTATTTAGGAACAAATCAAGAAAACAGATGTTAAGAATGTGGGGTCACCTAGCTGATGGTGTTCGAGGGATTCCTCATGTGAGTCTTGGCATAGAAAAGTTCAAAGGGTAAAGCAGCATTGGTCAGATCAAAAGTGTGGGGTGATTATGATTCCTTCAGAATCATAATTCTGAAGGAATAATGATGGAGACGTAAAAACAAGAAACCCCTTGAATTGCGTTGGAAGTTAGACACATCAACGAGCTGGGAAAAAACATTGTTTAATGTAAGTTCTTTCTAAACTCTAAGGCAAAAAGTAACATGAATTGACATGGTAATTATAAACCACAAAACAACAATTCAAAAGACAAGTAAACAACTAAAGTAGAAACCAGAGTGAGAAAAACAGAGGTTAAAGGAGACATTTAAAGAGATGGTTGGGGTCAGAAAATATGGCTTAGTCATCCTTGAGGTCTCCCTCAGACTCTGATCATTCTTAGTGCTCAGTAAACACCTTGACCCCATGAGCCTGGGGAGGAGCAAAGTGACACGTGGTTGGGAGGCGAGATAATGCAAAGACACCCTTGTGGAGGCACTGACATTGAAAATCAGTGACGTTTTACAAAGGTGTTTATCATAATATATTAAGGATTATTCTGGAAAGTTAAGGATTTTTCTGGAATGCACGTTTTCATTTTATGGAAACTCCAATTAGCCCAGTGAAAGATTTAGACATTTCAGCTTTAGAAATAAAGAGAGGGGCCAGCCCCATGGTGCAGCGGTTAAGTGAACGCACTCCAGTGCGGTGGCCTCAGGGTCACAGGTTCAGATCCCAGGCGCGCACAGACACATCGCTTGTCAAGCCATGTTGTGGCGGCATCCCATATAAAGTAGAGGAAGATGGGCACAGTTGTTAGACCAGGGCTAAACTTCCTCAGCAAAAAGAGGAGGATTGGCATCGAAAGTTACCTCAGGGCTGATCTTCCTCACACAAAAAAAGAAAGAAACAAAGCCAGAATGGGAAATTTTTTCTGTCAGTTTTAACAATGAAAACCAGTTAGCATTTGGAAATCAGTTGCAATTTGAGATGAGAATGTGAAGAAAGAATTAGATGTCACGTGTTGTTTTTCCTTTTCTCTGAGGCAGTAAGGCTTGCAGGGGGAATGAAATTCCATCTTTGTTCTATTGAGATTGAGAAGGTGTAAAATTCATTTGTGCTGGGCAACACTGTTGACCTGTGGAGAAAAACAAATGGTTTAAGCAGCTGATCTAAAGGAATAACTGAGCTCATAAAAGTTCTTAGCTTATAAAATGTGCCTCTACTTTACTCAACTTTACTGGATATCCATTGACCTATATGTGCAAGGCATTTGTGGTAGGTATTGAAGGAAATACAAAGAATTATAACGTTCCAAGCTTCTCCACATACATGACATGGTTTGCAAGATGTAACTTGATTCTGCCAAGGTATTTAGTGTATGTTGAATTACAGAACCTAATAAAAATGGCAATGTTATTGAGAAATTGTAATTAAAGACAGCTGCTTAGGAGAGATGGACTAGATCAAGTCCTCAAAGGGACCACTTTTGGGCAGGTGGAGGGAAGAAAGAGTGAGGATTTCAGATGGGGGAAGAGAGGAAAGGTACAGAAGTGGAAAGAAACATGGCATTTGGGCATTGGGGTGGGGAGGCCATGACAGGCATAGTCTTCCCGTGACTGAGAGGCAGCTCAGTTTCCTCCTGCAGAAGCCCAGCACTGCGTCCCATCTCCTGGCCTCCTCCACCTGCAGACCCCACGCCTGAGTCAAGGCCTATCTTATCTGGATCGCTGCCTAGTCTCCCAACAGGTCCCTTTACTTCCAGTCATAATTTCTTCTAATCTTTCCTCCACCATGCCTCCAGAGTTACATTCTAGAATCCAAATTTGCTTAAATCTGATATCTGCTTTGACTCCTTCAATGATTGTTCAGAGTAGCCTAGAGAGCATTCAGACTCCTGAGCTGGACACGCAGGCTTTCCCTTGTTGTCCTCATCTTTACCCTCATCACCCACTCTGTCCTACATGTTTACTTTGCTCCAGCCTTAAAAATACCACCCATTTTCTGAAAGATTTAGCATATTCTGTATCTGTCTTTTTATATGTGCTTCTTCTGTCCTCCTACCCCGTTTTTTAATCAACTTAATTCCTATTTCTTAATCTAAACTCATGTCAAATGTTCCTTTCTGTTGGAGACTTTTCCTGAGAGGTCTCCATCTAGAGACCCATTTTGATGTCCCCACTCTGGGACCCTGTACTTATCTACTTTTCCATAAGTGTTGTTTTATTCATGTCTCATTGACAGTGAGCTCCTTAAAGCTGAGACGATCCTTCTTCTTGAGAAATAAATGGCCAGCAATAGGATACATTGGAACATATGAGGAAGCCATTTGGTGTAAAAGTAATTGGGCCTGACACTGTTTTTTTTTTCCCCCCCAAAAGGGGCCTGTAGCCTCTGTTCATCCATTGTATATCAGCTCTAAGAAATTAACATGTCCCAAAGACAAAAGCAATGCCCTTAAGGTGTAAATGCAACTTCCCCCACATTGGCATTTCCTTAAGTATAATCATTTCTCCCTAGGCTAGAATTTGATTGCTGCGCTCATCCTGTGACCACCCAACTGAAGACAACAGCTACGCCCATGGAGACAGCAGACCTGATACCCACTGTGTCCATCAATGGAGGTGCTGACAGGTCAAGGTTGTGGCTATTGTAAAAGGGACATTGCAATCACATGTGGTCCATGATCTTTGATGGTATATAACCACGCTGTACACCCCACTTCTTTGGAATGCGCCATGTCCTTGTGAAAGGACTCTCCTGGGCTATATGGTCCTCAAAGATTGGCTCATAGTAAACTCACCCCAAGTTGGAATTATAGATTTTTTATGAGTTATTTGCGTTGACATTCTATTTGTCTCTCCAGTGTCTGAACACAGTACCTGACACCTTGGGGGCACTCAGAAAATGTTTGATGAGTGAATAAGTATGTGGGAGACCACACTGGCTGGAGCAGAAGGGGCATTTTGGGGAGTGGTAGAAAATTCGCTCACGTCCCTACCATAGTGGTTGAGGCTGTGGGATTTGGACCTGTTTGTCTCGGCACCAATCCCAGTTATTCCGTTTTTAACTGGAGAAGCTGTGCAAAGTATTTAGTCTCTGAGCTTTAGTTTCCTCATCTTATAAAATGGGGCTACTGAGAACTCCTGTCTCATAGGGTTTTAGTGAGATTTAAATGCATTAACTTATGTATTTAGAAGAGCTCCTGGCACTTAGTAGGCATTAACATGTTAGCTGTTGTGTTACCATTATTGCTCTTATATCTTAACAATACTCTGGTTTTGAAAAGATGTTTTCATAATATAGTTGATCCTCATTATTTGTGGATTCCGTGTCTGCACACTCGCCTACTAGCCCAAATGTACTGGCAGCCCCCAAATCAACACTCACAGGCCTTTCATGTCCATTTGCAGATAAGCGCAAAGTGGTGAAAAATTTGATTCACTCAAAGTGCACGTTCCCAGCTGCGGGGAACAAGGTGACGCTCTGCCCTCTTGTTTCAACCCATGCTGTAAACAAATGTCCTTCTTGCAGTCTATTTAGTGCCTCATCTGTTATCTTTTTGCGCCTTGTGTTGGTGACTCGGCCGTTTAATATGTCCCCCATGTGCAGTGCTGCAATGCTGCCTGGTGTTCCTCAGGGCAAAAGGCTGTGACTTGCCTTTACAGAGAAAGTATTTGTGTTCGACAAGCTTCCTTCAGACACGAGGTACAGTGCTGTTAGTCTAAGTTCAATGTTAATATATCAACAATATATATTAAATAAGGTGACTTTAAAGAGAAACACACAAAGAAAAAGGTTATGTATTGATCAGTTGAAGAAAATGTGACTAAAGTTTGCAGGAACCTAACCCTGCATTTCCTGTAGGAGCAGTGGGTCATATTCACTGATTCAATGTTCACAGTGACTTTGTAGAATGTCACACTGTGCATAACGAGAACTGACTGTATCTTATGTAATCTTCACATACTCCTTTATAACAGGCAGGGTAGGGAACAGGGTGTCCACATTCTGCGGGCTATTACAGACCTTATGAGCCAAGTAGAGAATTTAAAATGTCTTGTGTTCAGCATAAGAGCCATGAGATTTTGAGCAAAGAAGATCTATGATGAACTGATGTTTAAGAAAAATTACCTGGCAAGAGACTGTAGTTTTGAGAGGAAGAGGGAGAACTGAGCCAGAAAGAAGGACCAGCTGTTAAACTCTCCAAGTATTCCCATTGCTTGGTGAGGAGATTCTGAGCTAAGGAGCTGATGTGATAAAGGAAAAGTAGCAGCCAAGGGATGAAATAATGGATTTGGTAACCATATATAGGGTGTAAGTTAGGCTGTGGTTCTCAAAGTGGCATCCCTGGACCAGCAGCATCAGCATCACCTGGGATCTGGGAAGAAATGCAAATTGTCAGGTGCTGCTGCAGACCTGCTGAACTGGAAATTCTGGAGTGGGGCTTGGCAATCTGGGTTTCAACAAGACCTCCATGTGCTTCTGGTGCCCATCAAGTTTAACAGCCAATGAATAGAAAAATGATTCCAACACATCATGCCCAGGTAAGCCACAGGGCAGGGAGTTGGTATTTGTTTGGAGGATATGACACATTTTAAATTTTAGGAAAAAGTAATTCAGTGTCTGTTTCATCGGGAGGACTCCAGAGATGCCATTTTAGCTCTCTGCATGTGAAGCTCTTTTTTCCACAATATGTTCTCCTTTAGAGAGCCCTTGGTAAGTTATTTACCACATGTTCTGAGAGTCCCTTATTTCTTGAAATCTCCTTCCAGACGTCAAAATGTACTTTATTTTTGTGCACAGTCTCTGCTTTTTAAAATCTGGAATTCTCTTTCTATAAGATCATGTATCGCACATGCAGCCTTACTGTCACTTTGGAATGTCATTTGTTTCTTCCAAAAGCTTAGAATATTTTAGAATTTAGAACCTGATGAATAGAGAATTTCTATGCTTCTGTAGGATTCATATTTTTTAGATGTCTAGAGGTTTCCCACCTTGGAAGTAATGGGCCTTAAGATTTAGCAGATCTTGAAAATATGAATATAGTAGAAAGTGAATTCCATCTGTAATATTAACAAACATTTACAAAATAAATGATCACATTGTTAACATACCAATAAGCACTTTCTATATTCTAGGCTCTGAAAATATCTTGCTTACATAGTAAACCTGATAAAGTTTCAAAGATGAGACAATTAACTTTTGAGCAAAAGCTTGACTTGAGTGTATCTTGGCTTCCTTTTTGACAGTTTTATTCTTAATGTGACAGTAATGTTTTCTTTTTATGGGAATCAGATAATCTTCTATTTGATGAACACTTTAATTTTAATGGTCACTTGTATTTTGTGATATGCACGTGTTCAAATAATCTATAGGAACTAACCATTACCACCCACATATAAGATTATACAGGAACGGAAGAATTTTGGCTGACTTACTGTATATAATTGTTCAGCCAAAGCAGATGGCAGACTCTACTACAAACAATGATTTAGGGGTTTGAAGCAGAATGTTTAAATACAAATAATCTCAAAAATGCTAATATATAAAGTATATTACTTAATGTGTTAACTAACCAAAATAGTTAAATTTGTTATCTTTCCTCCCTTTATAAGGATGTACCCATTATATAGGTTTTGTACAAATCTGCAAAGATCACTTTTTTCCTTTTCAAAATTTATTTATTTTAATTTTTATTAGTGAGAACCTTAGTGTTGGGTAAATTGCTGCACAATTACTGGAAATGCTGAAAGTCTTTTGAAAAAGTGTAGAAGTCTAAAGATAATGAAAAGTACATTTCTCCAATGTCAAGTCCTTTGAGCTTCTGTCTAGTTGTACTCTGAAGAGATGGAAGATTAAGTACCAGCACAAGACACAAGGAAACAGGATGCCAACTTGAGGGCTTCACATGGACCACAGAGTGCCTGGCAGACACTTGGAGATTGAATCTGGGCTTTGTCCATGGCTGGGCCCAGAGAGGAGGATTTTGCTTAAATGATCAGAGAATAGACCACCTTTTTTCTTGATAATAAGTAATATTTACCATGTAAATTTCTTTATAAATCTCTGAATAAAATAAAATTATAACCCGTATAGAAATCAAGTCTTACTGACAAGCCCCACAGCCTTCTTTAGAGAGCTCAACAGAAAATGTTTGAGCTGACTGTGAATTGGTCTTCTATGAAAGCCAACCAGCCCTTCATTGATAGCCCTAGATAAGGAAGGCCAGATACAATACTTTGAAGATGTTTAGCTGAATTCAGAACCAAAATTCCTACCCCCAGTTGGCTCCTCTGTGAGAATAGATGGCCAGCCTTATTTCACAGGCTGGGCAGTTGAGGTTTCAGATGAGCTTAATTGCTCTGTTACACAGGGATGGAAAAGGAGGAATGTGACATTGATTCAGTGCTCAGATTTTGCAGGTAAAGATAGGTTCATAAAGGGGAATAAAGATTTCAGCAAATTGGTTTTTTGTTCTCTACAGTGGAAGTAATTTAAGAAACATATAGTCTCTCACTCCAACTCTCTTCCCTGTTATCTATCTGTAATATCGCTGTAAAAATTCTCTCTTTAAAGATTTCAGTCTTGGGCCAGCCCCGTGGCTTAGTGGTTAAGTGCGTGCGGTCCGCTACTTGCAGCCCGGCTTCGGATCCCGGGCGCACACGGCTCCACCGCTTCTCCGGCCATGCTGAGGCCACGTCCCACATACAGCAATTAGAAGGATGTGTAAATATAACATACAACTATGTATTGGGGATTTGAGGATAAAAAGGAGGAAGATTGGCAATAGATCTTAGCTCAGAGCCAGTCTTCCTCAGCAAAAAGAGGAGGATTAGCACGGATATTAGCTCAGGGCTGATCTTCCTGATACACACAAACAAAAAAAATTTCAGTCTTTTTTCTTTGCAGTCTGTTTATTATCATCTTTACGAATGCTTTGATTTCACCATCTTCTTGGCACCACAACGATAGCCATTGAGATGTTATTATAGATTCAGTGTTGAAATTTTATCATCTTATTTCTATTGGTTCTGCCATTTCTTAGTTTTAGTTCCTACTGCTTCTTACGCTTGAAAATATTTGAAGCTTATAGTGTGTATCAGTTCCTTATTTTCTCAACTTTTTATTATCTAAGTGCCCTCAACTATCACTTTTTTTAAAAAAAGTAGTGAAATACATAACAGAACAATACACTGTAATAAATTGACCAATTATAAAATTAAGTTCAACCTGAAATCCCTCCCCATTTAACAGAGACCGTCTTTCACAATTCACCATGCTTTTGTTTGGGCAGGGTCAGTTTATCAATGGTATTTGGATATTTTAAACCACACGAGATGAATACAATATAAGGTAAAATTTTTAGTCTTGCAGAAGTTGTAGAATTTACTGATGGTTAGAGAAGTTGATGGCGGAGAACCTGAATCATATGACAAGTAGTTGATTAATTAGCACCTGACAGAGTTTGTTAATTTGTTAAAGATGATGATAAGACATAGATGTTGAAAAGATAACTTTACATAACAGAGTATTGTCAGAGGTCACTGGGAAAATTCATAATATTCTCAATACTACAAAAATGACCAATTTTTCATAAAAGATGTCATACATGATGGCATCATATACTTATGTCAGAAAATTTGCAATGAAGAAAATTAACACTTGAGTCATTTTAATTCTAACAATTTGTTCATGCTTACTATTAGGTTAAAAACAATTTTTAGAAATAAAGTGATAAATGATGTACTTGCTTAATTTTTAATTTTTTTAGGAAAAATCTTTTTCACATTTTAAAAAAATATTTATTTGTATTTATTTTATGTTGAATTTATTCCTAGGCCCAAAGACTTTTTTTTAATTAACTAACACCAATTCTTTTCAAACTCTTTCAAAAAGTTGAAGAGGAGAGAATACTTCTAAAGTCATCCTATGGGGTTACTACTACCCTGATATCTAAGCCAAAGACACTAAGAGAAAGGAAGACTACAGGTCAATACCTTTCATGAATATTGATACAGAAATCCTCAATAAAATAGTAACAAAACAAATTCAGCAGCATAGTAAAAGGATTATACATCATTTTGAAGTGGGATTTATTCCTGGAATACAAGGATGTTTCAATATATGAAAATGAATCCATGTAATTAACCACATTAACAGAATGAAGGAAAAAATTGATCATCTCAATGGATGTAGAAAAGGCATTTGACAAAACTAAACATGCTTTCATGTTAAAAACACTAAAAACCCTCAGAGTAAAAGGCAGCTACTTCAACATAATAAAAGCCATGTACAGAAATCCACAGAGAACATCGTATTCAAGGGTGAAAGACTGAACTCTTTCTATCTAAGATCAGGAGAAAGGCAAGAAGGCTCACTTTCACCACTTCTATTCAACATGGTATTAGAAGTTCTAGCCAAAGCAATTAGATAAGAAAAAGAAAGAAATAGCATTCAAATTGGAAAGGAAGAAGTAATATTATATTTGTTTACACATAATATCTTATATGTTGAAACCCCTAAAACTTACACAAAAAAATTTTAGAACTAATAAATTATGCAGAGTAGTGGCACACAAAATTAACCTGAAAAAATTAGTTGTTCCTCTATACATTTTAATAACAAGTGATCTGAAAAAGTAATTTAAAAACTTTACATTTTTATTTACAATAGCATCAAAAGGAGTAAAACACTTAAGAATCAACTTACTCATGGAGGTAAAAATTCCAATGATTTTTTTGCAAAATTAGAAAAATCTATCCTAAAATTCATATGGACTCTCAAAGGACCCTGAATAGCCATAACAATCTAGAAAAAGAAGAACAAAGTTAGAGAACACACACTTCCTGATTTCAAAACTTACTACAAAGTAATCAAAACAGTGCAGTACAGGCATAAGTACATGCAATATACTAATGAAATATTATAGAGAGACCTGAAATAAACCTTTGCATATATGGTCAAATGATTTTTGACAAGGGTACAAAGATCATTCATTGGAAAAAGGATAAGTTTTTCAACAAATGGTGCTGGAAAAATGGATACCCACATGCAGTAGAATGATGTTGGACCCTTACCTTACACCATATACAAAAAGTAACTCAAAATGGATCCAAGATATAAATGTTAGAGTTGAAGCTATAAAATCCTTAGAAGAAAACACAGGGTAAAAGCTGCATGTCATTGGGTCCAAATGCCATTGCCAACAATGATTTCTTTACTATGACACCAAAGACATAAGAAGCAAAAAAAATAACAAATTGGACTTCATCAAAATGAAACGTTTTCTGTATCACAAGATACTAGCAACAGAGTAAAAAGGCAATGCACAGAATGGTTGAAAATATTTGCAAATCACATATCTGATAAGGGATTAATATCTAGCATATATAAAGAACTCCTATAACTCAACAAGAAAAAAAAACCCAATTTAAAAATGCACAAAGGACTTGAATAGACATTTCTGCAAACAAGATATAAAATGGCCAGTAAACACATGAAAAGATGTTCAACATCACTAAGTATCAGGAAAATGCAAACTAAAACCACAATGAGATACATGTTCACACCCATTAGCATAGTTACTATCAAAAAATCAGAAAATGACAAGTGTTGGCAAGGATGTTGAGAAATTAGACTGCTTGTTCAATGAAGGTGAGAACATAAAACTGAAAAACAGTATGGCAGTTCCTTCAAAAATTAAAAATAGAATTCACCATATGATCTAGCAATTCCACTTATGGGTTCTGAAATAATAGAAAATACATTTCTCAGTCTCTACATCCAGTTCCTGGCACAGAGCTCCTAAAACTTTGTAATTTCCTAAATGATAAGATCACTAGGAGCAACTCTTATTCTAATATTTGTCTTTGACACCATCCCTGACACAGAGACCCTAAAACCCTTGTAATTTCCTTTTTATTTTTTTTCAGGAAGATCAGCCCTGAGCTAACATCCGTGATAATCCTCCTCTTTTTACTGAGGAAGCCCGGCCCTGAGCTAACATCTATTGCCAATCCTCCTCCTTTTTTCTCCCCAAATCCACAGTAGATACTTGTATGTCATACTTGCATATCCTTCTAGTTGCTGTATGTAGGATGTCTCCTCAGCATGGCCGGAGAAGTGGTGCATCGGTGCACGCGTGAGATCTGAACCTGTGCTGCCAGTAGCGGAGCATGTGCACTTAAATGCTAAGCCACGGGGCTGACCTCCTTGTAATTTCCTAATTGATAAGAACACTAGGAGAAGCTTTTGTTCTATTAAGGCAACTCTGGGTGGGCTTCTGGATGGCTGACGGATGGGTGTTGGTCACCAGGAAGAACAAGCCCTGATTAGAAGCTTCGAAACTTTAGCCCTACCCCTTATCTTGCAGAGAGGGGAGGGGGGCTGGAAACTGAGTTAATAATTAATCATGCCTACGTGACAGAGCCTCCATTAAAGTTTCAATAGAAGGAGGTTGAGAGAGCTTCCAGGTTGGCAATGACAAGGAGTGCTTGGAGAGTGGTGCACTTGGCTATGGTATGAAAGCTCTGTGCCCCTTCTCACATACCTTTCCCTATGCACCACTTCCATCAGGCTGTTCTTGAGTCATATCCTTTTATAATAAACTGGTGATCTTATAAATGTTTCTCTGAGTTTTGTGAGCCACTCTAGTAAATTAATCATACCCAATGAGGAGATTGTGGAGACCTGTGGTTTATAGCCAGTCAGTCAGAAGTACAGGTAAAAGCCTGGGCTTGTAACTGGCATCTGAAGTTGAGGTGAGGTTGGGTGGGTGTGCAGTCTTATAGGACTAAGCCCTCAACCTGTGGAATCTGATGTATCTCTGGGTTGACAGCATCAAATTGAGTTGAATTATCTGACGACTAGCTGGCACTCCAAGGATTGCTTGTTGGAGGTGTGGGGAACCCTCCCACGTGTGAAAAAATGAATCTCAGAACACCGTTTATAAGCTTACACCCAAAATGGTTGAATGCAGAGGTATAAAGACATAAACGTACACCCGTGTTCTTAACAGCATTATTCAAAATAGCCAGAAGCTGGAAGCAAACCAGGTGTACATCAACAGATGAAATGACAAAAAAAAAAAAGTGGAGTATACACACAATGGAATACCATTCACCCTTAAAAAGGAAGAAATTCTGACACATGCTATGACAAGGACCAACCTTGAGGACTTTATGCTACGTGAAATAAAGCCATCCACAAAAGGAAAAATACTGTATGATTCCACTCATATAAGGTACTTAGAGTACTCAAATCCATAGGAATAGAAAGGAGAATGGTGTTTCCCAAGACCAAGAGGGAGGGATAACAGGGAGTTGTTCCTTAATGAGCACAGAGTTTCAGTGCAAGGTGAAAATATTTCTGTGGATGTTTGGAGGTTATGGCTACACAATAATGTGAAGGTACTGCATGTCACTGAACTGTACACTTAAAAATGGTTAAAAGGGTCAGTTTTAGGTTATGCATATTTTATGACAATTTAAAAAAATTAATTCTTTTCAACAAATGAACAAACACTAGCTACATGCAATAGCATAGATGAATATCACAAACAAAATGCTGTATAAAAGAAATTATATTCAAAATGTTATAGATGTTTTAATTCCATTTATATAAAATCTAAAAAAGAAACAAAACCGAGGTCTGGCTTCCAGTAATGGTGGAGTGGCTTGGTGAACTAACACTCTCACAGATAACAATGATAAAATCTGCATAAAATATTATATGTATTTATATAGAATCATGTATTTATATGTAATACACATATGATAAATGTGTATATGTGTGTATGTATAAATGTCTTCTGAAAGCAAGCAGAACTGAGAGGGAGTCTTCCCTTAAATGATGGGAATTGCACCAGGAGATATTTGCAAGCTTGAGTCTTTTGCCTCAAAGCATTCCAAAATCTGTACATGGCCCAGACAGGGGCAAAACTACAGTCTTACTTGTAATGTTAGAGGATGTATTTTGGGGCTGACAGAGTAGCTGGAAAGTTAAGGGAGAAATTCTGGAAGGGAGGGAGACACACGTAGGAAAATCTCAAAATATGTATGTAAGTCTCCAATACACAAACACCAAATTGGCAGATCTTTGAACAACACACATGCAGGGTAGACACCAGAGGGCTTAGTGTAAAAACAGTAATTGGCAGATGAAAGAACTGAATGAGGATTTTAGCTATGCTCACTGTAAAGGAGAGAAGATTGGAGTTTCAGTCCAGCCAAGTTAACTCCCTGCTACAAAAATAACAACACTCTTCAAAAGAATATAATAGAATACAGAATCTCTATAACTATCATTCATGGTTTCCAGTACACAGTTTAATTTTTTTTAATTTATTTTTCCCTTAAAGCCCCAGTACATAGTTGTGTGTTATAGCTGCACGTCCTTCTACTTGCTGTATGTGGGACGTGACCTCAGCATGGCCAGAGAAGCAATGTGTCGGTGTGCGCACGGGATCCACACCCAGGCCACCAGTAGCAGAGCATGCGCACTTAACTGCTAAGCCACGGGTCCGGCCATCAAGTACGCAGTTTAAAAAATCATCAGATTTGAAGAGATGGGAAAATGTTATCCGTATATGACAAAAAGCAGACAGTAGAAACTCTCCCCAAGGTGTTGCAATTAGTTGACAAGCATAAGACAGCAGCTATTATAAAGATGATCAAGGTGGTATGAAAAATATTCTCATAATGAATGAACATATCTGGAAAATCAGCAGAGAAATGGATATTACAAAAAAGAACCAAATAGGAAGATTAAATAAAAAAAATACTTTTGAGTTTACATGTAGATTAGAAACAGTAGAAGAGGGCCAGCCCAGAGGCTTAGTGGTTAAGTGTGCACATTCCACTGCTGGCGGCCCCGGGTTCAGATCCTGGGTGCGCACCGATGCACCGCTTCTCTGGCAATGCTGAGGCTGCGTCCCACATACAGCAACTAGAAGGATGTGCAGCTATGACATAGAAATATCTACTGGGGCTTTGGGGTGAAAATAAATAAATAAATAAAATTAAAAATAAAAAGAAACAGTAGAAGAAACATGAAGATAGAGCAATAGAAATTATCCAGTCTGAACAAAAGAATGTAAAAATTTTGAAGAAAAATGAAGAAAGCCTTACATGTGAGATGATTCAGTCCCCAGCAGAGAGGGGAGAGACAGAAAAATTAAATGAGGCAGAAACCAAATCAATAAGTAATAGCATAAAACTTCCAAAATTTGGTGGAAAATCAAAATTTTAGATCCAAGGAAGTCAGCAAACCCAGAAAATAAAATACAAAATAAAACCATACCTGGGCACATGATAGTCCAGCTGCTAAAATCCAAAGATGAAAACAAAATCTTGAAAGCAGTCAGGGAAATACATATATACAGGAGAAGACATTACATACAGGGAGAAATAATGTCAATGATGGATGATATATTATCAAAAACAAAAGAGACAAATCAACAAAAAATGACATCTTTCAAGTGCAGAAAGAAAACCCAAAAGTCAACACAGGATTCTATATTTAGCAGCTCTCACTTTCAAAAAGGAGGCAGAAGCCACAATAATATTCCGCACACCTATTAGGTGGCTGAAATAAAAAATAAAATTGCAAATATCAAGTCCTGGTGAGGACAAGGAGCAACTAGAACTGGGAATGCAACATGATAGTTGCATTTGGATAACGGTTTAGCAGGTTCTTATAAAGTTAATCATACACTTATTATATTACTCAAATACCCCACTCCTAGGGATTTACTCAAGCAAATTGAAAACTAATGTTTAAACAAAATCTTTGGGTGAATCTTCATAACCATGTTATTCATAATTGCCACAAGCTGAAAATAAACTAAATGTCCTTCATCAGGTGAATGGAGAAAGAAACTGTGGTGAATTGGGACATTAGAATACTACTTGGCAATAAAAAGGATAAACTCTTGATTCACACAAGAACATGGATGAATCTTGGCTGCATTTCTCTAAGTGAAGGAAGCCCGATTCAAAAGGCTGTACAGTATGTGGTTTCATTTGTATGACTTTCTAGAAAAGTCAGCATTACAGAGATGAAAAATGATCAGTGGTTGCCAAGGGATGGAATGGGGGAAGGGGTTGACTACAAACGGACAGTATGAGAGAATTTTGGAGGGGTGAAAAAAACAGCTCTGTATGCTACTGTGGATGTGGATACATGACCATAAAGTTGTCAAAACCCACAGAACTGTACACTACAAAGAGTGAATTTTACTTTGCAAATTTTAAAAATCAATCAGGATGGTGGGGAACTCAGATGAAATGCAGTGACAAATGAATCTCACTGTATTACAAGCATGTGACATAGCCACAGCCACACATAATGGGTGGGGATGAAAGGTCCTGAGCTAAGTTACATTGGAAGACAGTGTTGTGATGGGATACTGTAAAACAAATGTACTGTACAAAAACACTGTACTCTAGGTTGTAAGTTTGTTTTTCATAAGGGTATGGATTAGCAATTCTGAAACTTGTTGACACATTAGGAAATATATTGTAGCTAACTGGAGTTAAGTTTCTCACTGTTGGTGAAAAAAGTTAAAAATAAACAAAAGGAGAATGCTAGAATAAACTCTGTGGTGCTGGATAGGAGTTGGAAGTATCAGTATGAATCTGTGTCACTTCTAATATATCTATCCAGCTAGATGGATTGATTGATAGATCAATAGATAAATGTGTATACCTGAGTTTATATTCATACATACATTTCCAGGCTCTGCTGAGAGGGTCCAGGAGCAGTGACACCCTAGTATCAATGAGCACCCCTAGCTCCCAGATCTTGGTTTCTAAATATCATTCTCCAATAAAAAGAACCAGGTTTTCTTGGAGAATTGTCTAATTCTAGGGCTGCAGATGGAAAATACAATATGAGCCTGAACCATATTGTAGTGCCAGAACGTAGGAAAGTGCTTTAAATAAAACAAAGCAAATGATGAGATGTGTCAAAAGGAATCAATCTGAAAGACTTCGCAACGGCTCAAGTTGGAAAACTGTGAGCAACAAAATAAATAATGGTAGCACTGGATTATTACACAGAGAATAAAATAAATATCCATGAGTCTATACTGACATAAAATAGATTAAATAAAATAGGAAGAAAGAAAGAGGAATAAAAACGAATAAGAGAAAGAAAGGAAGAAAGAAGGGAGAGGGACGGAGGGAATCTACCTCACAGAATTCCAAATAATAAATGTGGCTGGATAGCATGAAATAAAAAATCACCACTAGAACACCACAGTAATAATTATTGTGGGTAAGGCTGACTGATGAATGCAAAAACTGTGGGTGAAACTTAAAAAAAAATACATTTGCAGAGCCTCAAATCATCTGCCTCAAAATACATAACTTTTTTACATTAATTACTTTAAAAGACCTATGACTATTGAAAGCAAAATTTATAACACTGTATTGTGTTATACACATTTACATAAATGTAAAATTTATGACAACAATAGCACAAAGGACAGACAGAGGTAAATGGAACTGTTCTGTAGCAAGTCTTCCATACTTTACATTGATTAAACTGGTGCATTATTAAGTCTAGGTAGGCTGTGATATGTTAAAGATGCATATTGTAATCTGGACCAACCACTAAAAAATGCAAAGGTGTGTCACTTAAATGCTAATAAAGGAATTAAATAGCATACCAAAAGGGTTTGTACAAGAATGTTCACAGGAGTGTCCTGCACGTTCCCAGGTGGAAGATGAGCCCACTGCGGGGCATCCACAGAGCAGAACGCCCTCAGCCGTGCCGAGGAGCAAACGCTGACACACACATGCTGGGTGAGTCTCATCAACCTCGTACCAAGGGAGGCAAGCTGAACAGAAAACAATACACGTGGGATGATTTCAGCCAAGATGAACCTATGCTGAATAAACCAGAAAAGTGGTTGCCTCGGGGGAAGGAGAAAATTGCCTAGGAAGGAACAGGAAGGGGTGTTCTGGGGGTGATGGAAATATCCTATTCTTAAAGGGGTGAAGGTTATATGGGCATGTTTATTTGCCAAAAATGTAAGGTTGAGATTTGTGTCTTTCAGTGTACGTACTTCTTACCCCCCCACACACACCAAGGACTAAAAGAATAATAAAGTGAGGTTGGAATGGGATGGAGTGTGGAAGAAACAAAAATGGCAGATGATTAGTAGTTGTTGAAGCTGGGTGACGAGCCTACTATGCTGTTTTGTTTATTTTGTATATTGTTTAAATTGTTCTGTAATAAAACACTTGTATAAGAAGACAAACTCGATATATAGTGTTCGCTGGTAAGATGTTAGTTACCTTTGGGGAGGAAGGAGGGAGAAAGGGATTGTCCGGGCCTGAGTGAAACTGGTGCTAGTTCTTGGTCACACAAGTGTGTTCACTTTGTAATAATTCTTTGAGGTTTACATGGATGACTTCTGCGTATATTTCTATATGCATGTTATACATCAATAAACATTTTAAATCCGGCATATTTGCAAAAAGATCCTAACTCAATATCTCAGAATAACAGCAGTGTTTTCTTTTAAAGTGGAACACGTTCACTCATGATATCATCAGATGGATTTTAATACTCCCAAGTATCTAGTAATGCCCTCACCCTTGAGTGGCCCCCCTGGGTCGTTCCATTTTTGCCTCAATTTGGCAAGTGGCATGGCTTTGAGTTTTTATGATGGGTATGGGCCCTTAAGGTGGGTGGGTTCCAAGGGGAGGATCTCTGCAGCAACCCTGATCACGGGGTCCAGAGGGAGGATCATGACAGGCTGGATGGATGGAGCGGATGGTAGGACAGATGGCCTTGAAAAGGCAAATTCCAGGATCCCATGCACCCGGTATTTCCATTTTAGATATTGAATTTACATTTCAAATACTGGCCAGGGACCTTCCACCAGGGCTGCAAGCATCCTCAGCAATATCCAGGCTGGTGAGCCCCACCCCTACCTGAGTACTGGCCTCAAAGGATGCAGCCCAACCACACTGCACAACTCTGGGGGATGGGCAAGGCATGGAGAGATGGCATCGTATAGAGAAGAGTCGGGGTAGAAGGTGGGGTGTAGAAGCAGAGGGGCGTGGGCCAGGGGTGGAGGGACAGGTGAGAGTTGGGTCCCCTAGCTGTGCATGCTGGGTGCTTTTGTCTCTTAACCATTCCCGGCTGGGAGCTTGCAGGACTGCAGGACTACAACTCCCAAGATACTCTGGGCAAGGGGCGGTGCCTAGCCCTGGGTGGAGGAGAAGGGTGGTGTAGGCTTGCCTGAGGGCCAAATCAACTTTAACTCAGGACACTGGTCCTGCACCCGCTCCAACTAGACTGAGTCCCGGAGGGATGTGACGGGACGAGAGGGACCAGGGAGTTAGGAGTGTGTGGCAGCTGCATGGGCAGCCGCGAGCCTGCAGTGTGTAACTGCTTTTGTCCAAAATTGAATCATGACTCGCGCCTCTTCCCCACAGCCTCCCTCCGTTGCTTGATTCCTCCTCCCCACTGTGTGCCTGTGGGTCTTTCCACAGCCTCCTACCTAGTCCAGGGCCAGGTGTTTCTCTAAACTGCTTATGGGAACTAATTTGACATCCCAGAAACTTTCCAGTTTGCCTGATGCCCTCTGCCTTCTCCAGCCAAAGTGCCATCATTTCATCAGCTTTTGGGAGACATTCGCCCTTGTGGCCCCTCTTGCAAGCACAACTTAAGAGTTTGCAGGGTGGTAACATTGGCTATTGCTTGCCTTTTTCACAGATGTGGAAGTTGAGGCATCTGTGAGGTTAATCACTGGTTTCCACTAAGAGCAGAGGAGAACAAATCAATTCCCAGGCAAGTATCTAGTAGGCCGTTTTCACTAACCCATTCCAGTGCAGAGGCCTCTTGAACAGCATCCTTAAGATGAGAATAGCTTAAGCATTTTTCCCTTTAGATTGATCACCTAATCTCAGCTCAGGCCTGAGTGGCCAGTCTCTCAGGGACATGGGTGGTGATTCTGATCCCTCAGGAAGGGACCAGTGGTCCAGCTTTGGGAGAGGCATGTTCATGGTAGACAGCACCTGAGCAGCATTTGAAACCCGTCAGCTTTAACATCTCTGCTTTGGATTCAGGCAAGGTTCCTGGATAAACATGCCTTGGGATAGTCAGAGGTACCATATTCTTTAAAAATTGGTTACATCAGTGAAAAAAACAGAACATAAAATATCCTGCTCATTTGCAAAAGATAAAATGCAAACAAGACTTTCTCGTTAATTTTTTTCTGCTGATTCTCTTGGCTGTACTGTACGCTTGAATGCAGAAACAAAAAACTTGAATTGCCATAGTCTCTTTTCCTGAGATTAGTAAATTAACTTAAAAGTCTTATTGAAACCTGTGGAGGGATGATTAGCAGTTTTTCTGATTTATGTCATCCTTAAAAGTCTGGGCGTTGATCTAAATGAGAACAAGTCCTTCTTTATATTTTACACCTCAATAGGTTACATTTCCAATTTCTGAATGTGGAATATTATCAAAACAACTGGAAAACCTGGTTATGGAAACTAGACCCTGTCACTTCATCAAGAATTTGCCTCTTAATGAATTAATGACACATGAATTCTTCAACATTTTTGTAAAGAAAGCTTGAGAATCTCTGCAGTGTCTCTCAAGGTGGCAAGACGGAGAATTCTCGTTAGAACACATCCTCGGGTTCTTCTTTCGTGTTCAACAGGCCCGGGTGATAGTCCGTGTGGTCAGGTGCAGCGCCGCTCCCCAGCCCCCAGTGTTCCATCCTACTCTGGCCTGTGACCTCTTCAGGGAGTTCTGATGACACTCGTTCACAAGTGTTGGAAGGAGACATTGTAACGTGAGGATATTCCTCATCTTGAAACAAGGATTAATTGAGAGGAAAGTCTCTGGGTCTGTGTGCTCTGATGCACTGCTGTTGGGGTGTGGCTGCAGTGACCACTGTGCTCCCAGCAGTCCCCACAATGGCTGCCTCAGACACTTGATCTCCTGGTGCAACAACAGCAGCTGTTGACAGAGCTGGGCGCTCGTCGTGGTTAAGTGTCTTCCATCAGATTTTGTGGCTCTGACCCTCCTCTGCTCAGCCCCTTCCCATTCCTAACTGCTGCATTGATTGCTTTGTAGTTGTTTCCTAGGAACCACTGTGTGTAACTGGATTTCACAGCGTCTTTAGGGACCCACCTTCACTACACGAGTCACTGTACAACAGCCACTTATCCTGATGTAGCCCATGTTCCTCCTCTCAAGTGGAGCTGTGAAGCACACTGCTGACTCGGAGCTCCTCTCATTCTCATGCTGCTGGGGCTGCTTATGAAGCTGGGCATCTCATCTTTGGTCTCTTCACATTATTCTTTTCATCGATTATTCTGACGTCAGATATGACTTTGTTAATAATGTGACACTGGCTGTCACAGGCACTTTTATGTATCTTCCCCAAGAGCTCTGTGAAGTAGTCCTGTGATCCCCATTTTACAGGGGGGACACTGAGGCTCAGAGAGGTCGAGTAGCTTCCTTCACACAGTTTCTTGGTGCATTTTGAGTCTCCACCTGGAACTCTGCCTCTCAGGTGTGTGCACTTAGCAGGTTTTCCACTTTGTCCCTCTCTGCCAGACTCACCAAAGGCACACGTCCCATCCTAAGTCCATTGTCTGATTGTTGGCAGTCACCCTGCACAAACAGGCCCTGGGTGGGGAGTGGACTAGCAGGGTGTGATCGTCCGGCCTACCCTGGGCAGATTCTAGGTTTATTGCAAGAGCTGGAGTAGTGGAGGATACTGACCATCACTCACCTGCAAGGTTTCTTATGTAGAAATACTCCACTGACTTTTCGCAGGTTTCATGTCTTTTTTCCTTCATTGCTCCTCTGGGCTTTCTCCTACAGTCCCTGCTGTGCAGTAACATACAGTACAGAGACTGATGAACATAATACTGTTGCCCTGCAACAAACAGTGACATCACTCATTTTTCTAATTATGAAAGAATTACATACTTTGTAAAAAAAGTCAAATTACACAGATCTATGTAGAGTAAAGTGAAACCTTCCACTTCCATCCACTTCCCTGCAAACTCACTCCCCTACTCAGAAGGGACTATTGTTAAGAGGTTCCAGCTTATTCTTCTGGACATTTCATCTGAATTTATAAATACACATAAAGAATATTTTAACATAAATAAATGACATAACTACATCGTTTTCCAACATGCTGTTTCCCAAAACATATATCATAGACGTCTCTCCTTATCAGTGCATGTCACTCTAACTTAGCTTTTTAGAAGTTTTAGAGCTACTCCAAAGAACAGGAATAGCACGATCTGTTTATCTCTTCTTTGATAGAGATGGGGTTATTTCCAGTTTCACTACTATACATAATGCTGTTGTAAGATCCTTATATGGAATTTATTACACTGCTATTCAACTGCTCAATTTGCTTTGTTCCCTTTTAGTCAGAGACTATGATATATTTTTAACAATTTTATGGGAATTATTTTATAGGGAAATTAATTTTATCTCTGAATCAAGACATTTATGGGGAAACTGGACTCCAAGGTCATCCATCTCAGTATTCTGGAGAAAAATCCTGAAACTTAGAAGATATTATGCTTGCTGCATCACATTCTAACAAGTCACGTTAAGAATTTAAAGTTGAATGTTTGGGCTGGCCCGGTGGCACAAGCAGTTAAGTGCGCGTGCTCCGCTGCAGCGGCCCGGGGTTCGCAGTGGCCCAAGTTTCGCGGGTTCGGATCCCGGGCACTCACCGACGCACTGCTTGTCAAGCCATGCTGTGGGGGCGTCCCATATAAAGTGGAGGAAGATGGACATGGATGTTAGCCCACGGCCAGTCTTCCTCAGCAAAAAGAGGAGGATTGGCAGATGTTAGCTCAGGGCCGATCTTTCTCACAAAGCAAAAATAAAAAACAAAATAAATAAAGTTGAATGTTAGTATCGCCTCTACAGTCTTTGTTCAAAAGAAGGATGACTTTTTCCTGTCTTGAAAACTTCTGACTCCAGGGGCTCTCACTTGGGCTTCAGAGAGGATAAGATGTTGGTGTTGTATCTGTTTCTCTTCAGCTGTAGGCTGCATCTTCTAAAGATCATAGAATTGAACATGGTCCAATCTATACCTATGATTTGGGTCAAAAATTCAAAGTAATGAACCCAAGATAGGAATCTATAACTTTGGTTCATTTTTAAAGTTTTTTATTTATTTATTTTTTCCCCCAGCCCCAGTAGATAGTTGTATGTTATAGCTGACATCCTTCTAGTTGCTGTATGTGGGACGCAGCCTCAGCACGGCCGGAGAAGCGGTGCATCGGTGCACACCCGGGATCAGAACCCAGGCCGCCAGCAGCGGAGTGCGCACACTTAACCGCTAAGCCACAGGGCTGGCCTTATACCTTTGGTTCTTAATGTAGAATTTCCTTTGATATCCTCATGTCTCTGTGATTACTAGTAAAAACTCACCTATGGATGAAGAGATGTGGTTCTGCTGGCAATGTCTGGCTTGAACATCCATAGTTAAGGCTGCCATATCCCTAGGTAGATTAGACTTGACCTCTCTATGACCTCTGCCCTGTTCTTTGACCTGGGAAAAATAAGAATTTAAAAAAAACTGTTGTTACTAGCACTGAATGCTAGAAATGCCCATTAAAGAGTGAGTTTTATTTGGTAAACCACAGGGAGTATAAGCAGAATAAAATCTTTACTATCTATGAAATTTCAAAACGTTCTAATTTTTTTAAATGTAACTTTATTTTTGCAACAATGCAAAATGTATATATATGAATGAAATATCCCTCTGTCCATTTCTTAAGTTGTTTCCATTGATTTGATGGATTTATCCTCTAATCAGGATTCCAAGTGTGAAAGAACATCTTGGTATTTCAAAGAAAAGAAGCCATTGATATTTGATTTTCTTTTAGCTCAGCATCCTACAGGTTTGAGGAATAGATTATCATGTAATGATACAATGATTCTGAAATCTAATTGTTAATTAGAGGGGTGTAAGGGATGATTGAATGGTGGTTCATCCCCATGGTCAGGGGTATTGTACACATGGATATGTAAACACGATTCAGGAAGCTGCTTCAGCCCCGTGACATACCTGAGAACCACAGTGCAGGAGGATTTAGGGGCACAGCCCTTTGCCTCGATCTCCTGGGTTACATGTAGATCCAGAGGTCTTGACAGTGACTTCAGAGCAGCTAACTTTTGTCTATTTTTCCCCTTCCTTCTCTCCAGCTTATCTCAAACAGTCCTGACTATCATGTTTTAAATTAAGACCAATTATAGTTATTTACATGAGCTTCTTGTTCATCATTGAAGAGTAATAATCAGGCATAACATTAAATATCATTTAATCTACCTAAATAAATTTGTTGTACCTTTTAATTGATTAGAACACTGAAGTTGGTTCAGAGTTTGATATTCACCAAGTGTGTTAATCTGCTTACCACTGCCATGTGCCTCACTCCTCTTATTAGTGTATCTTTGGCCCATCACAAGATTTTAATGACTCAAATCATCATAAATTAAGATAATGCACTGTCTTTTTGATGACCGGGAAGCACATGGGTCCATTTTAGAAATATGCCCATCTGTCTTTGCTCCCCCTGGGAAGTCTCTTGTCACTAGGTCTCCAGGTGGCTTGCACCAGCCCTAGGTTTGTAATAGCTTGGTGCCTCTCCTTCTACTTGGGGTAGAAATAAAAGAGGTCAGAGAGACATATTAATGTTTTGGTTGCATGAAGTCTTCTATGAAGACCATCCACACATATTGTTCTGGATAGCTCTCTGTTCCTAAGACTACTAGTTATTTTAAGGGCTAGTCAGAAACTGTGAAAGATCTGATATTTTACCTTACCTGCAAACCAATAAATTAGCCTACAATGGTCTTACAGATGATGGCAAAAGTCACGAGACCCATGCGTCAGAGACAAAGGACTTAATGGCACAACAATAGCAGTGGCCAGAGTATCAACATTTGCACTGGTTCACTAAATCTCATTTCCTATAGGGTGATACACAGTGGGCCAGGTGACATGCAGAGAGATGCAAGATCTCAGAGCCTAAGGAACTCAAATCTTTGATAACGGGCAGGATGTCTGCTAACATTTGCCCTGGGGGAGTGTTATTTTTATTATACTGGGCAGTAAACAAGGCTGCTCTTTGCTGCAGACGAGGCCCCTATTTCTATCTTCCAAGGCTGACAGCTCTACACACATCCTTGAAAAGACAGCCTGGTTTTACTGGCTTTCAAAGATAAGCATGAATGAGACTTGATGATCATTCAGTTCTTCTGTTTCCTTATTGAGATTGGACAAACATGCTCTTTTCTCTGTAAAGTTCACTAACTTTATTCATACATAAGAGATGCTTTTGGTTTTATTTATTAAGTTGAAATTTTCTTATTAGAGAAAATGATGAAACTATTATGGATTGGATGTGAAAATATGTTTTTTCAGGAAAAATGTGACAGTAGATCGGTGCTCGTAGAACTTTTCCAAAAGGAGCTGATAGCAACTTAAATGATTTTAATTTGAATACTGTTTTGTACAACTTTCTTCCATCTTACATCATCCTCTCTGCTTCCTGTAATTCCCATATTGGAATGGGGCAGTTTCAGGGATTCACTGAATTCATATACAGTATTCAAATGGTTTTGTCTGTTGTGTTTTTTTAATTGAGATAAAGTTGACATACAACATTAAATTAGTTTCAGCAGTACGACCCAGGATCCATCTGGCCAAGCTAGGGAGGAGGCTTGGGGCCTTCTGGGGAATTTCTGCCCTAAAGGGAATTGCATAAGGAAGGCAGGGGTGCTGAAAATCCTAGTTGACAGGGAGCAGTCATGTTTATGGAACAAAGCCCAGCAGTAGCCTTAAAAGCTGCGTCACAAATCTTTCCTCCTGGATACAGAACAAGCAGGAAAAGGAAATCAGAGTCCTGGACAAGGATCCCAGCAGGATTCAAATCCGGGTCAGAGGTGAACACGGAGCCCCTAGAGGTGCCTCAGGAGCGAGGTCCTGCCTGCCTTTAGTCCATTTGCTAATGAGCTTCCTTGGGCCTTGTTCTCTCAACGTGCACGTTTTGATCTTTTTACATTGTTTTCCCCACATAGAGCTGATGCAATTCCAGAGATTGAACTAGGAAACTACAAGTTCCTAAAATTTAGTCAAAAGAAATCTCAAAAAGAGAAGCAGAAAACGTTCCCTGTTTCTCAAGAATGGAGAAAGGCAGCCCCTGCCTCTGGCACGACATTGTCCAGGGTAGTGCTGCTTTAAAGACACCCACATTTCAGTGGTTGTTGCTCTGTCTGTGAAAGTACCTTCAACCTTAAAATCCCAGGAGAACGGGCGGGGGGCCACGTCTGCTCCTGGAGGAGCTGAATGATACTGAAATGAAATGGTCTTCAGAATTAGGGGGACTTGGGAGTGTCCCCACTAACCAGGGAAGGGGCTGGCCCTTCTCCCTTCTCCCACATACAATAAGCTGATGACCCAGAAGAGTTCGTGATTCAAGGAGAAATGTGAGATTCAGTGTCTCACTTACATGCCTACAGAAAGCGACAGAACCACACCACAACTCCCAGGCTCTAAAGGGAACAGGACTTTAATATAATAATGGCACTTATAATTTACAACAAATAACTACTGTCCCTCCCCAATGTGTGAATAGCTGCTGGGGTAGAGACATCAGGGAGCTGGAGTGGGGTGGTCCCCTCTCTGTTGGGTTTCAGGGGACCTCAGAGATCAGCTTACAATGCTCCCCTTCCCATCAGGTGTGAGGAGCTGGCCCAGTGCATTGAAAGCCTCTCAGCTGTGTCCCCGCTGCTGAGGATGGGGCTGTGATCGGCCTCTGGTATAGGGCTCGGTGTCGGAGCCTTTGGACTGAGTAGAAGAGTCGGGTTATCTTGGAGGTCTTCCCTCAGAATCATGTCCCCCCACCCTGTCCCCACTGCACTGGGTGCTCCAGACTCTGTGCTCAGTGCTGTCAACCACCAGTACCCCATTTGTCCCTGCCACGCAAGAGATTATTTAGTATCACCTATTTCACAGACGAGGACACGGAGTCTCAGGAAGCTGAAGAGAGTCACCCCAGTCACAGGACTGCTCAGTAGTGGAGCTGGGACCTCAGTGCCAGCTGTCCGACTCCCCAAGGGCACGTTTAGCCCGAAGTTTTACTGAACTCCTAGAAGTTAGTCACCACGGCCCAGACACTCACTCACCCCTGACCTTGATGATGACGGGTTCTTCTTATCCTTGAGTATTCTGCTGGCCACCTAGGTCTGGGGGTCCAGCTGGCAGGACAGGCTGTAGCTCCAGGACAGAGAGGCACCTGTGAGCCTACCAGGAGCCACACCTCAGGTGTTCCCCCACTACCTGCCCAGCAGCTGGAGTCTAGGTGTCCCAGAGGTCGCCATGCAATAAGGCCTGAGGCTGAGTGGGGGGCCACGGAGACAGGCTCTGTGGACTGGCCAACAGGGAGAGTCCACCCCTGCCCTCACCCAACTCCTACCCGGCCTCACCTATCATTCTCGTTGAGCAGCTCCATGTCCTGGAACCAGGCCCCAAATCGCTCCTTGGGCTCTAGGTTGTCATTCTTTGCGGCCAACTGGAGCAGCAGGATCTCCCTCAGGACTGGGTATTCCTGGGACCACAGGGAAGGAGAGGATGCAGATAGGGCCTGAGTGGGGGATGCTTCATGGACCTTGTGGGTGGTGAAGAGTGGGACAGGGGACCAGTCCTGGGAACCCACCTTCCCTCCAGGTATATCCAGGCTCTACCTGTTCGCAGAATGAGAATAATCAGCCCCTCCTCCAGGAAGTTTTCCTTGATGCTATCCTCCCCTCAACCCACCCGCAAATTGGTTGGGTCTCCCACTTCTCTGTTATCAAACTCTTCCACTAAATGTAAGGTACAGGGAGTGGAGCCAGTGTCTGTTCTGCCCAGAGGGTCTCTGATTTCCTCCTCCTTCCCCTCCTCTGCAGGGGGTGAGGCAGCTGTTCACTTCAGTCCTCTTCTCAGGTTGATCTCATTCCCCTGGAAGGCAGAGAGCCAGATTCCATCAGACAGAGCCCCCTAGCCTGACTAGCCCCCTATACCCACACTTTCTCAATTTGCACTACTGCCAGGTCACCAGAGGGAGCTGGGCATGCACAGAAAGCAGGACTTGGACCTAGACCGGGCTCAGGGCTCCAGAGAAGCAGAACATGGGGGAAAGGCTGAGTGACCTGGCAGCACAACCCTCTCTGATGACAGACTTGGAGGCTGAGGCTTCAGGCACATGAGACTGCTCAGCCACTTTTGTGCTGCCTGACTTGGAGGGGTCCGAATTGTCTCTCCCTCCATGGGCAGAGTGGGAGGGAGAGGCTGAGTCTAGCTCAGATAAAACCTCATGCAGCTGTGCCGTCAGGCAGCTCTGAGCTTCCCCAGCCTGAGGAACCGGAATGGGTGTCTCAGGTGGAGCCTCTGTTCACTCATCCCTAAGATGGGCCTGATACCTCAGCTCCCAGGGGTGGCTGAGAGGCTCCTATGACAGGAGATGTGCCAAGTGCTGAGAGCTCAGAGCTCAGTTCGGGTGCTCCCCATCCCAAGGCTCAGGATCCTGGTCCTCCTTGCCTAGTCCTCAGGTGCACCCACCTCAAGATTATCACCCATCAACAGGTGCAGCATCAGCAGGTGACCAAGGAAAGTGCCAAGATATGGGATGACACTCTGTGACATCGGGGTGTGGGTGGGATGAGACCTTGCTCTCAATTCGGCCCCCTGCAGACCCTCCCTGAAAAGTCCTCACACTCAGCCTCCTGGCCCACCCCAGAGTTCCCACGGGGAGCAGCCTAGGACCCTTAGCAGCCTCCCCTCAACTTCTCCTCCCTTCACAACCCAAGAACACCACAGTCCTCCTCCTCACCTCCCAGGGCCGGCTTCTGGCAAATCACAGGGTGTGCGGTCCCTGGCCCTCCCCACAACAAACCCATCCTGCACCAGCTCTTCCAGGCCCTCCTCCTGGTCACTTCTACTGGGGGATACAGGCACTGTGGCACCAAGAGGAAGGGGACTCCTCTCTTGATTTGAGGGCCTCCAGCTGGGAGGGCAGAGCCCCTCTCCCACAGGCACACTCACCTGCTGCTGCTGCTGCTTCTCCTGTACTATCTGGAGGCTGATCTGCGGGGGGGGGCAAACGTGGAGTGCCCCTGCTGCCAGGGTCGAGGAGCGTGTCAGAAAGGCCATAGTCCCCTCACAGCATTTCTTTCCATCACCTCTGGCCTCTGACCCTGGACATTTGACTCCAGGCAACTGGTACCAATAGCACTCCATCCTCCAAGGTGTTGTGATTCTAGAACAAGCCAAGCTCCAACTCTCACTCTGGATGTGAGCTTGAGCTTTGGGCCAGGCCTCCCCGAGCCTGTTTCCTCATCTGGAATGTGTGAGAACTCCAGCTACTTCACAGGTTCTCCTGAGGACTCAGTGTCACATGACACTGTTCTCGCCCTCACCCTTCCAGGTGGAGCAAGCAGAAAGCTCCCACAGTCCTTTCTTCCCTCTTACCTCATCACTACCCTGTGAGGCCTGCAAGTGAAGCTCAACTGGGGGAGGACTGGCCCTCAATTTCACTCTCAGCTTTCAGGGTTCAGTTTGGACTGAGAGCCTGAATTTCTTTTTGTCTGTTGGCCTGGGCAATCTCGTGCTTCTCTCCTCTCTAGACGTCCACATTGAGAAGCCCGAAAACACTGGTATTTGATTCCTCAGTTACAGGGATTCGACAGAGTGAGAGAGAGAGAGATGGAACATGAAAGAGGGAGTAAGAGGAAGTGAGAGAATGTTTTAGTTAAAATTTAGACAAGACATCCCATCACTTTGGCTGTTTTTATGTTAAGAAGCCAGTTACTAACTACTTAGTGGTTCCACTGGGATGGATATAACATGGGTGGGGTTTACTGGGTACCACTGTGGAGATTGCCCACTTCATAGGCCAAGGCGAGGCACTTTGGTCTCATTCTCCATTAAACAGGAAACAATTGAATGGTTTTATGCCACAGGATGGCAGTATCTAAATTTCCATTAGTTTCAACCCCCTCATGATTCTGACCTGAAAATGAGGCCAAGTTGGAAGCAACTGTTCCAATATCACATTGTTAGAACCCAGGCCTGGTTTGAGTGGTGTTCTGTGCTACCTGTCACCCTTTCTTGTTATTCTTCCATCTCTAAGTTTGTGCCTTAGGTACATATGACACCAGCCCACAGGGGTAATAGATATTATGTCATATACACCGGGTGACATCCCTAGGAAGTAGATTCTAGCCTGATCCCCATGGTGCAGGTTTAGAGACTGGGGAAGATCTGAGAGGTACAGGGACTTTCTCAGGATGAAGAACTGATAAGAAAAAGGAGGTCTGTATTCATCTCTGTCTCCTCAAATCTAGGACCCGACTTAGGTTTCCAGGGAGCTGTGGCTAGGGCTGTGTAGGCTCCTTGTGTACAGTTCAGGAGATGACATGGGAGAGGAGGGTAGCAGCCAGGGCACAGGGGGCAGCTCTGGACAAGTCTGATTGAGGTAAGGGGTCCAGGTAAAGGAATCTTGAAAAATGACCTCACTTCCTTGGTCATAGACCTCAACAGATCTTAGAACTCTGGTAACCAGGCACCCATAGCCCCCCATCCAGCTCACTTGACTGGAGACAGTCAACAGGCAAAAATATTTTGTTGTTGTATCCCAACTTTTGGAGGATCTAGGCTCAATAAAACCCAGAAAGAGAAACTTTTTGGTCGTTGCCGACGTTGGCTCAGCCCTCATCCCTGACGCCTCTGGGCGTCTGGCAGGAGGCAGTGAAGGGTAACACGGGGCAGCCCAGGAAAGGCTACTGCAGGCCAGGAGACAACTGTGATCCCACCTGATCAGCCCCACACTCCTTACCCTTCACCGTGTGTGTGTGTATGTTTGTGTAGAGGGGAGAAGGCAGGGTATGAGGGGCAGGCCATTCCTGGGCAGGAGCTGGTTGTAGGGTGTCGGAAGCATGGTGGGCCTGTCATGTTCATAGCCAAGGTCATGGCTTGCAGCATGAGAAGGTGAGCTCCTCTACTCTTATGTTACTGAGCCATAGAGGTTTCATCTCTTTTCCTGCCTGACCACAGTTCTTTTCAGGGATGTCCCTCTGTGCCTGAACTGAGGAAAAGACTTTCTCTTGGGGGTGACCCCAGTGGCAGTGTGCAGGCAGCCCCTGATTCCTTCTGGCCCAGCTCCAGAGCAGTCATTGCAGAACTCCAATCAGAAGGTCATCGAGGAGCTGCCCAATGGTTTCAATTTCACCAACTCACTAGGCAAGGGGAAGGTGCCTGAGGCCACAAACACCATCCAGTGATGCTCTGAGATGAGAGCAGGAGCAGAGGGTCTCCACACTCAGGACCTTGAGATGACCAGGTTGGACCAAAACTAGGGCATGACCAGACTGGGGCTGTCCCTTTTTCAAGCTAAAGGGGATGTACACGCAGGTAACATTGCCTGTTTCGGAGCTGAGCTGCCATGACCCTCTTACCCTTGTCCGGTGTGAGCTTCTGGAGGCCACTGAGGCAGAGGCAGAGGGTAAGGGGGACTGCAGGCTGGATATTTCTGGAAGGGAAGTGGGATCTTTCCTGTGTTTAGAAGGACACATGGAAAGTCAGCTATGTGGGAGACTCTTTCTCTTTATTCCACTGTAGCGCCGGCTGCAGAGCTCCAGCCAGTGGCAGAAGCAGAGCAGTGGGCAGTGGTGGAGGTAGAGCTGGCTACAGCTCTGTTGACACCACCCCTTCTAGCGTTGGAGCCAGCGTCCCCTCCATCAGCAGTGTTGGAGCTGGAGCAAGGGCCAACATCGGCTCCAGCAGGAGTGGGAGCTGCTGAGCTGTAGTCACCTGGACCATCATTTCTAGTGGGAAGTCCATCTCCACCTGTGGCTGTTAAGGAGCGCGAGAAGAAGCCCAACCTCATGGCCTTCCCTCCTAAGCAGGTGGTAGAGCAGTTGACCGTGATGGATGCGGTGAGCAGCTGGGCTCTCAGGGCGGGGTGGAACAGGCCTTCTCTCTGCTATCATTGCCCCAGACCTGATCCAGACTCCCATGATCTGGGCCCAAATCCCAGCTCCACCCCTTACCAACGATATGACCTGGGCAACTCCTGCAACCCCCAAGCCTTTGTTGTCCACCTGCAGACCGTAGAGGTGGACACTAACCGGACCTGCTCCACAGAGTGGCTGTGCCGGCTCCATGAGGTAGAAGAGATGGAAAGCTGGGCAAGGCCTGGCCCATCAGTGGTGGAGCAGAACTCACTGTGTGCAGCCAGGTCTACGGTGGCCCAGCAGTCTCCTCAGGAGGCTCAACAGCCTCAGGACTTGACAGCTGATGTGTGCTTCACTACAAGGGAGACAGACAAGGCCAGTGGTTGTAGCTGCCACAGGGGAATGCACATGAGAATGGGGAGTGGGACCAGAGCTGAGATCAGGGTGGTGGAAGATGCCCCATTGGCGTGAGCAGAGTTGAGCCACTGTCTGGAGCTTGGAGTTAGCCAGGACGGGCTGGGTGCAAATGCCCCTCTCCCTTCCCTGCCGGGATTGAGTCCTGGGTCATCTGTGCTGGGTACCATCGGTGGACAGAGAAGAAAAACCAGGGGCTCTCACAAGGCTCAGGACACATCCTGAGCTTCCTGAGCTCCAGCTCTAAACTGTGACACCTGTCTCTGACTTTAGGGGCTGTGGACACAGAGGTGGCCTGTGGCAGGGCTGGATGACACTCCACCTGTTCCCCAGGAGCTCTTCTGGAATGTGGTGCCCTCTCAGTGCCTGGGATCCACGTGGCACAAGAAGAACAAGCCTGGCAATGAGCACTAGACAACCACCATCCAGGCCACCATCGACCAGTTCAGAAGTGTGGCCAGCTTCGTCATCACCACCTGCCTCAGGCACGCGAGTATGACAGCCCAGGACAGGGCGAGGGTGGTAGAGCACTGGGTCCAGTTGGCCCAGGTGTGCTATGGTGGCCCAGTGGAGCCCCTCTCTGGAGACTTGGGAACTGCCTCTCCACCTTTATCAGCTCCCAGGATTGCAGTGTGTGGTTTAAGCTCCTGCAAGTCCCTAGGCTCTTCCTGCCAGGGACCCACTGAACTTGACTCCAGGTCCCAGTGGGAGGATGCTCACTTCCTACCTCGCTAATTCCCTGGGTTGAGCTAAACTCCTCCTCCTTGTGAGTGTTACTCTCTGGGTCCCATATATCCTTCTGGGGCTCCCTGAGCATCTGTCTCATCTAGGAGGGGAGATTTAAATAGAAGGGTACTGAAGCTAGAGCAAGCAGGGCTCCAGTGCCCAACCTCACACCTCATTCTCTTCCCTTCCCCAAGAATGTGAGATCTGGAAGAACTTCTCCTCGCCCCACACTGTCATCTCTGCTCTGCAGAAAACCTCCGCCAGCCACCAGAAGAACACATGGGGGGAAGTTTCCCCCTGGGCAGGCCTCTCTCTATAGGAGGACCAGGATGGATGGGGGATCTCCTGTATGACTGCCATTGGCGCCTCAGTCAGCCGGGAACTCCTGGGAGGCAGCAAATGCTGGGGACAGGGCCTGGGCATCGGCAGTTGGTCTCTAAGTCTCCTGGTGTCCTTAGTGAACCAGTTCTGCTTCAGTACTCGGTTTCCCTAAATGTCAGCTACTGGGTTGAGCCACATTGGAGATTTTCAAGTGTTTATAGCAGCAGAACTCTATGGCCAGTTGAAACTCATAGTGGTCAAAACAGAGCTGCTCTGTAGAGCTGGGGAGTGGAGACCCCAGTGACCAGCAGGAGAGTCCCCTCCCAGTCCCATGAGACCTTAGCTCTCAGAGGAACCCAGTGAGAACACTCCTCCAGGCAGGTTGAATCTCTTGGGTTGTCAATGAAAAAGGATTTGCACTCAGACCCCTCACATTTTCCCTAAATTCATCCTTCCCTCTTTCCCCTCTCCTTGGGTAAAGCTCTGAAAAACTTAAGGAGCTCTATAGCTAAGACGATTCCGTGAGCAGAGAATTGATGACCAAGATAGAGTGGAGGCTGTGGGTCTGGAAAGAGAAGAAGGGAGAGAGGGGCAGGGGGACTGGGCAGGCTGTGTGTTTGATAGTTTGTCACTTGAACTTTCTCTGAAAAATTCCCGACTATCTTGTCCAGGTTAACAAGCAGAGGCATCTGTTCAGCCCACGGGCAGCAGGGTGCCATTTTTGGGCAGGAGGCCCTGGTCATGGGACACAGTTGTGTTGGCTGGGCTGTTCCAGGAGGAGTTGCTGAGCTGGTGCCATCAGCAGGTCTCTGGCTTCCGTGCACGTCCATCCTACTGGATGTAGCTTCTTCCAGGCTGTTGCGGTGGGTTTAGCCCTCAGCCTAAACCTGTCCTCAGGAAACCAGGCTCCTGCTGCTCCTTCTGTGTTCACCACGTCTGTGAAGACGTGACTATCATCCTTCTTATAATCCTTCTTTTCCTCTTACCCTACAAAAACCGATCATGAAAGTGGGTCAAATGATAAAGGAAGCCTGCCTTTTTAGGAGAATTATCCTGGCTGTTTTGTACTTCCACCCTCTTCATACCCACTGGGGATAGATCTGACCTGTGTCCCGGGATGTCATCAGGCAGATTTGCATCAAGAACAGAAAGCTCAATGTCAAAACTCAAGGCCCCTCCAGATCATTTCTCCCCCTCCATCCTGTTAACACCCCCTCCTTGTTTGAGTGTGATTCTATTCTCTTCTTGTCCTTGTCACTCTCAACCGCACAAGTCCTGGCACTCCCACTCAGGACAGTAAGTCCCCAGTCCTTTACTAAATCCAAATTCTTACCATTTCTGTGTTTTCTGTCTACTCATTTGCTTAATCTATTGGCCACTTGGTATTCATAGAGGTTAAATCAATAGTGATATTATCAACCACCCCCTGCTAACTACTTACTCCCATATCCCAGATGTTCACATAATCCAAGTGGTTATCTTCAAAAGTAAATAATTCAGAAAACCTATTCACCCACCACAAATTCCTGATCTCTAATATTTTATTTTTTTTATTATTTTTTTTTGTGAGGAAATCAGCCCTGAGCTAACATCTGCCAATCCTCCTCCATTTTTGCTGAGGAAGACGACCCTGGGCTAACATCGGTGCCCATCCTCCTCCACTTTATATGAGACGCGGCCACAGCATGGCCTACCAAGCAGTACGTCGGTGCGCGCCCGGGATCCGAACCAGCGAACCCCGGGCCGCCGCAGCGGAGCGCGCACACTTAACTGATTGCGCCACCGGGCCGGCCCCCTGATCTCTAATATTTTTATTCAAACAATCGTACAGTCAATACTTGTCCCTCAAGATCAGAAGTAATGCCAGATCAGTAATCATCATCTTAATTTTCTCCTGCATGTATCTAATCTTTGATTCCATGGACAATGATCACAATAATTTCCTTGGAAAAATAAAAAAAATCCTTACCACTCATTTATTTTGTAAACTTCCAAACCCAGAAGATCCCGATTATCTGTCATGCTGCAGCTACTGCTGGTCTTATAACAAGCTGAAGAAAAAACACGAAACATGATCTTTTGGTACCACTGTAAGACAAAACCATCTGCATCAACTGGGAAGCATCCATAATGCCTGGAAATTTTGTTCTCCTTTTTTTGTGTTGGATCAATAACACAAAGACAAATCAATTTAAAAAATGGGTAAGGGACCACAGTAGACTTTTTCCAATGAAGACATACAAGTGGCCAATAGTTTTATGAAAAGGTGTTTGGCATCGCTAATCATCAGGGAATACAAATCAAAACCACAATGAGCTATCACTTCACACCTGTTAAGATGGCGATTATCAGAAAAACTAAAGATGATGAATATTGGTGAAGATGTGAATAAAAGGAACCCTTATGGGAATGTAAACTACTACAGCCATTATGAAAAACAATAGGGAGGTTCCTCAAAAAAAGAAAACTAGCATATGATCCAGCAATCCCACTTCTGGTATATACACACAGGAATTGAAATCAGGGTCTCAAAAAGATACCTGTACTCTAATGTTCATTGCAGCTAATTCATAATAGCGAAGATATGGAAGTAACCTAAACGTCACTGATGATGAATGGATAAAGAAATGTAATATTCTTCAACCTTGAAAAAAGAAGGAATTCCTGCCATTTTTGACAACATGAGGGACCTAGAAGATATTATGCTAAGTGAAATAAGACAGAGAAAGACAAATACTTATATGTGGAATCTAAAATTGTGAAATTCATACAAGCAGAGGTCAGAATGGTGATTGGCAGGGGCTGGGAGATGGAGAAATGGGGAGCTGATTGTCAAAGGATACAAAGTTTCAGTTATCAAGATAAATAAGTTCTGGAGATGTAGGATATGGCGTAGTGCCTAAAGCTAACAAAACTCTATTTCATATGTCACATTTGTTACTAGAGTTGATTCTAACAGTTCTTATCACAGAATGATAGTAATAAAGGAGGTGAGAGAAAACTTTGGAAGGTGATGGATATGTTTGTGGCCTTGATGGTGGTGACAGTCTCAAGGGTGTATACTTATGTCCAAATTCATCAAGCTGTATATAGAAAAGTGTGACACCATCGTTGATTCTTCTGCACCTTGAAATATGCCATGTCCTCATCACAAGACAAAAACATTTGTAACTATGTATGGGGACGGATGTTAACTGGACTTATTGTGGTGATCATTTCAATATATACTCAAACATTGAATCATTACATTGTACCCCTGAAACTGATATAATATTGTATGTCAACTTTACTTCAATAAAAAAAAAACACAACAAACAAAACCATGTGACTATTGTAAATGTGTTCAGTGAATCCCTGAAAGTGCCCCATTCCCATATGAGAGTTACAGGAAGCAGAGAGGATGAAGTAAATGGAAGAAAGTTGTACAAAACACTATTCAAATTAAAATCATTTAAGTGGCTATCAGCTCCTTGTGGCAAAGATCTGTGAGCACTGATCTTCTTTCACATTTTTCCTGGAAAATCATACTTTCAGATCCAACCCATAACAGTTTCATCATTTCCTCTAATAAGACAATTTCAACTTAATAAATACAACCAAAAACATCTCTTATGTATGAATAAAGTTAGTGAACTTTACAGAGAAAAGAGCATATTTGCACAATATCAATAAAGGAAACAGAAGGACTGAATGATGATCAAGGCTCATTCAAGCTTATCTTTGAAAGCCAGTAAGACGAGGTTATCTTTTCAAGGATGTGTGTAGAGCTGGGAGCCTTAGAAGATAGAAATAGTGGCCTCCTCTGGAGCAAAGTGTAGGCATGCTTACTGCCCAGTATAATAGAAATAACACCCCCACCAGCGCAAAGGTTAGCAGACATCCTGCCTGTTATCAAAGATTTGAATTCCTTAGGCTCTGAGATCTTGCAACCCTCTGTATGTCACCTGGCCCACTGTGTATCACAGTGTAGGAAGTGGGATTTAGTGAACCAGTGCAAATGCTGATATCTGGCCACTGCTATTGCTGTGTCATTAAGTCCTTTGTCTCTGACTCATGCGTCTCGTGTCTTTTGCCAGCATCTGTAAAACCATTGTAGGCTAACTTATTAGCTTGCAGGAAAGGTAAAATATCAGACCTTTCACAGTTCCCGACAAGCTCTTAAAGAAACTAGTAGTATTAGGAACAGAGAGCTATCCAGAACAATATGCATGGATGGTCTTCATAGAAGACTTCATGCAACCAAAACTTTAATAAGTCTCTCTGATCTCTTTTATTTCTTCCCCAATTAGAAGGAGAGGTACCAAGCTATTACAGTCCTAGGGCTTGTGCAAGCCACCTGGAGACCTAGTAACCAGCAACTTCCCATGGGCAACAAAGACAGAGGGGCATATTTCCAAAATGGACCCATATCCCTTCCTATCATCCAAAAGACAGTACATTATCTTAATCTATGCTGATTTGAGTCATTAAAATCTTGTGATGGGCCAAAGATACATTTCTACAAGGAGTCAGGCACATAGCAGTTGTAAGCAGATTAACACACTTGGTGAATATCAAACGCTCAACTAAATGCAGTGTTCTAATCAATTATAAGGTACAACAAATTTAATTAGGTCAATTAAATGATATTTGATGGTATCCTTGATTATCACTCTCTAATAATGAACAAGAGACTCAAGTAGATAACTATAATTGGTCTTACTTTAAAATATGGTAGTCAGGAGTGTTTGAGGTAAACTGGAGATAAGGAAGGGGAGAAATAGATAAAAGTTACCTGCTGTGAAGCCACTGTCAAGACACCTGGATCTACATGTAACCCAGGAGATCGAGGCAGACGGCTTTGTGTCTAGATCCCCCTGCACTGTGGTTCTCAGGGATGTCACGGTGCTGAAGCAGCTTCCTGAATCGTGTTTACATGTCCATGTGTACAATACCTTTTACCATGGTGATTAACCACCATTCAATCATCTCTTTCACCCCTCTAATTAACAATTAGATTTCAAAATCATTGTATCATTACATGATAATTTATTCCTCAAGCCTTTGGGATGCCGAGCTAAAAGAAAATTAAATCTCAATGGTTTCATTTTTTTGAAGGATCAAGATGTTCTTTCACACTTGGAATCCGGGTTAGAAGATAAATCCATCAAATCAATGGAAATAATTTGAGAAATGGACAGAGGGATACTTCATTCATATATACACAGTTTGCACTGTGGCAAGAATAGAGTTATATTTTTAAAAATTAGAATTTTTTGAAATTTTATAGCTATTAATGACTTTGTTCTGCTTATACTCCCTTTGGTTTACCAAACCAAACTCACTCTTTAATGGGCATTTCTAGCATTGAGTGCTAATAACAGCAGCTTTTTTAAATATTTATTTATCCCAGGTGAAAGACCAAGGGCAGAGGTCATCAAGAGGTCAAGTCTAACCTACCTACAGATGTGGTAGGCTTAACTGTTGATGTTCAAGCCAGACATTGTCAGCAGAACCACATCTCTTCACCCATAGGTGAGTTTTCATTAGTAATCACAGAGACTTAAGGATATCAAAGCAAATTCTTTATTAAGAACAAAAGATATAGATTCCTATGTTGAGTTCACTACTTTGAGTTTTTGAACCAAATCACATATATCGATTGGATCATGATCAATTCTATGATCTTTAGAAGACGCAGCCTACAGCTGAAGAGAAATAGATACAACACCAATATCTTACACTCTCTGAAGCCCGACTGAGAGCCCCTGGAGTCAGAAGTTTTCATGACAAGAAAAAGTCATCCTTCATCTGAACAGAGAAAGTAGAGGCTATTCAAAGATTCAACTCACATTGTTAACATGACTTGTTAGAATGTGATGGAGCAAGCATAATACCTTCTAAGTTTCATTATTTTTCTCCAGAATAATGAGATGGATGACCTTGAAGTCCAGCTTCCGCATAAATGTCGTTATTCAGTGATAAAATTAATTACCCTATAAAATAATTCCCATAAAAGTGTTAAAAATATATCATAGTCTCTGACTAAAAGGAAACAAAGCATATTGAGCAGTTGAAGGCAGTGTAATAAATTCCATACAAGGATCTTATAGCAGCATTATGTATAATACTGAAACTGGATGTAATCCCTTTGCTATCAAAGAAGATATAAACAGATCATGGTATACCTATTCTTTGGAATACCTCTAAAACTTCTAAAAAGGTAAGTTAGAGTGATGTGCACTGATAAGGAGAGAGGTCTATGATATATGGTTTGGGAAACAGTAAATTGCAAAACGATGTAGTTATGTAATTTATGTTTAAAAAATAACTTTGTGCATTTATAAATTCATAAGAAATTTCCAGAAGAATAAGCCACAACCTCTTAACAATAGTTTCTTCTGAGTAGGAGAGTGAGTTTGCAGGGACGGGGATGAAAGGGGAATATTTCACTTTACTCTACATAGATCAGTGCAATTTGACTTTTTTACAATGTGTATTTGTTTCATAATTAGAGAAATGAGTGATGTAACCATTTGGTGCAGGGCAACAATATTATGTTCACCAGTCTCTGTACTCTATGTTACTGCACAGCACGGACTGTAGGAGAAAGCCCAGAGGAGCAATGAAGACAAAGATGACATGACACCTGCAAAAAGTCAGTGGAGTATTTCTACATAACACACCTTCTAGGTGAGTGACAGTCAGTATCTTCCACTGCTCCAGCTCTCGCCATGAACCTAGTACCTGCCCAGAGTAAGCCGGGGGACCACAGTCCACTAGTCCAATCTCTGCCCGGAGACTGTTTGTGCAGGGTGACTGCCATCAAGCAGACAATGAACTCAGGATGAGGCGTGTGCCTTTGGGGAGACTGGCAGAGAGGCATAAAGTGGAACACCAGCTAAGTGCGCACACCTGCGAAGCAGAGATCCAGGTGGAGACACAAAATATACCAAGAAACTGTGTGACGTGAAGGAAGCTACTCCATCTCTCTGAGCTTCAGTGTACCCCCCTGTAAAATGGGGATCACAGGACTACTTCACAGAGCTGTTGGGGAAGTTACGTAAAAGTTCCTGTGACAGCAAGTGTCCACATTATTAACAAAGTCCTATCTGACTTCAAAATAATCGATGAAAAGAATAATGGCAATGAGACCAAAGACGGGATGCTCAACTTCATAAGCAGCCCCAGCAGCATGACAATGAGAGAGGATCCTAGTAAGCAGGGCTCTTCACAGCTCCACTGGAGACGATGAAGACGGGCTACACCAGGATGAGTCACTGTTGTACAGTGACTCGAGTAGTGAGGGTGGGTCCCTGAAGACACTGTGAAATCCAGTTACACACAGTGGCTCCTAGGAAATAACTACAAAGCAATCAACTCAGCAGATAGGAATGGGAAGGGGGAGAGCGTAGGAGGGTCAGAGCCGCAAAATCTGACGGAAGACACTGAACCATGAGCGCTCAGCTCTGTCAACAGCTACTGTGGTTGCACCAGGAGATCAAATGTCTGAGACAGCCATTGTGGGGACTGCTGGGAGCACAGTGGTCACAAAGCCACACCCCAACAGCAGTTGCATCGGAGCACACAGAACCCGAGACTTTCCTCTCCATTATTCGTTGTTTTAAGATGATGAATATCCTCATGTTACAATGTCTCCTTCCAACCCTTGTGGATGAGTGTCATTAGAATCCCCTGAAGAGGTCACAGGCCAGAGTAGGATGGAACACTGGGGGCTGGGGGAGCGGCGCTGCACCTGAACACATGGACTATCACCCGGGTCTATTGAACACGAGAGAAGAACTCGAGGATGTGGTCTAAGGAGAATTCCCCGTCTTGCCACATTCAGAGACACTGCAGAGTTTCTCGTCCGTTCTTTACAAAAATGTTAAAGAATTCGAGTCATTAGTTCATAAAGAGGCAAATTCTTCACATAGTGACAGGATACAGTTTCCAAGACCAGCTTTTTCAGTTGTTTAGATAATATCCCACATTCAGGAATCGGAAATGTAACCTATTGGGATGTGTAATATAAACAAGGACTTTTTTTCATGTAGATCAACACCCAGGTTTTTAGGGAGGACATGAATCATGAAAGCTGGTAACCATTCCTCCACAGGTTTCAATAAGACTTTTAAGTAAATTTACCAATCTCAGGAAAAGATAACTTGGCAATTCAAATTTTTTGTTTCTACATTCATGCGTACAGTACAGCCAAGAGAATGAGGAGAAAAAAATTAACAAGAAGATCTTGCTTGCATTTCATCTTTTGCAAATAATCAGGATATCTTATGCTCTGTTCCTTTCACTACTCTAATCATTTTTTAAAGAATACGGTACATTTGTCTATCCCTGGACATGTTTATCCTGGAAACTTGTCAGAATCCAAAGCAGAGATGTTAAAGCTGACGGGTTTCAAATGCTGCCCATGTGATGTCTACCATGATCATGCCTCTCCCAAAGCTGGACCACCTGTCTCTTCCTGAATGATCAGAGTCATCACTCATGTCCCTGAGAGACTGGCCACTCAGGCCTGAGCTGAGATTAGGTGATCAATCTAAAGGGAAAAATGCTTAAGCTATTCTCATCTTAAGGATGCTGTTTTGGAAGCCACTGCACTGGAATGGGTTAGTGAAAACGGCCTACTAGATACTTGCCTTGGAATTGTGTTGTTTCCGTCTGCTCTTAGCAGATCCTGGGGAAACCAATGATTAACCCCAAGGATGCCTCAACTTCCACATCTGTGAAAAAGGCAAGCAACAACCAATGTTACCACCCTGAAAACTTTTAAGTTGTGCTTGCAAGGGGGGCCACAATGGCGAATGTCTCCCAAAAGCTGATGAAATGATGGCACTTTGGCTGGAGAAGGCAGAGGTCAGCAGGCAAACTGGAAAGTTTCCGGGATGTCAAACCAGTTCCCATAAGCAGTTTAGAGAAACACCTGGCCCTGGACTAGGTAGGAGGCTGTGGAAAGACCCACAGGCATGCAGGTGGGAGGAGGAATCAAGCAACGGAGGGAGGTGGTGGGAAATAGGTGTGAGTCCAGCTTCAATTTTGGACAAAAGCAGTTGCACATTGCAGGCCCGCTGCTGCCCATGCAGCCATCACATCCTCCTAACTCCCTGGTCCCTCTCATCCAGTCACATCCTTCTGGGACTCAATCCCGTTGGAGCGGGTGCAGGGCCAGAGTCCTGATTCAATGGGAGTTTGGCCCTCGGCCAAGCTCACATTGCCCTGTTCCTCCCCCCAGAGCTAGGCACGGCCTCGTGCCCAGAGCCTCCTGGGAGTTCTAGTCCTTCAGCCCTACAGGCTGCCAGCTGGGAGCGGTTAAGAGAGAAAAGCTCCCAGCATGCATAGCTCGTGGCCCCAACTCCTGCCTTGTCTCTTGGGCCCTGGGCCCCATGCCTCCGATTCTCCATCCAACACTCTTCTCTATACCACGTCCACTCTCCATGCCCTGCCCACATCCCAGAGTATGCGCAGTGTGGTTGGGCTGCATCCTTTGAGGCCGTTACTTAGGTAGGGGTGGGGTTCACCAGCATGGCTATTGCTGAGGTTGCTTGCAGCCCTGGTGGAAGCTCCCTGGTCAGTATTTGAAATGTGAATTCAATATCTAAAATGGAAATGCCTGGGATCCTGGAATTTGCCTTTTCAAGGCCAACTGCCCTACCATCCCCCCTATTCCTCCAGGCTGGCATGATCCTCCCTCTGGACCCATGGTCAGGGTCACTGCAGAGATCCTCCCTTTGGACCCAATCTGCATGAAGGGCCCATACCTTGGTCAAGAGTCTTAGAAGGACTGCCCTGAGCCATGTCATAAAAAGGAGAAAACATCACATTGCACAGCCCCAATTCCTGCATTATACAGACAGGAAACTCAGGTGCACTGGTAAGTGACCCCTAAGCCACTTCAGGGGACCACACACATGTCCCTTTTCCCACGTTTCACACAGGCTGGTTCACTGGACTTCTTTATCCCAGTGTGGACCTCTTGGCCTCGTTAACATAGGCAACAACACTGAAACTTCCCTTTGGTCCTTCCCACAATGTTAGGCAAGTTTGTGCAGGAAGGTAATATGCAATTTCTGCTCTACTATAGGGCTGGCTCCTTGGGAACTAGTTTTAATATCCTTGTTTAAATATACCCTCAGAATCACAAAATAATTTTTTGCTGTGGGGAGATATGGTGATAATTCTCTGAAGTCGTTTTTCCATTTAGCTTTTCTGATTGACTCCAAATACTACAGCACCACACGCTTCTTAGACTGCTGGATGCACAGCTCCACTTCTTTGCAGGGAGGACGCACAACAGCAGAATATCCGTGGCCTGACTTTCTAGAGCATCGGTATTACTACAAGATTTGGAAGAAGCAAAGTTAGGTCATTTCCAAGGTAAGGAATTAAAAACTTAACACTAAGATGAGGTGGGAAAGTCATATGCCATTAATAATTGTCAGTAATTTGTGCCTGAAATGTGAGACTTTCTCGGAGAAAGATCTCTGAGACCCTATTTCCCATTGTTTTAAATAGGAAATATTAGAAGGCATAGCAAAGCTATCGAAAAACTCTACCAATTTCCTAAGTCACAAAATGGCACCTAGACATAAGTTACGAACATCATGAGCTCCTCATTTTGTTCCTCATCCAACCCAGTCTCACTGGTCTTCAGTGCATGTTGTGAACACAGCACTTTGTTAGGTGTCGAGGCCTTGGTGAGCATAGTGGTGGGGGTGGACCTTGCTGGAGAAAGATGGCATCATAAAAACTCAAATCCATGCCACTTAAAAAACTGAGGCAAAAATGGAAAGACTCAGGAGCCACGCAGGGATGAGGGCATTAATAGATACTTGGGAGTATTAAAATCCATCTAATGGTGTCATGAGTTAATGTGTTCCACTTTAAAACAAAACAATGCTGTTATTCTAAGATATTGATTTAGAATCTTTGTGCAAATATGCAGGATTTAAAATGTTTATTGATGTATAACATGTGTACAGAAATATATGCAGAAGTCATCCACATAAATCTCAAAGAATTATTACTAAGTGAACACACTTGTGTGACCAAGAACTAGCACCAGCTTTACTCAGGCCCCAACAATCCCTTTCTCCCTATTTCCTCCACAAAGGTGACTGATATCTTACCAGTGAACATTGTATATCAAGTTTGTCTTCTTACACAAGTGTTTTATTATAGAACAATTTAAACAATATACAAAATAAGCAAAATAGCATATTAGGCCCATCACCCAGCTTCAACAACTACTAATCATCTGCTATTTTTGTTTCATCCACACTCCATCCCATTCTCACCTCACTTTATTATTCTTTTAAGCCTTTGTGCGTGTGTGGTGAGTAAGATATATGCACACGGAAAGGCACAAATCTCAACCGTACAGTTTTGGCAAATAAACATGCCTATATAACTTTCATCCCTTTAAGAATAGGATATTTCCACCATCCCCAGAAAACTCCTTCCTGTTCCTTCCCACACAATTTTTTCCTTCCCCTGATGCAACCCCTGTTCTGGTTTTTTCAACAAAGGTTCATCTTGGCTGAAATCATCCCATGTGTGTTTTCTGTCCAGCTTGCCTCCCTCAGCACGAGGTTGATGAGTCTCTCTCAGCATGTGTGTGTCAGCGTTTTCTCCTTGGCACCGCTGAGGACGTTCTGCTCTGTGGATGCCCCAAAGTGCGCTCATCTTCCTCCTGGGGACGTGCAGGTCATCTCCTGTGAACAGTCTCCTACAAAGTTTTTTTGGTATGCTGTGTAATTCCTTTATTAGAATTTAAGTGACACAACATTGCATTTTTACTGGTTGGTCCAGATTACAATATGCATCTTTAAGATATCACAGCCTACCTAGACTTAATAGTTCACCATTTTAATCAATGTAAAATATGGAAGACTTGCTACAGAACAGTTCCATCTACGTCTGTCTGTCCTTTGTGCTATTGTTGTCATAAATTTTACATCTACCCATGTTATAAATCCCACAATACAGTGCTATAATTTTTGCTTTAAATAGTCATAGGTATTTTAAAGAAATAAGAGAAATAAGTTAAGTGTTTGGAAGGAAATGCTTTGAGACTCTGCAATTGTACTGTTTCTTCTTTAAGTTTCCTCCACAGTTTTTGCATTCATCAGTCAATCTTTCCAACAGTAATTATTACTGTAGTGTTCTAGTGGCGATTTTCAATTTCATGCTATCTAGCGCATTTATTATTTGGAATTCTGTGAGGAAGATTTCCCACCATCCCTCTCCCTTCCTTCTTCCTTTCTTTCTCTCTTTCTTTTTTTCCCCCTTTTTTCTTTCTTCCTTCCCTTCCTTTCTTATTTAATCTTTTTTATATCAGTATAGCCTCGTGGATATTTGTTTTATTCTCTGGGTAATAATCCGATGCTACGATTATTTATTTTTTTGTTCACAGTATTCCAGCTTGAGTCATTGGGAAGTCTTTTAGAGTGATTCAATTTGACACGTCCCATCATTTTCTGTGTGTGTGTGTGTGTTTAAAGCACTTTCCTACTTTCTGGCACTAGAAGATGATCCAGGCTCATTTTGTATTTTCTATATCCAGCCCTAGAATTAGCCATTTCTCCAAGAAAACCTGGTTCTTTTTATTGGAGAATGATATTTAGAAAACGAGATCTGGGAGCTAGATGTGCTCATTAATATTAGAATGTCACTGCTTCTAGTCCCTCTCAGCAGAGCTTGGAAATGTATGAATATAAACTCAAGTATACGCATCTGTCTATCGATCTATCAATCTATCTATCTTTTTTGATAGATATATTAAAAGAGACATGGATTCATACTGATACTTCCAACTCCAAGCCAGCACCACTTGGTTTATTCTAGCATTCTCCTTTTGTTTATTTATAACTTCTTTCACCAACAGTGAGAAACTTCACTCCAGTTAGCTACAATATGTTTACTGTGTCAACTAGTTTCAGAATTGCTAATGGATACCCTTATGAAAAACAAATTTACCACCTAGAGTACAGTGTTTGTGTCCAGTACTTTAGTTTTACAGTATCCCGTCAAAACACTGTCTTCCAAAGTAACTTAGGTCAGGACCTTTCATCCCCACTCCTTCTGTATGGTTATGTCACATGCTTGTAATACAGTGAGATTCATTTGTCACTGCATTCCATCTGTGTTCCCCAGCATCCTGATTGAATTTTAAAATTTACAGAGTAAAATTCACTCTTTGCTGTGTACAGTTCTATGGGTTTTGACTTTATGGTCGTGCATCCATGTCCACAGTACCATACAGAGCTGTGTTTTTCACCCCCAAAGTTCTCTCATGCTATCCCTTTGTATTCAACCCCTTCCCCTACTCCATCCCTTGGCAACCACTGATCATTTTCCATCCCTTTAATTCTGCCTTTTCTAGAAAGTCATATAAATGGAATCATATTCTATACAGCCTTTTGAATCTGGCTTCCTTCACTTAGAGAAATGCAGCCAAGATTCATCCATGTTGTTGTGTGAATCAAGAGTTTATCCTGGGAGGGGCCCGTGGCTTAGCGGTTGAGTGCGTGCGCTCCCCTACTGGTGGTCCAGGTTCAGATCCATAGTGCGCACTGACACATCGCTTCTCAGGTCATGCTGAGGTCGTGTTCCACATACATCAACTAGAAGGGTGTGCAAATATGACATACAACTGTCTACTGTGGCTTTGGGGGAAAAAGGAGGAGGCTTGGCAATGGATATTAGCTCAGGGCTTATCTTCCTCACAAAAAAAAAAGAGTTTATCCTTTTTATTGCCAAGTAGTATTAGAATGTACCAATGCAACACAGTTTCTTTCTCCATTCACATTGAAGGACATTTAGCCTATTTCCAGCTTTTGGCAATTATGAATAAAATGGCTATAAAGATTCCCACAAAGATTTTTGTTTAAACATTAGTTTTCAATTTTCTTCAGTAAATACTTAGGAGTGGGATATCTGAGTCATATAATAAGTGTATGTTTAGCTTTATAAGAACCTGCTCAACTGTTTTCTGAATGCAAATATCATGTTGCATTCCCAGTTTTAATTGCTTCTAGTCCTCACCAGCACGTGGTATTTGCAATTTTATTTTTTATTTCAGCCATCTAATAGGCGTGCAGTATCTTATTATGGATTCTACTTCCTTTTTGAAAGTGAGTTCTGCTAAATATAGAATTTTTTGTTGACTTTTCAGTTTTGTTTCTGCACTTGAATGATGTCATTTTGTTGTTGAGTTGTCTCTTTTGTTTTTGATAGTACATCATCCATCATTCACATTATTTCTCCCTGTATGTAATGTCTTCCACTGTATGTGTGTATTTCCCTGACTGCTTTCAAGATTTTCTTTTTATCTTTGGATTTTAGTAGCTTGATTATCGTCTACCGAAGTGTGCTTTTCTTTTATATTTTATTTTGTGGGTTTGCTGACTTTCTGGGATCTAAAATTATAGATTTTCCACCAAATTTTGGAAGTTTTATGCTATTACTTATGGATTTGCCTTTCTGCCTCATTTAATTTTTCTGTCTCTCTCCTCTCTGCTTGGGACTCAATCATCTCATAGGTCATAAGGCTCTCTTCATTTTTCTTCAAAATTTTTACATTCTTTTCTTCAGACTGGATAATTTCTATTGCTGTATCTTCATGTTTTTTCTACTATTTCTAATCTACAGGTAAGCTCAAAAGTATTTTTTTTATTTCATCTTCCTATTTGGTTCTTTTGTGTAATTTCCAATTCTCTGCTGAGTTCCCACATCTGTTCATTCATTATGGGAATATTTTTCTTTACCACCATGATCATCTTTATAATAACTGCATTCGTATACTTGACTGCTAATTACAACATATTTGGGAGAGTTTCTACTGCCTGCTTTTGGTCATATGTGGATTATATTTTCCTATTTCTTCAAATCTCATGCTTCTTTAAAATTGTGTACTGGAACTCATGAAAGATAGGTATAAAGTCTCCGGATTCTATTGTATTCCTTGGAAGAGTTTTGTTATTATTCTAGCAGGGAATCAACTTGGCTAGACTGAAATTCCAATCCTATCTCATTTACAGTGGGCATAGCTGAAATCCTAGTTTAGTTCTTTCATCTTCCAACTACTGTTTTTACACTAGGCCTTCTGGGGCCTACCCTGCATGTGTGTTGTTCAAAGATCTGCCAATTTGGAGTGTGCGGGAGAGACTTACATATATATTTTGCGATGTTCCTCTTTGTGGCTCCCTCCCTTCCAGAATTTCTCCCCTAACTTTCCAGCTACTCTGCCAGCCCAAAAATACATCCCCTAACATTACAAGTAAGACTGTAGTTTTTCCCCTGTCTAGGCCATGTGCGGATTTTGGAATGCTTTGAGGCAAAAGACTCAAGCTTGCAAATATCTCCTGGTGCAATTCCCATCACTTAAGGGAATATTCCCTCTCAGTTCAGCTTGCTTTTGGAAGTGATTTAAACATACACACAAATACACATTTATTACATGTGTTTTACATATAGCTACACGAGTCTGTATAAATATATATAATATTTTGTGCAGATTTTATCATTGTTATCTGTGAGAGTGTTAGTTCAACAGGCTACTCCACCATTACTAGAAGCCACACATGGGTTTTGTTTCTTTCTTGGATTTTATAAAAATGGAATTATAAAATATATAGCCTTTTGAATATAATTTCTTTTATGCAGCATTATGGTTGTGATATTCATCCATGCTATTGCATGTAGCTATTGGTTGTTCATTTGTTGAAAACAATTAATTTTTTAATGGTCATAAAATATGGCCATAAAATAAAATTTTAACCATTTTTACGTGTACACTTCAGTGACATTCAATAGTCACATAATTGTGTAACCATAACCTCCAATCTTTGACAGAACAATTTTCACCTTGCACTGAAACTTTGTGCCCATTAAGCAACAACTCCCTGTTATCTCTCCCTCTTGCCCCTGGGAACCACCATTCTCCTTTCTATTCCTATAAATTTGACTACTCTATGTACCTTATATGAGTTGAATCATACAGTATTTTTCCTTCTGTGACTGGCTTTATTTCACTTAGCATTAATTCCTCAAGGTTCATCCATGTCATAGCATGTGTCAGAATTTCTTCCTTTTTAACGGTGAAGAGTATTCCACTGTGTGTATACACCACATTTTTTTGTCAGTTCATCCACTGATGGACACCTGGCTTGATTCCAGCTTCTGGCTATTTTGAATAATGCTGTTAAGAACACGGGTGCACATATATGTCTTTATACGTCTGCGTTCAGTTCTTTTGGGTGTATACCCATAAATGGTGTTCTCAGATTCACTTTTTCACATGTAGGAGGGTTCCCCACACCTCCAACAAGCAATTCTTGGAATGCCAGATTGTCGCCAGATAATTCAACTCAATTTGATTCTGACAACCCAGAGATACATCAGATTCAACAGGTTGATGGCTCCGTCCTATAAGTCTGCACACCCACCCAACCTCACCTCAACTTCAGATGCCAGTTACAAGCCCAGGCTGTTACCTATACTTCTGACTTACTGGCTATAAACCAGAGGTTCCCACAACCTTCTCCTTGGGTTTGATTTATTTGCTAGAGTGGCTCACAAAACTCAGAGAAACATTTACTAGGTCACCAGTTTATTATAAAAGGATATAATTCAAGAACAGCCTGTTGGAAGTGGTGCATAGGGAAAGGTATGGAGATGGTACACAGAGCTTTCATGCCATCTCCAGGTGGACCACTCTCCAAGCAGTCCTTGTCATTGCCAACCTGGAAGCTCTCTGAGCCGCCTTCTCTTGGGATTTTTATGGAGCCTCTCTCACATAGGCATGATCAATTATTAACTCAGTTTCCAGCCTCTCTCCTCTCTCTGGAGGATAAGGGTTAGGGTTAAAAATTCCAAGTTTCTAATCAGGGCTTGGTCTTTCTGGTGACCAGCCCCCATTCAGGAGGCATCCAGGACCCCACCCAGAGTTGTCTCAATAGAACAAAAGATTCTCTTAGTGTTCGTATCACTGGGAAAATTACAAATGTTTTAGGAGCTCTGTGCCAAGAACTGGATGCAGAGGCTGATAAGTATGTTTTTTATTATTTCCGAACCCATAAGTGGAATTTCTAGATCATATAGTAATTCTATTTTCAATTTTTGAAGGAACTGCCATACTGTTTTCCACAGTTTTATATTCTCACCATCAGAGCACAAGGGTTCCAATTTCTCAACATCCTTTCCAACACTTGTTATGTTCTGTTTTTGTGATTTTGTGATAGTAACTATCCTAATGGGTGTGAAAAGGTATCTCATTGTGGTTTTATTTCACATTTGCTTGATATTTAGTGATGTTGAGCATCTTTTCATGTGTTTCCTGTTCATTTTATATCTTCTTTGGAGAAATGTCTATTCAAGTATTTTGTGCATTTTTAAATTGAGGTTTTTTTTTTATTGTTGAGCTGTAGAAGTTCTTTATTTATTCTAGATATTAATCCCTTATCAGATTTGTGATTTGCAAATATTTTCAACCATTCCATGGTTTGCCTTTTTACTCTGTTGATAGTATCTTGTGATACAGAAAACTTTTTCATTTTGAAGAAGTACAATTTGTTATTTTTTTTCTTACTTATGTCTTTGGTGTCATATTAAAGAAATCATTATTACAATGGCATTTGGACCCAATGACACACAGCTTTTACCATGTGTTTTCTTCTAAGGATTTTATAACTTCAACTCTAACATTTATATCTTTGATCCATTTTGAGTTAATTTTTGTATATGGTGTAAAGTAAGGGTCCAACTTCATTCTTTTGCATGTGGATATCAAGTTTTCCAAGCAACAGTTGCTGAAAAACTGATCTTTTCTCCAATGCATGGTCTTTGTACCTATGTCAAAAATCATTGGACCATATACGCAAAGTTTTATTTCTGGGGTTTCTATGTTATTTCATTAGTATAGTGTTAGTATTTATGCCAATACCACACTGTTTTGATTACTTCATAGTAAGTTTTGAAATCAGGAAGTGTGTGTTCTCTAACTTTGTTCTTCTTTTTCTAGATTGTTTTGGCTATTCAGTGCCCCTTGAGAGTCCATATGAATTTTAGGATAGATTTTTCTAATTTTGCAAAACTATCACTGGAATTTTTACCTGTTTGAGTAAGTTGATTTCTAAGTATTTTACTCCTTTTGATGCTATTGTAAATAAAAATGTAAAGTTTTTAAGTTTCTTTTTCAGATTACTTATTATTAATATATAGAAGAACAACTAGTTTTTGCATGTTGATTTTGTGTCCCACTACTCTGCAGAATTTTCTAGTTCTAACAAATTTTTGGTGGAATTTTTTAGGGGTTTCAGCATATAAGATACTATTTGTAAACAAATATATTATTACTTCTTCCTTTCCAATTTGGATGCTATTTCTTTCTTTTTCTTGCCTACTTGCCTTGGCTAGAACTTCTAATACCATGTTGAATAGAAGTGGTGAAAATGGGCCTTCTTGCCTTGTTCCTGATCTTAGAGAAAAAGTTTTCATTCATTCACCCTTGAATATGATGTTCTCTGTGGATTTCTATATATGGCTTTTATTATGTTGAAGTAGTTTCCTTTTACTCTGAGGGTTTTTTTAGTGTTTTTAGCATGAAAGCATGTTTAGTTTTGTCAAACGCCATTTCTGCATCCATTGAGATGATCGTGTGTTTTTTTCCTTCATTCTGTTAATGTTGTTTATTACATTGATTCATTTTCATATATTGAACCATCCTTTGTTCCAGGAATAAATCCCACTGAAAAATGCTGTATAAACCTTTTAATATACTGATTAATTTATTAGTATGTTATGGAGGATTTTTATATCAATATTCATCAAAGATATTGACCTATAGTTTTGTTTTTTCATAGTGTCTTTGGCTTTGATATCAGGGTAGTGTTAATCCCATAGGATGACTTTAGAGGTATTCTCTCCTCTTCAACTTTTTGAAAGAGTTTGAAAAGAATTGGTGTTAGTTAATGAAAAAAAAGTCTTTGGCCCAGGAATAAATTAAGCATAAAATAAATACAAATAAATATTTTTTAAAAATATGAAAAAGTTTTCTTACTAAAAAAAATTAAATATTAAGCAAGTACATCACTTATCACTTTATTTCTAAAAAGTTTTTTAACCTACTAGTAAGCATGAACAAATTGTTAGAATTAAAATGACTCAAGTGTTAATTTTCTTCATTGCAAATTTTCTGACAGAACTATATGATGCCGTCATGTATGACATCTTTTATGAAAAAATGATCATTTTTTGTAGTATTTGAGAATACTATGAATTTTCCCAGTGGCCTCTGACAAAACTCTGATATGCAAAGTTACCTTTTCAACATGTATGTCTCATCATCATCCTTACCAAATTAACAAACTCAGGTGCTAATTAATCAACTACTTTTCATATGATTCAGGTTCACCACCACCTACTTCCCTAAGCATCAGGAAATTCTACAACTTCTCCAAGATTAACAATTTTACCTTAGATTGTATTCATCTCATGTGGTTTAAAACATCCAAAAATCATTGATAAACTGACCCTGCCCAGACTAAAGCATTATGAATTATAAAAGGTGGTCTCTGTTAAGTGAGGAGGGATTTCGGGTTGAACTTAATTTTATAACTTGTCAATTTAGTACAGTGTATTGTTCTGTTATGTATTCCACTTCTTTTCTAAAAAAAAGTGATAGTTGAGGGCACTTAGATAAAAATTTGAGAAAATAAGGAACTGTTACACACTGTAAGCTTCAAATGTTTTCAAGCATAAGATACAATAAGAACTAAAACTACGAAATGACAGAGGAAATAGAGATAAGGGGATGAAATTGCAAAACTGAAGCTATAATAATATGTCAATGGCTAATGTTGTGGTGCCAGGAAGGTGGTGAAGTCAAAGAATTCGTGAAGATGATAATACATACACTACAAAGAAAAAAGATTGAAATTTTCACAGAGAGAATTTTTACTGTGATATGACAGCTAGAGAACAGGGAAGAGAACTTGGAGTGAGAGACTATCTGCTTCTTAAATTATTTCCATTGGTGAGAACAAAAATCCAATTTGCCAAAATCTTTATTCCGCTCTATGACCCTACCTTTACCTGCAAAATCTCAGCATTGAATCGATGTCACAGTCCAGCTTTTCCACGCCTGGGGAACAGAGCAATTTATCTCATCTGAAACCTCAACTGCTCAGGCTGTGAAACAAGGCCGGCCATCCATTCTCACAGAGGAGCCTACTGGAGGTAGGATTTTTGGTTCTGAATTCAGCTAAACATCTTCAAAGAATTGTATCTGGCCTTCCTTATCCAGGGCTAGCAGTGAAGTGCTGGCTGGATTTCAGAGAAGAGCAATTCACAGTCAGCAGAGATATTTTCTGTTGAGCTCTCTAGAGAAGGCTGTGGGGCTTGTCAGTAAGAGTTGATTTATATGCGGGTTATAATTTTTATTTTATTCAAAGATTTATAAAGAAATTTATATTTTATGTATTATTATCAACAAAAAAGTTTGTCTATTCTCTGGTCATTTAAGCAAAATATTCCTCTCAGGGTCCACCCATGGACAAAGCCCAGATTTAATCTCCAAGTGTCAGCCAGGCACTCTATGGTCTATGGGAAACCCTCAAGTTTGCAGCCTGTTCCCTTGTGTGCTGTGCTGGTGTTTAATCTTCCATCTCTTCCGGGTACAACTAGACAGATGCCTATCAAACCATCAAGGGACTTGACATTTGAGAAATGTACTTTTCATTATCTTCAGACTTCTACACTTTTCAAAAAGACTCTCAGCATTTCCAATAATTGTGCGGCAGTTTACCCAACTTAAGGTTCTCACTATTAAAAGTTAAAACAAATAAATTTTGAAAAGGAAAAAGTAATCTTTACAATTTTGTACAGAATCTATATAATGGGTGCATCCTTATAAATGGAGGTGATGGTGTTCAGGGCAAGCTACCCCAGGAGGCACCACTCTGGTATGCAGATTATTTCGAGCTGAAGACAATAATGACTCAGAGAACTCAGGAAGAATATTTGAGTTTCCCCTCCCAAAATGCCTAAAGAATTTAAAACAAAAGATCTGTTTCAGGAAGGAGTTATTATTGTGATGGCTGTAAAGATAAGGTAGGATAGAGGTTACAACAGGAAAGTAATCAAGCCCCTTTTATCAAAAACTCTATCTCTCCCTGACCACATTATCTATAGATGACTCTGAGAAGAGTTGTCAGGCAAACATTTGCATTTCTATCTCCATGTGAGTTGTCTTCTTGCCCTCTGAGGTCCCAGACCACTACCCATCCCCAACACCTTCCTCATCTTTAGCTACAATACTTAAGCGGGCAGCTTAGACAGAGGGACGAGTTGCTCATTTCTGAGTTTCTCCCATGTATACATGTTATTAAACTTGGTTTTATTTTCTCCTGCTAACCTGTCTTGTTAATTATTTGTCCAGCCATAAGAACCTTAAGAAAAGGACAGAGGAAGATTCTCTCTCTCCCCCAACAGTTTTTGTGCCCAAAGTGGGGCTACACTGGCTGGCAAGTTGTGTTCTCTGGCTGGAAGAACTGTCTTCTCCCTGGATTACTGCAGATGATGAGATACGGGAACGCCTGACGAAAGTCAGCAAAATATAAGTCTTCTTACCACATCAGCCTCCCAGAATCTACCTGTGGAGTCCGGTGGAAGGAAGTGGTCCGAATTTTTTTCTCTTTCTAAATTTAGATTGGCAGGAGAAAATATTTGGGAAACGAGTTTCTTGTGCTTTTAGTGACGCTGGTACATTTGCTAGAGTACTCTTGGTTTTGATCTTGATCACTTTTCCACCCAGAGATAGTCTCTGTTTTTCTCTTTTGTCTTTGTCTTTTGTACCATGTGTCATAAGAAGGAAATACCATAGGGTAGGACACAGGCATAGGCTCTATAAGCCTAATATCCGGGCCGGTCCCACAGACTGGTGAGTTTGCGGGTCTCACCAGACTGGCGTCTATTTAGACAAACTTTGCTGTGGGTTAATATGCACATGAAGTGAAGGCCATTGCCAAGGGCATCTTGGAAGCCAAAAAGGCCACAAATTTGGTGGGCACGGGTCGAACAGTTAAGAGCCATTAGGGCACTCGCCACTTTCAGGAAACTCCCGTGACAGGATAAGTTGGGTCACGGAACGGGGTAGATGATACAGGTCCGCCGCCAACTGCAAGAAAATGTCCATGCAATGACGAGGTACTCTGTAAAGCACACAGTCCCGGACCCTGTGACACCTCCCCCCCAGGTATTATTCTGGCTCCAACAGACCTAAGGCGTGGCTAAAGCTGTCATTGTGCACATAAAAAAAAAACTGGATGTGGTTTTTCCTTCTGTCTTGTTCTGTGTCCTGAGAAAACTTGGCTTTGTGCCATGTGAGAATATTCTCCTTGGTCTCCACCATATGGAAGGTGCATTTACCGAGGTGCCCCTTGGTGGCCAGTAGAGTAGACTGGGGTTCTGAACTGTCTCTTTGTCTGGCTGTGCCAAGCTCTCAGGGGAGTTTGTCATAAAGGGCCCAGTCCATAAGGGCTTTTGTCGTCTTAACCTTCGTTGCTTGTCTGTGCTGGAAAAATCTCATTCCAATATCACCTGCCAGGTGTCACAGATTAGCGGGTTTGTGACTGGAGGTGGCTCACACTATTGTGGGAGACCGGAGACACCGTTTTCACTACACCATCCCTACCGCCTGTGCAATGAAAGTCTTTATGTTCTCTGAATATCTTTGGGAGTGAATTCTGTGGATCATGGGGGCTACATCATCTGCACCTTCACCAGGGACGCCTCTTGCGTCCACGGTAAAGATTTATTCTAAGCGTGAAATGTTACCTCCGGGTATTTCCTTAAAAAGTCTTATTGGATCGAGTCACTATTAGAATAAATATACAAATGAAGATCCTACTCGTCAATGGCCAGATGACGGATTCTTTGAATTGGGAAAACTTCTAAATTGGGGAGAAAAAGTATGTTTTGAGAGCTCTCACACAATTGTTTATTTGGTAACTAAAATAGGCCCAGAAAAATAAGGGGAAAATTTAAAGAACTTTAAGAGCTTGACTCAGGTTACAATTGAATTGAGAACATGTAAAAGTGTAAGTGTTGATAAGATTATAAAGGTTGGAATGTTTGAGCTAATTTTATATAAAGAGGTTACATCAACTTTGCCTGTGTATATTTTAAAATGTCTGACTGGGAATTCTTCCCTTGTCCAAAATCAGAAGACCCAGACCTATTAATAAAAATTTTAATGATAACTATGGTTAAAGGTATAAGAGGTGATGAAATTTACATGAAGTTTTGTACAAAAAACTGATGTTATTTCTATTACAGAACTGGTTATCAAAAATAGTAATTTAAATGATGGCTAATTTTATCTAATGTCTTATGAAGTTTTATAGACAATCTAAATAATTATTGGGAACAAGTAACTAAATAGTTATGAAAAAGATCAATGTTGGGTGAATTTTAAACAATAATTATGTGTTATGGTGGTTGCAGCTTCCAAACTCTTTTTGGTGACATAAAACTTTAGAATTTTTCTAAATTTTGTGATCAAAATTCACTGATTATTATAATTTCCAAATAAGATAAGATATTAGACATTGATTGCTAAACTTACATTTGTCTACTTTTGGCTTTTCATTACAGGAAAACTAAAAGATGTTTTGGGTCTATTGGTAAACGTGTGTTTTATTAAAAGATTGTACTATAAAGTAAGATATTTCTAGAAGTTATGAAGTCTTTATAAATTTTCCAAGCCACAAGATCCTAGTGTAAAAGAAAGTTTATAATTGTTTACTTTGTTTTTACTTACAAATTGGGGTTTCTAAGAGTTAAAATTTCTAATTAGTATATGTGATTGAAGCTACGAAATATTAAGAAAATTATGTCTGTGTACAAGGAAAGTAAGATGTATAAAGAAGGAACAAAGAATGGAGATATTTTATTTGATTGATTAAGAAAGATAAATTTGTCTTCAAGTACTAGGAGGGAAAAGAAAGACATGGGACAAATTCTGAATGTAAAAAGAAAGTTATAGGTTTGTGGAAGAGGAATTCTGGAAAAGCAGTTTTTGTATGGTCAAGGTGGCTAAGATTGAAAGGAATTTAATTAAGTAAATGAGTTTTAATATCAGAAGGAAGCTGGTACAAAATTATAATTTGGACTTATTTCTCTTAAAACGATAATTTTCTTGAACTTGATCAAGAGGTTATAAAACATTTTTCTTTACCTTTGGGTAAGTCTACCTAAAAGACAGGAAAAAAAAATCTGCTAAAATGATTTCCTGCGTTCAAAAGACTGACGTCTCTCTATTAAGGTTTTTGGACTGTCAATGCTCTCTTTGCTTTAACGTTTTATATTTCTGACAAGCTCCCCAAAATTCATATAAATAAAGTCATTTTTTTTACTTTTTTTCTTTGAGAATTTTCAAAGGTCCCTGGAACTTCTCAAAGAAATTTGCTCTCTTCCTACAAAGGGAAAGATACTAAATATATTAGGCTTATTCAGTATGTTAAATTACATGGAAAGCATTGTCAGACAAGTGATGATAAGTCTGCTTAGGTGCTGTTATGCTGGCAAATGTTATTGACATAGGTGTTTTAAAATTGTATAACATTACTGAAATTCTGATCTGTCCTGATTATCAGTCATAATTCTGGTTATTATTAAAGTGTTGTATGTCACAAAATTAACCAAATTTCTCTGTCAATTGCCATTTTGAGGTCTTGTGTACAGACTTATTTCTGTGCTCTAATGCTTTTGCAAAATGTTTCAAATTCAGATAAATTCATGGAGAGTACTCTGATATTTACACTGGAGTACAGGTTTCTGACAAACTTTCTGATAATAAAACTGAACTTGGTAAGAAATTACAGAAAGCTGATGGAAAGATTGATAACTTCATGAAGCTGCTAACAAAAAGAGTCGGATCAAGAATGGATTACACAGGACTGAATGAACTGATAAGAATGATTATAATTTTTATTATTTTTCATTTGAAGTATTGCTGAATTTTTAATGTTTTGTTTTTTTAGATTTAAGGAAAACTTTTTCTCTTTTCTCCTGAGCTAGCTATGACTTATAACAATTTGGTAAATAAAATTTTTGTAAGTAAAATTGAAATATTTATCTTTCTCTCTTTATCTGATCCCTCAAATTTGGAAACTCTTAGTTAGTGAGTATTGTTGTTTTCATGGCAATATAGTTATTTGCATAAGTTCAATAAGAATCTGTTCTCCTTATAACAGGACACAATTGGAAACACTGGTTATATCACCGAGGCTGTGACTGGAACATAATATTTGAGATATAACCATACAGCTTTTGAGGAATGAAGATTGGACTTTATGGAATAAAGCCACGTAGAACTATTGGCCTGGTACCTTATGTTCCAAGCAGCACTTACCAGGATAAGTAAAGAATGTCACTTATCTGGCAAGCACAAGGAACCTCGAAATATTTTGGGGGAACCTCGGAAGAGAGGAATTCACCCAAATCTGTAGGTATTACAGGCAAAGTCTGATAACAAAATCTTTGGCTTGGCTTTCCTGGCCTGGAGAGGCCTTTAAAGTTCAAGCTGAGATTCCTTATAAAAAGTTCCAGCAAAGCAGATTTAAAAGAGCCTATGTGATCAATTGCTAGTCTTGCTGTACTTATGTAAATAATTGGGCCAACTCTATTGGAACTAGACTTATTTTGCAAACTACTTAGTTTTAATTTGTCTATCTTTGATAAAAATGAGGGTGATTTTAGAAAGAAAAATTATATTTCAGTAAAAACTATAGTGTACATTTGCAGATATTAGATCCTGGTTTTGTTAATTGTTTTTTAAGGTTTTTGTTTTATATTGTTGACTTGACTGAATCCTAATTTCTTCTAGTCTCCTAAAATATCTGGCTACAGATGTCCAAACAAACGTTTTTCATTTTTTCCATCATTTTCATTTCGAATCACTGAAAACTGAACCTGCCCTTTTTCCTGAAGCCTTACAAACTGAAGCTGATGGATTTGATATAAACTTAAGAGATTACCCGATGACATCATCAGAGACATTTTAAACTGCAAAAGCTGTTTTGACGCTGACATCTAAAAATCTTATCTGGTTGTCCTCTAAACTCAGAAACTGCTTTAAAACTTACTCCAACCATTAACCTTGTTTTTCTTTCATTTACATGGAAATGCTTCCATTAAATACTTGACTGCTTGCTTCCACAATATAGGGGTAACCTTGAGAGCCCACCTGCATCACCACCTTCTAAAATGTACTTAAATGAACTATCTATTATCAGGACTAAGAAATGTGCTCAGTGAGATGAAACAACCTACCAACTCAGTTTCTGGACTATGAAATGACTTTAATTTTCAAAAGGAATGTGAAACTTCTGGGGAAGTTTCAGAGAAGGGAACTGATGGTGCTCAGGGCAAGTTACCCCAGGAGGCACAACTCTTTTATGCAGATTATTTCGAGCTGAAGACAATAAGGACTCAGAGAACTCAGGAAGAATATTTGAGTTTCCCCTTCCAGACTACCTAAAGAATTTAAAACAAAAGATCTGTTTCAGGAAGGAGTTATTATCATGATGGCTGTAAAGATAATGTAGGATAGAGGTTACAACAGGAAAGACACCAAGCCCCTTATATCAAAAACTCTATCTCTCCCTGACCACATTATCTATAGATGACCCTGAAAGGAGTTGTCAGGCAAAGATTTGCATTTCTATCTCCATGAGAGTTGCCTCTTGCCCTCTGAGGTCCCAGACCACTGCCGACCCCCAATACGTTCCTCGTCTTTAACTGCAATACTTAAGCAGGCAGCTTAGACAGAGGGATGAGTTGCTCATTTCTGAGTTTCTCCCATGTATACATGTTATTAAACTTGGTATTATTTTCTCCTGCTAACCTGTCTTGTTAATTATTTGGCCAGCCATAAGAACCTGAAGGGAAAGGGCAAAGGGAGATTCTCCCTCTTCCCCCAACAACATGATTATCTGATTCCCAGAAAAAGAAAACTTTACTATAATTTTAAGGCTACAACTGTCAAAATGAAACCAAGATAAACTCAAGTCAAGTTTTTGCTCAAATGTTAATTGGCTCCTCTTTGAAATTTTATCATGTTTATTATGTAAGGATAATATAGAGCCTAGAATATAGAAAGTGCTTATTGGTAAGTTAACATTGTGATCATTTATTTTGTAAATGTTAGTATGACAGATGTAATTCATTTTCTAGTATATTCAGATTTTCAAGTTCTGCTTGTGGGAGATCAAGATTTGGCCACCCTGAAATCTATCTCTTTACCTTGGTTGTTTTCTCTAGGGACATTTGACCTCCCCCACTAACTGCCTAAAGAATTTGACATAGTAACTCCTTCCTGAAACAGATCTATCATGATGGCTGCAAAGATAACGTAGGGTAAATGTTACAATAAGAAAGGCACCAACAAGCCCCTCTTATCAGAAGTTCTGTCTCTCTGGCCACATTCTCTGGATGACCCTGCAAAGAGTTGCCAGACAATCATTTACATTTATAAGGGAAATCTCCATTTGTAAAGGTATCTCCCTCTCTGTTTGGAGAAGAGAGGGGGATGAGCTCATTTCTAGTGACTTATCAATGTAGAAAGTGAGGCCTCGAGCTACATAATAAACCTTACTCTTGTTTACTGTGCTTTAGTGGCAATCTCCTGTAACTGACTCCCCCTACCCCCAAAATCCTCCTTTGTCATTGGCTGAACGTGATATTTAAGATGAGAATTTCTGCTAGTGTGTTGAGAAACGCAGTGTCCCTGCTTTCTCCCATGTATACATGTTATTAACCTTGGTATTATTTTCTCCTGCTAACCTGTCTTGTTGATTATTTGGCCAGCGAGAAGAACCTTAAGGGAAAGGGCAGAGGGAGATTCTCCCTCTTCTCCCGACATGCTAAAACTAAAGCCACATTACTGGCAAGTTGGAATACCACTAGACATCTGAAAAATAGAATCCTAAACAGAAGCATATAAATTCTCTATTCATCAGGTTCTAAGTTCTAGAACATTCTAAAGTTTTGGAACAAATCAATGGCATTCCAAATTTACAGTAAGGCTACATGTGCCACACAGGATCCTACAGGAAGAGAAATCCAGATTTTAAATAGAGGAGATTATGCATAAAATTAAAGTACAATTTCAAGTATGAAAGGGGATTTCACAGGGGTTCTCACGGGCAGGAAGTTTGATTCACCCTCAGCCTCCACTCGCCTTGGGAGCTGTGTTTGAGAGGCACAGCCCTGTGAGGGGGCAGCTGGAGGCTGCGACTGAGGAGACTGACTTCCAACTCGGAGACATTAGAGCTGCCAGGGGCCTGAGCGTCACCTCTTCAGATTCCACTTGCTGTGGGAAGCTCAGCTTCTGCTTACATGCCCCCGAGGTGGCCTCCACCTCAGACGGGCCTCCTGAGTTCCTTCTATCCAGCCCTGGGCCTCTCTGAGCAGATGAAAAGCTCACCAGAACCTCCTGCAGCCTGTGCAGCTGCCTTTGGCCCCTGCTGCCCTTGGCAAGTGTATTGTTGACTTGGAGTTCTGTCCTGAGGCCCTTTGTGTGACCCCTTGTGCCCTTTCTCTAGGCTGACCCTGTGACCTGTGGAGCCCAGAGCCAGCCTCTCTGTGTCCTGGCTCCCCCTGAGCTGCATTGGGCCCAACCTGGAAGTGTGTCAATGAATGACCTCTCCTTGGGTGGGGAGTGTCACCACGGTCCAGGAGGCTGCTCCACTGCCTGAGCCTAAGCATTTCCTCCACCCCTGAGGGGCTAGGCTGGACGTGGAGACCAGACAAGGGCCCAGCAAGGTTCCCGGCAGTGATGGACGTGGCCAGGAAGCAGAGTGGTGGCCCAGAGCATGCCTGGGAAGATGGAGCATCAGGGAGTTCTTCCTGAGGAGGCATCACTGGAGTCGAGTCTTGAAGGGTTAGTAGGAGGGCACAGGGTGGATGGGGTGAAGGAAGGTCCTTCCAGGACAAGGAGCAGCACTCAGGAGCCACGAGTAACTTGCCCTGGAACTAGATTGGGAGCAGAGAGGGGAGATGATGATAAGGAAGGAGAAGTGCTGGAGCAGCCTGCTGGCAGGCCTTGAAGGCCTGAGTCCCGAGGACAGTGAGGTGCTGCTGAAGTAAGTGGGGAGAGGAGGCCTGGAGCACTTCTTAGGGGAGCAGGGACTGCAAATGGGTTCATCACAGTCCCCTGCTCTGCCCGGGAGTGGCTTCGGAGTGCACCTTGTTGAGGACTGGGGGCTCTCTTGGCTCTGCAGCCAAGCATGTAGTGACTGATGAGTGATGTCTGCTGCGGCTGTGTGTGGCAGCAGGTGCCCTGAGTCTCTTGCTCATCCCTCTGGGCCACAGCCAGTTCCACACTTGTCCAGCCTCCTGCCGCCTCCAGACCCAGCCCTAAAGTGGTACAGCCTTTTAGATACAGGCTACAACCTTCCTTAGAGAGGGAGTACAAACAGTACTCTAGTTGGCCTAAATTCAGCCACCAATTAAGAAAATCTTCAAGTTCGACAATATACTTATCTTGATTTCAATCACAGAAACTAACTCCTAATCTAATACTGCATTAATCTATTAATTCATAGAAGTAGTACTGTTACTATGATGAATAAGAATTGTTTATCCTTGCATAATCTTATATCAGAACACATAATCACCAAAAGTTAACAATAAAATAAATTCAACCCAATAATTATTTATTATATTAATTGTTAACCCAACACAGGTAGGCATTCAAGGAAATCTTTAAAAAGTAAAAGACAATCGGCAAACACAGCCCACAGCTGTTTAGAAAAAGCATCTTCTCTGGCATTTCTGGTGTTACTGGCACTGCTTGCTCAGTGACACGGTGTAAAAGCCGTGGTGACCAGACCTTGCAAAGGCAACATCATAATTTGTTATCTAAATGAGAACTTGTATGAAGGGCCACTCGAGAGTTTTACTCTCTCTTACGTTTAAACAGTGAAATTGAGCTTTCCCTGAAGAGGCGGGAATGACAAACTAAGGCAAGAAGACCCTATGGAGCTTCAATTAATTTAAAAAAAAACAAAGGTAAGCCAAATCAAGGGATAAAAAAACTTAAATGGACTAAGAATTTTGGTTGGGGTGACCTCAGGGAAGAAAATAACCACCGAGTGATTAAAATCTAGACCAGATAGTCAAAATATTTTATCACTTATTGATCCAAAATATTGATCAACAGAACAAGTTACCCTGAGGATAGCAGCACAATCCTATTCTACAGCCCATATCCACAATAGGGTGTATAACCGATGTTAGATCAGGAAATCCCAGTGGTCTAGCCGCCGTTAATGGCTCATTTGTTCATTTATTCAAGCCCTACGTGATCTGAGTTAGGACCAGAGTAAGCCAGTCGTTTTCTATCTATTCCGTATTTCTCCCAGTATTAAAGGACAAGAGAAACAAGGCATACTTTACAAAAGCACATTCAAACTATGGATGATATAATCTTAATCTAATATATATATGTATATAGCCCTGCCTATAAACGGGGTTTGTTAGGGTGGCTGATTAATTGCATAAACATAAACCTTTATAACCAGAGGTTCAATTTTTCTCCCTAACAGCATGTTGATAATCAATCTTCTTTTATTAATTGTCCCCAATCTACTTTCCATAGCATTGTTTACACGGATTGAATGAAAAGTATTAGGTTGTATATGACTCTGTAAAGGACCACACACCACTGGCCCCATTATATGTGGAGACACCAGTATTTACATCAGTTTCACAAGGCCATCAGCTGGAGTTCACATTGGAAAATGTACCCGGAAAGACACCCTACAAAGGACCCACTAGCACACAACTGGATAAGTCATGTGGACTTTTGTCAATGACCTAGTATTTAAAATGGTAGGATAAGGATGCAGGATTCTAAAATGTTCATGGAAAGGCTGAAGGGACAATTCAGAAACAAGGAATAATCGACAAGGTAAACCAACTCCAATAGATTTATAATTGCTTACATGTACACAGTAAGAGATTTGCTGAATAATTAAGTATTCGTGTATCTGTCTTGATGAAAACATGAAACTTTATGATGAATAAAAATGGACCATTTTCCTGTATTAGTACATTACTACTCATCATTTAGTCAATTTCTATAGTTAATGGAGTTATAAACATAATCAAAAAGGCATGCATCCATCAGAAATTAGCTATGAATTAATCTGGAAATTGTAAGGCCAAAAATAATGTTTTCAATATTCTGTGTTAGAAAATGTATATACATAACAAGGATGAGAGAAAACTATGATTCAAGGAGATTAAAATGTGATCTAATTTTAAAAGAGTAAAAACGGCGTTAGTCCTGGGAGACTGGGGATAGGCAGTAAAATTTCACAGAATTCTGAGACTGGAAATGGACCATTCCCTATTTGCATTTTTATATTGTCATTGCCAAGGGAATTTTGCCACCAAGAACAGAGAGATGTTGGGGAAAGAGGACATAGAAGGATATTGCAGACATGGGAAGAGTTCCATTTTCAGGACCCGTTAGAGCAGCTGGGTGTCCATATTCTAGATCATGTAACCACAAAGAATTTCCCCTGGCAGATGCCTTCTGTAGCTTTTCCCTTCCAATTTCCACTCATTGCTCTTGGTGAGATCATCCTATATGAGAACAGGCTGGGAGAAAGACAGAGCTGCCTGGAGGAAAGCCCATCTTATAAATTGACCCTGCGCTGGAGCTGGCTGGGAGGAAGACAGGAGCTCCACGATGGAAACCAGCCCCTCTTCCGTCAGGGAATTTCCTCTACTTCCCAAAGCACTGGCTGTAACACTGAGGTTCGTTGAAGGCTAATGGGATGAGATGTGAGACTAAGGCGTCGATAAAGCACTTGATGCAACGTTTTCATACGTATCAATAAGTACATAACTACGGAGAAGGTCCCTAATGTCTTTATGATCCTTAAGGGACATTTGACTCACACCAAATTAGGAATAATTGGCAATAATGTGTCATGTGGAAGAAGGATCATCAATCTAGATGAACTTATTCACACACTCAGTGTCCTAGTCAGTATGGGATGCTGTAACAAAAATACCATAGACTGGGTTCTTTATTTATATTTTTGCTGAGGAAGAGTCACCATGAGCTAACATCCATGCCAGTCTTCCTCTATTTTGTATGTTGGTCACCCCTACACCATGGCTGCTGATGAGTGGTGTAAGTCTGTGTCCAGGAACCGAACCCAGGCTACCGGAGAGGAGCTCACTAAACTTAACCACTAGGTGGTGGGGCAGGCCCCTAGACTCGGCACTTTTGGGTTTGTGTGTGTGTGTGTGTGAGGAAGATCAACCCTGAGCTAAGATCTGGTGCCAATCCTCCTCATTTTTGCTGAGGAAGATTGGCCCTGGGTTAACATCTGTGCCCATCTTCCTCTACTTTTTATATGGGACGCTGCCACAGCATGGCTTGACAATCAGTGCGTCAGTGTGCACCCGGGATCGGACTCTGCAAACCCTGAGGCCGCCGAAGTGGAGCACACACACTTAGCCACTGCACCACTGGGCTGTCCTTAGACTGGGCACTTTTAACAACAAAAATGCATTCCTTATAGTTCTCAAGACTGGGATGTTCAAGATCTAGGTTCCAGCTGATTTGTTTTTGTTGAGACCTGTCTTCTTGTTTTGCAGAAGGACAGCTTGTTGCTCTAGCCTCATGTGGTAGAGAGAGTTCTGGTCCTCCATCTCCTTATAAGAGCATTAATCCCATCATGGGGGCTTCACACTCATGGCCTCACCTAACCTAATTAACTCCCAAAGGCCCCACTTTCAAATACCATTGCGTCAGGGATTAGGATTTTAACGTATGAAATTGAGTTACATAGACATTCAGTCCATAGCATTCATGAAACCAACAATTAACAAATATTTATAGTAGTCATACAGCCCCAACTGAAGAATGTTCTGGAGATCACGTGGTAAATGATACAATGTCCTTCCCTTCATAGAGTCTTCTAGTGGAGGCAATAAAATTTAACAGGGAAACAAAGCTTGTGATATTAAAAAGCTAACATAGATCAATTATGACAGATTATACTTACTATTGTCTTCTGCTAACACAAGTCTGATTACCACAGTCCAGATTACGCAAATTCCCCCAGGTGAGGGTATGTCTGGCAATCTCACCTAAAAAGGCTCTTGCCTTTTTGAAATTTTATTTCATCTAGTCCTGTTTCTTCCACATCCCTTTGGTGTTTTCAAACATACTGTATTTATTAAATCAATGTTTAATTGTTGCTCTGCCTTTACCACATCTGATGGGAGGAAGAAGTTACTGGACTTTGCTGGAACCAAATTTCATTTCATTTTTCCTCCTCTTTCTACTCAGACTCTCTTCTCTCACTGTTGAAATAGCAAATGCCTTAGGGGAGAAACTGCATGGAGCTGGTGCTCACAATCTTGTGCTTCCCTCATCTCAGAGATTATAGACCCCCAAGTCCTGCCTGCACGGGATATTCTCTGACCCTTCAAGCAGCTGTTCTGTGTGCTTCATCTAGCTTTTATAGCTGCCCAAGGAAAGCTACTCAATAAAAGTGGAACTGGCAGTAATTTTATCCTGAAATGTTTTAAATGTTTTAAACCAATGAATATTTGTCATTTTTCAATAAGTATAATTTTATAAGAAACATTTAAATAGGAATTTTAACAGCAATAATGGCTGTTCTTTGGCCAGAATACCATGTCACCCATTGTCTGGAATTATATCTAAGCTTTGATGAACTCTCCTCAGTGCTTTTTTTTTTTTTTTTTTTGTGAGGAGATCAGCCCTGAGCTAACATCCGCCAATCCTCATCTTTTTTTGCTGAGGAAGACGGCCCTGGGCTAACATCGGTGCCCACCTTCCTCCACTTTATATGGGACGCCGCCACAGCCTGGCTTACCAAGCAGTGCGTCGGTGCACACCCAGGATCTGAACCAGCGAACCCCGGGCCGCTGCAGTGGAGTGCGCGCACCCAACCGCTTGCGCCACCGGGCCGGCCCCTCCTCAGTGCCTTTTAAAATATCACTGTCCCTTACATTTCAATATCTTGTGATGGGTTTGTATCAGTCACCTCCTTTGTACCATTTCAGATCCTCTTGGGTCCTCATACCCTTGAGTCATATGTCATTTAACAACCAGCTTTGCAGGTATCATATTTGCTTTATACAAGTGCCTCCTGTCTGCTCCCCACATATTCTCCCTGTTCCCTCTTTCTCTCTCTCTCGGCCCGGGTTGTCCATGTTGATGCTGAGGTGTGAAAACCCCCCTGATCAAGCCCACACATGCACGGCCACGTTCCTTGTTGTGTGGATGTGTGTGTGTTCAGCAATTCTGTATGATCACAAGGTGCATGGCTATTATGGCTTCTATGTGAAGGTTTGTTTTGTTGACATGTGTGTGTTTAGAGAGTTCAAGTCACTGTTGGCTCTGAGAGAGTGAGTGGTCTGTATGTGTGTGAGTTTGTGTGTATGTTCTGAGTATCAGTGTGCATTATCAGGTGCAGTTTACAGTCTGATTGCTGCTAGTCATTTGCAAATAGTGTATGTGTATGTGTGTGTGTGTGTGTGTTGTCAGCATTTCCATGTGTTCAGAGGATGTTTGTCATTGTGGGAATGTATGGAATAAGTATGTTGTTACAGATCAGCGTGGGTACCAACATTGTTTGCTTGTTTATGTCAACACTCTACACCCCTGAAGAAATACTGAGTCCAGACAGACACAGGCCCCATCAGGCCCACAGAGATCATACTCAGGTGTTTCCTCCTCATCACAGAAATATGAATAGGTAGCCAAGGACCACTAGATATTTGAGGAATTCCTCTAGCATGAAAGATGGAGCAAGAAACACATACACTGAAGTGAAGGATTAAAGGAGCAGCCAGGAAATCCAGAGATCATAGTGAAACTTCAATTATATCTCTAGTAACATCTTCAAAACAATTAGAGATGGGCCAGACTCATGGACTAGTGGTTAAATTCAGAGAACTCCACTTCAGCAGCTCAGGTTCAGTTCCTGGGCATAGACCTACACCACTCATCAGTTGGCCAGGCTGTGGTGGCAACCCACATACAAAATAGAGGAAGGTTGGCACAGAGGTTAGCTCAGGCTGTATCTTCCTATGAAAAAGAAGAAGACTGGCACCAGATATTAGCTCATGGTGAATCCTCCTCAGCAAAGAAAAAGAAAAAGAAGATAAAACATCCATTAAGTATATATATATGTATTGATGTTACCACACAATATTGAGGTTCTCTTGCCCAATCTACATTAAAAAAGGTAATTATTCTGGCATTAGATTTTGGGGAAAGAATTGTAGCTTTATTTTGTGAGATTGATCTGCAAGGAGACAGGGGGCACATGTCTGTCTCAGATCTGTCTCCCTGATCCAGGGCTTGGCTTATAATTTATGGGATGAAGGGCAGGGTGGTCTGATGTGTGGAGGTAGATGATTGGAAGTAAGGAGAAGTGAGGTAATTGATGATCTGCGCAAGCAAAGTCAAGCTTCATGGCTCTTCATCAAATGTGTGTTCACAAATCGGCAGCATTACCATGATCTGAGGATGGAGCTTTTAGCTGGATGTCAAAAAGGTCACTTATCAAGCATTTGCGCAGGTCCGGTTGATGGGTTGGTGGTCTCAACTGGCCTGAACTGGGTGAGGGGTGTCAGTACCTGAAAGAAAATGCGGAACTACTCTGTTAATAAGATGGGGTCAGCTGAACTGGTCTTGGAGGGCCCATGGTTGTGTTGGTATATGAATATATATGCATATGCATGAGATTATCAGGATGTGTGTTAAATGTAGAGTATACACAAAGCCAGAATCTAGTTAAAGTGATCAGAACAGATTTTAATCAGTAATATACCACTGCAGTAGGGAAGAGGGAAAAGGGCTGAACTCAATTTGATTTGTACAGATGTGACTGGGCATTTGAAAGGGAGAATGAAGGAGAAGGCAGAGGGTTGAGCAGGGGCTCAGTAGAGTCAGGGAGGGAAAAGCTACAGAGTGTTGGTCAGTGCAGTGTGATCTGGCCAGTTGTGTCTGCTAGTTGGAAATGATCAAAGTTTCACTTCTCTCCTCTCACAGAGTCTGGGAGGCAGACACCCTGTCCTCCTCTCAAGGAATGGCTCTCAGGACCTTGAGAAATGCAGTTATAGGAGACACATACACAACTCAAAAAGACAGAGGAAAGATTCACAGTTGTAAGCACTTTTGGGTAAATGTTCTAAGAAAAGGATGTCAGGGGCCAATGATCGAGTGTTGGCCAGAACAAACAGTCAATTCTTTTGGCTGCATTTAGCTTTCTCAGGCAGGCACTATAAGGGGGCAAGGGTTATCGTAGGGATGTGGATTTGAGCTGTTAGAAACTATGTCAGTGTTTAAGTCTTTAATGTGTGTGTGTGCGGTGAATCCATTTGTGCTGAGGGGCTGTAGGCCAAGATCAAGGCCTAGTGAAGAAGAGGGCTCAAAGGAGCCTGGCTTGAGTTTGGTCAAGTAAAGGAAACTATATATATGAATAATATATGTAATTTTTGAATATCATAAATCATTATATTGAATAATATAATACATTGAGTTAAATAATATAAATATATATTTAATGAATATATATTGAATGTGTATAAATAAGTATGTGTATATATATTTGAATTAAAAATATAAATATATATATGATTTAAAGGAATATTCAGACATAATAACAGAAATTTCCAGAATTGATAAAATTCTTCTACTCTAGCTTCAGGCAGCTGAATACATCTCAAACAGAATTAAAAAAATAAATCTAGAGTCAGATCTATCCAGGGAAACCAAAGAACACTAAATACAGAAGAAGATATTCAAAGCCCCGCAGAGTGGCAGAACACTTATGGAGACTTTCATTTAGACCCATGATACGTTTCTTAACAATGGAAGGCAAGAGAGAGTTGGATTAAGTCTTCAGGGTACAGAGAGATGATAACTTTCAGTGTATACCCAATCAAACCATATCGCAAGAACTGGGGTGAATTAAAGATATTTTTATGCAAACATTTACTAAGAGTATTTCCACCAACAAATGCTCATTAAGGAACATCGAAGGAATGTACTTTAAGGGGGCCAGCCACCTGGTGTAGTGGTTTAAGTTCACCACGCACCACTTTGGTTGCCTGGGTTCATGGGTTTGGATCTCAGGTGTGGACGTACAGCACTCATCAGCCATGCCGTGGTGGTGACCCACATGCAAAATAGAGGAAGATAGGAAAAGATGTTAGCCCAGGGCTAATATTCCTCAAGGAAAAAATTTAAAAAGTGAAAAAGAATGTACTTTAAGTAGAAATTGATAGAAGAAGAAATGCTAAGATGTAAAAATGGATCGTGAGGATAAAAAAGGGTAAACGTCTGAATAAATCATTGAAAACATGACTTTACCAAACAATAATAATATTGACAGGGTATAACAGATGGAGTTAAAAACTAATGACAAGGGAACTTCTGGTTTAGAGGAGACTAGGACAGGAAAACACTCTTGCTGCAAAACTGGACAAAGCCAGATAAATTATAAATATATTTTTAGAGCATCAGAGAACTTCAGAATCAACCAACTAAAATTCCAGAAAGAAGAAAACTCTTTTATGTGAACAGGGATTTTTATCTTTCTTTCCCTTGCAGGCATATTCTGATTCTGGGTGCTTGCCGAGGATCTGGCTTGCTCAGTCAGAGCCTCGGCTAGGGAAAAGAGAAACTGGCCAAACTTATAGTTTGGTGTGGCAGAGGAAACCTGAAGGCTCTCAGACACACAACTCTCTTCCTCACAGCACCTGTGTTAAGTTTTGGTGCCACACAGTAATCTGGGGAAATAGACCAAAAGCTTCCACAAAGCAAAGCGGAACCACCAGAAGTGGTGGAAGTGGCCTAAGTCAAACATACTGCTGGTGTGACCATCCGGGAATTTGCCATATTGTGAACAATGTAAGGTAGGAGGCTGGAGAGCTACTCTGAGATGTCTGACGGGCGTAGCTAAGTTTTCTGTGGGCTCCCAAACCTGAGGAGACAGAGATGTACCAGACTTAGTACCAGACCCCTATGCGGGGAAGGGGAGCACCGCAAACAGGAACAGGGGGAAAGTGGAAGGCCTGGGTTTACTAAAACTGAGACCCAGACCCAACTCTGATCAAGGTCTGATTGGACTCAGGTGCTCCAACTTCCCTCTGTTTCCCAATGAAGGAAGATAAGGTCATGTGAAACCTCTCGAGTTATGTTACATAGAAGTTACAAAGACACACGTGGGAGGCTGGAGAAGGAAAGCCACAGACTGGGAGAAGACCTTTGCAAATCACATATCTGACAGGACTATAAAGAACTCTCAAACCTCGTCAATAAGAAAATCCAAGTTTAAAATGGTCACAGATTTGGACACTTCACCAAAGAAGATACACAGATGGCAAATAAGCACATGAAAAGATGCTCAAGGTATTTAATCATGAGAAAAAGGCACATAAAAACCACATTGAGATCCTGCCATGTACATATTGGAATGACTAGAATTAAAGAGGTTGACCATACCAAGTGTTAATGAGGATGGAAAGTAACTGGAACACTCCTACATTGCTGGTGGGAACACAAAGTTCTTCAGCCTCTTTGGAAAACAGTTTTAAAGTGGAATTTGTTATGCTGCTGTAACAAATTAGCACAAATTTCATGGCTTAAATCAACTCAGATTTATTGTTTTACAGTTCTGTAGGTTAGAAGTCTGACACGGGCCTCTTTGGGTTATAATCAAGGTGTTGGCAGAGCTAGGTTCTTTTTGGGGGACTTTAAAGCTTAATCCATTTCCTAGCCTTTTCAAGCTTCTAGAGACCACCACATTCCTTACCCTATGGCGCCCCTCCTCCACCCTCAGAACGAAGAACTCGGCATCTTTCTGGCCCTGCTTCCCTTGTTCTATCTTTTTCTCCACTCTACTGATTCTCTTTCCCTTTTAAGTGTCTTCGTGATGCACTGGGCCAACCTGGATTATCCAGGATAATCGCCCTATTTTAGAGTCAGTTGATCAGCAACCTTAATTCCGTCTGCAAATTTAATTCACCTTTGCCAAGTAAACTAATGTATTCCCAGGTTCAGGGATTAGGACATCTTTGTGGGCCATGACTTTGCTACCACAAAGAGTTTTTAAAATAAAGTTAAACATGCACATACCATATGACCCAGCAGTTCCACTTCTATGTGCTTACCCAGGAGAAGAAGACATGTCCATACAAAAACTTGTCTTCTCAAATCATAAATTTTTATAGCAGCTTTATTCATAGTCAAAAAAGACAAAACTGAAAATAACTCACATGTCCTTCAACTGGTGGATGGATAAACTGTGGTAAATTCATACAACGGATACTACATTCAGCAATAAAACAGAAGGAACTGCTGATACAGTCAACAACATGGATGAACACTCAAATAAACGTATCATGCTAAATGAAAGAAACCAGACTCAGAAGGCCAAATACTGTAGGATTCCATTTATATGATATTCCAGAAAAGACAAACCATAGAGAAAGACAGCAGATCATTTGCCGCCAGGGGTTAAAGTTGGGGGAAGAGTTGACTACAAAAGAGCAGCTCAAGTGAGTTCTGGGTGCTGGAACTGTTCTGTATCTCAATTTTGGTAGTTGCACAACTTTATGCGTTTGTAAAAACAGTTGTACAAAGAGGAAAAGAAATACTTCATTTCTCACCCATCAGATTGGCAAAAATTTAAAAATCTGACAATGACAATCTGACAATTGCCAGGGCAAGGATGACTCAAACGCTGTTGGAGGGAATGGAAATTGTTAAAACTTCAGAGGATGATTTGGCTGCAGCTCGTCAAGATGCAGATGCACATCAGCCTCTGGCCCAACAATCCAATCACAGGCAGGTGTCCATTCTAGGGAGTCCACACGTGTGCTCGAGGAGACACACAGAAGGATAGTCATTAAACATGGCAGGGGAATAAATTAATTGTGGTTAGTAGTTATTTAAAAAAGAAAGGAAAGAAATGCATATGGGAAATAATCGACCCTGCTGGCTATGTATATGATATGAGAAGGTAACTCATTGATTTGTCTACTTAATAGTATGTAGCACAGAGAGCACTGTATTAGGAATCTGGAGACAAGCATCTGAGCATTTAGTTCCAACTCTGCCACTAAAGTAGCAGTCTGACTGTGGACGACTTAACTCAAGAAACCTCACATTCCATTACCTGGAAATTGAAGAGGTTAGGCTCTAAAACACTAAAATTATTTCCAACTCCACAATTCTATGATTCAATAAGTCAACAATAAAAAATTATATTCCAAAGTACCTATGTTGAGAAACTGTTTTTCCTAGACACCATGAAATCAGAAAGTATCAGAGAAATAAGACATCTTAATATATAGATACATAAAGTGGTCCAAATGTCTTGGAATGTCTATGACCAGGTTTTTAATCAAGATCATAACTCAGAAAGAGTGTAAAAGCAACTAAACATGCCATATCGACTTGGGTCACCCTCAGGTAAAATTTATATATCCTCTCCCATTTTAACCTTCCAAAAGAAGTTCCCCATATAAATGAGTCCATCTTGTCAAGTTCAGGTCTATCTAGCCAAAAGTCATTCGTGTGTATGGTAACATTTACTTGATATTTTAACAAAGATAAATTGATGAATGACTTTTTGTATTTTTGCTTGTTTCATCTATAAAGAGTTTATATTATATTTTAATAGCTTAAGCCTGCTACAATAATTTAAAGAGCCTTTTGAAACTTGCAACATGCCACGTCCAACAGGATCTAGTAAAAAAATCAGTAGTTCAGAATCCAAAAAACTCATTTAAAAGTTTCATTATCGCCAATACTTACACTTCAAAGACACCAATAACCAACATGTCATTTCTTCCTACTGCTGAATTTAATAGGTTATTAACTTCTGGTATCATCCAAAAGCATAATTAGGATGCTATCATTAAAATGTATTTTTAATAAGAAATATTAAAACTAATGATTAAACTATTAAACTAAATGATTAACTAAATATGAAACTAATGACAACTAACGATCTGTTGTCTTTCCCTATGGTTTATCTTTTCTAGAATATTATATAAATGAAATCCTACCGTATTTGACATTTTGACTTTTCCCCTTGTCAGTCAAATCAAAATTTCCAACTTCTTGTTCTATGGGCTTTCCAAATCTAAATTCTTACAATTCTAAATGAGTACAGAAACAAAATAGACACTACATACAACTTCCAAAATCCTCCTCTTTATCCGATTTTAATTTTAGCACAGACTGCCAAGAAAATCTTTTCAACTGAAACCAAAATTCCATACACATTATGTCAATCATCAATTGATCAGTCATCAGTCTATGTTAACAGAAGGTGAGTTAGTATTAGGAAGCTACACAATTTGCACTACAGATTGTTTAAAGTTCCTTTCATTAAATGCAGTTTACAACAATTCACAGGCTTCAAAGTTCACCTTGCAAATATAGAGTCAATTATCAGAAACCATGAATGCGATCAGGCTTTTCTATAAAGGTGCTCCCAAGGATGTAGGAACCGTTCACTTGTTTAATGATGGCAATGAGGAGCCCAATAGCCTGAGCGGAGTCAGGCAGAGGAGCGCTGACCACAGGCCCTCTTCCGAAGGAAAGCGTTCACCCAGAGATGTCGCGACCTGGCCTAGACAGGGTCCCGGGTGGCGCGAATTCAGGGGCGTGCGCACAGGGCAGGCGACTCCCTGTCGTCCCCTGCACCTCGGATGGGTGGGCAGGAGGCCCCGCTGAGGTGAGGCCCCTCTGAGGTGGGGCCCCGCCAAGGCACAGGGACAGGCTGGCCAAGCGGCCCTCTTCTGCTCCTCCAAGGGACAGAGGTTGGGCTCCCCCGCCTGGAGCAGCCCGCCAGCAGCCCCAGCTCCCGACCCCATCCGCCGCCCCGGACACCACGCTCCCGCCATATGCGGCGGAGATCTCCACGCCAAGCCCGCTGCCCACCACCTACCTCAGCGCTGCTCCTGCCCAGTTCTCCTCCACACTGCAGAAAGGAGAGCTCCCAGCGCTGAAAATCCTGGAGGAAGGATCCAGAAACTGCCCGAGCCCCCCCCAAAAAATCTCCAGTGGCCACCACTTCCGCATCAGGGACTCCGCCCCCAGCGCATGCGCCCCGGGGCTCTCCAGCTCACCGGCCCCTCTGCCACTCTGAGCACCGGTCATGCGCTTGCGCTGGACTCTGAGGATACAATGGGAACCCTTGGGGGGGCACTGGGAGGGGTGTTGGGGGATTGGGGACCCAGGTGTCCATGAGATGGAGAGCAGGAGCAGGCTGACGCTGTGCCGCCCTGGACTCTGCTCTCCCTGGATGACCTTCAGCTCCTGGAGAAGTTCTGCTTCCCTTGAGGTGGCTTCTCTTGTCCTGAGAAGCCCCTTACACGATCTAACATCTGTTTATAAAAGAACAATGACATCCTTAACACCCAATGTGTTGTGTCTCCAGAAGAATTCTCTGCTTCCCCAGAAGATGAGACAGGGAGCAGCTGGGACTGGGTTCTGACCAAGGAAGGAAGGATGCTCAGGGCACAGCTGACTCCCCTCCACTGGCTCCTTCCCCTGATCCATGGACCTGATGGGGCAACAGCGCTGGGGACTCCTGCAGGTGACAACGCTCAAGTGTTTGCCCATGGTATTACATTTCTTATGGTTTAGTGGTTAAAACGGTGCTAGCTGTCAGTTTTTCAGACGATTTCATTTGCAGAAATGTCTTTGGGCAAAGAAGTTTGTTTTCTTCACCTCTGATTTTTAAAATCAATAACAATAATTAAAATACTTATTTTCTTAATCTCATTGGCATGCAAAACCAAAAAAGTCACTTGGATTTCACCAAATTGGCCAAATTTTCGTTAAAACTTTGGAAGTATTGCTGATTGAGCTAAAGAAAGCATTTGGGAAAAACAATTACCTTCAGATAGTATCTTCCCAGATAAATGTACAAACACAGAGTTATGAGCCGTTTTGAGGGGCCTGGCAAATCCAGTCTGAGTTTTACAATGGATCGTCCAAAGTACAGATTAAATTAGTAATTTTCTGAGGAGTTTTCGAGTAAATGTTCATGTCACCTTCATCAAATAGGTCTGGTGATTTAAATGAAGGTTGAGCTAAAGATAAAAGTTTTCAAGAGACTGAGAAATATTAGGTAAATGTACTTAAAAAAGGGTGCAAATTAAAGTAAATCTGCCATTATCCTCTTTAAAACAGATTCAGAGTAACATTATTGTCAAGGTATAAGAAGGAATAGAAATGTTTTATAAAAACAATTCTTCACTTCTAAAGGACCTAACGTAATATTCTAGAAGTCTCCATAGTCTTTCACTCATCTAGATTTAAATTGTTCAATTAATACTTTAAAGACTAATGAATCTGAGGGCAAAATATTCAAGGTCATTGTTTAATTGTTTTTCATTGTTGCAAAGTACATGGGTATGAAGTGTGGCTAAAATCCATGGTGTTGAAGAAGAAAAATATATAGAACTTATTTGTCACTCTCACAGTGTGTCCTGACTTAATCCTACACATGTGCCAAGAATAAAGCCTCAAGGAATTCCATTATGTTATTAGAAATGACATCTTTCATTCACCATGAATATTCTCTAATTAATTCTCTAGCTAGTAATTATGTTCCTGATGCAAATAGGCAAGTAAAAGAATGCATGCCTGATTAAATTGGGTTCATAACATGTATACATGGGAGTCACATGAGAAATATGGAGTGTCTCAAAAGAATGGCAGAGGTGCTCCTCTTAAATACTATCTTCAGATAAGACAAAGGAGGATGTTGGGGGTGGGGTTAGGGAAATGAGAGTGGCAGAAGACAATTCTCATGGAGAGGGACATGTAAATGTTTGTCTGAACCAACTCCCCTGCACTGGGCTCTGGTCCTGAAGGGACAGCAGGGAGGTGACCTGGAACAGGCCTCCCAGTGGTGGCGCCTTCCCAGGGGTGACATGGGGATGCTGGGGGAAGGGGGATGGTGTGTGACATGGCACCAGCGGTGGAGGCAGCAATGCAGAGGTCAGGGATCTCTCTTGCTCTCTCACTCTCTGCCTCTCTCTCTCAGGGACATGAGAAGAGGAAGTTGGCACAGCCTGCACCCCTCACATACCTCTCTCATGGGCCCTTCTTTCTCTGGCCACTATGGGAGCCCTGCGGCCTTCGGTTTAACCCATGAGGTCAAGGGCACATGCACAGCCACCGGGCCTAGGGGGGGCCTTGGGAGTTCTCAGTGAAGGCCCCACCTGCCCGCGAGGCCTTGACACGGTGACACCACCTGAAAATAAAGCAAACACATATAAGCATATGTAGTTTTAAAAGGAAAAGCACACAACTAAAAGAATTGATATCATTAAATACACTATTCTATTTGTTTATGTGTCAAATTACTGATAGGAAATAGCCCGGTGTAGTGATAGTAGAATTGATCAATTTCATAGAGAATTCTTTTAACGGTTGTTCATATCTTGTGTTTTACATCATTGGTTAGGGTAATATTTTCATCTTTTCCTTTCCTAGTGTCTCCATCAATCAGCCTTGAGGTGGAACTGAGTACATGCTTTTCAGAAGAAGCATCATTCTCTACTCAGCCAGAGCATTGGGCTTGACAATAGCTGGATCCAGCAGAAAACTGCACACTCTAGGTGATGTCATTTGGAGATGTGCCTGGCTGGACTAATAGTCACGTGGATATGATTTTTAAAAAAATCTCTCAGCGCTTTCCCAAAATCAAATAATATTCTTAAGTTGCTTTAGTAGACGAGACATTAGTTAGTGTCTTTTTAATTTCCTCTCTCTCTCAGGGACATGAGAAGAGGACGTTGGCACAGCCTGCACCCCTCACATACCTCTCTCATGGGACCTTCTTTCTCTGGCCACTATGGGAGCCCTGCGGTAAAGAGGTAAAGCTTTTTTTATGTTACTAAAGAAACTAAACATTACGTTTTTTCTTGTTACCAATATGGAATTGGTATTTAAAACAAGAAACCTACAAGAAAGGAAACACTCATATGGAATAGAAATTGTGGGTCGCAATTGTTATTTTTTTATATAAAATCATGTTTTATTTATTTACAATTTCTCTCAATTGTGTTTTTGAAAATAACTTAGTATTAGAAATTACCAGTAAGAAGAGGGTGTGCTCCCTTGAGTGTTGTCCAGTAGAAGTCAGGTGACTCAGACCTGAGTTCTAGGCCCAGGTCTGTTTCTGGTTAGTGTGTGACAATGTACTTAGGCTCTCTGGAATGTAGTATTCCTTTCTGTAAACTTAAAGAATTTGATGATTTTTGAGAACTTTTCCAAATATTAAATGACTTCTCTTTTATATTTTTTATAATTTTATTTATTTATTCTTCCCCTAAAGCTCCAGTAGATAGCTGTATGTCATAGCTGCACATCCCTGATGTATGTGGGACACAGCCTCAGCATGGCCGGAGAAATGGTGCGTTGGTGCGTGCCCGGTATCTGAACCCGGGACTCCAGCAGCAGCTTGCGCGCAGTTAACCACTAAGCCACAGGGCCAGGCCTGACTTTTCTTTTAAAAAACAGAAAGATCCTTCTCAAACTTATACATTATCAAAAATTTTTTCTGAACTTTCACTTACCAAGAACAACTGATGTCCCTCCAATTATATTGATTGAAAATAAAGATCATAAAAGTATAAATTTGGTAATCTAATAAATGAATTAGCATAAAAATGAGCCAGGAAAAAATTTATGATCAATCAAGATATTACACTATTAAAATATTACTTTTTGTTACAGTACATAAAATGATGACACTAAAATAGTATCTTTTTGCTGTCTGTAAGTTTATATTGTTACTCATATATCACTATTAATCCTATTATGTTTTACAAGTAATAAAATGTCTTGAAAGGAGAGAACAATAAAGCAGCAGCCCTGCATTAAGCACGAAAGTTGTGTTCCCCCTGGAGGGAAAATGAGGATAAAACATTGGTCAAGTACTTTATTTTGTAATCCATTAGTGCCTTTCAAAAATATAGCTATTATTGTAAGAGTAAAGATATTCTTTTTTTTTAACAATTTTATTTATTTATTCATTTTTCCCACAAAGCCCCACTAGATAGTTGTATGTCATAGTTGCACATCCTTCTAGTTGCTGTATTTGGGAAGCGATGTCAGCATGGCCGGAGAACCAGCATGTCAGTTCATGCCTGGGATCCAAACCCAGGCCGCCAGCAGCAGAGTGTGCACACTTAACCACTAAGCCACGGGGCCAGCCCAAGAGTAAAGATATTCTTAAGAATAGTGCCACAAAACAGGTTTTCCCAGCTACTTTTTGTCAGAGCTGAGACAGACATTAGGCTGGGGCACTTGAAGAGGCATGGTGGACTCAGCTGAGGATGATTTAATTACTGTGAGATGATTAGCCAATAGCGAATAAGACTGAGAAAGACTAAAAAGAGGTAAAGGGAAATAAAGTTGGAAATAATTAAGAAAAATAGTGCCTTCAAAATATCCTCTCATTATTTTTATAGCTTTATTTTTTTTTGAGGCATGACTAGAATAGTATGTCAGATTTTTATAAGCTCTTTTCTCCTGGGCTTATATTACTGAGTTCTTCATTATTTATGATAATGCCAAAGAAAACCTGGACAAAAGTATTCTGTACTATCAACAAGCACAAAACATGTACAATATTGCTCTATATATTAAGAGTCCCACTGTAATAGTCAAGACATATATTCATGTATGTAAAATTATAATGATTTTCTTATTTTCTCCAGCTGTGAACCATGTTAAAATATATAGTAATAAGCAGAAAATCTGAAGAACTAGGTGATTTAAAACACCTGTTGTTACAGCCTGGCCATTCAAGGGTGAAATTAATTTCAATTTCACACTTCTCCTTTCCTTTTAGCCAGTGAAGTGTCTGGAAGACAGAAAACACATAAAATTAATTGAGAGTTAACAGTATTTGGAGGCAGTTGAGCTTAAGCACTCAACAATGATGTCCCTTACTTCAGGAGCCATTGACTCTTTGTCATAAGTTTACTTTATACACGGGTTCTCTTCTTAGATTATTTCTGTATGTTTCTTAGAAGAGAGACAGGGCAGGAGAATTAACTGTCAATTTACTGTGCGCCAGTTCCTTTACTGTATTCCTTTATGCAATTCTTACAGTAATCCTTTAAAGTAACTGTTATAATTCATATTTAACTGATAAAGAAAACCATGTTTACAAAATTGATCAAGGGTAAGAGGGAAGATCTGAACATCAGTCTGTTGGGCTTATGCCTCATATTCTCTCCACTGTGATAAAAATGGTGCTTCAACATGGGTACTCACTATCTGGCTATTTAATACCGGCTCCTGCCAACAGCATTGGATGAGATGAGATGAGAAGTTTGTTTCCAAAGTTATTCTATTATATTTAAACTTTACTATTTATGATTAGGATGTCAAGACATGATTTAGAGGCATAGAGAGCAACTGATTAGTTCACCTACACATTTTTCAGGTTTACTATAACTTTCGTGTGCCACATTATGTCAACTTTACCAATTTTAGTGCTTCACTGTTCTGTTTTATAAAACTCTGAATTTCACTTTTCATGTAAAGCACTTTGCTGCTCTCTTAGTCACTAGATGGCAGTTCTGTATCTCTGTAAATTACCACTGCAGCAGGAAATGAGAGATCTTAAGCCAGTTTGCTCTGTACAAATGATGGACATAGGAGGACTTCTGGTCCATCAAGACTGCCTGTGTTATTCCGTGGTTGTAACGGGGATGTCCAGGACTGCTTAGTCAGAGGCACAAAGCAGAGTCAGAAAGCATCCTCTAAGCTCTTCTTCAGATGTGAGTTCAGGCACCTGTCTTCTCACCTGAGCACATTGGAGTTTATTGAATGTGTTCAGACTCTTACTCTCTCTCTGTACTTAATAAGTCTGGGAGCTCCATAGCCCTACAAAAAACACATGACACATAAAGCCTTTTCTCAACTAAAGAGAGTTGAGGGCTATGGTGTTGCCCGAGAGTCTGATGCTTAAAGAAAATACAGCTGGTGCTCAGGCAGAAGGAAAGAGCATCAGCTACTCCTGGAGGGCTCTTATTGATGCTCCTGTGGAATGAGCAAGTTTAAAATAAAACCACATGGCTTAAACCTCACTAACTGATTGTTTTATTTTCAAGTAATATGCGCTGAAAATCTGCTATGTCTAAAAAGCTATTTCATAAAACTGAAACAGTTCTGTTTTTTATTCTCTGGTATTTGAAATACTATTAAAAATGTAAATCCTTTAACATTCTACAATATATAAATAGGCAAATATCAATTATATTCTCTAAAAAGTCTGCTCCCATGTTAAAGTTTAATATATAGCAGCAAAATTGGTTACCACCCAATTTTTAACTCATTTGTTGCTTTTGAAATTACATATGAAAATTGTGTTTTGAAGTATTTTCCTAAAACTCAACATCTTTCTGATATAAATAGACTAGTTGAAAGGTAACTAGATTGAAGTTTGATCTTTAAAACTTTAGCTTTGTGTAAGAATTAATAACTAGAGGCAGTTGGGTCTCTCCACCTTATGATATTTATTAATTGCGAATAGCCACATCTATTACAAAGTGGTGAATAATAAAAAGAAATTAAACAATATCAGCACTCTCTAACCCCACAGGTACAGTTTATATGCAAATAAATTCTCAAAGTTCAGAAAAATGCCTATGATTTCAGATAACTGGTAAAATATTATCTCATTCCAGTTTTAACCCTCTTTGAAATTGACTTAAAACTTTTCTCTTAGATTCCTGCTCTGATCAGTGCCCCCAGGTCCCCTCAATGCCTCATTTGATTGCAAACTTATCTGAGGAATTGAATATTCTTTTCCATTTGTTCTCTTTAAGGTATCTGTGATAGTGCTTTTTATGCAATGACCACTTGGTACAATTCAGTATTAGTTTCAGAAACATCTTTAGTTAGGAACAAATCAAGGAAACAGATATGAGGAATGTGGGAATGCCTAGCTGATGGTGCTTCAGGGTTTCCTCACGTGAGTCTTGTCATAGAAAAGTTTAAAGAGTAAAGCAACATTGGTCAGTTCAAAAGTGTGGGGTGAACATAATTCTAAATAATGATGGAGACGTAAAAACAAGAAGCCACTTGAATTTCGTTGAAAGGTATTAGACACATCAAAGGGCTGGGAAAAAAAAAACATTGTTTAATGTAAGTTCTTTCTAAACTCTAAGGCAACAAGTAATATGAATTTACATGATAATTATAAACCACAAAACAACCATTCACAAGACAAATAAACAACTAAAGTAGAAACCAGAGTAAGAAAAATAGAGGTTAAAGCAGAGATGGAGAGTGATGGTTGGGGTCAGAAACCATGGCTTAGTCATCCTTGAAGTCTCCCTCAGACTCTGATCATTCTTAGTGCTAAGTAAACAGTTTGACCTCATGAGCCTGGGGAGGGCCAAAGTGAGAGGTGGTTGGGAGGGGAGACAATGCAAGGATTCCCTTGCGGAGGCACTGACATTCAAAATCAGTGACATTTTTGCCAAGGTGTTTACCATATTAAAGATTATTCTGGAAAGTTAAGGATTTTTCTGGAATGTACATTTTCATTTTATGGAAACTCCAACTAGCCCAGAGAAAGATTTAGACATTTTAGCTTTAGAAATAGAGAGAGGGGCCAGCTCGGTGGTGCAGCAGTTAAGTGAGCACGCTCCGCTACAGCAGCCCCGGGTTCAGTGGTTTGGATCCCGGGCACACACCAATGCACCGCTTGTCGAGCCATGTTGTGGCAGCATCCCGTACAATGTAGAGGAAGATGGGCACAATTGTTAGCCCAGGACCAATCTTCCTCAGCAAAAAGAGGAGGATTGGCATTGTAAGATAGCTCAGGGCTGATCTTTCTCATAAAACAAAAAAAAGAAAGAAAGAAATAATGAGAAAATTTTGTCAGTTTTAATAATCAAAACCAATTAGCAACTGAGAAACAGTTACAATTTGAGATGAGAATGTAAAGAAAGAATTAGACGTCACATATTTTTGCTTTTCTCTGTGGCAGTAAGGCTTGCAAGGGGAATGAAGTTCCATCATTGCTCTATTGAGTTTGAGAAGGTGTAAAATTCATTTGTGCTGGGCAACACTGTTGACCTGTGGAGAAAAACAAATGGTTCAAGCCGCTGATCTAAAGAAATAACTGAACTCATAAAAGTTTTAGCTTATAAAGTGTGCTTTAACTCTATTTAACTTTACTGGACATCCATTGACCTCTATGTGCAAGGTATTTGTGGTAGGCATCGAAGGAAATATAAAGAATTATAAGGTTCCAAGCTCCTCCACATACATGAAATTGTTTGCAAGATATAATTTGATTCTGTCAAGGTATTTAGTGTATGTTGTATTACAGAACCTTAAAAAAAATGAGAATGTTATCGAGAAATTGTAATTAAGGACAGCTTCTTAGGAGAGGTGGACTAGATCAAGTCCTGAAAGGGACCATTTTTGAGCAGGTGGAGGGAAGAAAGAGTGAGGATTTCAGATGGGACAAGAGAGGAAGGGTACAGAAGTAGAAAGGAACACGGCATTTGGGCATGGGGGTGGGGAGGCCATGACAGGCACAGTCTTCCCATGACTGAGAGGCAGCTCAGTTTCCTCCTGCAGGTGCCCAGCACTGCTTCCCACCTCCTGGCCTCCTCCACCTGCAGACTCCGTGCTTGAGCCAAGGCCTATCTTTTTGTGTGTGTGTGAAGAGATCACCCCTGTGCTAACATCTGCCAATCCTCCTCTTTTTTTGCTGAGGAAGACTAGCCCTGGGCTAACATCCGTACCCACCTTCCTCCACTTTGTATGGGATGCTGCCACAGAATGGCCTGCCAAGAGGTGCGTCGGTGCGCACCCGAGATCCTAACCGGCGGAGCCCGGGCCACCGCATTGGAACGCGCACGCTTAACAGCTTGCACCACCGGGCCGGCCAAGACCTATCTTATCTGGATCGCTGCCTAGTCTTCCAACAGGTCCCTTTCCTTCAGTCTTAATTTCTTCTAATCTTTCCTTCACAATGCCTCCATAGTTACCTTCTAGAATCCAAATTTGCTTAAATCTGATATCTGCTTAGACTATTTCAATGACTGCTCAGAGCATCCGAGAGAACATTCAGACTCCTGAGCTGGACACACAGGCTTTCTCTTGCTGTCCTCATCTTTAGCCTCATCACCCACTGTGTCCTACATGTTCGCTTTGTTCCAGCCTTAAAAATACGCCCGTTTTCTGAAAGCTTTAGCATCCTTTATATCTGTCTTTTTATATGTGTTTCTTCTGCACTTCTACCCCCTTTATTAATCAACTTAATTCCTATTTCTTGATCTAAACTCATATCAAATGTTCCTTCCTCTTGGAGACATTTCCTGAGAGGTCTCCATCTAGAGACCCATTTTGATGTCCCCACTCTGGGACCCTGTACTTATTTCCTTTTCCATAACTGTTGTTTTATTTTTGTCTCATAGAGTGAGCTCCTTAAATCTGAGGCAATCCTACTTCTTGATAAATAAATGGCAAGCAACAGGATACATTGGAGCATATGAGGAAGCCATTTGGTGTAATACTAATTGGGCCTGACCCTGTTTTTTTTTCCTTTTCCCCAAAAGGGGCCTGTAGCCTCTGTTCATCCATTGTATATCCGCTTTAAGCAATTAACGTGTCCCAAAGACAAAAGCAATGCCCTTAAGATGTAAATGAAACTTCCTCCACATTAACATTTCCTTAAGGATAAGCATTTCTCCACAGGCTAGGATTTGATTGGTGAGCTCATTCCATGACCACCAAACTTGAGACAACAGCCACGTCCATGGAGACAGCAGACCTGATACCCACAGTGTCCAACAATCCCCGTGCCAACAGGTCAGTGTCATGGCTATTGTAAATGGGACATTGCGATCATATGTGGTACATGCTCTTTGATGGTATATAACCACGCTGTACACCCCCATTCTGTGGAGTGCACCATTTCTTTGTGAAAGGACTCTCCTGGGCTATATGATCCTCAAAGCTTGGCTTATAATAAACTCACACCAATTTTGATTTATTGGTTGGTTATGGATTATTTACGACAACATTCTATTTGTCCCTCCAGTATCTAAACACTGTACCTGACACCTTTGGTGCACTCAGAAAATGTTTGATGAGTGAATAAGTATGTGTGAGACCACACAGGCTGGATCAGAAGAGACATTTTAGGGAGTGGTAGAAAATACGCTCACATTGCTACCATAGTGGTTGAGGCTGTGGGCTTTGGACTAGTTTGTCTGGGCATCAATCCTAGTTATTCCACTTTTAACTGGAGAACCTGTGGAAATATTTACTCTCTGAACCTTAGTTTCCTCATCTATAAAAAGGGGCTACTGAAAACTCCTGTCTTGTAGGGTTTTAGTGAGATTTACATGCATTAACTTATGTAAAGTACTTAGAAGATCTCCTGGCACATAGTAGCAATTAAATATTAGCTGTTATGTTATCATTATTGCTCTTATATATAAACAATATTCTGGTTTTGTAAAGATGCAGTCATAATATAGTTGATCCTCATTATTTGTGGATTCTGTGTTTGCACACTTGTCCACTAGCTAAAATGTACCAGCAGCCCCCAAATCAACACTCTCAGGGCTTTCATGTCCATTTTCAGATATGCAGAAAGTGGTGAGAAATTTGATTCACTCCACGTGCACGTTCCCAGCTGAGGGGAACAAGGTGCTGTTCTGCCCTCCTGTTTCAGCCCACATTGTAAACAAGTGTCCTTCTTGAAGTCTATTTAGTGCCTCATTTCTTATCTTTTTGTGCATTATGTTGGTGACCTTGCCATTTAATATGTCCCCCATGTGTAGTGCTGCAATGCTGTCTGGTGTTCCTCAGGGCAAGAGGCAGTGACGTGCCTTTACGGAGAAAGTGTGTGTGTTCGACAAGCTACTATCAGACACGAGTTACAGTGCTGTTGGTGTGAGTTCAATGTTAATATATCAACAATATATATTAAATAAGGTGACTTTAAAGAGAACACACGGAGAACAAGGTAATGTACTGATGAGTTGAAGAAAATGTGACTAAGGCTTACAGGAACCTAACACTGCATTTCCCGTAGGAGCAGTGGGTCATATTCACCGATTCATTGTACACAATGACCTTATAGAATGTCACACTGTGCATAAAGAGAACTGATTGTATCTTATGTAATCCTCACATACTCCTTTATAGCAGGAAGGGTACAGAACAGGGTGTCCACATTTTACTATTAAAGTAAGGCTATTAAAGACCTTGTGAACCAAGTGGAGAATTTAAAATGTCTTGTGTTCAGCATAAGAGTCATGAGTTTTTGAGCGAGGAAGATCTATGATGCACTGATGTTTAAGGAACAGTTACCTGGCAAGAGAATGTGGTATTGAGAGGAAGAGGGAGAACTGATCTGGAAAGGAGAACCAGCTGTTAAACTCTCCACGTATTCCCATTGTTAAGTGAGGACATTCAGAGCTAAGGTGCTGATGTGATAAAGGAAAAGTAGCAGCCAAAGGATAAAATAATGGATTTGGTAACCATATATAGCGTGTAAATCAGGCTGTGGTTTTCAAGGTGGAGTCCTTGGACCAGCAGCATCAGCATGACCTGAGAACTGGGCTGAAATGCAAATTGTCAGGTGCTGCTGCAGACCTGCTGAACTGGCAAGTCTGGGGTGGGACCTGGCAATCTGGGTTTCAACAAGGCCTCCAGGTGCTTCTGGTGCCCATCAAGTTTAAGAACCAATGAATTAGGGGCCATCCCTGTGGCTTGGCGGTTAAGTGTGCACGCTCCGCTGCTGGTGGATCAGGTTCAGATCCTGGGCGCGCACCAAGGCACCGCTTCTCCTGCCATGCTGAGGCCGAGTCCCACATACAGAAACAAGAAGGATGTGCAGCTATGACACAGAACTTTCTACTGGGGCTTTTGGGGGTAAAATAAATAAATAAAATCTTCAAAAATAAAAAAGAACCACTGAAATAGAAAAACGATTCCAGCACATCGCTATGTCCAGGTAAGCTGCAAGGCAGGGAGGTGGTATTTGTTTGGAGGATAAGATGCATTTTATTTTTATTTTTTTTTGAGGACGATCAGCCCTGAGCTAACATCCATGCTAATCCCCCTCATTTTGTTGTGGAAGACCAGCTCTGAGCTAACATCCACTGCCAATCCTCCTCCTTTTATTTTCCTCCAAAGCCCCAGTAGATAGTTGTATGTCATAGTTGCACATCCTTCTAGTTGCTGTATGTGGGATGCGGCCTCAGCATGGCCGGAGAAGCAGTGCGTCGGTGCCTGCCTGGGATCTGAACCCGGGCCGCAGGTAGCAGAACGTGCGCACTTAACAGATAAGCCACGGGGCCAGCCCAAGGTGCATTTTAAGTTTCAAGAAATAGTAGTTCAGCATCTGTTTCATCGTAAGTATTCCAGAGATGCCGTTTTACCTCTCTGATTTGAAGCTCTTTTGTCCACAATATGTTCTAATTTAGAGAGCACTTGGTAAATTATTTACCACTTCCCACATGTTCTGAGAGTCTCTTCTTTCTTGAAATCACCTTTCAGACTTGAAAACGTACTTTATTTTTGTGCATAATCTCCTCTATTTAAAATCTGGATATCTCTTCCTGTAGGATCCTGTGTGGCACATGTAGCTGTGGGAGATCAAGATTTGGCCACCCTGAAATCTATCTCTTTACCTTGGTTGTTTTCTCTAGGGACATTTGACCTCCCCCACTAACTGCCTAAAGAATTTGACATGGTGGCTCCTTCCTAGAACAGATCTATCATGACTGCTATAAAGATAATGTAGGATAGAGGTTACAATAGAAAAGGCACCAACAAGCCCATCTTATCGGGAGTTCTCTCTCTGGCCACATTCTTTGGATGACCCTGCGAGGAGTTGCCAGACAATCATTTACATTTATAAGGGAAATCTCCATTTGTAAAGGTATCTCCCTATCTGTTTTGAGAAGAGATGGGGATGAGCTCATTTCTAGAGACTTATCAATGTGGAAGCTGAGGCCTTGGGGCTGCATAATAACCTTACTCTTGTTTACTGTGCTTTAGTGGTAATCTCCTGTAACTGACTCCCCCCACCCCCAAAATCCTCCTTTTTCATTGGCTGAACATGGTATTTAAGACGAGAATTTCTGCTATTGTGTGGAGAAACGCAGTGTCCCTGTTTTCTCCCATGTAATTAGTGTTTGGTCTAAACACAGGGGTTAAAATGGACTTCATGGTTAAGAATAAAGACTTAAGAGGCAAGTTGGGAGGTGCTGGGAATAAGATTAGGAATAAGATGATTGTTCCCTATGCCTGGCTCATGGCTGTGGAGCAAGAAATAAGTAGAAAGAAAAGACCGTGGAGTGTAGAACTGAGAGAATGTAACGGTACTTTCTTGCCTGCATGTGTCACATGGCACAGGGCACTGACTGTGCTCCTCGCTGCTGTCCGTGCACACCTGCAGGTAACCCCTTGCACAGGTCTGTGTGTTCACCCCTCTTTGCCACTCACATGCCCCACTCCACATCCTAAAGGAAGTCAGGCCTTACTTTTGAGGGGGTTGTCTCACACAGGAGACACCTAGGAGAGCCCCTACAAGCATCAGAGCAGCCCCTTCAGCATCTCCCTCAGCCTCCTCCCTTCCCCTCTCTCTTCCACACGCAGAAGGACCCCTGCTCAGTATTCCACATCTCCATGTTCTTACTCCCCCAGGCTTGAGAAGGGTGGGGCAGCCACTGGGGTGGACATCATCTGCACCTTCCATTCTGACCCGCACAGTTCCAGGGCTGGACAGAGAGTGACTCTACTGGGAGTTGAGCCATGAGACCCAGGGCGTCTCCCACCTGGGCTCCTTCACCCTGGACGGGGACAGCCTCTACATCAGTGGTGAGGGGCTGTGCTACAGCCATGCTGTCTCTCCCAGTCGGAGTTCTGTATTACCTCCTTTCCTCTAAAGTGGGCTATGATCCATCTCTCTATCCACCCGGTCTGGGTTCAGACTTCTCATCACTGTGTGATCACTGGGTCCAGCCACCTTCCATCTCGTTGCCTCCCCCCTGAACAACTCTCCCCTCTTCTCCTCTGCTTTCCCCTCTGCTTTTCCAACAAAGGTCCCTACGTCCTCCCTCTCCTTAATCCTTTATGTTCACCCCAACTCTTGCTCAGCTCGTCTTGCCTTCTCTCCAGAGGTTACACCTATGGAGCCGTGGCCCCGACAACCAACAGTGAGTATTCCTGGCCCTGATCTCCTGGGTCCCGTCCGCCTTTGTGGATGGGGAGCACATGTTCTCCTACACCTGCTGTCCTTGGTGAGGGAAGGACCTGGAAGGGCCCTAATTCATCCCTTCTCTCCCTCCCGGGTTCTGGTGGAGAGTCCCAGCCCAGGGTGAGAAAGCCTTAGACAGAGACATGTTCTCCACACATTCTGACCCCACGTGGTTTACACTTTAATTCTGCTAAAGCGCCGCCCTTGGTCCTCCTTTTCCAGGTATCCCATCCGTCTGTCCAGTTTTCTGCCCGTCCATCTGTCTCTCCTCTGAGTTCAGTCTCTCTCGTTCACCTATCTCTCTCTCTTGGGCTCCTCTCATCCACAGGCTTGCTCATCCCTCTACTCACACAGTCACCCGTCCCCTCTCTCTCATTTATGCTTCATCTGTGAATGGTGGTCCTGGGACAGCCACTGCTGGAGCCTGGGTAAACTTGGGGGCTCCTCCCACTCTATCCCTCCCTGAAGAGAACCCTCGCCACAGGTCCCAAGCCAGCCACTACGTCCCTGCATACTTGATCATCACCTGTGCTACCAGAAGCCACCACAGGTATCGGGGGCCCCTTTTCCTTCCCAAGAGCATTTCTCCGGCCCCAATCCTCCACCAGCCAGTTGTGATCCAGGAGCTGGGAATCCAGGGTGTGAAATTCTGGTGTTAGGGCAATCATGCTGATCACAAAGATTATACCAACGATTCAGTCTAAGGCCAGCCCTCAGAGAGCCCCTAGTCTTGTGAAATTAACACACCATTATAATACAATGTGGGATGTTTCGGGGAGAGGCACCTGGCATAATTTGGAGGGGAAGAGCTTGCTAGAGAAAGTTTCACCAGAATGGAGTCTTTAAGAATGTGTAGGAGGGACCCTGGCAAATAGAGGATGAAGGGTTTTCCTGGCAGAGTGGATTCCATGAGCAAAGGCTCCAGCCAGAAACAACATGCTTTAAGGGGAGAATTGAAACGAATTTGGTTTGCGTGAAGCATGACATTTAAACTGCAGTAGATGGATAAAATGAAACTGAAAGGTCAGCAGGAGCCAGATTGAGTAGAGCCTTGAGAGAGGTTGAGGAGATTGGAAGCATTGGCTGAGCTGGTGGCTGATGACTCTGAACTCAAGTGACCCATCCTTGATCTGGATGTCACTGACATGGTGCCCATTCTGCCCCACATCCCTGTCAGCTAATCCTACCATCTCCTTCCATATGTTTTTGGGGAATGAGAAAAGCATTAACATTTGGGGCCACCAACCTCCAGCATCCTCCTCCTCTTCCTCTTCTGGAGATTTTCAACAAATATCAGCAGTCTAACTGTGTTCTCCAGTAGTGGAGCCACTAAGCACATGGGGCAATTTAAATTTTTTTACACCTATTGCGATACGGTTCACATATTGTGTGTGGGGAGGAGTCTATTTTTTAGGTTTTTCTATATACAATATCTTCTTATCTGCAAAACAAATAGTTTTAGCTCTTCCCTTCCAATCTGGGTTTCTTTTATTCCTTTTTCTTGCCTAATTGCCCTCATTAGAACCTCTAGTACCTGTGATTAACATACGAGATATGGGAAGACATCATTGTCTTGTCCCTGGTCTTAGGGGGAAATTTTCAGTCTTTCACCATTGAATATGGTGTTAGCCGTGGGTTTTTCATCGATGCTGTCTATAGGTTGAGAAAGTTTTCTTCTATTCCTAATTTGTTGAGTGTTTACTTTTTTTGACATGAAGGGCGTTGTATTTTGTCAAATTATTTTCTGTATATGTGGTTGAGATTGCGTGTTATTGGCCCTTATTCTATTAATATGGTGTATTACATAATCAAGTTTTCAGATATTAAGCCAACCCTTGAACTAGAGGTGAGAGATTTAGATGTTCTCAAGTCTTTCCCTGGCATGCCACAGCCCTGAGCCCTTGTATCCCTCTAGATGCCCGCAAATACACTGCAGCTTTTCAAAGGCCCCTGTGGACATCTCAAACCCCCAATTTTTCTTCTAAGATTTGGCTCACTTCTTGCCTGCCTCAGCTAATATCACTCCCTCAGGCAACTACAATAGAAAACAATTAGCCCTGATTGTTTTTAGCAAGTGCCCTGGGGTTGGACTTTCCTCCTTGGGCAAGCTCTGAGTCAAGTAACTACAAGCCCTGAACATGGGGCTTTTTCAGGGAGCTGCCTGGCAGGTCAGCTAGTGACAGTTCGGTGGGAATGGGTCTTTTGAGAGCTCCAAACCCATTATGGCTGTTTGGCTGCTGGTTGTCTCAGCTACCATGGTTCTGAGACTGATGGTTTTCAAAGTTATGGAGGATATTGTGAGAGCAGGATGGGATAGTGCAAGTTATAGTGCCACAAAGTTGGCTCCCTTTATCAAGATTCCACCATGTTTCTTCACTAAACCCTCCTCAGATTCTTACAAGCCGTTGATTAATTTCTAGTGTTCTGAAAAGTTGATTTTGACAATTTTTACCAGTGTTCTCATTGTTTTTATGCATTTGCAGAAGTCCTCACTCCAAAGTTTCAAAAATGTTCTCCCTGTGGTTATTTATTTATAAATTAATTACTTTAAATGAAATTATGTGAGAAATTCAGTTCCTCACTCACACACACTAGCCATATTTTAAGTGCTTGATAACATCATGGGGCTAATAATGAGTGTATTTGGTAGTGCAGACAAATGTTTACATTATTGCAGAAAGTTCTCTTGGACAGGACCCTGAAGCAGGGAATCTAAAAGCAGGGTAGAATTCCAGACACCCTTATTCATCCCTTGTCCCATTCCAGGTCTGTCCCCCACAGTAACCACACTGGAGCAGACTCCCTGTGTACCTTGCCACCTTGGCACAGAGACTGGACAGAGTTGCCATCTATGAGGAATTCCTGTGGCTGACCCAGAATGGACCCAGCTGCAGAACTTGACCCTGGACAGGAAGAGTATCCTTGAGGATGATACGGCTCCTTGGTCATTGGGAAAGAAAGTGAGGCCTTTCTGGGAACTCTGGATGCCTGGGGCTTAGAGAGCATTGAACTTTCTCAGGCTGGCAGGAGGTGGCGTAGTCCCCCAGTCTTTACCCACGATTGAGAGAGAGAAAAGGAAACCAGTGTAATATAGGAGGCCCTCACCTTCTCCTAGACAGCTCTGTGACCTAAAGCTAGTCACCTCCCCTCTATGGACTTTTGTTTCCTTATCTCTGCACTGACAGCAACTGGGCCAGATGGTCAGTGAGGGCCTCCAGCTGTGTGTGAAGCAGAGTCACAGGTTTGGGGGTGGATGTAGTTTCTGATCCACAGGCTATAGTTTGCCAAGTCCCGCTCTAGATGATCACCAATGGGCTAGAACTTTCTGCAGTGGTGGAATGTTCTATATCTGTGCTGTCCAGTGCACAGCCGCATGTGGCTGTTGAGTACTCGAAAGATGGTTTTGTGACTGGTCTTTATTGTTACTTAATTTTAATGTTACTGAGGTACTAGAATTTTTATTTTATTTAACTAAAATTAATTTTAATTCAAAAGATACTTGTAGCTGCTCCATATCAGACAGCACACCTCTAAGAGGTTGTCTGGGTAGAGGTACAAGTAGGGGGACCTGCACCCCTCCCCCCATGCACACTGGGTGCTGTGTGTCCTACCCTCCTGGAGTTTATCTTGTAGCTGGGAATAACAAGAATAGATATTTGAAACTTATCAATTATTTGATGTGAACAAACTCATACTTGCAGGTGGAAATCAGGGAAGACTTCCTGCAGGAAATTACATTGTAGGTTAATCCTAGAAAATGAATATTAAGCAAATAGATAAAGGAGAAGGGGATGATGTGTTTCTAGGCATGGAAGAACACTTTTGAGTTGGATTTTACAAATTTAGAGAGATCCTATAGGCTTGCCAACTGTGATGACCCATTCTGCCCCCGGCTGTCATAAGAAAGTCGAGCCCAAATTCAGTTCTCTGTGCCCAGAGTTATGAATTTGGTTTAATTTATTACACTTTTGTTCTGTGATAATGATCTTGTATTTTGTAGCAAAGTATGCTCACTTTTTAGAGATGGAAACTAAAATGGGGTGAAACATGATGATGTCTACTTGACTTTAATATTTCATTGAAAACATGGGATGAATCAAGGGTGGCAAGTGTTAATAATTTATACATTGATGCAATATTGTTTTAATTAGATGGAATATACATTGTTAAATCTAGATGATGGATGTTTATGAGACTGTTCCCTTTATTTTGCTGTGTCTAAGAAGTTTTATTAAAAAGAGTTTAACACACTCACATGCATTCTCCATTTCATTCACTTCCAGAGTATTCTCCCAACAGAGATGATGCCTTGACTGAGAAGCCTGGTAAACCTGCAGGAAGCCCCAGACCATGGTACGGGGCGAGTATCTTGATGCTGTGCCTCATCGAAGAGAGCCATGCGCACAGGGTCTTGGATGATGAGGAAAGTTGGTCAACCCTTGTCAAGGAGGCTTGAGACACAGTGGGGTCACCAGGAGCCCTGGGGCGATGACAGGACATGGCTCACCCCACCACATGTCTCCCCAGAACTCCCCTTCTGGGCTCTCATGCTCATCTGCTTGGCAGGACTCCTGGTGCTCATCACAGGCCTGATCTGCTGTGTCTTGGTAAGACATGACGTGTTGTTGTCTTCTTACTATTGGGTAGTAAGAGCTCTTTATATATTATAAATACATGTCCTTTTCTAGGGATATGTTTTGCAGATGTTTTCTCCCAGTCTGTGCATGGCTTGCCTTCTCCTCCTCCACATGAGTCATTGGGGAAATGTAAGTGACAGTCATCATGAGATTCCACCACACTTAAGAGTGGCTAAAATTAAAAAGACTGACTATAGCAAGTGTTGTTGAAGATGTCAAGTCACTGAAACTCTCATCGACTGCTCGTGAATAATAACTTGGTTGCGTCTTTAATAATTACATACATCTACCCAGCCATTCCTCTCCTTGGAATCCATCTAAGGGAAATAAACACATATGTCTATACATAGACTTGTACACACATGTTGATAACAACCTATTTATAGTACATAAAAATGGAAAACAACCCAAATGTCCATCTACAGGTGAACAGATACACAAAGTGTGATATATCCCCACAGTGGGATACTATTCAACCATAAAGAGGAATGAATTATTTTTTTTTCTTTTTTAATTATTCTATTGAAAATATAATGGGTTTTAACGTGGTGTAATTTCTGGTATTCATTATTATCTGTGAATTTCTGTATAGACTGCTTCGTGCTTACCAGTGGTAGTCTATCTTTTATCCATCACCATGCATATGTGCCCCTTTAACTCTTTCACTCAACACCCAGCCCCCTTCCCCTCTGGTAACCACTAATCTGTTCTCTTTATCCCTGTGTATGTTTATCTTCTACATATGAATGAAATAATGCTATTTGTCTTTGTCTGGCTTATTTCGCTTATCATCATACCCTCAAGGTCAATCCAGGTTGTTGCAAACAGGACGATCTTGTCTTTTTTTTTCTGGCTGAGTAGTATTCCATTGTCTATAATACATACCACATCTTCTTTATCTGTTCATCTGTAGCAGGGTACTTGGATTGCTTCCATGTCTTGGTTATTGTGCATAATGCCACAGTGAACACAGGGGTGCATAAATCTCTTTGAATTGTTGATTTCAGTTTCTTTGGATAAATATCCAGTAGTGGGATAGCTGGAAGGTATGGTATTCTATTTTTAATTTTTTGAGAAATCTCCATACTGTTTTCCCTGGTGGCTGCACCAGTTTGCATTCCCACCAGCAGTGTATGAGGGTGACCTTTTCTCTTTATCCTCTCCAACATTTGTTATTTTTTGTCTTGGGAGTTATATCCATTCTGACAGGTGTAAGGTGATCTCTCATTGTAGTTTTGATTTGAATATCCCCAATAGTTAGTGATGTTATACATCTTTTCATGTGCCTGTTGGGCTTCTGTATATCTTCTTTGGAAAAATGTCTGTTCATATCCTCTGCCCATTTTTAGATTGGATTATCTGCTTTTTGTTGTTGGGTTGTATGAGTTGTTTATATATTTTAGAGATAAACATCTTGTCAGATATATGATTTGCAAATATTTTCTCCCAGTTGGTGGATTGTCTTTTCGTTTTTTTTTTTTTTTGTGAGGAAGATCAGCCCTTAGCTAACATCTGTGCCAATCCTTCTCTTCTTTTCTGAGGAAGACCGGCTCTGAGCTAACTTTTATTGCCAATCCTCCTCCTTTTTTTTTTTCCCCCAAAGTCCTAATTGATAGTTTTATGTCATAGTTGCACATCCTTCTAGTTGCTGTATGAGGGACACGGCCTCAGCATGGCCGGACAAGCGGTGCATCTGTGAGTTCCCGGGATCCGAACATGGGCCGCTAGTAGAGGTTCGCGTGCACTTAACCAGTAAGCCACGGGGCCGGCCCTGTCTTTTCATTTTGTTCATCGTTTCCTTTGCCTTGCAGAAGCCTTTTAGTCTCATGTAGTCCCATTTGTATATTTTTTGTTTTCTTTCCCTTGCCTGAGTAGACATGGTATTGGAAAAGATGCTGCTAAGACCGATGTCAAAGACTGCACTGCGTATATTTTCTTCTAGGAGTTTTATGGTTTCAAGTGTTAGAGTCAAGTCTTTTATCCATTTCGAGTTAATTTTTGTTTATGGTGGAAGATAATGATCTACTTTCATTCTTTTGCATGTGGCTGTCCAGTTTTCCCAACACCATTTATTGAAGAGACTTTCGTTTCTCCATTGTATGATCTTGGCTCCTTTGTCAGAGATTAACTGACCACAGATGTGTGGTTTTCTTTCTGGGCTTTCAGTTCTGTTCCATTGATCTATGAGTCTGCTTTTGTGCCAGCACCATGCCATTTTGATTAGTATAGCCGTGTAAGATATTTTCAAGTTAGGATTGTGATGCCTCCTGCTTTGTTCTTTCTTCTCAGGATTGCTTTGACTGTTCAAGGTCTTTTGTTATTCCATATACATTTTAGGATTCTGTGTTCTATTTCTATGAAGAATGTCATTGGGATTCTGATTGGGATTGCATTGAATCTGTAGATTACTTTAGGTAATATGGACATTTTAACTGTCTTTATTCTTCCAATCCATGTGCATGGAATATCTTCCCATTACTTCAGGTCATCACTGATTTCTTTCAATAATGTCTTATAGTTTTCATTGTATAGGTCTTTAACCTCTTTGGTTAAATTTATCCCTAGACACTTTTTTCTTTATGTTGCAATTGTAAATGGGATTGTATTTTTGAGTTCTCTTTCTGTTAGTTCATTATTAGTGTATAGAAATGCAACTGCTTTGTGTAAGTTGATTTTGTACACTGCAACTTTGCTGTAGTTGTTGATTATTTCTAATAGTTTTCTGATGCATTCTGTAGGGTTTTCTATATTTACAATCATGTCATCTGCAAACAGCAAGAGTTTCATTTCTTCCTTTCCAATTTGGATTCCTTTTATTTCTTTTTCCAGCCTAATTGCTCTGGTCAAAACCTCCAGTACTATGTTGAATGGGAGTGGCGAGAGTGGGCACCTTTGTCTTCTTCCTGTTCTCAGAAGAATGGCTTTCAGTTTTTCACCATTAAGTATGATGTTGGCTGTGGGTTTGTGATATATGGCCTTTATTGTGTTGAGGTACTTTCCTTCTATACCCATTTTATTGAGAGTTTTTATCATAAATGGATGTTGCTTCTTGTCAAATCCTTTCTCTGTATCTGTGGAGAGGATCATGTGATTTTTATTCCTCAGTTTGTTAATGTGGTGTATCACACTGATTCATTTGCGAATGTTGAAACATCCCTGCATCCCTGTTATAAATTCCACTTGATCATGGTATATGATCCTTTTAATATATTGCTGTGTTCGAATTGTTGATATTTAGTTGAGGATTTTTGCATCTGTGTTCATCAGTGATATTGGCTTGTAATATTACTTCTTTGAGCTATCCTTGCCTGCTTTTGCTGTCATGGTGATGTTGGCCTCATAGAATGAATTAGGAAGTGTTCCATCTTCTTCAACTGTTTGGAATAGTTTGAGAAGCATAGGTATTAAATCTTGTTTGAATATTTGGTAGAATTCTCCAGAGAAGACATCTGGTCCTGGACTTTTGTTATTTGGGAGGTTTTTGATAATCATTTCGTTCTCTTTACATGTGATTGGTCTGTTCATTTTCTCTATTTCTTCTTGATTCAGTTTTGGGAGGTTGTGTGAATCTAAAAATTTATCTATTTCTTTTAGGTTATCCAATTTGGTGGCATATAAGTTGTTCAGTGTATTCTCTTATTGTCCTTTGGATTTCTGTGGTATCTGTTGTAATTTCTCCTCTTTCATTTCTAATTTTATGTCTTTGAGCCTTCTCTCTTTTTTTCTTAGTGAGTCTGGCTAAGGGTCTGCCACTTTTGTTTCAATCTTCTCAAAGTACCAGCTCTTTGTTTCATTGATCTTTTCTACTGTATTTTTAGTCTCTATTTCATTTATTTCTGCTCTAATTTTTATTATTTCCCTCATTCTGCTGACTTTAGGCTTCATTTATTCTTCATTTTCTGGTTCTATTAGGTGTAGTTTAAGGTTACTTATTTGGTATTTTTCTTGTTTGTTGAGGTGTGCTTGTATTGCTATGAATTTCCTTCTTAGAACTGCTTTTGCTGCATCCCATAAGAGTTGTTTTGTTGTCTTTTTCGTTTGTCTTCAGGTATTTTTTTATTTCTCCTTTGATTTGTTCATTGATCCAATTGTTCTTCAGTCGTGTGTTCTTTAGTCTCCAGATACTTGTGACTTCCCCATCTTTTTTCTTGTAGTTGATTTCAAGTGTCATATCATTGTGGTCAGAAAAGAAGCTTGATATGATTTCAATCTTAAATTTATTCAGGCTTCCCTTGTTTCACAACATATGGTCTATCTTTGAGAATGTTCCACGTACACTTAAGAAGAATGTGTATTCTGTTGTTTTGTGAGGGTATGCTCTATGTATATCGATTAAGTTCATCTGATCATATGTTTCATTTAATTACACTATTGACTTTTTGCCTTTCTCTGCATGATCTATCCATGGATGTAAGTAGGGTGTTCAGGTCCCCTGCTGTTATTGTGTTGCTGTTAATTCTTCCCTTTGGATCTATTAAGGGTTGCTTTATATTCTTTTGTGCTGCTGTGTTAGGTGCATATATTTTTATAAGTGTTATGTCGTCTTGGTGGAAAGTCCCCTTTGTCATTATATACTGCCCCTCTTTGTCTCCCATAGTCTTTTTTATCTTGAAGTCTGCTTTGTTTGATATAAGTATGGCAACACCTAATTTCTTTTATTTTGCCATTTGATTGCAATATTTTCTCCCATCTCTTCATTCTTAGCCTGTTTTCTTTAGAGCTGAGATGTGTTTCCTGGAGGCAGCATATTGTTGGGTGTTGTTTTCTAATCCACCCCATAACTCTGTGTCTGTTGATTGGAGAATTCAATCTATTTACATTTAGAGTGATTATTGATACTTGAGGGCTTAATCCAACCTATTCTATATTTTCATTGTTTCTCTTCCTTCTTGTTTCTGACTACCATTTCACTTTGGGGGTTTTCATGGAGGTTGTCTCTTTTTTTATGATCTATGGCTCTGCTCTAATTTTTTGTTTGCTGGTTACTGTGGGGTTTGTATGAAGAACTCATAGATGAGATAGTCCATCTTCTGATAGCCTCTTATTTCTATTAGCTTAAGCAGGTTCCATCCCTTTCCTCTTGTCCTTCTGAGTTATTGTTGTCGCAAATTATTCATTTTTGTGCTGTGAGTTTGTGACTAAGTTGAAGTGTTTATAGTTACTTTTGATGTTTTCCTTCCATTCTTCTTTTAAGTTATAATTAAGTATTTGCTACCCTGTTGTTAAACAGAGCTTTAGCTTTCTGATTTTGTCTGCCTATTTATCTTTTTGCTCAAAGCTTTGTAGACATTTGCCTTCTTTTTATTTCGGGTATGAGGACGTTCTTCATCATTGCTTGTATGGGAGATCTAGTGGCGTTGAACTCCCTCAGCCTTTGTTTATCTGGGAAAACTTTTATTTCTCCATTGTATCATAAGGATCATTTCACTGGATAGAGTATTCTTGGCTGAAAGTCTTTGTCTTTCAGTATTTTTAATATATCATTCCATTCTTTCCTTGCCTGTAAAGTTTCTGCCAAGAAATATGCTGAAAGCCTGATAGGGGTTCCTTTGTAGGTTATTTTCTTCTGTCTTGCTTCCCTTAATATTTTTTTTTGTCATTGGCTTTTGCCAATTTTACTATTATATGCCTTGGAGAAGGTCTTTTGGCGTTGATGTTATTAGTCGTTCTGTTGGCTTCATGTATTTGTAAGTCTGGTTCTTCCTCAGGTTTGGGAAGTTCTCAGCTATTATTTCTTTGAACAAGCTCTCTCCTCTTTTCTGCCTCTCTTCTCCCTCTGGAATACGTATAATTCTTATGTTGCTTTTATAATAGAGTTGTATATTTCTACAAGAATTTCTTCCTTTTTTAAAAATCAGAGTTCTCTCTCCTCGTCCACTGGAAGAATTTCTATATTTCTATCCTCTAAATCACTAATTCTTTCATCCATAATATCAGCTCTATTTTTTAAGGATTCTAGATTCTTTTTTATCTTTTTAATTATGTTCTTCATATCCAGATTTTCTGCTTGTTTTTTTTTAATAGCTTCAGTTTCTTTGATGAAGTATTCCTTTTCCTCATTAATTTTATTCCTGAGTTCATCGAACTCTCTGAACATTCTTGTAACTTGGTGAGTTTATTTATGACAGTTATTTTGAACTCTGTCATTTAGATTGTAAATTTCTGTGACTTCAAGGTTCATTTCTGGTAATTTGTGGTTTCCTTTTGCCCTGAATTGTTACTGTAGTTTCTTATGGTGTTTGATAAACTAATCTTTTGCCTGTGTATTTGTGGTAGTATCAGATCGCAGATTCCACCTGCTACCGCTGTGGGGAAACATGAGCTGTGTTTCTGATGCCACCCCATATGCTGGAAGTTGTGTGGGTACAGTGGGTGTTTCCACTTGCTGGGAAAGCATTCCCACTGGGCTCAGAGTTGCCACCACATGGAGCCACGTGCACAGTTGTGAGACTGCAGCACTACTAGAGGTATTTGTGCCACCTGGGAAAGCATTTGCATGTGCGTGTACATCTGCTGCTGCCTTTTCTTATGCTCATGCCAGCCTCTGTGTTTGGTTGCTGGGGCTTCTTCATGGGTTCTGAGCATTGGCCAATCATTGGGACTGCAGTGGCATGGTGCATTGTCCAACCATCCAGGAAAGCATTCATGTGCGGTTCCAGGGCTCCCGCCAACCCCTCCCAGAGTTGCATCAAGGCGCATTCCTACTTTTGGGGATGCAGCATTACTATTGGCTCTCACGCCAACATGGGAAGTGCTCAGGTGTGTGCACAGTGCTGCCAGGGAAGGGTTAGGGATAGGAATGAATTCATAGTACATGCAATGACAAGCATAAATGTCAAAATATTTATGCTGAGTGAAAGAAGCCAGTAAAAAATGAGTACATAGTATATGATCCCATTTATAAACATTTTAGGAAAATCTATAGGGACATATACCAGATCACTCGTTGCCTGGGAATGAGAATGTGTTTGCAAATGGCAGGGAAGGAGGAATTAAAATGAGCATGAGTAAATTTGGGGAAGATAGTGTTCCTTTTCTTGATTGTGGTGATGGTTCAATAAGTTATAATCAAAATGTATCAAATTGTTCCCTTTAAATGTATGCAGTTTTCTGTATGTCGTTAATACCTCAATTAAGCTAGAACATGTAGGGCAAAGAGAGAGAGAGAGAACCGAACGAGGGAAAAGGGAAGCAAAAGAAGCACTGAGGGTGAAAATTATGTGGACTAAAGAAAGAGGGAGACACAGGAGGCATCGGGTCTCTGTGGCTTTGGCATCTCCTTCCCCTGGAGTCTCCCATACTGGGCAGCTGACTGGACCATTCTGATGCGCTCTCTTCACCTCACAAGTCACTGTCTGCCAGCGGAAGAAGGAGGGCGACTATGAGGTCCAGTGACGACGCCTGGGCTATTACCTGCCTCATGGCGACCTATGGAAGCTGTGATGACTAGATCTGACTGGACCTTATGTCCCTTTCTCCCAGCTGGGGTCCAGAGGAGCTTGACTGAAACAGAACGAAACCACATTGGATGGATGCAGGTTCTGAGGCTTTCTAGACTTGGCCCCTGACTGGCTCACAGGGGACTAAGCTGAAAGGTTTCACCTTCCTTAAGTCCTGAAAGTGACTGCAACTTCTGTCCTGTGGTGTCACAGCAGTTCATCCCTCAGGGACACCAGAATTGGTGAAACCAGCACAGACATTGTCATCATGTAAAATCGAATCCCCACTTCAGTGCAAGGTTTCCCTTCTTAGGAAAATTTGGAACATCCCTCCCCTTCACTCTGTGCAGCCATCACACCCCTCTCGCTTCCTCCATATTCCTCCCGCACTGAAGGCCTGGCAGTCTCAGGTTCCTCTTTTCTGCTTCATTCTCTGAAGCTCAACTTCACCAGGACTTCCAGATCAATCTCCCTTGATGCCTCCTCTCCCCACTCATGGGTCCTCGATGACGGGAAACCGGTCAAGATGGGAGGAGTGGGTGAGATATGACTCTGCAGTCACCTTGGGCCTTGAGACCTGAAATGACTAGGTGTCTGGGAATCCTGAATCCCAGAGAAAAACCAAGGCTCTGGGAAGAGAGTATCTGCTCTGGATGTAAATGTGAATAATACTCAGCGGGAGAAATCTGAGAGAAAAGAAAGAGTCTTTTTTCATCTTTCTCTCTACAGAGTCCAACTAGCCTCACAGCAGAGGCTCCCCAACAAGCAGACCAGATCATCCCAGGCATGAGGCAGGCTGCGCTGTTCTGAGGTGGGTCTGTGGGAACAGATTACATTATCTGTACACACTGTGCAGACGACCACAGCTGAAGATACCCAAGGGCAGAGAATTAAAGTCACAGTCATGGCACTCTCTCAGAATTTTTGTGTATGATCTTCACATTTTCAATCTGAAGCAGTGATTCTCCGAGAATGCACACTATGAAGATTCTAATGATTAATAATATTAATATATTATTATTATACATTGCATACATTATACATTATATACTGTACATTATAATTATAAATTAATGTATAATTATTATACATTAATATATTATTATATATTGATTATTATAATATCATTATAATGATTGATAATAGTTATCATTATTGACTAATTTCTTCTAAGCAACATGACTGGAAAGCTCTGCACGTATTATCTCAGTTACAGTCACAATATTAGGGATTTATTCCCATTTTAATCTAAAGATGTGGAGGCTCAGAAATATTAAATAACTTGACAAAGAAGGAAAAAAATTACTACAAAGCTAAATTTAACACCTATTCAAACTATGTGTCAAAGAAAGAAAGACTTTTTCTGACTTACAAAGAGATTCAAAGTTGACCTCCCACAGGTGTGCAGTGAAAGAACCGGTAAAGAATGTACATCAGGAAGAAGAAATGTGAACCCAGGAAAACATAGCAGGAGTCATGAGGAAAGGAAAAAACCGTCTTTCTAATTTAGTATTAGTTTTAAAACAAGGCATTAAAAACATTCAAACGAAAATTCCAGATGATTACCACATGGAAGAATAGAGGAGAGAAAATTTAGATAAAGATAACTCATTTTTTAGGGAAGATATAAATACTAAGATACTCTATTATTGTTTAACACATTGTTCTCAGAAACTGATAAATCTGTGGGACAAAAGTAAGTAATGATAAAGAGGATTTGAAGAGTGCAACATACTCGATCAGGCAAATAGGCAAATCCCAACACACTGGCTTATTGTGAGACTTGTGATGCTGAAAACAGTCATTCTCCCGACAGCATGATACCGCAATGGCATATCAATTTTCATGAATCAAATTTCCAACACATATAAATCTAAAAAAAGGGACAATCCAGTATTTCATTATATGCAACTGTGATTCCACATGCAACAAATACCAGAAAAATAGAGACCCAGAAGTAGGTGTCTTTTTTGAGAAGACAGATATAACAGCTGTTTAGTGAAATATTATTTTGGAATCTATTGCAATATTACACAAAAAGGACAATCCATTTGGACTAGGTATGTTTTCTCTGTGACTGTGAGGGCAAAACTCTAAGGAATCCCCTGATTGTGATAACTCTTGGTCTTAAAATACAAATAAATAACACTCAATAAATGAAAATGAGAGAACAAAATGAGAAGGAAAGAACTCCTTTCTTTCCTCACCTGAAACCCAATCTCTCACTTCCGAAGGATCACTGTCTGTATCTTCTCCGTCATGCAAAGGAATGAAAGATAAGAAAATTATTGGTATATATTAAAGTTTCAAGAGGTCAAAGCAAGAAAACATCAGGACCCTTGCGGAGGCATTAATGTAGTGTGAGCTCCATGTCATCTGCGCCGTCTTCTGTTTTCTTCATCGTGTTTGTCGGGATATCCTTCTTGGCCCCTCACTCACCCTGCCTCGCTAGCGAGTGTGTCTGCATCAGTCTTACCGCCAGTCTGTTTCTTGCTGTCTTCACTTTCCCTTCCTGTTTCCTGATATCTTCCTCAGTCACAAGAAGACGTTTACAAAGGAGCTGTGGGATGTACAGACCAGGTCCTGGGATCATCTCTGCTGAATCTGAAGACCAGGCATGGGTGGGCATGGGACTGGAGTTCAGAACACCTGTGAGCTCACCTGACAGGGATACACCTGTGCTACTAGGTGCAAGGTTGGGCAGGGCTTTGGCAAGGTCCAAAGCACTTAATGGTTCTCCTGTACTCTGCAGACCTGGAGACCTTGCAGTCTCTTCTGCCAGCAGAGTTGTTGGGGCTGCTCCAAGGTTTCCTCCCTTTGCTGACATCTGACCTCATTTCCAGGATAGGATGTGATTCTAGTAACTAGCCTCTTGAATATGTAACTGTACATTCTCAAAGGGATGGAGATGCTCAAACCAGGCTTTGGTTTAGATTGCTTTCCACAATCATTTCACTTCCTCTGTTATGATTGGACCATCATACTTCTTTTCCTCTTACACTATAAAAATAAATTGTGAAAGTGGATCAGAGTTGTAAATGAATTCTGCATTCCCAGGACAATTATGTCAGATGCCTTGTACGTCTACCCTCCCTCTCTCTCTGTGGGGAATAATCTGACCTGTGTCCTGGGACATCATCAAAGAGATTTGGGTCAAGAAAAGAAACCATGAGGTCAAAACTTAGGACTACGGCAGGTCATTGCTTCCCCCCCCATGTTGTTAGACACTTATGTGTATGACTTTATTCTCTTTTTGTCCTTGTCACTCTCAACAACAAAATCCTTGGAGCTCCCTGTCAGGACACATGGTCCCCAGTCTTTTTCTAAATCCCAAATCATACCATTCTTCTACACTATATGACTATTCATTTGATTAACCCATTGACCAGTTGGTGTTCATAGCTCCATTAGAGCTTAAATCAGTAGTGAAATTATCATCCACTCCACTCCTAGTGACTCTTTTTGACAACTGTGAATATTATATCTCAGTGCAGAGAAGGTATGTCTGAAAAAACTCAACATACAAATGGAAATTGTACTGTAAGTGGGAAGTACACACTGGATTTATGAAACTCAGGAAAAAAATGTAAACTCTCATTATTAAGTTTTGTATAGACTGCACCCACATTGATAATATCTTGGTTATAGTGGGTTAAAATATACTATTAAAATTAGATTCACCTGTTTGTTTTCATTTTTTAAAATGTGACTTCTAAAAAATATTTAAATTCCATAATATAGAGTGCTTAATGTTACCATTGGACAGTGCTGGCGAAGCCATCAGTGAAAAGAAAGTCCAGAGAAAGTGATTAGGGAAATTTTTTCCCTAGAAAAGGAGTCTACACTGGCCCACACTGCCAGATGCAACAAAAAGTCTCATACTCACCCACGCACACACACACACTGACAGAAAGAAACAAACCTTTTCCTAGAGTCCCACTACTTCTCACATGGTGTGAGGTTGCATTCTTACTTAGTCCTAAGTGGACTAATCTCAAGAAAGAAGGCAGAAGTGTAGGTAAATTACCAGTTAGGAAGATCTAAAACCAGAGACTAATGCTCAAGATAAGTGGTGAATTTCCTGTCGTGGCTTCTGTTATTAATTCAATATGTTAGGGAGACTTTTCCAAGGAAGGTTGTTTTAAAACTCACTTTTACTTTACTATGTAAAAATAGACAGGCTATGTAAAGAATAATCACTCTAACCAATCAATGAAAAGGAGATGATAGATCACGAATACCTTTATTATAAGTCACTACTGGATTAGAGAGTGAGGGAACGGCTGACATTGGGTTAATTTGGCCTTAATTAGGCTGTCTGATTTCATGACTGTCATATTGATTGTCTTATGGTAGAAGCTATGGAACTTCCCAGCCCCTCTACTATTTAACCACCAAGGCCAACCAACCAGACCAGTCCTTGCTGACACATCCCCTGCCTCCATCCCTTCTGACAACACCTGGAGGATTTTCCCCAAATCCCACTCTGTCCCTGCGCTCTTCTACCTGCCCCAAGGCAAGGGAATCATTTTCTCCAAGGCTCAGGCTCTGCGTGTGCCAAGCTCTGGGGATGGCACTTCTCCTTCTAGTGAAGACAAGGATCAGAGCGCAGACGCTGTGAGCTGCAGCAATTGGACAAAGACTGGGGTTTGCTGAAAGAAAAGAACCTTTTGTGGGCACGGTTACCAGGGGCCAAGAAACCCCAGTGATTCCTCCAGGGACTGTGATGCAGGACAGAGCAGGAATGTCTGTGTGTGGTTCGGCTTGAGAATGCCTGTAGGGTGACATAGGTGACATTGGTAATGCATTCGCCAATGTTGTTCACTCATTTATTCATCGTATGTCATGGAGTGCTTTCTACATACATCCAGGCAACAGTCTCACCCTCTGGGGCTCACAGGCAGTGTCAGAAGAATTTCTAAATTTTATTTCTAATATATAGGTACAGCACTGGTAATACACTAGGTGTTCCAAGCATTTTTCAAACATTAACTCCTTTAATGCTCTCCATAAACCTACAAAATAGGTATGCTGATCATTATTGCCAACTGAGAGATGAAGAAACTGAGGCACCAATCAGGTAAATAACTCGGTCTACACTAATATCTAATAAGGGATTGAGTTGGAATTTGGACGTGAGGAGTTAGCTCCATAGTCTGTGCTCTTAATCATGACATTTACTCTCTAAAGACTTCACATCTTGAACAAATTTGATCAGTTATCCATTTTTTGGTGCACTGAGTAGCCACACTATTTTATCTGTGTCTGAAAAATAGAATACATGCATAGAAACTACTGCACATACACACTCAAAATACATCTACTTATGTCCCCAGTCCCTGAAAATTAATAAAGAGAACATTTCATAATGTTTCTTGCTCAGGTTGGGAAGAATCTAAGGAAATCTCACTGTTACTGTAAGAAGCTGAGGACAGGCTGGGAGTGGGTCTCAGGGGAAATGTGTCCGCAGGAGTCACGATTGAATGACATTGATGGGAGGGTGTCAGCAGTGACTGAATTCAGGATCTGGTGGTGTTTTAAGCTGGTGCTTATCTTCTGGCTGTGGGTTTATGGTGATGCAGCACAGGGAGAGGGGATGGTTCACTGTGTTCTTGGGGAAACCAGACCCATGAAAGAGAGGGAATGATGATTTCCTTAAACAATGGACTCGTGGTGAGAAAAATTTGGCCTGGAAGAGATAGTCGTGTGCCTGCTATAACCAGAAGGAGTTGCCTCTGCTTCAGCGAAAGCAGACAACCCTTCCTCATGCACTCTTTTTATCTCAATGGGAGGAAGGAGGAGGAAATCATGCAATGCTCTTCTGGATTTGAGATCTGTGATGGTAGAGACTGTGGTAGGAGGTTCTGAAAGGTCTCTCTGAGGCATTTCAGACCTTTGCTGTGACCAGAATGACAAGTGTAAGCACCCCTGTGTATGTCTGGGAACAGTTAGTGTGTCAAAGAGAAGGCTTCCTGGTGCAGAGACTCACAGGAAGAAGCGAGTTTGACCAGGGAAGGTCAGCAATGTGGCCAGTGTGGCTGGAGGGAGCCTGAGAAGAGAGAGTGAGGGGAGAAAGGAGGGTGATCTGGCTGGTTCCTGGGACACGGTAGACTGTTACTTTCTGTTCGTCTGTGACAACATTACTCCAAAACCTACCACCTATACAGTACAAATATATAACATCTCATAATTTCTGTGAGCCAAGCATCTGGCATGGCTTAGCTGGGTGCCTCTGCCTCAAATTCTCTGTGAAGCAGGGTTGTGGTCTCAACAGGGCTCAAATGGGGGAAGATTCCCACCCAAGATCACTCACATGGGTTTTGTCAAGATCCATTCGGACCGAGAGTCTGAGCTCCTGTCTGTCTGTTGTCTGGAAACTCCCTCAGTTCTCTCCTATGGAGCCTCTACGTAGTGCAACTGAAAACATCAGCACTTGCTCTCCAGTTCTGGTTATTTGATAGAGAGAGAGAGAGAGAGAGAGAGAGAGAGAGAGAGATGGAAACAGAAGGATGGAGGTAAGTAGGGGACCCAAGTAAGCCAGTAAGCAGGAAGTGACAGACGTTTTGTAATTAAAACTTGGAAGTGACATCCCATCACCTTGGCTGTGTTCTGTTGTTCAGAAGCCAGATACTGACCACTTAGTGGTGACACAAGGATGTGCACTCTAGGAGGCAGGGAGCATTGGGAACATTGTGGAGGCTCCCACCACATAGACCAACATGAGCCTTTTATTACTGATTCTGAGTAAAACAGGGGACCGTGGAAGGGTTAATACCAATGGATCACAATGTCTGAATTTCCTCTAATTTCAAACCCTTCAAGATGCAGACCTGAAAATGAGGCTCAGAGCGGCAGTGACTTACCAAAGTTCACACATCTGGGACTTAGAGAATTTATGACTGGTATTCTATGTGATGTCCTTCTCCTTGTACTTCCTCCATCTCTAAGTGTGTGCATTAGACACATGTGACACCAGCCCACAGGTGTTGTACATATTAGTACATATACACCTGATGAGGTCCCTAGGAAGCTGTTTTTAGCCCAATCCTCATTGTGCAGCTTGGGAGACTAGGGAGATCTTGAGAGGCACAGCAGTTTTTCCAGGACACAGAACTGGTAGGAAAAAAGAGGTCTGACCTCAGCTCTGTCTCCTCAAAGGTGGCACCTGGATCCACTCCCAAGGAGCTGTGGGGAGGGTGGTGATGGGTATTTGTGTACCCTGATGGAGATGACAGGGGCAAGGAGGTAGAGCAGCCAACAGCCTAGCGGGGGCTTTGAGTGGTTCTGATTGAAGGATGGGGCCAAGTAATAGAACCTTGAAGAAGTGAACTCACTTCCTTGGTGACAGCACCCAACAGAACTTAGAACTCTGGTTACCAGGCACCAACATTGTAGTCACAACCTCCTGTCCAGTTCATTTAAGTGGAGACACTCGACACAGCAGGATGTTCTCGTGTTGTCCCGTGACTTTCCGAGGCTCTGGCCCCCGGAAAGCCAAGGAAGAGTGCGTGTTAAGTCATTTTAGACATTGGCTCAGCCCTCACTGCGAATGTTTGTCACCTTTTGGCAGGAGGAACCATGAGGTAACAGTGTAGGCCAAGGCAGACCACTCTAGGACAGGCCAGACCTGTGATCCCAAAAGGACAGCCCCACACCCCTTGACCCTCATTGTGTCTGTGTGGGGGGGAGTTGGAATTATGGAAGCTGGGGATGAGGAGGACTCAGCCTGGGCTGGAGCAGGAAGCTAGATGGTGGGAGTCAGGCAGTGTGTCATGTTCATACTCAACATCTTTGCTGCAGGAGAGGATGGTGAGCGCTGGGGACCAAGCTCCTCTAACCGCATGTGAATGCTGGGCCCTCAAGGTGTCCTTGCATTCCTTCCTTGGTGGAGTCTATGCAGATTCCCCTCTGTGCCTGATCTGTGGTGGAGTTTCCCACTGTGGCAAAGTCCAGGCAGGCCCCTGATCCCTCCTGGCCTGACTGCTGGGCACTGTCACTTCAGAGCTGCACCCAGGAGATGGTCGAGGAGCTGGTGGATGGTTTCCAGTTTGCCATCTCCCTGGAGTGGACACAGGTGCACCAGTCCATCAATGACCAGGGCTTCTCTGAGGTGAGTGTGGGTGCAGAGGTGTCTTCACACCCAGGACCCTGAGAAGATCAAGGCAGTAGTAGAATCCAGACTCAAATATGAGATTCCCCTGGGAACCGCTGCCCCAGAATTTTCTTTCTACAGTGCCCCACAGTCCCACTCACAAAGGAATCTGGACCTCCACTCCTCCCCACCAGCTACACAGGAGGGTAGAGAGACACGTCATATCTCCTGGTGGTTCACCATGATGTCACTGACTGTATGTTCCTCCTCCTCTCCCCCAGTGTGAGGATGAGTCCACTGTGAAGTTAAATGAGGCCTGCAGGAGGCGTGGCCTCCAGGCAGGCATGATGCAGAAGCTGACAGAGTCCATGGCACCAGCTTTCCTGAGTAGGAACATCTCCAGCTTCACCACCATCATGGTCAACTACTCGGCCTCAGACACATGTCACCGGGTTCTGGACCACCTGTTTACTAGGTGAGTAGCGACTCACCCCTCAGCACAGTGGTGACTCTGCCCAATGCCAGCTGTGTACCTTGGGCAAATCCCCACATCTCTCTGAGACTCAGTTTGCTCTTCTGAAAAGTTGGGGGGGAGAGGATAAATTTCATGGTGATCTTGTAGGGACTAATGGGATCAGCCACGGCAGGTGCTTGCCTGGTGCTTGGATCTCCAGAGAGGGCTGTGGACATGCTGTGGTTGGCCCCCGGTATCCCCGAGCTGGGTCGGTCCCTCAGACCTGGCCAGGGGCAGTCCATCCCTCTGTGCCTCTCCTGGAGCATCCAAGGGCTGGCTCGGCGCCAGCCCCAACCCACTCACCACTGTCACGACCATCGTCCTCCCTCAGGAGGCCTGGGCAGGACAGGGACCCAGGTGTGGGAGGCCGCTAGATCTCAGGTCTGTCACACCGCTTGCCAGGCTGATTCTCCTCTGACGGGGGACCAGCACATGCCCCAGGAGACTTGGCAGCCATCCCAAGGGCTGTGTCCTCCGGAACTCGTCCCCTTGGAAGGGGCCTGGTGCAGGTGCCAGGTTCGGCTGGTTGGCCAGCCTCCTTGGGATAAAGCAGGCAAGCCGACACAGGCTTGCAGTGCCCTGGGCGTGACACCTGGAACCTCAGGCAGAGGGCCGCCTGCGTGCCCTCCATGGCAGATTTCCCCCTGGAGCCGTGGCCTGGGCACCAGGAAGGCCAGGCCTTCCCGACACCAGGGAGGAGGCTGGGATCTGTCGCTGGAAGGGTTTGCCCAGTTTGGCCCTGGCTCCCTAGCCCTGTGGTGCCATCTGCCTGTCTCGGCCCTTCTGACTCCACAGAGCCTTTCCTACACCTGACCTGGCTGCAGTCTCAAAGTGAAGGCGTGGGGTGAGGCCATGGCTTTGTCTTTCCAGGAAGAAATGAGCCCCTGGATGAAGCAGCTGGCCCAGGCAGAGCCTTGAGCTTGAAGCCCAATACGCCTGTGGCCATCAGGGCCAGAGCAATGCTTCCAAGGAAGGGAAGCGTCCTTCAACTGAGTGGGAGTTGGGGAGGGGAGGGAGACAACAGCTGAAGCCAAGTCCAGAAGGGCGGTGATGGAACAGCTACAGCAGGGTGGCGTCAGAGTTCCGCCCCCGCTGGTTCGAGCCTGGAGGGAGGGCGGGGCCTTCATTGAGGACCCCCACGGCCAGCCCTAGGCCCCGGCGGTCGTGCATGCACCCTTGATCTGTGCGAGGGTGTGGGGGGTTGAACCCAAGCCCGCAGCGCTCCTGGAGCGGCCAGAGAAAGAAGGGCCCATGGGGGAGGTAGGCAAGGTGGGCAGGGCACGCCACCTTCCTCTCCTCAGGTCCCCGAGGGAGAGAGAGAGAGAGGGAGAGAGAGAGAGATCCATGACCTCTGAGTCACTGCCTCCACCGCTGGCTGGTGCCAACTCACACACCATCCCACTTGCACCTACCACACCCACGCATGCCCCGGGGCCAGCCCCACCACAGAGAGGCCGGTTACTGGTCAACTCCATGCCTTCCCTTCCAGACCTGACCCCATTGCAGGGGAAACTTCAGACAAGCCTTTACACGTCCCTCTGCATGACAATCGTCTCCCTCACTTCTCCCTTCCCACAGGCCCACCCACGACATCCACCTTTGTCATTAGCTCAGGAAAGGATGCAAGATGAGAGTCTCTGCCATTGTGTGGAGAAACTCAGTTTCCTGTATTTCTCCCATGGACACATGTTCTTCAGGTGGGTCTGAATTGCACCATTGAACCTGTCTTGTTAATGATCTGGCCAACCATGAGAACCTGAAGGGAAATGGCAGAGGGGCATTCTCTCTCTTCCCCCAACAACCCTTATCTGGGTCGGTCCCTCAGATCAGGCCAGGAGTAGCCCATACCCCGGCGCCCTCTCCTGGGTCATCCAAGTGCAGGCTCAGCACCCGCCCCAGCACTCTCGCCACTGCCAAGACCATCGTCCTCCGTTGGGATTCCTGGGGAGGACAGGGACCTCGGTGTGGAGGCTGCCTGATCTCTGGTCTCTCACACCACTTGCCGGGCTGCTTCCTCCTCTGACGGGGCCCAGCACACGCCCCAGGAGACTTGGCAGATGTCCCCAGGGCTATGTCCTCTATAACTTGTCCCCTCAGAAGGGGCCTGGCCCAGGTGCCAGGTTCGGATTTTTGGCCAGACTTCTTTTGATAAAGCTGGCAAGCAGAGCCAGGCTTGCAGTTGCCCTGGGCGTGACACCTGCGACCTCAGTCAGAGGGCCTCACGAGTGCCCTCCATCACGGATTTCTCCCCAGAACCATGGCCTGGGCCCTAGGAAGGCCAAGCTTTCCGGACGCCAGAGAGGAGGCTGGGAACTGACCCCCGATGGGCTTGCCCAGTTTGGCATAGGCTCCCAAATGCCTACAGGCTGCTGGCGCTGCACTTCCTGCTTTGCCATATGCCTGTCTCGGCCCTTTTGTCTCCACAGAGCTTTTCCTCCACCTGGCTGCAGTCGCCAACTCTAGGCATGGGGTGAGAACATGGCTTTGTCTTTCCAGAAAGAAATGAGCCCCAGGACAAAGCAACTGGCCTAGGAAGAACCTTCAGCTCGAACCCCAGTCTGACTGTGACCACCCTGGACAGACCCACCCTTCCAAGGAAGTTATGAGGCCTGCGATCTCTGAGGTATTGTGGGAGGTGAGGGAGACAGCACCTGAAGCCAAGTCAAGGAGTGTGGGGCTCCTTCAGCTGCAGCTGGTAGTCACCGAGGGATGCCCCAGCTGGTCAGATCCTGGTGGGAGGATGGGGCCTTCACTGAGGACCCCCGAGGCCAGCCCTAGTCCCGGGTGGCCGAGCATGCACCCTTGGCCTGAGGGGGTTGAACCCAAGCCCACATGGTTCCGAGAGCTGCCAGAGAAAGAACGGACCATGGAATAGGTAGGCGAAGTGGGTAGGGCGCCCCACCTTTCTCTACTCAGGTCTCCGAGGGAGAGAAGGGAGAGAGACACACAGAGAGAGTGAGAGAGAGAGAAAGAGAGATCCCTGACCTCCTAATCGCTGCCTCCACCGCTGGTACCAACTCACACGCCATCCCGCTTCCACCTACCACCACCACGCCTGCCCCAGGGCCACTGCCACCACAGAGAGGAGGGTTGCTGGTCACCTCCGTGCTGTCCCTTCTGGACCTGACCCCGGGGGAGGGGAAATGGTTCTGACAAGACATTACATGTCTCTCTGCATGACAATTGTCTTCTTCCAGTCTTGACTTTCACATGCCCTCCCCCAAAATCCTCCTTTCTCATAAGCTCAGGAGAGGATGCAAGATGAAAATCTCTGCCTTTGTGTGGAGAGACTCATTTTCCCAGGTTTCTGCCATGCACTCATATTCTTCAGTTAGGTATGATTTTCTCTTGTGAACCTGTCTTGTTAACGGTTTGGCAAGCCATAAGAAACTTAAGGGAAATGGAGAAGTGGGATTTTCTCTCTGCCCCCGACTGCCTCGAGCTGGGTCGGTCCCTCAGACCTCTCTAGGGGCAGCCCATCCCCAGGCGTCCTCTCCCAGGACATCCCAGGGCAAGCTAGCCGGCAGCCCCACCCCACTCGCTACTGCCACGGGAATCTTCCTACCTCGTGAGGCCTGGGCAGGACAGAGACCCTGGTGTGGGAGGCCTCCTGATCTCACGTCTGGCACACCCGTTGCCAGGCTGCTTCCTCCTCTGACGGGGCCCAGCACACACCCCAGGAGACTTGGCAGCCATCCCCAGTGCTATATCCTCTTGACCTTGTCCCCACTGGAAGTGGCCTGGCCCAGGTAGGATGTTTGGCTGGCTGTCCAGCGTCCTTTGGAGAAAGCAGGTGAGCCAATCTAGCCATCCTGTCGCCCTCTGCCTGGCACGTCTGCACTCAAACAGAAGGCGTCACACATGTCCTTCGTCATGCTTTTCTCCCCAGAGCCATTTCCTGGGGTACTCTTAGTGTTACGTTAGTGTTAAGTTTGGTTTCCGGTTACGGTCAGTTTTAGGGTTTGGTTTAGTTTTCGGGTTTGTGTTAGGTTTATATTTAGGTATATGTTTCTGGTTAGGGTTAAGTTTATGGTTCTAGTTAGGGATAGGGTTATGATTTGCGTTAATGTTATGTTTGAGTTTAGGTTAGTGTTAGGGTTAGGGTTGACGTTAGTGTTATGGTTGATTGCCAGGTTTGGGTTAGATTTCAGGTTAGGGTTAGGGTTCAGTTAGCATAGGGTTATCATCTGGTTAGTGTAAGTGTTAGGGTTTCAGTTACTATTGGGGTTAGGGTTATGGTTAGCATTAGGGTTCTGGTTCTGGTTAGTGTTTGGGTTTGGGTTTGGTACAGATTTGTTTTACGTGTAGGGTTAGTTTTAGAGTTTAGGGTTAGGGTTAGGGTCAGTGGTCAGGTTCAGTTTAGCGTTGGGGTTAGTGTTAGGGTTTGAGTTAGATTTAGGGTTAGGGCTAGGTGTAGTGTTAGTGTTAGTATTCAGGTTAATGTCAGGGTCAGGGCTCGGTTTTGATATCAGTTTAGGCTTAGGGTTCTGCTCGGGTTAGGCTTCGGCTTAGTGTTAGGGTTCAGGTTCGGGTTTGGGTTCTTGTTAGGGTTAGGATTCAGTTTAGCGTTTGCGTTAGTGTTAGGATTTGGGTTAGGCTGAGGTTAGGGTTAGTATTCGGATTAGGGTTATTATTAGGTTTCAGGTTCGAAAAATGCTCAGCTTTAGCTTTAGGTTTCTTGTTAGGGTTAGGGTTAAGGTTAGGGCTAGGGTTAGGGTTAGGGTTAGAGTTGGGTTTGGGTTATGGTTAGGGTTAGGTTTACATTTTGGTTTCCGATTAGGGTTAGGGTTCGATTTAGGTCTAGGTTTAGGGTTAGGGTTAGGGTTAGCGTTGGGTTTGGATTAGGGTTACGGTTAGCATTAGGGTTAGAAATATGTTTAGAGTTCAGGTTATGGTTAGGCTTAGCAATAGGGTTCGGGTTAGGGTAATGTTTAGATTTAGTGTTAGGGCTAGTGTTCGAGTCAGGGTTAGGCTTAGGTTTCAGGTTCGTGTTCTGGTTAGGGTTAGGGTTAGAGTCGGGCTAAGATTAGGTTTAGGGTTAGAGTTACATTTCAGGCTACGATTGCTGATATGGTTAGGGTTAATTTTCATGCTAAGTTTAGGGTTATGTTTAAGGTCAGGGTTGTTTTTGGGTTAGGGTTATGGCTAGCGTTCGAGTTCATTTTCTAGTTAGGGTTTGGGTTATGTTTTGCTTTGTTGGGATTGTTAGAATTAGGGGTACTGTTAAGGGTTATGTTAAGGTTTAGGGTGAGGTTAGTGTTTGGATTAGGATTAGAGTTAAGGTTTGGGTTCTCAATGGTGTTAGTGTTAGGGTCGGATTAGGCTTTGTGTTTGTGATAGTTTTAGGGTTAGGGTTAAGGTTCCGGTTAGAGTCTGGGTTAAGTTTGGGGTTCAGGTTATTGTTAGAGTTCGGGTTAGCTTTAGGCTTAGGGTTAGGGCTGGGGTTGGTGTTTGTTTTGGATAAGGAATAGGACTGGGTTCAGGTTGGGTTTGGGTTCGAGTTAGGGTTAGGTTTAGGATTCAGACTTGAGTTATGGTTAGGGTTATTTTTCGTGTTAGACTTAATGTTATGGTTAGGGTTATGGTTTGGGTTAGGGTTATTGTTAGGGTTAGGATTAGGTTTTGGCTTAGAGTTCAAGTTAGGGTTATGTTTTAGTTCAGGTTAGGGTTGGGGCTAGCGTTAGTTTTAGTGTTAGGGTTAGTGTTTGGTTTAGGGTTATGGTTTGTGCTTGGTGTCGGTGTCAGGTTAGGGTTCGGGTTAGCGTTTGAGTTAGGTTTATGGTTTGGATTCGGGTTCGAGTTAGCGTTAGTGTTCTCGTTAGGGTTAGTTTTAGTGGTAGGGTTGGGTTCTGGTTCGGTTTAGGTCTAGGGTTCTGTTTAGGGTTAGGTTTCCGATTCGTGTTCATGTTAGGGTTAGGATTAGTGTTATTGTGAGGTTTAAGCTTAGCTTTATTTTGAGGTTTGCCTTCGGATTAGGGTAAGGTTTAGGTTTCGGGTCATGATAAGATTAGGTTTATGTTTAGTGTCGGATTAGGTTTCGGGTTAGGATTAAATATGGGGCCCAGTTTAGGGTTCGGCTTATGCTTAGGGCCAGCTTTAAGGTTAGGATTGTGTTGGGTTAGGTTTACTGTTAGTGTTCATGTTATGGTTAGGGTTATGTTTAGTCTTAGAGTTAGTGTTCATATTAGGGTTAGGGTTAGGGTTAGGGTTGGGGTAGGGTTAGTGTTAGGCTTAGGGCTATGGCTGGATTATGTTTAGGGATAGGGCTAGGTGAGGTGGTTTGTGTTTAAGTTAAGGTTAGGTTTAGCAATAAAGATATGATTAGGAATAGGGCTAGTGTTTGTGTTAGAACTGGTTTAGGGCTACAGCAAGGGATAGGGATAGGGTTAGGGTTGGATTACATGTAGGGTTATGGTGAGAGTTAGGAGTAGGTGTAGTGATAGTTTTAGTGTTATGGCAAGAGTTATCGTTAGGGCTGTGCTTAGGGCTAAGTTTAGTTATTACATTTAGAGTTAGGATTCTCTTTAGGTTTATAACTAGATTCATTTTTATTTTTTGGGACACGGCGGGTTGAGGTTATGGTTAGGGGTATGATTAGGGTTAGGTCTGACGTTACTGTCGTGTGTGCCTTAGGGTGGGGACAATGGAAAGTGTAGGAACAGGCGTAGGGTTTGGCTTTGGGTTAAGACTAGGGTTAGAGTTAGGGTTATGCTGGGGTTAGAGTTACTGTTAGGGCTAGGGCTAGGAATAGGTTTTAAGTTATGGTTAGAGTTGGCTTAGGGTTACAGTTACAGTGAGTTTGGATATGATTAGGGTTAAGGCTAGGGAGAGTTTTAATTCTTGGGGTAGATTTAGGCTTAGAACTAAAGTTGGGTTAGGATTCATGATACAATCCCCAACCTTAGCCCTAAAACTAATGTTAACATTAATCTGAACGTGAAGCCTAATTCTCACCATAGCCCTAACCCTAACCCTAACCATAGCCCTAGAAGTAACCTTATCCCTAACCTTAACCCTAAATCTAAACCTACAATTACCCCTACACTAAACCTACGGTTACCACTATCCCTATACCTGACACTTACCACAACACAACTCCAACCCCAACACTAACATTAACAATAACAATAATTCAAGAATTAGCACCAAGCTTAAGCCTAGCCCTATCCCTAACACTAACCCTAGTCCTAGACTTAACCCTAACCCTGGCACTAGTCCTAGCTCTAACTCTAACCCTAACTGTAACCCTAACCCTAACACTTGCCCTAGATCTAGCCCTAACCCAACCTACAGCTGAAACTAATCCTAACCCTAGCCCTGGCCCTAAGGCCCAGACCTTAAACTAGCCATAACCCTAAGTCTATGTCTAAACCTAGCCCTTGCCCAAACCTTTACCATAAACCTAACACTATGCTAACTCTAGTACACTAACTCTAAACACTGAGGCTAACGCTAAACTTAAATTTAATCCTAACAATAACCCTAACACTAATACAACCCTAGCCCTAACCCTAACCCTAACCCTCACCGTAACTCTAACCCAAACCTTATCCTTATCCCTAATCATAATCCAAGCCTAACACAACACTAACCCCAACCCTACCCCTCCTTCTCTCTATAAAACTAACTCTAACCGTAACCAAAACCTAACCCTAACCCTATCCTTAATCCTGGGAACAGGTTTGTATAGGACAGGGTATCCAGAGTAGAGCTAAGCCAAATCACGTCTAGCACCCATTCCTGGAAATAAATGTATACCCCATCTCCCTTCCTTCCAGCTAGTAAGGATCACATAATACCTAAAAAACATTTGGCACAGATTACTGTTTGGAATCCTAAACCAAACCAGTACACAAACCCTAAGCGGAACCCTAAGCCTAACCTTAACCTTAACCATAACTGGAACCCGAACCCTAATCCTAACCCTAAACCGAATGCAACCTTAACCCCAACCCTACCCCTCATTCTCTCCATAAACTAACTCTAACCCTACCCAAACCCTAACCCTAACCCTAATCCAATCTGAAGCCTAAGCCTAACCCTAGCCCTAACAGTAATCATATGCAGAACCCTAACGCTAGCACAAACACTAATATTAACCATAACACTAAGACTAGACATCACCCCTTTAACATTACCCCAACTTTAACCCTAAACCTAACCCTAACTGTGACTGTATCCCTACCCATACTCTTAACCCAAACACTTAGCCTACCCCTACCCATAACCCTAAACCTAATCCTACTCTAATGTTACCCATAGCCTTAAAATAACGCTTAACCTAGACCTAATGCTAGCCCTAACCCTAAACCTGGCTCTAGCCCAAGCCCTATCCCTAACCTTAACTCTAAACCTAACACAAACCTTAGCCCTACCCTAGCCCAAACCCTAACACTAGCCCTAATCCAACACTTACCACTACCCCAGACACTAGTCATAGCCCTAATCCTAATCCTAACACTAACACTTAGTCTAACCCAACCGTAACTCTAACCGTAATCCTGGACAGACTCCTAACACAAACTCTTGGCCTAACCCTAAGCCTATTCCTAACCCTAAGCCAAACCTAAACACTAAACATAATGGTAACCTGAACACTAAACCTACTCTTAAACCTAACCCTAACCCTAATATCAGCCCTAAGCCTAACCCAATTGCTAAGTCTAACACTAGACTTAAACAAAATGCTAGCACTACACATAACACTAACCCTAAAGCTAGCGCTAACCATAACCCTAACCCTAGTACTAGACTTAACACTACACTTAACCATAGCACTGCACACAAGCCCTAACCCTAACACAAATCCAAGCACCAGACCTGACCCTAAACTTAGCCCCAGACATGACCATATCCCTAACCCTAACCCTAGCTCTAGGCCAAATTCTAACCCTAACCATAACTATAGACCTAGGTTTAGCCATAATGATAACCCTTGCCCTTTCCATAGCCCTGGCCCTAATGCTATCTCTAACACTAGCACTATCCCTAAACTTAGTACTAACACTAAGGCTAACCTTAACCATAGCCCTAAACCCAACACTAGCCCTAGTCCTAACCCTAAACTAAGCCTAGACATAAGACTAGACTTAACCCTAACCCTAGCCCTAAACCAAACACTAAGCTTAACTATAACTCTAACGCAGCACTAACCTTCACCGTAGATCTAAAACTACCGTAACACAAACCCTTATACTAACCCACCCTAACCCTAGTCCTAAACCTATCCATAGATCTAGGCCTATTATCAGCCCTAACCCTAACCTGAAATCTAGCCCTAATGCTAACTCTAACACTAAACCTACCCCTAACTCTCACCATAACCCTAACCCTAACCCTGACCCTAACCCTAAGCCAAACACTAACCCAACACCTACCCCTACTACTACCCCACCCCAAAACTTAACCCAACACTAACACTAACCCTACCCCTAACCCTAACCAAACCGAACTCTAACTTTAACCTTCACCCGAACCTGAACCATAATTCTCACCCTAACTCTAGGTTTAACTTTATCTTTAACCCTAACTCTAATGCAACCCTAACCCTAACACTACCCCTCCCCTAAACCTAAACCTAACCAAACACCTACCCCTACCCCTAACAATATCCGAAACACCAAGCATAACCCAACCCTAATGCTAACTCTAACACTAATCTTAACCCAAGTTCTAATCCTAACCCTAGCCTTAGTTCTAACACTAACCATAACACTAGTCATAACTCTAAATCTAGCCCTGTCCCTAGTCCTAACCTTAACCATTACACGAACACTAACCCTAACCCAAAACTTAACCATAACCATAACCCTAATCCAACCCCACACCTATCCTTACGCCTACCTCTAATCTTAAAACTTATGCTAACTGTAACTGTACCTTCTACGTAACCCTAAACCTAACTGTACCGCTGTGACTAACCCTAAACAAATGCCTAGCTCTAAACCTAACCATAGCCATAAACCTAAAACTAACACTAAACCTAGCCCTAACCCTCGCCATAGCCGTAAACCTAACCCTAACCCTAACCATAACTCTTACCCTAAACCTAAATCTACTTCTAACCATAACACTAACTCTAACCTTGACCCAAGTCTTGAACTAACCCTAGCCCTAAACCCAGCCTCAACCCTAATGCTAATCCATGTCCTCACCTGACCCCTAACACTATCCCTTGCCTTAACACTAACCCTAATGTTATCCATAATCCTAAAACGAGCCCCAGCCCTAGACCTAACCTTAACTGTAACCGTAACCCTAAAACTGGGCCTAAAACTTAGCCCAACCCCAATCACTAACACTAAGGCAGCCCCATGCCTAGTCCTAAATCTGACACTAAACCCAACAGTAAAACTGAACCTAACCCTAGTCTAAGACCTAGACCAAGCCCTAGCCATAAACTTAACCCTAGACTTAGCTCTAGCCCTGACCTTAATGTTAATCTTAATGAAATTCCCACAGCTTACCGTATCACTACCCCTAACCTTAACTGTAACCCTACCCCTATCCCTAAAACACTCTTTACCCAGACACTAAGACTTAAGGTAACACGAACCCTAACACTAACCCAACCCTAAACCCAAACCTAACCGTAACCCTAACCCTAACCTTAAGCCTAACAATAACCCAATCCCTAGTGATAACACTAACATAAATCTTAAGCTTAATCATAACCCTAAACTTAGCCCTACACCTAACCCTAACCCTATGTCTAACTGTAACCATAACCCTAAATCTTAGATAACCCCTACCCCTAAGTCTAACCCTAACCCTAACCCTAACACTAACCCTAACACTAACCCTACTCCAACCCCTAATACTATCCTGAACTTTAACATTAACTTTTTAAACCAACCACAAAACTAACCCCAACACTAATCCTAGCATTAACCCTAACCCAAACCCTTGCTCTAAACCTAGCACTAACCCAAGCCCTAACCCTAGCCCTAACTCTAAAACCAGCCCTAGACCCAGCCTTAACCCTAACCCTAAACCTAAGACAAAACCAAACCCTAACCCTAATTGTACCCCAGACCTACCCCTAACCATAAACCTACCCTTAACCCTAACCATGGCTCTAGACCCTAATGCCAAATCTAACACTACCCGTAAACCTAAATCTAACCCTAACCTTATAACTAACCCTAACCTAATCCCTACAACCACCACTGACCTTAACCCGAACACTAACCCTAAACCTATCCCTTCACCTACTCCTCCCCTCACCAATGACCCTAATCGAAACCCTAGCCCCTCCATAACCATAGGCCAAAATTGAATGCTACCCTAACCCCAACCCTACGAATAACCATAAAACTAACCTTAACCCTAACCCAAACTTAACCCCAACTCCATCCCTAATAATGACACTATTCCTAACAATAGCTATAATCCTAACCTTCGCCCCAGCCCTAATCCTAAAACTAACCCTAGCCCTAAATTTACCCCTAACCCTAACGCTAACATTAACCCTACCACTTTCCCTACACGTACTGCTCTGCTAAACCTAACCTTAAGCCAAGCCTAACACTAACCTTAACCCCAGTCCTAGCACTAACACAAACCCTAACCATAAGCCTAACTCTATCCCTACACCTACACCTCCCCTAATCCTAATCCAAACCCTAGCCCAACCCAAAGCTTAAAGCTAACCCTAACGCAAGCTTAAGCACAAACATAACCCTAACGTTAACCATAAAACTAACATTAACTCTGTACCAAACCTAACCTTAACCCTAAATCTTACCCTAACACTAATCCAAGTCCTGCACCTACACCTACTATTAACTCTAAACCTAACCCTAATCCAAACCGATCCCTAACCCTCCCACCCCTACACTTACCCCTAAACCTAATGCGAACTCTAACCCAGCTCTACACATAACGCTACACCTAACGTTAACACTAACCCATTCGCACGCCAACATTAATCCTAGCCATAACCCTAAACATAAAACCAACAGCCCTAGCCCTAAACCTGACCTAGCACTAACCCTAGCCCTAAACCTAACACTAAACCTAGCACTAAACATAGTCTTACCCTAACCATTGCACAACACTCCATCGCCACCCTGAGCCCTAACTCTAACCCTAATCCAACCCCAACCCAACCTCTACCTAAACCAAAACCTAACCCTAGCACTATCACTCACAATAACCATAACCCTAGCAGTAACCCTAACCCTAGCACTAACCCCATCTGTAAGGTTAACGTTAACCATTGACCTAGACCTAACACTAACCCAGCCCTACACATGAAATTAACCATAGTCCTGTTCCTAACCGTGAACCCAGGTCTAGCCATAGCCCTAAATCTAGACCTATCCTTAACCCTAGCCATGGCCCTGACCTTAACCTTAACATTAACATTATCCATAACCCTAGCACAAACACTAAGACTAACCCTGAACCTAAACAAACAGTAAAAAGCCATCACCATTCCCCACTATAAACCCATCCCCATACCCCTAACACTAACCCTACCCTTAACACTAAACCTAGCCCTAACTGTGACCCTGCACTACACCTAACCCTAAAGCAAATCCTTACCCTACTATAACTCCTAATCTTACCTTAATTCTAGCCCTAGCCCTACCCTCACGTTAGTGCTAGACCTAACCCTAACCCTAACACTAACCCTAACTGTAGCCCTAGACCTGGCCCTACCTTTAAGCCTAACACTAGTCCTAACCCTAACACAAACCCTGACACTACCTTATGCCAAACTCTACCCTTACACCTGACTCTAACCCTAACTATACCCTTAACCCTAACACTCAACGCTAGCCCTAACCCAACACAAATCCTAGCCCTAGATGTGACCTTAAACTTAGCCCTAGCCCTAGCCATAACTCGAACCCTAACACTAATCCTACCTCTAACCCTAACTCTAATCATAAATGTAGACCTAGTCCCAGCACTAACGCTAACCCCAACCCTGTCCATAGCCCTGGCTCTAACCGTAACCCTAACACTAGCCCTATCACTAACCCTAACCCTAAAACTACCCCTAAACCTAATCCTAAACCATCTCTAACCCCAACCCTAACCATTCCCCTAAGCCTAACATTAACCCTAACTCTAACTCAGCCCTAAGATAACCTTGACCCCAACACTTACCCTAGTCTAAGCGACAGCCCTAACCTTAGTTTGATCACTAGCACTACCCGTAACTCTGTCCCTAACAAAAAACGAGCCACAGCAAGTGCCCTAGCCCTGCCCCTAAACTAAACTTACCTCTAAAAATAACTCTACCACTGAAAGTAAACCTAACCCTAGCTCTAGGACTAACCCTAAACCTAAAACTTATGCTAACTCTAAATCTAGCTCTAGGCCTAACCCCAACATTAGCCTAAAGGTGACCCTAATGCTAACACTAACCATCACCCAACACTAATCATAACCCAACACTAACCCTAACCCTAATGTTAACTCTGCCCTAATCCTAGCCCTAACCCTAATGCCAAAACTAGCCCAAGTCCTAACCCTAACCCTAACCCTAGGCCTAATCCTACTCCTAAAGATGATACTAGCCCTAAACCTGACACTAACCCTAAGTCTATACATAACCCAAACCCTAACTCTAAATATAACCCTAACATACCACTAACCCTACCTGTAGCTCTAAAATTGCCCCTACTCATAATGCTAACCATAACCCTAATCCTACCCCTACTCTTAACCCTACTCCTAATGCTAGGCCCAACCCTAGCCCTCAGCATAATCCTAGCCCTAACCCTAACTGTAGCCGTAACGCTAATTCTCATGCTACCACCAGCCCTAACACTCATCATAACGTTAACCCGAACCCAACACTCACCCTGCCCCTAAGCCTACCACTCCTCTAACTCTAACCCTAACCCAACTCCTACCACTATACTATCCCTAATCCTAACCTAACCCTTACCCTAAACCTACACCTACCTCTACCCTTAACTGAAAACCAAAACAATCCCTAACCATAACCATAACATTAATCCTAACCCTAGCCTTTATCCTAAGCATAGCCCTAGCCCTAACACTATCCCTAACTTAGTCGTAACCCTAAGGATAGCCCTAGCTCTAGCTCTAGTCCTAACCTTAACCCAAAACTAACCCTAACCCTAAACCGAAGACCAGCCCTAGCCCTAATCCTAATTCTAGCACTAAATCTAGACCTAACACTAACTGTAGCTATAAACTTAACCCAAACACTAAGCTTAAACCTAAGGCTAATCCAAGGCCTAAACCTAGTCCTAACACTAACCCTTGTCCTAATAGTAACATTAACGCTAGACCTCCCCCTAAATCTAGCACTAAATCTAAACCTAACACAACCATAATCTTAACCATAACCATAGCTCGAACCCTAACCCTAGCCCTAACTCTAACCCTACCCTAAACCTAGCTGTACCACTAACCCTTCCCCTAAACGTAAACCTAAACGTAGCTCTAGTACTAACCCTAAACCTAACCCTGATCCTAAACCTAGTCACAGACCTAGGGCTAAGCCAAACCCTAGACAGAGACCTGAGCCTAACCCGAGACCTACCTGTAACCATAACCGTAACTGTAACCATAAAACTAACCATAACCCTAGCCATAGGCTTAACTTCTACCCTAGCCATAGACCTGACCCTAACCACAACCCTAACCCTAACTCTAACCCAACAGTAGCCCTAACCCTAATGCTAACCATGACCTAATCATAGCCCTAGCCCTAACCCCAGCACAAGCCCTAGTCCTAACCCTAACCACGGATATAAATCTAGCTCTAAACCTAAGCCTAACCCTAAACATAGCCTTAACCCTAACCTTAAGCCTAGCCCTAACCCATATTGTAACCCTAACAGTAACCCTAGACCTAGCCCTAGAACTAACACTAACCCAGCCTTATCCCTAGACCTAGTGCTAACCTTAACCCTATGCCTAAAACTAGCCTTAACACTAATGCTAACCCTAAACCTAAGCCTAACTCTAGACCTAACCCTAGCCCTAACATTAACCTTAATGCTAACACTAACATTAGCACTAGCCGAAACCCTAACCCTACCCCAACCATAACCCTAACTCAAACCCAACTCAAACGTTACCCCTAAATCTACCACTACTCCTACCCGTCACCTTAATGCTTACCCTATTTTTTCCCCCAAAGCCACAGTAGATAGTTGTATGTTATAGCTGCACATCCTTCTAGTTGCTGTATGTGGGACGCGGCCTCAGCATGGCCGGAAATGCGGTGTGTCAGTGTGCACCTGGGATACAAAGCTGGGTCGCCAACATCGGATCCCGTGCACTTAGCCACTAAGCCATAGGGCCGGCCCCACGCTTACCCTAAATATAAACCTAACCTTACACATAAACCTAAAGTTAACCCTGACCCTACCCATAACGCAAACTCTAACGCACACAACATTAACCCTAACACAAACCCTAATCCTAGCCATAGCCATAAGCCTAAAGCCAGCCCCAGCCCTAGCCCTAACCAGCATCCTAACACTAAACCTAGCCCTAACGCTAACCATAGCCATAAACCTAACTGAACTCTAACCCTAAACCTAAATTTAGCTCTAACCCTAGACCTAAAGTTAAGCCTTTCCCAAAACCTAGTCCTAATGCTACCCATACACCTGACTATCATCCAAACACTAAACCTACCCCAAGCATAACCCAAGCCTTAACCCTAGCCCTATCCCTAAGCCTAGCCCTAAGACTAACCAGAACTCTGTTCCTAACCCAACCCCAAGCCCTAACAGTAACCCTATCTCCAACCCCAACCAAATCCGCTACCCAAATCCCAAACCTAAGCCTAAAACAACCCTAAGCCTAAACCTAAGCCTATGCCAAATCCTAACCTTAAGTGTAACATTAACCTTAACACTTGTTCTAGACCTAATTCTAACCCAGCCCTAAAACGGACCCTTACACTAGCCCTAACACTAACCCTAACCACAGACCTATCCCTAGCCCTAAGTCTAACCCAAGTCCTAACCCGAACCCTGGCCCTAACCCTAACCTTAACCCTAACCGTAGCCAGAACACTAATGCTAATCCTAACCCTAACCATGACCCTAAACCCATCTCTCCCATTCCCAACCAATAGCCCAAACATTAACCCTAAAACTAACAGTACCCCTGCCACTAAGTCTAACACAAACCATGACACTAAACATAACCATGATCCTATTCATAGCCCTAACCATAACGCTAGACCTAGACTTAACTCTAACCCTAACCCTAGCCCTAACCAGTACCATGGCATTAACCCTAATGCTCAATCTAGCCCTAGCCATAACATTGACACTAAACCGAACAGTAGCCCAAAACCAACACCTACCACTATGTGTAACCCTAACCCTAAACGGAGTATTAATCCTAACGCTAACCCAAATCCTATCCATAAACCTAACCCTAAGCCTAGCCCTAGCGCTATCACTAACAACCTTAAAGCTAACACTAATCCTAACCCTAATCTGTAACCTAACCCTAACCATAGCACAGACTTAATCCTAATCCTGACTTTAACCCTCACTCTAACCCTAAAACTGAACCTAAGCCATAAGCCTAACCCTAAACCTCACCGAACCAGAACCCAAACACGAACCCAAACCCTTACCAGAACACAAACCTGAATCTGAACACTAACAAGAACCCTAACCTTGACACCAACACTAGGACTAAACCTAAACATAAACTTAACCTTAACCATAGCCCTCAACCTAACTCTAACCCTAGCCCTAATGCTAGCCCTAGCCCTAGACCTAGACCAAGTTTACATAACTGTAAACTTAAGGCTAACCCTAGCCAGAACACTAGGCCTAGACTCAGCTCTAGACCTAACACTAGCCCTAGACTAGCACTAACTCTAAGTCTAAAGCTAACAGTAGCCCTAGACCTAAACCTAGCACTAAACCTAATCCTAATCCTAGACCTGGACGTAACCCCAGCCATAACACTTACCCTAACCCTAACACTAACCCTAACCATAACAATAAACTTAGCCATAAGCCTAGCCCGAGCAGTAACCCTAACTCAAACCCTCACCCTCACCCTAACCCTAACCCTAAACCTAACACTAACCCTAGCCCTAAACCTAACACTAAACCTAGCCCTAAACCTAACACTAAACCTAACACTAATCATAGCCCTAACACACACCCTAGACCTATCCATAACCCTGGCAATAACCCTAAACCTAGCCCTCATCCTAGCCTTAGCCTTAAACCCAAACATAGCCCTAGACCTAACCCTACCTGCAGACCTAACCCTAGACGTAACCCTAACCCTATCCCTAGCCATAAGGCTAATGATAAACCTAACCCTAGCCTTAGACCCAGCCCTAGCCCTAACCCTAACCCTAGCCCTATCCCTAACCTTATCCCTAACCAAAACTCTAAACCTAATGCTAACACTAACCCTAACCCACACACAATTGGTTTGATTTCAACACATGTGAAAGTTGTCACACACAATAGGTGTGATGTCATACATAAAAATGTGAATTATGTCACAAAAAATGTGAATGGTGTCACACATATCATTGGGTATGTTTTCAATCACAAATGTGAGCCCTGTCACAAGTACACCATTGGTGTGATGTCAGACACAAAATATGTGTGAAGGCTCACACCAACCTCGCTATGTCACAGACAATGGGAGTGGTGTCTCTAAGGAAAATGAGTGAATATTCACACATAGCAATGAGAATTACACAAAACACACCAGTGCGATATGTCAGAGTAAAATGTGAGAGATTTCACAGAAACCTGGAAGTGACGTCATACATAACAGTGGGTGTCACATCACAGTTAAGAATATGACTGCCATCACACACAATGGGCGTGATATTACACAATTTGAGAGATGTGACCGTCTATCCAATTGTTAGCACACTCATGTTGTGTGATGTCCCAAAATGGAGGTGATGTCCCACATAATGATTGGAGTGATGTCAGACACAAAATGTGAAACACGTCACAATCCATTGGAACGCTGTCAAACACTATCAGAGTGATGCCACACTCAATTGGTGTGATATCATACATAATACTGGGAGTGACACCACGCATAATAATGCTTGATATATCATACGGGAATAAAGGTTAATGTCACACACAAATGTTGTGGTGTGACACACAATGAGGATGTTGTCACACAAACAATTGATGTGATGTCACCAAGAAGCATGTGGTCACGCCACGCAAAATAGTGGGAGTGATATCACATACACACTATGGGAGTGATGTCACACTTTAAAATGTGAATTATGTCACTAGGGACATGTCACTGATGTCACATATAGCGGATGTAATGTCACACTATTGATGTGCTGTCACATATAATGAGACTGAGTTCACACATAAACATGTGAGTAATATCACAAAGGACATGTGACTGATGTCGCACTTATGTGGGAGTGATGTCACACTATTGGTCTGATGTCATACAACACAACAAGCGTGATATCACACATAACAGAAAGATGTCACCCAAAATATATTAGTGAAGTCACAGAAACACCATGGGAGTGATGTCACAACACTAGTAGAGTGATGTCCTCGAGAATTAATGTGACATCACACAGACTATTGGGAGTGACATGACACTTAACAATAGCCGTTTCATATGGTTAATTCGAGTGATGTCACACACAATCGGTGTGATGTCAACATATGTGAATGTTGTCACACACACACAATAGGTGTGATGTCATACATAAAAACGTGAATTATGTCACAAAAATGTGAATGGTTTCAGACATATCAATGTGTGTGTTTTCACAGACAAATGTGAGCACTATCACACATACGCCATTGGTGTGATGTCATACAGACATTGAGTGAGGTCAGACACACAAAGTGTGTGAAAGCACACACCAATCTGGTGCTGTCATGGACATTTGGAGTGGTATCTCTAAGGAAAATGAGTGTGAATTCATACATAACAATGACAGTTACATAAAACACACAATAGGGATATAAGTCAGACTAAATGTGAAAGACTTCACAGATACCTGGCAGTGATTTCATACAAACTGTGGATGTCATATCAAAGTTAACAATATGACTGTCCTCACACAAAGGGAGTGATATCACACAATTTGAGAGATGTGACAGGCTAACCTAGTTTTATCCTGCTCAAAGTGTGTGATGTCCCAAAATGGGTGTGATGTCACACATAACGATTGGAATGATATCACACACAAAATGTGAGCGATGTCACACACTGTTGGAGTGATGTCAAACACATTATCAGAGTGATGTCACAATCAAGTGGTGTGATGTCATACATAATACTGGGAGTGACACCTCACATAATAATGGTTTGATATCATATGACAATTAAGGTTGATGTCACTCACAATTGATGTGCTGTGACACGCAATGAGGATGTTGGCACACACAAAGGGCTGTGATGTCACCCATAAACAAGTGTGTCACATCACACATAACATTGGGTGTGATATCGCATTCACACAATGGGAGTGATGTCACAATTTACATGTCACTGATCTCAGAGAGCAGTGGGAGTTATGTCACTATTGATGTGATGTCACTCTTAACAATGGGTGTGATTTCACACATAAATATATGAGTAATCTCACAAAGGACACATGACTGATATCACACATAACCTGTTAATAGTCTACACTCAGGTTTTTATCTAATGTATTGAAAGAGCATTTCTGCTGAACTCAGCTTGCCAGTAGCTCTAGGGAACATACTCTAATGAGACATTTTATACTTTTCACTACAACTGGTACAGATTATCTGTAACATCCATTCAATGAAAGTACAGTGTGAAGAAAAACTCCTTTTTTAAATCTGTTTATGATCGTCTTGAAAAGTCCCTTTGCAAAGGTTGCAGTTGGCGTCTTTCATTCAGGCTTTCTCTTACATGGAACGAAAGAATGTGCTCGTTGATTTCACTTTGCCAGTAGCTGTTGGGAATATCTTCCTATGAGAGGGCTTAAACTTTTCACTACACAAGGAAGAGAATATCTATAATATCCATTTATGAAAAGCACAGTGTGGAGAAAACTCTTGCTTGTACCTATTTAGCATTTGCACTGGAAAGTACTTTTTCAAACATTGCAGCTCACGACATTTACTCAGGCTCTCTCTCACAGTATAGGAGAGAATGTTCTTACTGAGCAAATGTTGCCATTAGCTGTAAGTAAGATCTTCCGAAGAGAGCTTTTAAGCTGTTCACTACTGCTTGGAGAAAATATCTATAACATCCACTGAAATAACATACACGGTGGAAAAACACTCATTTTAATTGTTGAGGATCATCTTGATGAGTGAACTTTTCAATCATTGATTTTCATGGCCTTCACTCAGGCTTTCCCTCAAATATAATGAAAGAACACCCGTTCTGAACCCAACAGGCCTGTAGCTGTAAGTCAGCTCTTCCTTGGAGGGCTTTTAAACTTATCACTACAGCTGGGAGAGACTATCAGTAACATTCATAAAATGAAAGTCAAGTGTGCAGAAAATCTCTGCCTGGTATGTCTATAGCCTCCTGCAAATTGCCTTTTCCATCATTGTAGTTAACGACCGTCACTCAGGCTCTCTTTCCTATGTAAGGCAAGAAACTACTTGCTGAACTCAGCTGGCAAGAAGCTTTAAGCATGATCCTCCTTTGAGAGCTTGTAAACTTGCACTGCAGCTGCAAGAGAATATCTGTAACATCCATTCCATGTCAGTTCTCTGTGGAGGAAAACACTTCCTTTTAGCTTTTTAGGATCATATTTTAAAGTGCCTTTCATCTTTAGAGTTGATTGCGTGCACTCAGGCTTCCTTCCTGATATAAAAGAAAAAACCCATGCTAAACCTACTTTGCCAGTAGCTGTTGGGAACACCTTCTTAGGATAGTTTCCACTTTTCACCACAGCTCGGAAAGAAGCTGTATCACATCCATTCAATGAAAGTACACCATGAAGAAAACCTCCTTTTGTAAGCGGTTATGACCATGTTCTTAAGTGGCTTTAACTACACTGCAGTTCAATCTGTATTCAGAGTCTCACTAGCATGTCATGATGACCATTATTGCTTATCACAGCTTGCCAGTATCTGATAGTAACATCTTCATATGAGAGGATTTAAAATATCAGTAACACTGGGAGAGTGTATCTATAACATCCACAAAACGAAAGTCCAGTATCTATAAAATTTCTTGCTTCTATCTATATACGACTATCCTGATAATTGCCTGTATCAACATTGCAGTTAACTACCTTCAATCAGGAATTCTTCCCCATGTAAAGCAAGAAAGTTCTTGCTGACCTCTTCTTCCAAGTACTTTACAGGAGGATCTGCCTCTGAGAGCTTTTAAACTTTCCACTGCAGTGGGGCAAGTATTACTCTAACATCCATTCCATGAACCTACTCTGTGGTGAGAAACTCTTAAAGTTAGCATTTTAGGATATGTTAAAGTGTCTTTTACTCTTTGTCGCTCATTGCCTGCACTGAGGCTCACTTCGCAACCAAAAGACAACTCACCACTGCTCAAACAAGTTTGAAAGTAGCTGTTAGGAACAAGGTCCTATGACAGCTTTCCAACTATCACTATAGGTGGTGCAGATGATTATTATCATACATTCAATAAATGTTGACTGCTCAGAGCAACTCCTGATTGTAAGTGTTCAGGATCATCTTGAGAAGAGTCTTTTAATTACTGCAGTTCAATCTGCATTCGGGGTCTGAGTAGCATATTATGATGAACACTATTTATTAACACAGGTGGTCAATATCATAGGTTACATCTTGATATGAGAGGTTTTTCAGTTTCACTGCAGCTAGAGGAGAGTATCTATAACATCCATAAAATGAAAGTCAAGTGTGGAGAGAATCTCATCCTTGCATCTATATAGAATCTTCTTGCAAATTTCCTTTTCCCTCTTTGCAGTTAACGACCTTCGCTCAGACTCTCTCTCCCAAGACATGCAAGAAAATGTTTGCTGAACTCAGCATGCAAGTAGCTCTGAGGAGGATTTTCCTCTGAGATCTATTAAACAATTCACTGCATCTGGGAAAGAATATCTCCAACATCCATTCCGTGAACATAATCTGTGCAGAAAAAGTCCTCCTTTTAGGTATTAGGATTATATGGTAAATTGCCTTTTCCTCTTTGCTGTTCATTGCCGGCAATGATGTTTCCTTTACTATATAGAGACAAAACACCACTGCTCAACAAATTTTGCCAGTATCTGTAAATAACGTTTTCGTATTAGAGATTTCAGAGTATTACTACAGGTTTTGCTGATTCTATTTAACATCCATTCCATCGAAGTTGAATCTTCAGAGACACTCCTGATAGTAGCTGTATAGGATCATCTGGAGAAGAGATATTTAGTACACTACAGTTCAATCCACTTTCAGGCTCTCATGAACATATCATGACAAACATTATAGCTTAACACATGTGTCCTATATCTGTAAGTAACATCTTCATCTGAGATGTTTTAAAATTTCGGTACAGCTGGGAGAGGGTATTTATAACATCCATAAAATGAAAGTGAAATATGCAGAAAATCTGTGGCTTGTCTCTTTATGGGATCAGCCTGCATATTGCCTTTAGATCACTGCAGTTAACGACGTTCGCTCAGCCTCTCTATCCCATGTAAGGCAAGAAAGTGTTTCTTAACTCGCCTTGCAGGAATCTTTAAGGACGATCTTCCTCTGAGAGCTTGTAAACTTTTCACTGCAGCTAGGAGAACCTATTCATTACATCCATTCCATGTAAGTACTCTATGGAGGAAAACACTTGCTTTTAACTTCTTTGGATCATATTGTCAATTGCATTCTCATCTTTGAATTTCATTGCCTGCCCTCAAGCTTCCTCCCCGATGTAAAGAAAAAACACCACTGCTAAACCTACTCTGCCAGTAGCGATTAGGAACACCCTCCCATGAGAGTTTACACTTTTCACCACAGCTCAGAAAAAAGCTCTATCACATCCATTTAATGAAAGTACACCGTGAAGATAACTTCTGCTTATAACTGTTTAGGGTCATCTTCATAAGTGACTTCAAATACACTGCAGTTCAATCTTCATTCAGTGTCTCACTAGCATGTCATGACGAACACTATTGCTTAACACAGGTGACGAATATCTGTTAGTAACATCCTCATTGGAGAGGTTTTAAAATTTCAGTAAGGTTGGTAGACAGTATATGTAACATCCATAAAATGAAATTTCACTTTGGAGACAATCACTTGTTTATATCTGTATAAGATTATCCTGAAAATTGCCTTTTACATCATTGCTGTTAACGACCTACATATAGGAATTCTCTCCTTGTAATGCCAGAAAGTCCTTGCTCAACTTGCTTGCAAGTATCTTTAAGGAGCACCTTCTTCTGAGAGCTTTTAAACTTTCCATTGCAGCTGGGAGAGAATATCTATAACATCCATTCCATGAACATACTGTGAGGTGGAAAAGTCCTTCTTTTTGTTTTTCAGATCACATAGAAAAATGCCTTTTCCTCTTTGTAGTGCATGTCCTGCACTGATGCTTCCTTCCCACAGGAAAGACAGAATACCACTGCTCAACGATGTTGACCAGTAACTCTTTGAAACACTCCTAGGAAAGCTTTCAAACTATCACTACATGTGGTGCAGATTATCATTACCCTACATTCAACGAAAGTGGACTCTTCTGAGAAACTCTGCTTACAGCTGTTTGGGATCATCTTGAGAAGAAACTTTGACTACACTGCAGTTCAGTCTGCCTTCAGGTTCTCAGTAACGTATCATGATGAACACTATTGCTTATCACAGTTGGCTAATATCTGTAAGTAACATCTTCATATGAGTGGTTTTCAAATGTCAGTACAGCTGGCAAAGGGTCTCTATAACATCCATCAATTGAAATTCATGTGTGGAGAAAATATTTTGCGTGTATCTGTATAGGATTATTCTGAAAATTGCCTTTTCAAACGTTGCAGTAAATAACCTTCATCCGTGCTCTTTCTCCCAAGTCAGGTAAAAAATGTTTGCCGAACTCAGCTTGGAAGTATCTTTAAGGAGGCTCTCCCTCTGAGAGCTTTTAAACTTTTCACTGCAACTGGGAGCGAATATCAATAACATCCATTTCATGAATGTACCCTGTGGAGAAAAATTCTTCCTTTTAGCTTTTTAGGATCATATGGTAAAGTGCCTTTTCCTCTCTGTCGTTTATTGCCTGCACTGAGCCTCCCTTCCCGATGGAAACACAAAACACTCCTGCTCAATGACATTTGCCAGTAACCATCAGAGCATCTTCTTAGGAGAGCTGTCGAATGATCATTACAGGTGGTGCAGATTATTGTTATGATCAACTCAAAGAAAGTTGACGCTTCACAGAAACTCCAGCTTGTGGCTGTTAAGGGTCATCTTGAGAAGAGATATTTAATAGACTGCAGTTCAAACTCTAGTCAGGTTCCCACTAACATCTCATGATGAATTATATTGCTTAAGAGAGGTGGTCAATATCTGAAAACAACATCTTCATCTTAAGGGTTTTAAATTTCAGTAGTGCTGGGAGACAGTATCTATAACATCCATAATATGAAAGACAAGTTTGGTGAAAATCTCGTTCGTGTAACTGTGTACGTTCATCATGCAAATTGCCTTTTCCCTCATTGCATTTAATGGCCTTCACTCAGCTCTCTCTCCCAAGAAAGCAAGAAAACGTTTATTGAACTCAGCTCGCAGGGTCCTTTAAAAATGATCTTCTGAGACCTTTTAAAATTTTCACTGCAGCTGGGAGAACTTATCTATAATATCCATTCCATGTAAGTACCATGTGGAGAAAAACACTTGCTTTTAGCTTCTTCAGATGATATTGTCAATTGCACATTCATCTTTGCATTTCATTGCCTGCACTCACGTTTCCTCCCTGATTTAAAGAGAAAACACTACTGCTAAACCTACTCTGCCAGTAGCTGTTAGGAACACCTTCCTTTGAGAGTTTCAACATTTCAACACACCTCGGAAAGAAGCTTTACCAAATCCATTCAATGAAAGTATACCGTGAAGAAGACCTCTTCTTGTACCTGCTTAGGATTATCTTCATGAATGACTTTAAAGTCACTGCAGTTCAGTCTGCATTTAGGGTATCATTAGCATATCATAAGGAACACTATTGCTTAACACAGGTTGCCAATATCTGTTAGTAACATTTTCATATGAGAGGTTTTAAATTTTCAGTACAGCTGGAGAGAGTATCTATAACATCCATGAAATGAGAGTTCAGTGTGGAGAAATTCTCTTGGTTGTATCTGTATAGGAGTATCCTGAAAATTGCCTTTTCCCCTAAAACTAACCCTAACACTAAGGTGAACACTAACCCTAACCCTAATCCTAACTATAACCCTAACTTAACCCTAACCTTGACTCTAACCCCAACCTTAACCCTTTCCCTAAAACTAACACAAACCCAAAGTCTAATGCGACCGTAACCCTAACTCCATCGAGAACACAAACCCTAACCCGAACCCTAAACCAAACACTAATCTCACCCTAAACGTTAACATGACCCTAACAGTAACCCTAATCCTAACCATGACAAAAAAAACAAAACATAACCCTAACCCTATCTGGAACATGAACCCGAAACCTAGCCCTAACTCTAACCCAAAACCAACCCTAAGTTTACTTAACTGTAAACATAGCAGGAAAATTAAGCCTAACCCTACCAGCAGCCCTAACCCGAACCGTAACCCTAAATATAACCCTAATCCTAGCCCGACTCTAACCCTAACTCTCACCTGATCCTGAAACCGAACCCTAACCCTAACCCTAACTTGAACACTAACCCTAACACTAAAAATAACATTAACCTAACCTGAACCCTATTGCTAACCCTAACCCTAACCCGAAGTCTAACCATAATTCTAACCCTAATGTTAACACTAACCCTAACCGAAACACTAACCCAAACCCAACCATAACCATAAACCTAACTCTAACCCTAAATTGAATCCTAATGTTAACCTTAACCCTAATCTGAAACTAAAACCTAACACTAACCCTAAACATAATCTGAACTCAACCTTAGCCCTAAACGTAAACATAGCCCTAACTCTAAACCTAACCCTAACAAGAAACCTAATGCTAAAGCTAAGACTTTCCTGAACCCGAAACCTAATCATAACCCTAATCCTAATACTAACCCTAAACTTAAACCTAACCCGAACCCTAACCTGAATCCTAACCATAACAAGAACCCTAACACTAACCTGAAGCCTAACCCGACCATAACCCTGAGCCTAAACTGATACCGAGACCAAACAATAACCCTGACCCTAACCCGAAAACTAACACTAAAAATAACCCTAACTCTAACTCGAAACCTAATACTAACTATAACACTAAACTGAACCCGACCACTGACCCTAATCCTAACCCTAACAGTAACCCTATATTCTAAACCAAACCCTACATGTAAAACAAACCCGTACCAAGCCCAAACCCTAACCCTACCCAGAACACTAACACTAATGCTAACCCTAACCCTAACCCCAACCGTAATACTAAATCTAACAATAACCTGATCATACCCCAAAGCTAAACGGAACCATAACTCTAACCTGAAATCTAGAGAGGTCAGGGATCTCTCTCTCTCTCCATCTCTCTGGCTGTCACTGTGTCTCCCTCTCTCGGGGCCCTCAGGCGAGGAGAGGAGGCTCACCCTGCCCACCTCGCCTACCTCTCCCGTGGGCCATTCTTTGGCCTCTCCTGGAGCACTGCAGCTTGAGTTCAACCACTCAGGCCAAGGGCGCATGCACTGCAGTTGGGCCTCAGGCGTCCGCAGTGAAGGCCCTGTCCTCCAGTGAGGCTCAGACCAGGTGGTGCGCTCTTTTGTACCGGCCAGTTGAAGGTGAAGAAGGAACACCACCCTTCTTGACTTGACTTCAGCTGTTGTTTCCCTCCCATCCGACCACTTTCACTCAGCTCGCCGGATGCTTCCCTTCTTTGGAAGTGGTGGTCTGGCCCTGGTAGCCAAAGGCGGACTGGGGTGCGAGGTCAAGGCTCTGCCTGGGCCAGCTGCTTCATGCCGGGCCTTATTTCTTCCTGGAAAGACAAAACCATGGCCTCACTCCACGCCTGCACTTGTCGACTCCAGCCAGGTGGAGGAGAGGCTCTGTGGAGTCAGAAGGAGTGAAACAGGCATATGGCAAAGCAGTGATTGTGGCCCCAGCAGGCTGCAGGCCCAGGGAGCTGGGGCCACACTGGGAAAGCCCTTCTGGCAACAGGTCCCAGGCTCTTCTCTGGAGTCAGGAGGGCCTGGCCTTCCTAGTGCCCAGGCCATGGCTCTGGGGAGAAATCCACCATGAAGGGCACCAGTGAGGCCCTCTCCTTGAGGTGGCCAGTGCCAAGCCCAGGGCAACTGGAAGGATGGCTCGGCTCACCTGCTTTGTCCCAAGACGACCAGCTGTCTGGCCAGCCCATACTCCTCGGCCAGGCCCCTTCCAAGGGGACAAGTTCTGGAGGAAAGAGGCCTGGGGCCTGCTGCCAAGTTTTCTGCGGTGTGTGCTAGACACTATCAGAGAAGGAAACGGCCTTGCTACTGGTGTGCCAGACCTGGATTTGGCTGCCTCCCACACCCGGGTCCCTGAACTGCCTGGGCCTCCCAAGGGAGGATGATGGACTTGGCAGTGGCGAGAGGGTGAGGGCTGGCAGTAAGCATTACCTGGGATGCCCTGGGAGATGGCCTCTGGGTAAGGGCTGTCCTTGGCCAGGTCTGAGGGGGGGACCCAGCTCAGGGCTCTCAGTGGCAGAGAGAGAACTCCCTTCTGCACTTTCCGTAATATTTCTTATGGTTCGCCAAATCATTAACAGGACAGGTTAGCTGGATAAGATAATCTCAAGCTTAATAACATGTGTAGATGGGAGAAACAAGGGAAACTGAGTCTCTCAACACAATGGCAGAGATTCTCCTCTTCAATACTATCTTCAGTTCAAGACAAAGGAGGATGTTGGGGGTGAGGTTTTCAGATTTGAGAGGGGAAGAAGACCATTCTCATGGATAGGGACATGGAAAGCTTTGAAAGTTTTCCCCTGTTCTGGCATCAGGTTCCGAAAGGACAGCATGGAAATGACAAGGAACCAACATCTCTGTGGTGGGGCTGGCCCAGGGGCGGACATAGGGGTGGCGGGGGGGAAGTGGGATGGTGTGTGAGTTGGCACCAGTGGTGGAGGCAGTGACTCATAGTTCAGAGATCTCTCTCTCTCTGTTTCAATGTGTCTCTCTCTTTCTCCCTCAGAGACCTGAGGAGAGATGTGGACTCAACCTGCCCACCTTGCCTACCTCTCTCATGGGCCCATCTTTCTCTGGTCGCTCAGGGACCCCTGCGGGCTTGGGTTCAATGTGTCAGGTCAATGGCGCAGGCACGGCCACTGGACCTCGGGGGTCCTCATTGAACGCTTCACCAGCCTGCTGGTCTCTGACCAACTGGGGCGCTCTCTCGCACCTGCCACGTGGAGGTGAAGAAGGAACGTTGCCTTTCTTGACTTGGCTTCAGCTGTTGTCTCCCTCCTATCACCCCACACCCACTCAGCTCACCAGCCACTTCCCTTCTTTGGAAGGGGTAGTCTGGCTCTGGCTGCCAAGGCGGACTGGGGTGCGAGGTCAAGGCTTTGCCTCAGCCAGCATCTTCGTCCTGGACCTCATTTCTTCCTGGAATGACCAAACTAATGGCTTCACCCCACGCCTGTACTTTTGAACTCCAGCCAGGTAGAGGAAAGCCAATGTAGAGTCACAAGTGTGGAGACAGGCCTATGGCAAGGCAGTGAGTTTGGCCACCACAGGACGGAGGCCTAAGGATCTGGGGCCACCCTTGGAGAGCCCTTCAGGCGAAAGATCCCAGCCTCTTCTCTGGAGTAGTGAAGGCCTGGTCCTCCAAGTGCCCAAGGTTGGGTGAACCCTAACTTTAACCCCAACTGAACCCCGAACCCAAATCCTATCCATAACTCAAACCTTAACCCTAACTCTAAACCTAAAACTAACACTAACCCGCATGCTATTACTAAGCCTAAACTGAACCCTAACTCTAACTGAAACAAAACCTTAAATCTAAACTGAACCCGAAACCTAACCTTAACACTAAAGAAAGCCCAAACCATAGCCTAAACCTAACACTGACCCGAACTACGCATAACTCCAAACTTAACCGAACTCTAATGATAAACCTAACCCTTACTCGAACCCCCACCATTAGCGTAAACAGAACAGTAACACTAACCCATGCCTGCATGCTAATTCTAAACGGTACCGAAAACCTAACCCTAACCATAACTAGAACCTGAATGCTAACTCTAAACTGAAACAGAACCCTAACCCAAACCATAAAGCTAATCTGAACAATAAGCCTGTCCCTAATACCTAACCTGAATGCAATCCTAACTGTAAACTGAAACTGAATCCTAACCCTAACACTAACACTAACACGAATACTATGCCTTGCCCTAAACAGAACCCTAATACTAACTCTAACCCCAACAGTAACACTAACCCTAACCCTAACCTGATCATATCACTAAACTTAAACTTAATCCAAACACTAACCTAAAATGTAGCTGAATCCTAACCCTAACCCTAACCAGAATCCTGACACCAACAATAAACCTAATCTTAATTCCAATCCTAACCCTAACACTAACCGTAACCCTAACCATAAGATTAACGCGAATCATTAACTTATCCATAACCTGAGCTGTAAACCTAACCATAAGTCTAACCCTAAACCTGACCATAATGCTAAACTTAACCTCAATCCTAGTGCTAACCCTAACAAGAAGCCTAACACTAACCCTAAACCTAACCAGATCCCGAACCCGAACCCTAAGCCTAACCCTAACCCTAACCCTCATCTGAAAACTAACTATAACACTAAACCTGTACCTAACCCAAACCATAAGCTTAACCAGAACCCTAACACAAACCCAACCCTAGCCCTAACCCTGAACCCAAACCCAGAATCTAACAGTAAACGTAACCTGAGACCGAACCCTAAACTTAACCCTAACCCTATCCTTAAATCTAACCTAAACCACAACAGGAATGCTAACCTTAACCCACCTGAACACTAACAATAAAGATAACTCTAACCCAAACACTAAACGGAACCCTAACCCTAACCCTAACCCTAACCCTACACCTAACCATAACTGAACCCTAACCCTTGTACTAACCCTAACCTTAAGAGTAACCCTAAAACTAACCCTAACCCTAACCCTAGCCTGAAAACTAACACTAACCCTAACCTGAACCATAACCCTAACCCTAAACCTAGCCATAAACCTTAGCCTAACCATAACCCAAACCATAGCAGTAACCCTATCAATAATTCGAACAGCAACCCTAACTCTAAAACTTCCTAGATCCCCAAAACGAAGCCTAACCCCAACCCTAGCCCAAGCACTAACCCTAACACTAATCATAAACCTAACCCTAAACCCTAAGACAAACTTTAAGCCTAAAGAAAACTGGTGTTGGCCCTAACCCTAACACTGACCAGAGCCCTAACACTAGCTTTAACCACAACCCCAACCCTAAACCATAACCTGAACCTTAACCCAGACCCTAACTTGAACCCTAACACTAACCCGAACCCTAACCTTAAACCTAACTGTAACCCAAACAGAGCCTAGGCGTAACCCTAACAGTAACCCTAACCCTAATCCTGTCCTGAAACCTAACACTAATCCTAACCCTAAACCTAACCCTAACCCTAAACCTAACCAGAACCCAACCATAACCATAAACCTAACCCTAACAGTAACCATATCCCTAACCCTAACCCAAACCAGCAGCCAACTCTAACACTAACCCTAGGCCTAACCCTAACACTAACTCGTCCCGGAACACTAACACTAAGACTAATCCTAACCTGAAGCCTAACCTGACCCTAATCCTAACCATAACCAATCCCTAACCTGAAACCTAACCCTCACGCTAATCAAAACACTAACCCTAAAACTAAACTTAAGCTTATACCTAACCCTAACCCAAACTGTAATGCTTACCCTAACACGAAACCTAATCCAAACCCTAACCTGAAGTTGAATCATAAAACTAACCCTAACCCTTACTCTAACTCTTACTCTAAACCTAACCTGTACCCTAACCCTAATACAAACCCTAACTGTAACCTTAACCCTAACCTTAATCCTCACCTGAAACCTAAACTTAGAGTTAAACATAAACCTAATCCGAACTCTAACCCAAAATCAAACCTAAACCGAACTCTAGCCCTAACACTAACCTGAATACTATGGCTATCCCTAACCCTAACCAGAAACTGAAACCTAACCATGACACAAACACTAACCCAAACCCTAACCCTAACCCAACCAAAGCCTAAGAGTAAAACTAGCCCTAACCCTAAGCCTAACCCTAACTCGAAATCTAACAGCAACCTGAACATTAACTCAAACAATTACCCTAACACGAACCCTAACCTAAACTTGAACCCTAATGCTATCTGTAACCCAACCCAAACCTAACTAACCCTAGCACTAACCCGAAGCCTAACCCTAACACAAACCCTAACACTAACCCTAATCCAAAACCAAACCTGAACCCTAACCCTAACCCTGTCCTACCCCTAACCCTAACAAGCTCTAACAGTAACCCAAACCAACACTAAACCTAACCCTAGTACTAAACCGAAGCCTAATCTTAACCCCAACCCTAATAGTAACCTGAAACCAAACTCTAACCCTAACCCTCACCCTAACCGTTAACTAAACCGAACCCAAAACCTAACCCTGATACGAAGCCGAACTCAACAATAACTGAAACCCTAACACAATCCAGAACCCAGACCCTAACCCTAACCCTAATCCGAACACTAACCTCTTCCTAAATGTAACACTAACAATAACTGTAACCCTAATCCTAACACTAAACATAACCCGAAACGTAGCACTAACACTAACACGAACAAGAACTTGAACTCTAAACCTAACCTGAGCCCCAGATGTAACCCTAAGCAGAACCCAACCTTAACCATAGAGCTAACCATTATCCTAACACGAATATTAACCCTAACACTATGAGAAACCCTAACCTGCACCGTAACCCTAACACTAATTCAACACCTAGCCTGACACTAACCCAACTCTAAGATGAACTTGAAGCTGAACCCTAACCCTAACACTAACCTGAACACTAACTCTAACACTAAACCCAATCCTAACCCTTAACCTAACATTAAACCTAACACTACACCGAACCATAACCCTAAATCCAACCCTAACCCTAACCTAACCCGAAACCTAAAGCTAAGGCTAACCCTAAACCGAAAGTGAAACCTAATTGTAACATTAATCCGAACACTAAACATAACCCTATACATGACCCAACTCCTAACCCTAAAGTGAAACGAACCATAATCCTAACCCTAACATGAACCCTAAGGCTAAAGCTAACCCTAAACTAAACCTGAAACGTAGCCATAACCCTAATCCAAATACTAACACTAAAACTAAACTTAATGCTAACCCAAACTGTAGCCCTTACCGTAACATGAATCCTAACCCTAACTCTAACCCGAAATCGAACCATAATATTAACCTTAATCCTAAAATTAACATTAACCCTAACCCTAACCCTAATCCTAACCTGAAACCTAACACTAATGCTAACACTAACCCGAACCCGAACCCTAGCCCTAACGTGAACACTAACGCTAAATCTAATCCGAACACGAACCAGACCCCAACCATATCCCGAACCCTATCGCTAACCCAAACACGAACCCAACTGTACCCCTAAACCTAACTCGAACCCTAACCCTAACTCGTAAAGTAAACCAATCCCTAAGCCTAACCCTAACCTGAAAACCGACCCGACCCTAACCCTAACACTAACACTAACTGTAACTCTAACACTAACAAGACCACTAAACCTAACCCTAACCTGAACCATAACACGAAGCTTAAACTAAAGCTAATCCAACCACTGACCTGAAGGCTAACTCTAACCCTAAACCTAAACCAAAACAATACATGAACCCTAACTCCCACCTAACCAGAACCCTAACCCTAATCCTAACACCAACCCTAACCCTAACCCTAAACTATACCCTAACCTGAACCCTAACCCTAACCCTAACCTGAACCCTAACAATAACCCAAACGTTAACCCTAATGGGAAGGCAACGATAACCCTAATTCTTAGCAACCAGTAACACTTACCATAAGCCTAACCATAACTCAATCATGAACCCTAACTCTAACTCTCACCCAAAGCCTAACCCGACCCGAACACTAACCAGAATCCCAAGCTTAACCTTAATGTCAATCATAAATGTAACCCTAACCATGAACCAGCCTGAATTCTAACCCGCACCCTGACCCTAACCGTAAGCGGAACCAAACCATAACCCTAACACTAACCCTAACAGTAACCCTAACCCTAACCCGAACCCGAAAGCTAACCCTAAACCTAAGCCTGACCCTAACCCTAACCCTAACCCTAAAAATAAATCTCTAATTCATGTGAGTGAGATTGTCTCTCAAGGCCCTTCATGGGCCTGTGTAAACCTGCTTTGGCAAGGCGATCCCTATGCGCTGGAAGGAAGGGAGATCTGGCAAGATGTTTTTTCCAGGAATGGGTGTTATATATAGTTTAACTCAGCTTCAGTAGTGATTGCCACTCAGATAGGAAGATGTTTCTTTCTATCTACTTACAAGCCGAGATAAGAAAGTGTCTTCCCTAAGACATGTGTGTGAAATCCTCTCTCAAGGCCCTCCATGGCACTGTGCACAACCTGGTTTTGGATGGCGATGTTTAGGAGCTGGGAGAAAGGGAGATTGGGCACCAAGTTGTTTCCAGGAATGGGTCTTATACACAGTTTAACTCAGCTGTAGTAATGTTTGCCACTCACAAACAAAGATGTTTCTAACCATCTACTTCCAACCTAGGATAAGAAATTCCGTTCTCTAAGGCATTTGAGAGTGATCCTGTGTCAAGGCCCTACACGGCCCTGTTTCTATACCTGCTTTGGGAAAGTGATCCTTTGGAGCTGGAAGGAGGGAGATCGGGCACACAGTGATTTCCAGGAATGGGAATTACACTTAGTTTAGCTCAGCTGTAATAATGCCTGCCACTGAGATACAAACATGCTTCTAGCCATCTACTTAGAATGTAGTATGAGAAAACACGCTCTCAATGGCTTATGAGTGAGATGCTGTCACAAGACCAAACAAAGTCCTGTTTCCAAACCTGCTTTGAGAAGGCGATCCTTAGGAGGTGGAAGGAAGGGAGATTGGGTATTAAGTCATTTCCAGGAATGGGTGTTATACTTAGTTTAGCTCAGCTGTAGCAATTCTTGCCACTCAGATACAAACATGTTCCTAACCATCTACTTAGAATCCGCTATCATTAAGTGTGGACTCTATGGCTTGTGAGTGAGATTGTCTCAAGGCACTATATGGTCCTCGTTCCATACCTTCGTTGGGAAGGTGATCCTCACGTACTGGAAGGAAGGGATATTGGGCCTGAACTTCGTTCCAGGAACTGGCGTTATCTATAGTTTAACTCAGCTGTAGTAATGATGCCACTCAGATAGAAAGATGTTTCTCACCATCTACTTACAAACCGGGATAAGATAGTTCCTTCTCTAAGGCATGTGTGTGAGATTCTCTCTCAAGGCCCTACATGGCCCTGTGCGAAACCTACTTTGGAATGGCGATCCTTGGGAGCTGGAAGGAAGACAGATTGGGCATGAAGTTACTATCAGGAATAGTTGTAATACATAGTTCAATTCAGCTGTAGTAATGAATGCCTCTCAGATACTAAGGTGTTTCATACTGTCTACATTCAAACCGGGAAAAGAAATTGTGTTCTCCAAGGCATTTGAGAGTGATCCTGCCTCAAGGCCCTACATGGCCCTGTTTACAAGCCTGCTTCTGGAAGGAGATCTGTAGCAGCTGGAAGGAAGGGAGATTGGGCACCAAGTTATTTTCAAGAATAGGTGATATATATTTCATCTCTGCTGTAGTAATGATTGCCACTCACATTCAAACTTGCTCCTAGACATTTACTTACAAGCCAGGATCAAAAATTGCCTTCTCAAAGAAATGTGAGATTCATTCTCAATGGCCGAATTGGCATTATTTACCAAACCTCGTTTTGGGTTGTGATCCTTACGTGATTGAAGGAAGCGAGATAAGGCACAAAGTTATTTCCGGGAATGGGTGTTATACAAAATAAAACTCACCTCTACTAATGATTGAAACTCATACAGCAACGTTTTCCTAAACATCTACTTAGAAGCCAGGATTAGAAAGAGCCTTCTCAAGGGAATGTGAGTTTTGTTGTCCAGGTGAGAAATGACAGAATCTTCGAAATCTGGTTTAGGTTTGTGATCTTTATGACATGGAAGGAAGAGAGATTAGGCACAAAGTTACTTCCAGGAATGGGTGTTATGTGAAGTTCACCTCAACTGTAGTAATGATTGCCAATCATATACAAACTTGTTCCTAGACATCTACGTAAAAGCCAGAATCAGAACATTCCTTCTGAAAGCAATGTGAGACTCCTTCTTAACGACTGAAATGGCATTATGGTCCAAATCTGGTTTAGGTTTGTGATCCTTATGAGATGGAAGGAAGAGAAATTAGGCACAATATGACTTCCAGGAATGGGTGTTATACCAAGTTTGTCAGCTGTAGTAATGACAGTCACGCCTGTACAAACTTGTTCCTAGATGTCTACTTAGAAGCTGGTATCAGAGAGTGTGTTCTCAAAAGAATGTGAAATTCCTTCTAAAGGCCTGAGAGGGCACTATGTTCCAAACCTGGTTGATGAAGGGGGTCCTTACGAGCCGGAATGAAGAGAGTTTGGGCATGAAGTTATTTCCAGGAATGGCTTTTATACATACTTTAGCTCCTGTCATCATGATTGCCACTCATATGCAAACTTGTTCATAGAAATCTACATACAGCTCGGGAACACAAAGGTCCTTCACAAAGGAGTGTGACATTCCGCTTCAGGGCCCCAAACCGCAATATGTCCCCAACCTGGCTTAGGTTTGTTATCCTTACTGGATGGAAGGAAGAGAGATTGGGCACAATGACATTTCCATGAATGAGTTTTCTACATAGATTAACTCAGGTGTAATAATCATTGCCACTCATATACAAACTTGTTCCTAGACATCTACATAACCCCAGGATCAGAAAGTGACCTCTCAAAGGAATGTTATATTCCTTCTGAAGGCCTGAAGCAATATGTTCTAAACTTGGCGAGGAAGGTGGTACTTACCAGCTGGAAGTAAGAGAGATTGAGCATGAAGTTTTTTTCCCGGAATTGATGTTATTCATAGAATAGCTCAGTTGTACAAATGATTGCCACTTATATAGAAGCTTGTTCCTGGACATATATTTAGAAGCAGTGATCAGAATGTGCCTTCTTAAAGGAATATGAGATTCCTTCTCAAGGCCGGAAATGGCTATAGGTTCCAAACGTGGTTGAGGAAGGTGGGCCTTATGATCTGGAAGGAATAAAGACCGGCACGAAGTTATTTTCAGGAATAGGTGTTAGTCATAGTTCAGATCAGTTGTAGTAATGATTCCACTCATATACAAACTTGTTTCTAGGGATCTACTTAGAAGCTGGGATCAGAAAGTTCCTTCTCAAGGTAATATGAGATTCCTTCTCAAGGCTCGACATGGTATTACATTTAAAACCTTGCTTAGTAATGTAATCCTTTAGAGCTGAAAGGAAGAGAGATGGGGTAGGAAGTTATTTTGAGGAATGGTTCTTATACATAGTTTAGCTCAGCTGTAGTAATGATTGTCACTCATTTAGAAACCCGTTACTAGACTTTTACTTAAAAGCCGGGACAGAAAGTGCTTTCTCAAAGAAGTGTGAGATTTGTTCTCAAGGGCCTGAAATGGCATTATGTTCCAAAGCTGATTTAGGTTTGTGATCCTTACGAGATTGAAGGAAGACAGAAACACAGCTCTATTAGTGATTGCCACTCACATACAAACTTGATCCTAGACGTCTACGTGCAGGCTGTGATCAGAAACTCCTGTCTCAAAAGAATGTGAGATTTCTTCTCAAGATCTGAAATGGCAATAGGTTCCCAACTTGCTTGAGGAAGGTCTTCATTACGAGCTGGAAGGAAGATAGATTGGGCATGAAGTTATTTTCAGGATTGGGTGTTATTCAAAGAACAGTTCAGTTGTAGTAACGATTGCCACTTATATAGAATCTTGTCCTGGACATCTACTTAGAAGCAGGGATCAGAAAGTGCCTTCAAAGTAGTGTGAGATTCATTCTCAAGGCCTGAAATGGCACGATGCATGAAACTTGGTTTATATTTGTGATCCTTAGGAGATTGATGGAGGAGAGATGAGGCATAAGTATTATCAGGAATGGTTGTTATAGACAGTTGAGCTCAGATCTAGTAATGATTAACACTCATATACATACTTATTCCTAGACTTCAACATTCTGGACAGGATCAGAATATGCCTTCTCAAAGAAATATGAGATTCCATCTCAAGGAGTGACATGGCAATATGTTCCAAACCTGGTTTAGCTTTGTGATCCTTATGAGTTGGAAGGAAGAGAGATGAGGCACAAAGTTATTTTCAGGAATGGGTATTATACACAGCTTAGCTAAGCTGTCATAACGCTTGCCACTCATATACAAATTGTTCCTAGACATCTACTTCCACTCTGGGATCAGAAAGTGCCATCTCAAAGGAATGCGAGAATCCTTCTCAGGGCCCAACAAGGCAATATGGTCGAAAACTGGTTTAGTTTAGTGATGCTTAGTGCTAGAAGGAAGAGAGTTTTTACATGAAGTTATTTCGAGGAATGTGTATTATAAATCATTTTATTCAGCTGTAGTACTGATTGATGCTCCAAGATAAACTTGTTCCTAGACATCTACTTACAAGAAGTTATCAGTAAGTGTCTTCACAGAAGAATGTGAGATTTGCTCTCAATGACCAAAATAGCATTATGTTCTAAACCTGGTTTAGGAAGGTGATTCTCACTAGCTGAAAGGAAGAGTGAGTGAGCACAAAGATACTTCCAAAGATGGGTATTTTATACAGATGAGATCAGCTGTAGTGATGATTGCCATTCATATACTAACTTGTTTCTGGACATCTACTTACATGCTGGGACGAGAAACTGCCTTCACAAAGGAATGTGATATTCCCTCCTAAGGCTCGAAACAGCAATATATTCAAAACCTGTTTTAGGAATGTATACCTTCAGAGCTGGAAGGAAGAGAGATTGGGCATGAAGATATTTCCAGAAATCGGTGTTAGCCATAGGTTAGCTCAGCTGTATTAATGATTGCCACTCATATACAAAGTCGTTTCTGGACATTTGCTTACAAGCCTGGGTCAGAAAGTGCCCTCTCAAAGGAATATGAGATTCAATCTCAAGGCCTGAAACTGTATTCTTTTATATACCTATTTTAGGTTTCTGATCTTTACGAGATGGAAGGAAGAGATAGTGGGCATGAAGTTATTTCCAACAATGGGTCTTATACATAGTTCAGCTAAGTTCCAGTAATCATTGAAATTCAATTACTAACTTGTTCCTAGAACTCAACTTAGAACCTGGGATCAGAAATTAACTTCTCAAAGGAATGTGATATTCCTTCTCAAGGCCTGAAATGGCAATATGTCCCCAACCTGGTTAAGAAAGGTGGACCTCATTTGCTGGAAGGAAGAGAGACAGAGCACGAAGTTATTTCCTTAGTTGTTACTGGCAAAAGTGCCTGAGTAGTGGTATTTTGTATTTCCATTGAGAAGGCAGCCTCAGTGCAGGCAACGAACCAAAGTAAGAAAAGACACTTTCCATTATGACCCTCAGAAACTAAATGGAAATGTTTTCTCCACAGAGTATGTTCATTAGATGGATACTATAGATATTCTCTCCCAGCTGCAGTGAAAAGTTTAAAATCTCTCAGCGATAGATGCTCCTTAAACATACTTGCAAGCAGAATTAAGCAAGACCTTGATGGCATAACATGGGAGAGAATTCTTTTTTATTTTTTGTGAGGAAGATCAGCCCTGAGGTAACATCTGATGCTGATCCTCCTCTTTTTTGCTGAGGAAGTTTGGCCTTGAGATAACATCTGTGCCCATCTTCCTCTATTTTATATGGGACACCACCACAGCGTGTCCTGGCAAGCAATGTGTTGGTGTGTGCCCAAGGTTGGGAAACTGAAAACCCCAGGCCACCAAAGTTGAGTGTGCACACGAAACTGTTTGTGCCACCGGGCAGGCCCCAGGGAGAAAATTCTTAAGTAAATGTCGTTAACAGCAATGTTGGGAGAGGCAATTTTCAGGATATCCCTCTACAGATTCAAACAAGAATTTTGCTCCAGACTGGCCTTTCCTTTTACAGATGTTATAGATACTATCTCCCAGGTGTACTGAAATTTTGAAACCTCTCATATGAAGATGTTACTTACACTTATTGGGTACTTGTGTTAAACAAAAGTGTTTGCCATGATATGCTAGTGAGACCCTGAATGTAGTTTGATCTGCAGTGTATTTAAATTCTCAAGATGATCCTAAACAGGTACAAGGAGGAGTTTCTCTGAAGAGTCAACTGTCATCGAATGCATGGTAAGGATAATCTGCACCACCTGTAGTGATAGCTCTCCTAGTAAGATGATCCTGAAAACTACTGGCAAACTTGGTTGCTTAGTGGTGTTTTGTCATTCCATTGGGAAGACAGCCTCAGTGCAGGCGATGAACGGCAAAGAGGATAAGGTACTGAACCACATCATCCAAAAATCTACCTGGAAGAGTTTTTTTGCACAGCGTACCTTCATGTACTGGATGTTATGGATATTGTGTCCCAGCTGCCATGGGAAGTTTAAAAGTTCTCAGAGGCAGATCTTTAGGAAAGCTACTTACAATCTGAGTTCAGCAAGCTCTTTCTTTCATTAAATGGGGAAAGAATTACTAAGTGAATGTTGTTAACTGCAAGGCTGCAAAGGACATTTTCAGGATAGTCCTATACAGATATTAGCAAGAAATTTTCTCTACAATGAACAGTCATTTTATGGATGTTATAGATACTCCCATCTGTATTGAAACTTTAAAACCTCTCATATGAAGGTATTCCTAACAGATATTTGCAACCTGTGTTAAACAATAGTGTTGATAATGATATGCTAGTGAGACCCTGAAGGTAGACTGAACTACAATGTTTTTAATGTCACTCATGAATATGATTCTAAACAGCAACACGTAAAGATATTCTTCACACGGTACTTTCGTTGAATGGATGTGATAGAGTTTCTTCCCGGTTGTGGCGACAATTTTAACATCTCATAGGAATGTGTTTCTAGCAGCAACTGGCAAAATAGGTTTACAGTGGTGTTTTGTCTTTATGTTGTGGAGGAAGCCTGAGTGCAGGCAGTGAACTGCAGAGATGAAAAGGCACTTTGCAAGATGATCTTAAAAAGCTAAAATTATGTATGTTCCTCCACAGAGTACTTACATGGAATGTATGGTATAGATATTCTGTCCCAGCTGCAGTGGAAAGTTTAAAAGCACGCAGAGGCAGATCTGCTGAAAGCCACTTGTCATCTGAGTTCAGCAAGATGTTTCTTGCCTTACCTGGGAGCGAATTCCTAAGTGCAGGTCGTTAACTGCAATGGTGGAAAAGGCAATTTTCAGGATACTCCTATACAGATAGAACCAAGAGATTTTCTCCACACTGAACTCTCATTTCATGGATGTTATAGATACTCTCTACAGCTGTACTGAAAATTTAAAACCTCTCATATGAAGATGTTACTAACAGATATTGGCAACCTGTGTTAAGCAATAGTGTTCCTTATGATATGCTAATGATACCCTAAATGCAGAATGAACTGCAGTGCCTTTAAAGTCATTCATGAAGATAATCCTAAGCAGGTGCAAGAAGAGGTCTTCTTCACGGTATACTTTCATTGAATGGATTTGGTAAAGCTTCTTTCCGAGGTGTGTTGAGAAGTTGAAACTCTCATAAGAAGGTGTTCCTAACAGCTAGTGGCAGAGTAGGTTTAGCAGTAGTGTTTTCTCTTTAAATCAGGGAGGAAACGTGAGTGCAGGCAATGAAATGCAAAGATGAAAATGCAATTGACAATATGATCTGATGAAGCTAAAAGCGTTTTTCTCCACATGGTACTTACATGGAATGGATATTATAGATAAGTTCTCCCAGCTGCAGTGGAAATTTTAAAAGCTCTCAGAGGAAGATCATTGTTAAGGGACCTTGCAAGCTGAGTTCAACAAACGTTTTCTTGCTTTACTTTGGAAAGAGAGCTGAGTGAAGGCCATTAAATGCAATGAGGGAAAAGGCAATTTGCATGATGAACATACACATACACGAATGAGATTTTTACCAAACTTGTCTTTCATATTATGGATGTTATAGATACTCTCTCCCAGCAGTACTGAAATTTTAAAACCTCTAAGATAAAGATGTTGCTTTCAGATATTGGCCACCTGTCTTAAACAATATAGTTCATCATGATATGCTAGTGGGACCCTCACTAGAGTTTGAACTGCAGTCTATTAAATGTCTCTTCTCAAGATGACCCTTAACAGCCACAAGCTGGAGTTTCTCTGAAGCGTCAACTTTGAGTTGATCATAACAATAATTTGCACCACCTGTAGTGATCATTCAAACGCTCTCCTAAGAAGATGCTCTGATGACTACTGGCACAGGTCATTGAGCAGGAGTGTTTTGTATTTCCATATGGAAGGGAGGCTCAGTGCAGGCAATGAACGACAAAGAGGAAAAGGCACTTTACAATATGATCCTAAAAAGCTAAAAGGACGAATTTTTCTCCACAGGATATATTCCTGAAATGGATGTTATTGATATTCGCTCCCCGTTGCAGTGAAAAGTTTAAAAGCTCTCAGAGGGAGAGCCTCCTTAAAGATACTTCCAAGCTGAGTTCAGCAAACATGTTTTACCTGACTTGGGAGAAAGAGCACGGATGAAGGTTATTTACTGCAATGTTGGAAAAGGCAATTTTCAGAATAGTTCTATACAGTTACACACCAAAGATTTTCTCCACACCTGAATTTCAATTGATGGATGTTATAGATACCTTTTGCCAGCTGTACTGACATTTGAAAACCACTCATATGAAGATGTTACTTACAGATATTGGCCAACTGTGATAAGCAATAGTGTTCATCATGATACATTACTGAGAACCTGAAGGCAGACTGAACTGCAGTGTAGTCAAAGATTCTTCTCAAGATATTCCCAAACAGCTGTAAGCAGAATTTCCCTGAAGAGTCCGCTTTCGTTGTACATAGGGTAATGATAATCTGCACCACATGTAGTGATAGTTTGAAAGCTCTCCTAAGAGTGTTTCAAAGAGTTACTGGTCAACTTCGTTGAGCAGTGGTATTTTGTCTTTCCTGTGTGAAGGAAGCATCAGTGCACGACATGAACTACTAAGAGGAAAAGGCAGGTTACTATGTGATCCAAAAAATTTAAAGGAAGACTTTTCCACCACACAGTATGTTCATGGGATGGATGTTATAGATATTCTCTCCCAGCTACAATGGGAAGTTTAAAAGCTCTCAGAGGAAGGTGCTCTTTAAAGATACTTGCAAGCAAGTTGAGCAAGGACTTTCTGGCATTACAAGGAGAGAATTCCTATGTGTAGGTCATTAACAGCAATGATGTAAAAGGCAAATTTTAGGATAATCCTACACAGATATAAACAAGAGATTGTCCCCAAAGTGGAATTTCATTTTATGGATATTACATATATTGTCTCCCAGACGTACTGAAATTTTAAAACCTCTCCAATGAGGATGTTACTAACAGATATTCGTCACCTGTGTTGAGCAACAGTGTTTGTCATGACACGCTAGTGAGACACTGAACGCAGATTGAACTGCAGTGTATTTGAAGTCACTTATGAAGATGACCCTAAACGGTTATAAGCAGAAGTTATCTTCACGGTGTACTTTCATTAAATGGATGTGATAGAGCTTTTTTCTGAGCTGTGGTGAAAAGTGTAAACTCTCATGGGAAGGTATTCCTAATCACTACTGGCAGAGTAGGTTTAGCAGTGGTGTTTTTTCTTTATATCGGGGAGGAAGCCTGAGGGCAGGCAATGAAATTCAAAGATGAGAATGCAATTGACAATATGACCCAAAGAAGCTAAAAGCAAATGTTTTCCTCCACAGAGTACTTACATGGAATGGATGTAATTAATAGGTTGTCCTAGCTGCAGTGAAAAGTTTACAAGCTCTCAGAGGAAGATCGTCCTTAAAGATTCCTGCAAGGCGAGTTAAGAAACACTTTCTTGCCTTACATGGGATAGAGAGGCTGAGCGAACGTCGTTAACTGCAGTGATCTAAAGGCAATATGCAGGCTGATCCCATAAAGAGACAAGCCACAGATTTTCTGCATATTTCACTTTCATTTTATGGATGTTATAGATACCCTTTCCCAGCTGTACCGAAATTTTAAAACATCTCAGATGAAGATGTTACTTACAGATATAGGACACATGTGTTAAGCTATAACGTTTGTCATGATGATATGTTCATGAGAGCCTGAAAGTGGATTGAACTGTAGTGTATTAAATAATCTCTTCTCAAGATGATCCTAAACAGCTGCTATCAGGAGTTTCTATGAAGATTCAACTTCGATGGAATGGATGTTAAATAGAATCAGCAAAACCTGTAGTAATACTTTGAAATCTCTCATACGAAGATGTTCCTTACAGCTACTGGCAAAATTGGTTGAGCAGTGGTGTTTTGTCTCTATATAGTGAAGGAAATATCATTACAGACAATGAACAGCAAAGAGGAAAAGGCAATTTACCATATGATCCTAATACCTAAAAGGAGGACTTTTTCTGCACAGAGTATGTTCACGGAATGGATGTTGGAGATATTCTCTCCCAGATGCAATGAAATTTTTAATAGATCTCAGAGGAAAATCCTCCTCAGAGATACTTGTATGGTGAGTTCAGCAAACATTTTCTTGCATGTCTTGGGAGAGAGAGCCTGAGTGAAGGTCGTTAACTGCAAAGAGAGAAAAGTCAATTTGCAAGAAGGTTCTATATAGATGCAAGGATGAGATTTTGTCCACACTTGACTTTCATTTTATGGATGTTATAGATACTCTCCTCTAGCTGCAGTGAAACTGAAAAACCTCTCATATCAAGATGTAACCTATGATATTGGCCACCTGTGTTAATCAATTGTGTTCATCAAAATATGCTACTCAGACCCCGAATGCAAATTGAACTGCAGTAATTAAAAGACTCTTTTCAAGATGATCCTAAACACCTACAAGCAGGACTTGCTCTGAACAGTCAACTTTTATTGAATGGATGGTAATGATCATCTGCACCACCTGTAGTGATAGTTGGAAAGCTGTCATAGGACGTTGTTCCTAATAGCTACTTTCAAACTTGTTTGAGCAGTTGTGAGTTGTCTTTCAGTTGGGAAGGGAGCCTCAGTGCAGGCAATGAGTGACAAAGAGGAAAAGACACTTTAACATATCCTAAAATGTTAACATCAAGAGTTTCTCACCACAGAGTAGGTTCATGAAATGGATGTTAGAGTAATACTCACACCACTGCAGTGGAAAGTTTAAAGGCTCTCAGACGCAGATCCTCCTGTAAAGTACTTGGAAGAAGAGGTCAGCAAGAACTTTCTTGCTTTACATGGGGAAGAATTCCTGAGTGAATGTGGTTAATTGCAATGTTGATAAAGGCAATTATCAGCATAGTCGTATACAGATAGAAGCAAGAAATTTTATACATACTGGACTTTCGTTTTATGGATGTTATAGATACACTCTCCCAGTGTTACTGAAATTTTAAATCCTCACATATGAAGATGTTACTATCAGATACTGGCAAGCTGTGATAAGCAATAATGGTCATCATGATATGCTAGTGAGACCCTGAATACAGATTGAACTGCAGTGTTAAAGCCACTTAAGAACATGAGCATAAACATTTAATAGAGGAGGTTCTCTTCATGGTGTACTTTCATTGAATGGATGTGATACTGCTTCTTTCCGAGCTGTGGTGTAAAGTGCAAACTATCCTAGGAAGGTGTTCCCAACAGCCACTGGCAAAGTAGGTTTAGCAGGGGTGTTTTCTTTTATATCAGGAAGGAAGCCTGAGTGCATGCAATCAACTGCAAAGATGAAGGCACTTTACAATATGATCCTAAAAAGCTAAAAGGAAGTGTTTTCCTCCACAGAGATCTTACGGGGAATGGATGTTACAGATACTCTCTTGCAGCTGCAGTGTAAGTTTACTAGCTCTCAGAGGAGGATCCAGCTTAAAGCTCCTTGCCAGCTGAGTTCAGCAAGTAGTTTCTTGCATTACATAGGAGAGAGAGCCTGAGTGACGGTCGTTAACTACAATGATGGAAAAGGCAATTTTCAGGAGGATCCTATAGACATACTAGCCAGAGATTTTCTGCACACTTGACTTTCATTTTATGGATGTTACAGATACTTTCTCCCAGGTGTAGTGACAAGTTTAAAAGCCCTCCAAGGAAGAGCTGACTTACAGCTACAGGGCTGTTGGGTTTAGAACGGGTGTTCTTTCATTATATTTAAGGGAAAGCCTGAGTGCAGGCCATGAAGATCAATGATTGAAAAGTTCACTCATCAAGATGATCCTCAACAACTAAAATGAGTGTTTTTCCACCGTGTATGTTATTTCAATGGATGTTATAGGTACTTTCTCCCAGCAGTAGTGAAATGGATCAAAGCTGTCATGGGAAGATCTTACTTACAGCTAATTGCAACCTTGCTCAGTAAGAACATTCTCTCCTATAATGTGAGAGAGAGCCTGAGTAAATGTCGTGAGCTGCAATGCTTGAAAAAGTACGTTTCAGTGCAGATGCTAAACAGGTACAAGCAAGAGTTTTTCTCCACACTGTGCTTTTCATAAATGGATATTAGAGATATTCTCTTCCTTGTGTAGTGAAAAGTTTAAGCCCTCTCATAGGAAGATGCTCCCTAACAGCTATTGGCAAACCAAGCTGAACAAGCACATTCTTTCGTTCCATGTAAGAGAAAGCCTGAATGAAAGACGCAAACTGCAACCTTTGAAAAGGGACTTTTCAAGACGATCATAAAGAGATAAAAAAAAAGGAGTTTTTCTTCACACTGTACTTTCATTGAATGGATGTTACAGATAAGCTGTACCAGTTGTAGTGAAAAGTATAAAATGTCGCATTAGAGTATGTACCTTACAGCTATTGGCAAGCTGAGTTCAGCAGAATTTCTCTTTCAATACATTGGATAGAAACCTGAGTGTAGACTATTAACAGCATATTTGTGATATCAGTCATGTGTCCTTAGTGAGATTACTCATATATTTGTGTGACACCACTCCCAATGCTATCTGTGACATCAGTGACATGTAACTTGTAACATCACACCCATTGTGTTCATGTGATATCGCACCCGATGTTATGCGTCATGTGACACACTTGTTTATTGGTGACATCATACCCCTTGTATGTGTGACAACATCCTCCTTGCGTGTCACATCTCATCAATGGTAAGTGACATCAACCTTGTCATATGATATCAAACCATTAGTATGTGTGGTGTCACTCCCAGTATTATGTATGACATCACACCAATTGAGTGTGGCATCACTCTGATAGTGTTTGACATCACTCCAACGGTGTGTTACATGGCTAACATTTTGTGTCTGACATCACTCCCATCGTTATGTGTGACATCACACCCATTTTGGGACATCACACACTCTGAGCAGGATAAAACTAGGTTAACCTGTCACATCTCTCAAATTGTGTGATATCATTCCCGTTGTGTGAGGGCAGTCATATTGTTAACTTTGATATGACAGCCACAGTTTTGTATGAAATCACTCCCAGATTTCTGTGAGGTCTCGCACATTTTACTCTGACTTATATCCCTATTGTGTGTTTTATGTAACTGTCATTGTTATGTATGAATTCACACTCATTTTCCTTAGAGATACCACTCCAAATGTCCATGACAGCACCAGGGTGGTGTGTGTTTTCACACACTTTGTGTGTCTGACCTCACTCAATGTCTGTATGACATCACGCCAATGGTGTATGTGTGATAGTGCTCATATTTGTGTGTGAAAACACACACATTGATATGTCTGTAACCATTCACATTTTTGCGACATAATTCACATTTTTATGTATGACATCACACCTATTGTGTGTGTGTGACAACAGTCACATATGTTGACATCACACCGATTGTGTGTGACATCACTCGAATTTACCATATGAAATGGCTATTTTTAAGTGTCATGTCACTCCCAATAGTCTGTGTGATGTCACATTAATTCTCGAGGACATCACTCTAGTAGTGTTGTGACATCACTCCCATGGTGTTTCTGTGACTTCACTCATATATTTTGGGTGACATCTTTCTGTTATGTGTGATATCACACTTGTTGTGTTGCATGACAGCAGACCAATGGTGTGTCATCACTCCCACATAAGTGTGACATCAGTCACATGTCCTTTGTGGTATTACTCACATGTTTATGTGTGACCTCAGTCTCATTATGTGTGACATCACATCAATAGTGTGACATTACATCCACTACATGTGACATCAGTGACATGTCCCTAGTGACATAATTCACATTTTAAAGGGTGACATCACTCCCATAGTGTGCATGTGATATCACTCCCACTATTTTGCGTGGCGTGACCACATGCTTCTTGGTGACATCACATCGTTTGTGTGACAACATCCTCATTGTGTGTCACACCACAACATTTGTGTGTGACATTACCCTTAATTCCCGTATGATATATCAACCATTATTATGTGTGGTGTCACTCCCAGTATTATGAATGACATCATACCAATTGAGTGTGGCATCGCTCTGATAATGCTGACATCATTCCAATTGAGTGGGACGTGGTTCACATTTTGTGTCTGACATCATTCCAATCGTTATATGGGATATCACACCCATTTTGGGACATCACACAACATGAGTGTGCTAACAATAGGATAGACGGTCACATCTCTCAAATTGTGTAATATCACTCCCATTGTGTGTGAGGACAGTCATATTCTTAACTGTGATGTGACACCCACTGTTATGTATGAGGTCACTTCCAGGATTCTGTGAGATCTCTCACATTTTACTCTGACATATCACACTGGTGTGTTTTGTGTAACTCTCATTGTTATGTGTGAATATTCACTCATTTTCCTTAGAGACACCACTCCCGTTGTCTGTGACATCACCAGGTCTGTGTGAGCCTTCACACATTGTGTGTCTGACATCACACCAATGGTGTACTTGTGACAGGGCTCACATTTTTGATTGAAAACATACCCAATGATATGTTTGACACCATTCACTTTTTTGTGACATAAGACAAGACACTTTTTTATGTATGACATCACACCTATTATGAGCGTGACAACATTGTCAGATGTTGACATCACACCAATTGCATGTGACATGAATGCAATTTAGCATATGAAATCGCTATTGTTACGTGTGATGTAACTCCTAATATTCTGTGTGACGTCACACTAATTCTTGAGGACATCACTCTACTACTGTTGTGCCATAACTCTCATGGTGTTTCTGTGACTTCACTCATATATTTGGAGTGACATCTCTCTGTTATTTGAGACAACATTCCTGTTGTTTTTATGACATCACACCAATAGTGTGACATCATTGACACACGTGTGACGTCAATCACAAGTCCTCTGCTGTATTACTCACCTGTTTCTGTGTGACATCACTCACATTTTGTGTGACATCATATGAATTGTGTGACAACACTCTCACTGATATGTGTGACATCGTCGAGTCCCTTTTGACACAACTCACCTTTTCTAGTGTGACATCAATCCCACTGTGTGCATGGGATATCACTCCCATTGTTATGCGTGACATGACACACGGTTATGTGTGACACCACACCACTTGTGTGTGTGACAACATCCTCATCTTGTTTCACATCACATCAATTGTGTGTGACACCAACCTTAATTAGGATATGATATCCTAACTGTCGTTATGTTGTTGTCACCCCCAGTATTATGAATGACATCACACCAATTGAGTGTGGCATCACTCTGATAGTGTGTTTGACATCATTCCAACGTTGTGCTTGCGACATCATTCACATTTTGTGTGCGACATCACTGCAATTGTTATGTGTGACATTGCTCCCTTTTTTGGACATCACAAACCTTAATTGTGGTAACACTAGGATAGCCAGTCACATCTCACAAATTGTGTGATAACACTCCCATTGCATGTGACGGCAGTCATATTGTTCAGTGTGATGTGGCATCCACTCTTATGTACGAAATAACACCTAGGTGTCTGTGAAATCTCTCACATTTTACTCTGACTTAAATCCCACATGTGTGTATTGTGTAACTCTCATTATATGTGAATTCACACTCATTTTCCTGAGAGACACCACCCCTACTGTCTGTGACTTCACCAGGTTGGTGTGTGTCTTCACACACATTGTGTGTCTGACATCACTCAATGTGTGTGTGACATCACACCAATGGTGTATGTGTGACAAGACTCACATTTGTGTGTGAAAACACACCCATTGATATGTGTGACACCATTTGCCTTTTTTGTGACATAATTCACATTTTTATGTATGACATCACACCTATTGCGTGTGACAACTTTCACATATGTTGAAATCAAACCAATTGTGTGTGGGTTAGGGTTAGTGTTAGCATTAGGTTTAGAGTTTTGGTTAGGGTTAAGGTTAGGGATAGGGTTAGAGTTAGGGTTAGGGCTAGGGCTGGGTCTAAGGCTAGGGTTAGGTTTAGCACTAGGCTTATTAACCCTAGGGATAGGGTTAGGGTTATGGCTAGGGTGAGGCTTGCAGGTAGGGTTAGGTCTAGGGCTATATTTAGGTTTAGGGCTAAGGCTAGGGTGAGGGCTAGGTTTAGGGTTATTGCCAAGGTTATGGATAGGTCTAGGGTGTGTGTTAGGGCTATGATTAGTGTTAAGTTTAGTGTTAGGTTTAGGGCTAGGGTTAGTGTTAGGGTTAGGGCTAGGGTTAGGGTGAGGGTTAGAGTTAGGGTTACTCCTAGGGCTAGGCTTATGGTGAATTTTAGTGTTATGGTTAGGGTTAGTGCTAAGGTTAGGGTAAATGTTATGGCTGGGGTTATGTCCAGGGCTAGGATTAGGATTAGGTTTAATGCTAGGTTTAGGGCTAGGGCTACTGTTAGCTCTAGACTTAGAGTTAGGGCTAGTCTAGGGCTAGTGTTAGGTCTAGAGCTAAGGCTAGGCCTAGTGTTCTGGCTAGGGTTAGCCTTAGGTTTACAGTTATGGTTAGGGCTTGGTCTAGGTCTAGGTCTAAGTCTAGCATTAGGGCTAGGGTTAGAGTTAGGTTGAGGGCTATGGTTAAGGTTAAGTTTATGTTTAGGGTTAGTCCTCGTGTTGGTGTCAAGGTTAGGGTTCTTGTTAGTGTTCCGATTTCGGTTTGTGTTCGGGTAAGTGTTTGGGTTTGTGTTGGATTCTGATTCGGTGAGGTTTAGGGTTAGGCTTATGGGTTAGGATCAGTTTTAGGGTTAGAGTGAGGGTTAAAGTCAGGATTAGGATTAAGTCTGTGCTATGGTTAGGGTTGGGTTACAGATTAGGCTTAGGATTAGTGTTAGCTTTAAGGTTACATTAGTGATAGCGCTAGGACTATGGTTAGGGTTAGGTTTATGGAGAGGATTTGGGTTAGCGTTAGGATTAATACTCTGTTTAGGGTTAGGGTTACACATAGTGGTAGGTGTTGGTTTTGTGCTGCAGTTCGGTTAGTGTTAGTGTTATGGATAGGGCTAGATTGAGCATTAGGGTTAGTGCCATGGTTCAGCTTAGGGCTAGGGTTAGGTCTAGGTCTAGCATTATGGTTAGGGCTATGGCTAGGATCATGGTTCTGTTTAGGGTCAGTGTTTGTGTTAGACTTAGTGGCAGGGGTACTGTTAGGTTTAGGGATAACGGTTGGGCTATTGGTTGGGAATGGGAGAGATGGGTTTAGGGTCATGGTTAGGGTTAGGATTAGCATTAGTGTTGTGGCTACAGTTAGGGATAAGGTTAGGGGTAGGACCAGTGCTCAGGTTAGGACTGGGGTTAGACTTAGTGCTAGTGATAGTCTGTGGTTAGGGTTAGTCTTAGGGCTAGTGTATGGGTCCGGTTTAGGGCTGGGTTAGAATTAGGTCTAGGACCAGTGTTAAGGTTAACGTTACACTTAAGGTTAGGATTTGGCATAGGCCTAGGTTTAGGCTTAGGGTTGTTTTAGGCTTAGGTTTGGGATATGGGTAGCGTATTTGGTTGGGGTTGGGGATAGGGTTACTGTTAGGGATTGGGATTGGGTTAGGAACAGAGTTCTGGTTTGTCTTAGGGCTAGGCTTAGGGCTAGGGCTAGGGTTAGGGTTAGGGTCACACTTGGGATAGGTTTAGTGTTTGGGTGAGGGTCAGGTGTATGGTTAGCATTAGGATTAGGTTTTGGGAAAGGCTTAGGTTTAGGTCTAGGGTTAGAGTTAAGCTTAGGTTTAGGGTTAGAGTTCAGTTAGGTTTATGGCTATGTTTAGCGTTAGGGCTAGGTTTAGTGCTAGGATGCTGGTTAGGGCTAGGGCTGGGGCTGGCTTTAGGCTTATGGCTATGGTTAGGATTATGGTTAGTGTTAGGTTTAAAGTTGCGTGTGTTAGATTTTGGGCTATGGGTAGGGTCAGGGTTAACTTTAGGGTTATGTGTAAGGTTAGGTTTATATTTACTGTAAGCATGGGTCCGGCCCCATGGCTTAGCATTTAAGTGCGCACGATCCGCTGTTGGCGACCCAGCTTTGTATCCCAGGTGCACACTGACACACCACATTTCCGGCCATGCTGAGGCCACGTCCCATATACATCAACTAGAAGGATGTGCAGCTATAACATACAACTATCTACTGTGGCTTTGGGGGAAAAAATAATGTAAGTGTTAAGGTGATGGGTAGGAGTAGTGGTAGATTTAGGGGTAAGGTTAGAGTTGGGTTAGAGTTAGGGGTATTGTTGGGGTAGGGTTAGGGTTTGGGTTAGGGCTACTGTTAGTGTTAGCATTAAGGTTAAGGCTAGGGCTAGGGTTATGGCTAGATTTAGGCTTAGGGTTAGGGTTAGCATTAGTGTTAATGTTAGTGTTAGGCATAGGGTTAAGGTTAGCACTAGGTCTAGGAATAAGGTTAGGATTAGTGTTATTTCTAGGGCTAGGTCTAGGGTTACTGTTAGGATTAGAGTATGGGTTAATGTTAGGCTTATGGTTAGGGTGAGGGTTAGGCTTAAGGCTATGTTTAGGGTTAGGCTTAGGTTTAGAGCTAGATTTATATCCGTGGTTAGGGTTAGGGTTAGGACTAGGGCTTGTGTTGGGGTTAGGGCTAGAGCTATGATTAGGTCATGGTTAGCATTACAGTTAGGGCTACTGTTGGGTTAGAGTTAGGGTTAGGGTTGTGGTTAGGGTCAGGTCTACGGCTAGGGTAGAAGTTAAGCCTATGGCTAGGGTTATGATTAGTTTTATGGTTACAGTTATGGTTATGGTTAGAGGTAGGTCTCAGGTTAGGCTCAGGTGTCTGTCTAGGGTTTGGGTTAGCCTTAGTTCTATGGCTAGGTTTAGGGTCAGTGTTAGGTTTAGAGTTAGTACTGGAGCTACTTTTAGGTTTCTGTTTAGGGGAAGGGATAGAGTTACAGCTAGGTTTAGGGTAGGGTTAGAGTTAGGGCTAGGGTTAGGGTTCGATCTATGGTTATGGTTAAGGTTATGGTTGTGTTAGGTTTAGATTTAGTGCTAGATTTACGGGAAGGTATAGAGTTAAGGTTACTGTTAGGACAAGGGTTAGTGTTAGGGCTAGGTTTAGGCCCTGGATTAGCCTCAGGTTTAAGCTTAGGGTTTGGGTTAGGTTTATAGCTACAGTTAGGGTTAGGTCTAGAGTTATTGCTACAGTTAGGATTAGGGCTAGGGCTTGTCTTCGGTTTAGGGTTAGGCTTAGGGCTAGGGTTCGGATTACTGTAGGGTTAGGGTTAGTTTGGAGCTAGGGTTAGGACTAGAGCTAGAGCTAGGGCTATCATTAGGGTTACAACTAAGTTAGGGATAGTGTTAGGGCTAGGGCTATGCTTAGGATAAAGGCTAGTGTTAGGAATAATGTTATGGTTATGGTTAGGGATTCTTTCGGTTTTCAGTTAAGGGTAGGGGTAGGGGTAGGGTAAGGGTTAGGTTAGGATTAGGGCTAGTATAATGGTAAGAGTTGGGTTAGGGTTAGAGTTAGAGGAGTGGTAGGCTTAGGGGTAGGGTGACATTTGGGTTCGGGTTAACGTTACAATGTGTGTTACGGCTGGTTGTACCATGAGAGTTAGCGTTAGGATTAGAGTTAGGCTTAGGGTTAGGATTATGCTGAGGGCTAAGGTTGGGCCTAGCATTAGGAGTAGGGTTAAGTGTAGGGCAAGGATTAGGGTTACGCTTAGCATTATGGGTAGTGGCAATTTTAGGGCTACAGCTAAGGTTAGTGGTAGGTTAGGGTTATATTTAGAGTTAGAGTTTGGGTTACGTGTAGACTTAGGGTTAGTGTCAGGCTTAGGGCTAGTATCATGGTTAAGAGTAGGATTAGTACTAGGGTTAGGGTTAGGGTTTGGACTTGGGCTAGTTTTGGCATTAGGTTTAGGGCTAGGATTAGGGCAGAGTTAACATTAGTGTTAGGGTTAGTGTTGGGATATGATTAGTGTTGGGTGATGGTTAGTGTTAGCGTTAGTGTCAGCTCTAGGCTAAGGTTGGGGTTAGACCTAGAGCTAGAGTTAGATTTAGGATAACTTTTAGGTTTAGAGTTAGTCCTAGAGCTAGGGTTAGGTTTACTTTTAACAGTAGAGTTATTGTTAGAGGTAAGTTTAGTTTAGGGGCAGGATTAGGGCAATTGCTGGGGTTCGGTTTTTGTTAGGGACAGAGTTACGGGTAGTGTTAGTGATGAAACTAAGGTTAGGGCTGTGGCTTAGTCTAGGGTAAGTGTTAGGGTCAAGGTTAGCCTAGGGCTGAGTTAGAGTTAGGGTTAATGTTAGGCTTATGGGAATGGGTAGGGTTGGGGTTAGAGATGGTTTAAGATTAGGTTTAGGGGTAGTTTTAGGGTTAGGGTTAGTGATAGGGCTAGTGTTAGGGTTACGGTTAGAGCCAGGGCTATGGACAGGGTTAGGGTTAGCGTTAGTGCTAGGACTAGGTCTAGATATATGATTATGGTTAGTGTTAGGGTTAGAGCTAGGGTTAGTGTTAGGGTTCGAGTTATGGCTAGGGTTAGGGCTAAGTTTAGGGTCACATCTAGGGCTAGGATTTGTGTTGGGTTAGGGCTAGCCTTGAGGGTTAGGGTTAGGGATATGGTTAGGGTTAGAGTCAGGTGTAAGGGTAGAGTTTGACATAGGGTAGTGTTAGGGTTTGTGTTAGGGTTAGGACTAGTGTTAGTCTTAAAGGTAGGGATAGGGCTAGGGATAGAGTAAAGGTTAGTGTTAGGGTTAGTGTTAGGTCTAGCACTAGCGTGAGGATAGGGCTAGGGCTAGAATTAAGGTAAGATTAGGAGTTATGGTAGGGTAAGGATTTGGTTTATGGTTAGGTGTAGTGCAGGGTCACGGTTAGGGCTAGTTTTAGAGTTAAGGGTAGGGTTAGTGTTAGGGCTATGGTGATGGGTTTATAGTGGGGAATGGAGATGGCTTTTTACTGTTTGGTTAGGTTCAGGGTTAGCATTAGTGTTTGTGCTAGGGTTATAGATAGTGTTAATGTTAGGGTTAAGGTTAGGGCCATGGCTAGAGTTAAGGATAGGTCTAGATTTAGAGCTAAGGCTAGGCCTGTGTTTAGGTTTAGGACTAGGACTATGGTTAATTTCATGTGTAGGGCTCGTTTAGTGTTAGGTCTAGGGCAATGGTTAACATTAACATTACAGATAGGGTTAGAGCTTGGGTTAGGGTTACGGCTAGGGTTATGGTTACTGTGAGCGATAGTGCTAGGGTTAGAGTTAGGTTTAGGGTTGAGTTTGGGTTAGGGTTGGGTTAGGGTGAGAGTTAGGGCTCAGGGTGGCGATGGAGTGTTAGTGCAATGGTTAGGGTAGGACTATGTTTAGTGCTAGGTTTACTGTTAGGTTTAGGGCTAGGGTTAGTGCTAGGTCAGTTTTAGGGCTAGGGCTGTTTTTAGTTTTATGTTTAGGGTTATGGCTAGGATTAAGTAATGGGTACGAATGGGTTAGGGTTAACATTAGGGGTAGCGTTAGGGGCAGAACTGGGTTAGAGTTCGCATTAGGTTTAGGGGTAAGGGTAGGGGTGGGGGGTTAGGGGTTGGTTTGGATTAGGGTTATGTTTAGAGTTAATAGTAGGTGTAGGTGAAGGACTTGGATTAGTGTTAGGGTAAGTTTTAGGGTTAAGCTTAGGTTTGGTACAGAGTTAATGTTAGTTTTATGGTTAACGTTAGTGTTATGTTTGGGGTTAATCTTGCGTTAGGGTTAGGTTTAAGCTTAGGGTTTGGATTACGATTAGGGGAGGTGTAGGTGTATGGGTAGAGTTAGGCTTAGGGTTAGAGTTTGTGTTAGTGCTGGGACTGGGGTTAAGGTTAGTGTTAGTCTTGGCTTAAGGTTAGGTTTAGCAGAGCGGTACATGTAGGGATAGTGGTAAGGTTAATGTTAGTGTTAGGGTTAGGGGTAAGTTTAGGGCTAGGGCTAGGTTTAGGGTTAGGGCTGGCGCCAAGGATAGGATTATGGCTAGTGTTAGGAATAGTGTTATTATTAGGGATGGAGTTGGGGTTAAGTTTGGTTTAGGGTTAGGGTTAGTTTTATGGTTATTGGTAGGGTTGGGGTTAGGGTTGCATTTGAGTTTGGCCTATGGTTATGGAGGGGCTAGGGTTTCGATTAAGGTTATGGTTAGGGGAAGAGTAGGTGTAGGGATAGGTTTAGGGTTAGTGTTTGTGTTAAGGTCAGTGGTAGTTGTAGGGATTGGGTTATGGTTAGTTTTGGGGTTAGGGTTAGATTTAGGTTTACGGCTAGTGTTAGAGTTGGCATTAGGGTCTAGAGCCACAGTTAGGGTTAATGGTAGGTTTATGGTTAGGGGTAGGTCTGGGGTACAATTAGGGTTAGGGTTTGGGTTTGTCTTAGGCTTAGGGTTAGGGTTAAGGCTGGGTATATGGCTTGCTTTAGGGTTAGGGCTAGGGTTAGGGTTAGGGTTAGTGCTAGTTTTAGAGCAAGGGTTTTGGTTAGGGTTAATGCTAGGATTAGTGTTGTGATTAGGTTTGTGGTTGGATTAAAGAGTTAATGTTAAGGTTCAGGGTAGTATCAGGTGTAGGCATAGGGTTAGTGTTAGGGTTAGGGTGAGGGTTAGACTTAAGGATAGGAGTTAGCTAAGATTTAGGGTTATGGTTACAGTTAGGCATAGGGTTACGGTTAGGTGTAGGCATAGGTTTAGGGTTATGATTACACTTAAGATTAGTGTTAGTGTTATCACTAGGGATTGGGTTATTGTTAGGCTTAAGTTAAGTTTAGGGTTACAGTTAGGTTTGGGTTAGGGTTGGGTTAGTGTTAGGGTTGGTGTTACCTTAAGTCTTAGGGTCTGGGTAAAGAGTGTTTTAGGGATAGGGGTAGGGTTACAATTAAGGTTAGGGGTAGTGATATGGTTAGCTGTGGGAATTGCATTAAGATTAACCTTAGGGCTAGGGCTAGAGTTAGGGCTGTGGTTAAGCTTATGGCTAAGACTTGGTCTAGGGCTTAGACTAGAGTTAGGTTCAGTTTTACTGTTAAGTTTAGTGTCAGATTTAGGACTAGGCATAGGGCTGCATTACTGTTAGTGTTCGGGGTTGGGCTAAGTTTTAGGCCCAGTTTTAGCATTAGGGTTACACTTAAAGTTAGGTCTAGGGCTGGAGCTCGTTTTAGGATTATGGATAACATTAGGGTTAGTGTTAAGGCTAGGGACAGTGTTAGGGGTCAGGTGAGGACATGGATTAGAGTTAGGGTTGGGGTTGGGTTTAAGGCTAGGTTTAGTTCAAGACTTGGGTCAAGGTTCGAGTTAGCGTTATGGTTAGAAGTAGATTTAGGTTTAGGGTAAGGGTTATGGTTAGTGCTAGCGTTAGGTTTATGGCTATGGCGAGGGTGAGGGCTAGGTTTAGTGTTAGTTTTAGGTTTATGGCTATGGTTAGGTTTAGAGCTACGAATTTGTTTAGGGTTCGTCACAGCGGTAGGTTTAGTGTTAGGTTTAGGGTTACATAAAAGGGTACAGTTATAGTTATCATAAGTTTTAAGATTAGAGGTAAGCATAAGGATAGGGGTGGGGTTGGATTAGGGTTATGGTTATGGTTAGGTTTTGGGTTAGGGTTAGGGTTCATGTAATGGTTAAGGTTAGGGCTAGGGACAGGGTTAGGTTTAGAGTTATGACTAGTGTTATGTTTAGTGTTAGAACTAGGGCCATGGTTAGGATTAGAACTTGGGCTAAGATTAGTGTTAGAGTTAGCATTAGGGTTGGGTTATGCTTGGTGTTACAGATATTGTTGGGGTAGTGGTAGGTGTTTGGTTAGGTTTAGGTTTAGGGGAGGGGTTGGTGTAGGGGTAGGGTTAGGGTTAAAGATAACCTTAAGCCTAGAGCTAGGGTGAGAATTACGGTTCAGGTTAGGGTTAGAGTTAGGTTTCGTTAGGGTTAGGGGTAGGGTTAGGGTTAGTGTTGGGTTAGGTTTAGGGGTGGGGTAGTAGTAAGTGTAGGTGTTAGGTTAGTGTTTGGCTTAGGGTTAGGGTCAGGGTTAGGGTTAGGGTTATGGTGAGAGTTAAGGGTAGTTTTAGTGTTAGAGTTAGCATTAGAGCTAGAGTTCAGGTTAGGCAAGGGTTAGGGTTAGGACTGATAATAGGCCTAGATTTATGGATAGGTTTAGGACTAGGGTTAGGGTGGGTTAGTATAAGGGATTGGGTTAGGGGTAGTTTTAGATCTACGGTTAAGGTTAGTGCTGCGTTAGAGTTATAGTTAAGCTTAATGTTTTGTTTAGGGCTAGGGTTTGTGTTAAGGCTAGTCTTATGTCTAGGCTTAGTGTTAGGGTTAGGACTAGGGCTAGTGTTGGGTTTAGGGCTATGGTTAAGGTTAGCCTTAGTGTTAGTACTAAGTTTAGGGATAGTGCTAGTGTTAGAGTTAGCGTTAGGGCCAGGGCTATGGAAAGGGCTAGGGTTATCATTAGGGCTAAACCTAGGTCTATAGTTATGGTTAGGGTTAGAATTTGGCCTAGAGCTAGGGTTAGGGTTATGGATATGGTCATGTCTGGGGCTAAGTTTAGGGTCAGGTCTGAGGCTTGGATTTGTGTTAAGGTTAGGGATTGTGTGGAGTGCTACGGTTAGGTGTAGGGTTAAGTCTAGTGCTAGGGTTAGGTTTATGGTTAGTGCTAGATTTAGGGTTAGTGTCATGTGTAGTGCTAGCATTTTGGTTAAACCTAGTGTTAGACTTAGCAATTGGGTTAGGCTTAGGGCTGATATTAGGGTTAGGGTTAGGTTTAAGAGTAGGTTTAGTATTAAGGTTACGATTATGTTTAGTGTTTAGGTTTGGCTTAGGGTTAGGAATAGGCTTAGGGTTAGGGCAAGAGTTTGTGTTAGGAGTCTGTCCAGGATTACGGCTAGAGTTACGGTTGGGTTAGACTAAGTGTTAGTGTTAGGATTAGGTTTAGGGCTATGACTAGGGTCTGGGGTAGTGGTAAGTGTTGGCTTAGGGATAGGGTTAGGGTAGCGCTAGGGTTTGTGTTAGGTTTAGGGTTAAGGTTAGGGATAGGGCTTGGGCTAGAGCCAGGTTTAGGTTTAGGGCTAGCATTAGGTCTAGTTTAAGTGTTATTTTAAGGCTATGGGTAACATTAGAGTAGGACTAGGGTTAGGGCTTTGGGTATGGGTAGGCTAAGTGTTTGGGTTAAGAGTAGGCATAGGGATAAGGTCAAAGTTAGGGTTAGGTTTAGGGTTAAAGTTAGGGGTAATGTTAGGTGTGGGTGGTGTCTAGTCTTAGTGTTATGGTTTATATTAGTGTTTCTGTTAGCGTTAAGGTTCTGCATATGATTAGTGTTAGGGGTAGGCTTAGGCTTAGGCTTCGGATTGGATTAGGGTTAGGGTTAGGGTTTGGGTAGTGTTAGAGTTAGTTTATGGAGAGAAGGAGGGGTAGGGTTGGGGTTAAGGCTGCGTTCAGTTTAGGGTTAGGATTAGGGTTCAGGTTCTGGTTAGCGTTAGGGTTAAGGTTAGGCTTAGGATTCAGATTAGGGTTTGTGTACTGTTTTGGTTTAGGATTCCAAACAGCAATCTGTGCCAAATATATTTTAGGTATTATGTGATCCTTACTAGCTGGAGGGAAGGGAGATGGGGTATGAATTTATTTCCAGGAATGGGTGCTAGACATGATTTGGCTCAGCTCTACTCTGGATTCCCTGTCCTATACAAACCTGTTCCCAGGTTTAAGGATAGGGTTAGGGTTAGGTTTTGGTTACGGTTAGAGTTAGTTTTATAGAGAGAAGGAGGGGTAGGGTTGGGATTAGGGTTGTGTTAGGCTTGGATTTAAGATTAGGGATAAGGATAAGTTTTGGGTTAGAGTTACGGTGAGGGTTAGGGTTAGGGTTAGGGCTAGGGTTGTATTAGTGTTAGGGTTATTGTTAGGATTAAATTTAAGTTTAGTGTTAGCCTTAATGTTTAGATTTAGTGTACTAGAGTTAGCATAGTGTTATGGTTAGGGTTAAGATTTGGACAAGGGCTAAGTTTAGACATAGAGATAGGGTTATGGCTAGTGTAAGGTCTAGGTTTTAGGGCTAGGGCTAGGATTAGTTTCAGCTGTAGTTTGGGTTAGGGCTAGATGTAGGGCAAGTGTTAGTGTTAGGGTTACAGTTAAGGTTAGGTTTAGGGCTAGGGCTAGTGCCAGGGTTAGGGTTAAGTCTAGGACTAGGGTTAGTGTGAGGGATAGGGCTAGGCTTAGGTTTAGTGCTAATTCTTGAATTATTGTTATTGTTAATGTTAGTGTTTGGGTTGGAGTTGTGTTGTGGTAAGGGTCAGGTATAGGGTTAGTGGTAACGGTAGGTTTAGTGTAGGGGTAATTGTAGTTTTAGATTTAGGGTTAGGGTTAGGGATAATGTTATGTCTAAGGCTATGGTTATGGTTATGGTTAGGGTTATGTTTAGGGCTATGGTGAGAATTAGGCTTCATGTTCGGATTAATGTTAACATTAGTTTTAGGGCTAGGTTTGGGTTTTGTATCATGAACCCTAACCCAATTTTAGCTCTAACCCTAAACCTACCCCAATCCCTAAAACTCCCCCAGCCCTAACCTTCATCATATGCACACCCACTGTAACTGTAACCCTAAGCCAACTTTAACCATAACTTAAAACCTAATCCTAGCCCAAGCCCTAACAGTAACCCTAACACTAGCATAACCCTAACTCTAACCCTAGTGTTAACCCAAACATAAACCCTACGCTTGTTCCTACACTTTCCATTGTCCCCACCCTAAGGCACACATGACAGTAACGTCAGACCTTACCCTAATCATACCCCTAGCCCTAACATCAAAACCTGCCCTGTTCCAAACCATAAAAATGAATCTAGTTATAAACCTAAAGAGAATCCTAACTCTAAATGTAATAACTAAACATAGCCTTAAGCCCACCACTAACGATAACTCTTGCCATAACACTAGCACTATCACTACACCTACTCTTAACTCTCACCACAACCCTACATGTAATCCAACATGAACCCCATCCGTAGCCCTTGATGTAGCACTAAACCAGTCCTAACACAAACACCAGCCCTATTCCTAATCATATCCTTACTGCTAAACCTAACCTTAACTGAAACACAAATCACCTCATCTAACTCTAAGAATAACCATAACATTAATCCTAGCCCTAGCCCTAAACATAACCCATCCCTAACCCTAACTGTAACGCTACCCCTACCCCTACCCCTAACCCTAATCTGAACACTAAATCTAAGACTAAACATAACCTAACCCTAACGTGAACACTAACAGTAAACACAACACAACACAACCCTAACCTTAAAGCTACCCTAAGCATAAGCCGAACCCTAACCAAAACCCTAAACAGGGCCCCAAATTTAACCCTAACCGGAAGCCTAATCTGACGCTAAACATAAACCTAATCTTATCCTGACCCGAAACCTGAACCTTACCCTAATCAGAAGGCAAAACTCAAAATAAAGCTAAGCCTAAACCTCACAATAACCCTAATCCTAACCCTAACATGAACACGAATCGGAACCCTAACGCTAAACAGAACCGTAGACCTAAAACGAACCAGACCCAAACCTACCATAAAACTAACCCTAACACTAAGGTGAACACTAACCCTAAACCGAACCCGCATCCAAACCCTAACACTAACTCAAACGCTAACCCGAACCCTAACAATAAACCTAACGTGATACTGACACCAAACACTAAATATAACCCTAAAACAAACACTAACCCTAACACCAAAACTAACGCTAACCCTAACCCAAGCCAAAACATAACCCTAACTTGAACTCTAAGCCAAAACCTAACCCTAAGCCTAACAATAACCCTAACCCCAACACTAACCGTAACCATAACGCTGTCTAACACGAAAAATAACCCTAACCGTAACTCGAATCTGAATCCTAAACCTAACCCTAACTCGAACCCAAACCCAACTGAACCCAGCCCTATCCCTTATCCAAAATTAACCCCAACTCCAGCCCTAACCCTAAGCCTAAAGCTAACCCGAACTCTAACTATAACCTGAACCTCAAACTTAACCCAGACTCTAACCCATACCTTAACCCTATTCCTAAAACTAACACAAACACAAAGCCGAATCCGACCCTGACACTAACACCATCAAAAACCCAAACCTTAACTCTAATCCTAATCCAAACATTAACCTCACCCTAAACCTTAACATAACCTTAACAGTAACCCTAATCTTAACCGTCCCAACAAAGCAAAACATAACCCTAACCCTAACCAGAAAATGAACTCAAACCCTAGCCATAACCCTAACCCAAAAACAACCCTGACTTTAATCATAACCCTAAACTTAACATGAAAATGAACCGTAACCATATCAGCAATCCTAGCCTGAACTGTAACCCTAACCCTAAACTTAATCTTAGCCCGACTCTAACCCTAACCCTAACCAGAACACGAACCTGAACCCTAAGCCTAACCCTGACTTGAACACTAGCCCTAACACTAAAACTAAACATTAACCTAACCCGAACCCTATTGCTAAGGCTAACCATAAACTGAACTCTAAACATATTTCTAACCTTAATTCTAACCCTAACCCTAATACAAACCCAACGCTAACCATAACTCTAACCCTAACCCTAGACCTAAATCGAACCTTAATGCTAACCATAACCCTAATCAGAAACCAAAACATTAACCTAACACTAACCATAACCCAAACCCAACCCTAACTCTAACCCTAACCCTAGCCCTAACCCTAACCCTAACAAGAAACCTAAAGCTAAAGCTCAACATTTTTCGAACCTGAAAACTAATAATAACCCTAATCCGAATATTAACCCTAACCTCAGCCTAACCCAAATCCTAACACTAACCCGAACGCTAACCTGAATCCTAATCCTAACAAGAACCCGAACCCAAACCCAAACACTAACCCAACCACAACCCTAAGCCTAAACTGATATTAAAACCAAGCCCTGACCCTGACATTAACCCGAAAACTAACACTAACACTACACCTAACCATAACCCTAAATCTAACTCAAACCCTAACACTAACCCCAACGCTAAACTGAACCTGAGCACTGAACCTAACCCTAAGCCTAACCCTAAACTCTAAAGCTAACCCTACATGTAAAACAAATCTGTACAAAACCCAAACCCTAACACTAACCAGTACCATAACCCTAATGCTAACCATAAACCTAACCCCAATAGTAACAGAAACCCTAACACTTACACTAACCAGATGATAACCCTATGCTAACTGAACCCTAACCCTAACCTGAAATCTAACCTAAACCTGGCAATCAACCATAACACTAACGTCAACCCTAATCCTAAAACTAACCTAAACTCAAACATAACATTAACGCGAATCATGACCCTATCCCTAACCAGAACCATAAACCTAACCCTAACCAGAAACATATACCTAAATATAAACCTGACACTAACCCGAAAACTAAACCAAACCCTAAAACTGACAGTAACTGGAAACCAAACATAACACTAACGCAACACTAAGAGTACCCCAGGAAATGGCTCTGGGCAGAAAAGCATGACGAAGGACACGTGTGATGCCTTGTGTTTAAGTGCAGACGTGCCAGGAAGAGGGCGATAGGGTGGCTGGATCGGCTGACCTGCTTTCTCCAAAGGAGGCGGGACAACCAGCCACACATCCTACCTGGGCCAAGCCACTTCCAGGGGGGACAAGGTCAAGAGGACATAGCCCTGGGGATGGCCGCCAAGTCTCCTGGGGCGTGTGCTGGACCCTGTCAGAGGAGAAAGCAGCCTGGCAAAGGGTGTGCCAGACGTGAGATCAGGAGGCCTCTCACACCCGGGTCCCTGTCCTGCCCAGGCCTCATGAGGGAGGACGAGGGTCGTGGCAGGGGCGAGTGGGGTGGGGCTGCCGGCTAGCCTGCCCCAGGATGTCCCGGGAGAGGGCGCCTGGGGATGGGCTGCCACTGGAGAGGTCTGAGGTACCGACCCAGCTCAAGGCAGTCGGGGGCAGAGAGAGAATCCCACTCCACCCTTTCCCTTAAGTTTCTTATGGCTTGCCAAACCGTTAACAAGACAGGTTCACAAGAGAAAATCATACCGAACTGAAGAATACGAGTGCATGGCAGAAACCCGGGAAAATGAGTTTCTCCACACAAAGGCAGAGATTCTCATCTTGCATCCTCTCCTGAGCTTATGAGAAAGGAGGATGTTGGGGGTGGGCATGTGGAAGTCAAAACTGGAAGAAGACAATTGTCATGCAGTGGGACACATAATGTCTTGTCGGAACCGTTTCCCTTGCACCAGGCTCAGGTCCAGAAGGGACAGCACAGAGGTGACCAACAACCCGCCTCTCTGTGGTGGCGCTGGCCCCAGGGCGGGCGTGGGGGTGGTAGGTGGAAGTGGGATGGTGTGTGAGTTGGTACCAGCGGTGGAGGCATCGACTCAGAGGTCATGGATCTCTCACTCTCTCCCTCTCTCTCCCCCCCTCGGGGACCTGAGGAAAGGAAGGTCGCGCGCCTTGCCCACCTCACCTACCTCCCCCGTGGGCCCTTCTTTCTCTGGCATCTCCAGGACCCCTGAGAGCTTGGGTTCAGGCCCCCACACCCCCGCACGGGCCAAGGGCACATGCGCGACTGCTGGGGCCTAGGGCTTGCTGCGTGGGTCCTCAGTGAAGGCACCGCCCTGCCGCCAGGCTCTGACCGGAGGGGGCGGACTTCTGGTGCCACCCCACTGCAGCTGTTCCATCGCTGCTCTTCTGTACTTGGCTTCAGCTGTTGTCTCCCTCCCCTCCCCCACTCCCACTCACCTGGAAGACTGCTTCCCTTCCTTGGAAGCATTGCTCTGGGCCTGATGGCCACAGGTGTACTGGGCTTCAAGCTCAAGGCTCTGCCTGGGCCAGCTGCTTCGTCCAGAGGCTCATTTCTTCCTGAAAAGACAAAGCCATGGCCTCATCCCACTCCTGCACTTTGCAACTGCAGCCAGGCCAGGTGTAGGAAAGGCTCTGTGGAGTCAGAAGGGCTGAAACAGGCAGATGGCACCACAGGGCTAGGGAGCCAGGGCCAAACTGGGCGAGCCCTTCCAGCGACATGTCCCAGCCTCCTCCCTGGAGTCAGGAAGGCCTGGCCTTCCTGCTGTCCAGGCCACAGCTCCGGGGAGAAATCAGCAATGGAGAGCACACGTGAGGTCCTCTGCCTGATGTCTCAGGTGTCACGCCCAAGGCCACTCCAAGCCTGGCTCGGCTTGCCTGCTTCCTCCCAAGGAGGCTGGCCCACCAGCCGAACCTGGCACCTGGGCCAGGCGCCCTCCAGTGTGACGAGTTCCAGAGGACATATCCCTGGGGACGGTTGCCAAGGCTCCTGGGGCGTGTGCTGGGCCCCAGACAGAGGAAGAAGCTGTCTGGCAAACGGTGTGCCTGACCTGAGTTCTGGCGGCCTCCCACACCCGGGACCCTGTCCTGCCCAGGCCTCCTGAGGGAGGACGATGGTCATGGCAGTGGCGAGAGGGGTGGGGATGGCGCTGAGCCTGCCCTTGGATGCTCCAGGAGAGGGCCCCGGGGCTGGGCTGCCCCTGGCCAGGTCTGAGGGACCGACCCAGCTTGGGGCTGCCGGGGGCAGAGAGAGAATCCCCCTCCACCCTTTCCCTGCAGGTTCTTAGGGCTGGTCAAATCCTTAACAAGACAGGTTGGCTGGAGAAAATCAGACCCAGGTGAAGAACATGTTTCCATGGGAGAGAACCAGGAAATTGAGTCTCTCGCCACAATGGCAGAGATTCTCATCTTGCATCCTCTCCTGCGTTATTGACAAAGGCGGATGTCGTGGGTGGGCCTGTGGGATGGGAGAGGAGATCAAGACTATTGTCATGCAGAGAGACATGTAAAGGCTTGTCCGGACAGTTTCCCATGTACTGGGGTCAGGTCCAGAAGAAAAGGCACAGAGGTGACCAGGAACCGGCCTCTCTGTTGTGGGGCTGGCCCTGAGGCGGGCGTGGGGGTGATGGGTGCAAGTGAGATGGCGTGTGAGTTGGCACCAGCCAGCGGTGGAGGCAGCGACTCAGACGTCATGGATCTCTCTCTCTCTCCCTCTCCCTCTCTCTCTTTCTCTCTGTCTCTTCCTCTCTCTCTCTCTCTCTCCCTCTGGGATCTGAGAGGAGGAAGGTGGCACGCCATGACCACCTCGCCCTACCTCCCCCACGGGGCCTTCTTTCTCTGGCCGCTCCGGTAGCCCTGTGGGCTTGGGTTCAACCCCCTACACCTCCGCACAGGCCAAGTGTGCATGCGCGACTCCCGGGCCTAGGGCTGGCCTCGGGGGTCCTCAATGAAGACCCTGCCCTCCCGCCAAGCTCTGACCAGCTCCCCCCCCCACTCCCACTCAGCTTGAAGGCCGCTTCCCTTCTTTGGAAGCATTGCTCTGGCCCTGATGGCCACAGGCGTACTGGGCTTCAAACTCAAGGCTCGGCTTGGACCAGCTGCTTTGTCCAGGGGCTCATTTCTTCCTGGAAAGACAAAGCCATGGCCTCCCCCCACGCCTGCACTTTGAGACTGCAGCCAGACCAGGTGTAGGAAAGGCTCTGTGGAGTCAGAAGGGCCGAGAAAGGCAGATGGCACCACAGGGCTATGTAGACAGGGCCAAACTGGGCAAACCATTCTGGCGACAGGTTCCAGCCCCCTCCGTGGAGTCGGGAAGGCCTGGCCTTCCTGGTGCCCAGACCACGGCTCCGGGGAGAAATCCGCCATGGAGGTCACACATGGGGCCCTCTGCCTGAGGTCGCAGGGGTCGCGCCCATGGCCACTGCAAGCCTGGCTCAGCTTGCCTGCTTTCTCCAAAGGATGCTGGCCAACCAGCCGAACCTGGCATCTGAGCCAGGCCCCTTCCAAGGGGACGAGCTCTGGAGGACATAGCCCTGGGGACGGCTGCCAAGTCTCCTGGGGTGTATGCTGGGCCCCCGTCAGAGGAGGAAGCAGCCTGGCAAGCGCTGTGTCAGACCTGAGATCTGGAGGCCTCCCACACCCGGGTCCCTGTCTTGCCCAGGCAGACTGTAGAAGGACGATAGTTGTTGCAGTGAATTGTAGGGTGGGGCTGGCGCTGAGCCTGCCCTTGGATGCTCCGGGAGAGGGCGGCAGGGGATGAGCTGCCCCTGGCCAGGTCTGAGGGACCAACCAAGCTCAGGGCTGCTGGGGATCAACCACTGCATGTCCACAGCCCTCTCTGCAGATACAGGCACCAGGTGAGCACCTGCCATGGCTGATCCCATTAGTCCCTGCAAATCACCATGAAATTTATCCCCCCCCACATTTCAGAAGAGGAAACTGAGGCTCAGAGAGATGCGGGGATTTGCCCAAGGTACACAGCTGGCAGAGGACAGAGTCACTACTCTGCTGAGGAGGGAGTGGCTACTCACCTAGTAAACAGCTGGTCCAGGACCCGGTGGGATGTGTCGGAGGCCGAGTAGTTGATCATGAAGGTGGTGAAACTCTAGATGTTCCTACTCAGGAAAGCTGGTGAATGGACTCTGTCAGCTTCTCCATCATGCCGGCCTGGATGCCACGCATCCTGCAGTCTTCATGTAAATTCACAGTGGACTCATCCTGACACGGGGGGAGAGGAGAAGGAACATACAGTCAGTGACATCATGGTGAACCACCAGGAGGACTGAGGTGACATTCTACCCTCCTGTGTAGCTTGTGGGGAGGAGTGGAGGTCCAGATTCCTTCGGGAGTGGGACTTCGGGGCACTGTAGTGAGAAAATTTTGGGGCAGCGGGTCCCAGGGGAATCTCACATTTGAGTCAGGATTCTACTACTGCCTTGATCATCTCAGGGTCCTGGATGTGAAGACCCCTCTGCACCCACACTCTCATCAGAGCAGCCCTGGTCATTGATGGACTGGTGCACCTGTGTCCACTCCAGGGAGATGGCAAACTGGAAAGCATCCACCAGCTCCTCGACCATCTCCTGGGTGCAGCTCTGCAGTGACAGTGCCCAGCAGTCAGGCCAGGAGGGATCAGGGGCCTGCCTGGACTTTGCCACAGTGGGAAACCCCACGATAGATCAGGCACAGAGGGGTATCTGCATGCACTCCACCAGGGAAGGAAGGCGAGGACACCTTGAGGGCCCAGCATTCACATGCGGATAGAGGAGCTTGGTCCCCAGCACTCACCTTCTTCTCCTGCAGCCAAGATCTTGAGCATGAACATGACACACTGCCCGAATCCCACCATATGGCTTCCTGCTCCTGGTCAGGTTGGATCCTCCTCATCCCCAGCTTCACCAACTCCACCTCCCACACACACACACAATGAGGGTCAAGTGGTGTGGGGCTGTCCTTTTGGGATCACAGTTCTGGCCTGACTTAGAGTGGTCTGCCCTGGCCTACACTGTTACCTGATTGTTCCTCCTGCCAAAAGGCCACACACATTCGAGGTGAGGGCTGAGCCAATGTCTAAAGCGACTTAACACGCTCTCATTCTGGGCATTCTGGGGGTCAGAGCCTCGGAAAGTCACGGGACAACACGAGAACATCCTGCCGTGTCGAGTGTTTCCACTCAAATGAACTGGACAAGAGGCTGTGATTACAATGTGGGTGCCTGGTAACCACAGTTCTAAGTTCTGTTGGGCGCTGTCACCAAGGAAGTGAGGTCACTTTTTCAAGGTTCTATTACTTAGCCCCTTCCTTCAATGAGATCCACCTAAATCCCCCGCTAGGCTGTTGGCTGCTCTCCCTCCTTGCCCGTGTCATCTCCATCACTGTACACAAATACCCATCACCACCCTCTCCACAGCTCCTTGGGAGTGGATCCAGGTCCCAGGTTTGAGGAGACAGAGCTGAGGTCAGACCTCATTTGTCCTACCAGTTCTGTGTCCTGGAAAAGCTGTTGTGCCTCTCCAGATCTCCCCAGTCTCCCAAGCTGCACAATGAGGGTTGGGCTAAAAGCAGCTTCCTAGAGACCTCTTCAGGTGTATATGTAATAATACGTACAACACCTGTGAGCTGGTGTCACATGTGTCTAATGAATACACTTAGAGATGGAGGAAGTACAAAGAGTAGGACATCACATAGAATACCAGTCAGAACTTCTCTGGGTCCCAGATGTGTGATCTTTGGTAAGTCACTGCCGCTCTGAGCCTCATTTTCAGGTCTGCATACTGAAGGGGTGGAAATTAGAGGAAATTCAGACATTATGATCCACTGGCGTTAAGCCTTCCACAGTCCCCTGTTTTACTCAGAATCAGTCCCAAGAGCCTCATGTTGGCCTACGTGGTGGGATCCACCACAATGTTCCCAGTGAACCTGGCTCCTTGAGTATACATCTTTTGTCAGCACTAAGTGGTCAGTATCTGGCTTCTGAACAACAGAACACAGCCAAGGTGATGGGATGTCACTTCCAAGTTTTAATTACAAAACGTCTGTCACTTCCAAATTACTGGTTTACTTAGGTTCCCTACTTACCTCCCTCCTTCTGTTTCCACCTCTCTCTCTCTCTCTCTTACTCTCGCTCTTGCTCTCTATCAAATCACCAGAACTGGAGAGCAAGTGCTGATATTTTCAGTTGCACTATGTGGAGGTTCCATAGGAGAGAACTGAGGGAGTGTCCAGCCAAAAGACAGACAGGAGCTCAGACTCTCAGTCCAAATGGATCCTGACAAAACCCATGTGAGTGATCTTGGGTGGGAATGTTCTCCCATTGGAGCCCTGTGGAGACCACAGCCCCTGATTCACAGAGACTTTGAGGCAGAGGCACCCAGCTAAGCCATGCCTGATGCTTGGCTCACAGAAATTGTGAGATGTTAAATATTTGTACTTTATAGGTGGCAGGTTTTGGAGTAAAGTTCTCACAGAGGAACAGAAAGGATCAGTCTACCATGTCCCAGGATCCAGCCTGATCACCCTCCCCTCTCCACTTCTCTCTCTTCTCAGGCTCCTTCCAGCCACACTGGCCACATTTCTGACCTTCCCTGGTCAAACTCGCTTCTTCCTGTGAGTCTTTGCATCAGGGAGCCTTCTCCTTGACACACTAACTCTTCCCAGACATACACAGGGGTGCTTACACTTGTCATTCTGGTCACAGCAAAGGTCTGAAATGCCTCAGGGCAGCCTTTCAGAACCTCCTAGCACAGTCTCTACCATCAGAGATGTCACATCCAGAAGAACATTACATGATTTCCTCCACCTTCCTCCCATTGAGATAAAATGAGTGCGTGAGGAAGGGCTGTCTGCCTTGGCTGAAGCAGAGGCAACTCCTTCTGGTTATACCAGGCACAGGACTGTCTCTTCCAAGCCGAATTTTTCCCACCACGCATCCATTGTTTAAGGAAACCGTCATTCCCTCTCTTTCATGGGTCTGGTTTCCCCAAGAACACAGTGAACCATCCCCTCTCCCTGTGCTGCATCACCATAAACCCACAGCCAGAAGATAAGCACCAGGTTAAAAAACCACCAGATCCTGAATTCAGTCACTGCTGACATGCACCCATCAATGTTGTCATTCAATGGTGACTCCTGAGGACACCCATCCCCTGAGACCCACTCCCAGCCTGTCCTCAGCTTCTTATAGCAACACTGAGGTTTCTTCAGAGTCATCCCAACATCGGCAAGAAACATTGTGAAATGTTCTCTGTATTAATTTTCAGGGACGGGGGACATAGGTAGATGTAATTTGAGCGTGTATGTGCAGTAGTTTCTATGCATGAATTCTATTTTTCAGACAGATAAAATAATGTGGCTACTCAATGCACCAAGCAAATGGATAACTGATCAAATCTTTTCATGATGTGAAGTCTTTAGAGAGTAAATGTCATGGTTAAGAACACAGAGTATGGAGCTAACTCCTCAAGTCCTAATTCCAACTCAATCCCTTATTAGATATTTGTATTGACTGAGTTATTTACGTGATTGGTGCCTCAGTTTCTTCATATCTCAGTTGACAATAATGACCAGCATACCTACTTTGTAGGTTTATGGAGAGTATTAAAGGAATTAATGTTTGAAAAATGCTTGGAACACCTAGTGTATTACCAGTGCTGTACCTATATATTAGAAATAAAATTTAGAAATTCTTCTGACACTGCCTGTGAGCCCCAGAGGGTGAGACTGTTGCCTGGACGTATGTAGAAAGCACTCCATGACATACGATGAATAAATGAGTGAACAACATTGGCGAATGCATTACCAATGTCACCTATATTACCCTACAGGCATTCCCAAGCTGAACCACATGCAGACATTCCTGCTCTGTCCTGCATCACATTCCTTGGAGGAATCACTGGGGTTTCTTGGACCCTGGTAACCGTGCCCACTAAAGGTTCTTTTCTGTCAGCAAACCCCAGACTTTTTCCAATTGCTGCAGCTCACAGGTTCTGCACTGTGATGTTTGTCTTCACTAGAACGAGAAGTGCAATCCACAGAGCTGGGCACACACAGAGCCTGAGCCTTGGAGAAAATGACTCCCTGGCTCTGGGGCAGGTAGAAGAGCGCAGGGAAAGAGTGGGATTTGGGGAAAATCCTCCAGGTGTTGTCAGAAAGGATGGAGGCAGGGGATGTGTCAGCAAGGACTGGTCTGGTTGGTGGGCCTTGGTGGTTAAATAGTAGGAGGGCTGGGAAGTTTCGTAGGTTCTAGCATAATACAATCAATATGACGATCATGAAATCAGAATCAGCCTAATTAAGGCCAAATTAACCCAATGTCAGCTGTTCCCTGACTCTCTAATCCAGTAGTGACTTTTACAATAAGGGTATTCGTGATCTATCATCTCCTTTTCATTGATTGGCTAGAGTAACTATTCTTTACATAGCCTGTCTATTTTTACATAGTAAAGAAAAAGTGAGTTTTAAAACAACCCTCCTTGGACAAGTCTCCCTAACATATTGAATTAATGACAGAAGCCACGACAGGAAATTCACCACATATCTTGAGATTTAGTCTCTGGTTTTAGATCTTCCTAACTGGTTATTTACCTAGATTTTTGCCTTCTTTCTTGAGATTAGTCCACTTAGGATTAAGTAAGAGTGCAACATCATACAATGTGAGAAGTGGTGGAACTTTAGGAAGAGGTTTGATTCATTCTGTCAGTGTGTGTGCGCATGTGTGTGAGGGTGTATGAGACTTTTTGCTGCATCTGGCAGTGTGGGCCAGTGTAAACTCCTTTTCTAGGGAAAAAATTTCCCTAATCACTTTCTCTGGACTTTCTTTTCACTGATGGCTTCGCCAGCACTGTCCAATAGTAACATTAAGCACTCAATATTATGGAATTTAAATATATTTTTGTAGCCAGATTTTAAAAAAATGAAAACAAACAGGAGAAACTAACTTTAATAGTATATTTTAACCCACCATAACCAAGATATTATCAATGTGGGTGCTGTCTATACAAAACTTAATAATGAGAGAGTTCACTTTTTTTTCTGTGTTTCATAAATCCAGTGTGTACTTCCCACTTACAGTACAATCTCCATTTGTAAGTCGAGTTTTTTCAGACATACATTCTCAGCACTGAGATTTAATGTTCACAATTGTCAAATAAGAGACACTAGGAGTGGGGTGGATGATAATTTCACTAGTGATTTAAGCTCTAAGGGAGCTATGAACAGCAACTGGTCAATGGGTTAATCAAATGAATAGTCATATAGTATAGAAGTATGGTATGATTTGGGATTTAGAAAAAGACTGGGGACCGTGTGTCCTGACAGGGAGCACCAAGGATTTTGTTGTTGAGAGAGACAAGGACAAAAATAGAATAAAGTCATGCACATAAGTGTCTAACAACATGGGGGAGAAGAAATGACCTGCCGTCGTCCTGAGTTTTGACCTCTTTGTTTCTTTTCTTGACCCAAATCTCTTTGATGATGTCCCAGGACACAGGTCAGATTAATCCCCACAGGGAGAGAGGGAGGGTAGACGTACAAGGCATCTGACATAATTGTCCTGGGAAGGCAGGCTTCATTTATAACTCTGATCCATTTTCAAAATTTATTTTTATAGGGTAAGTTGAGAGGAAGTATGTTGGTCAAATCATTACAGAGGAAGTGAAATGATTGTGGAAAGCAATAAAAACTAAAGCCTGGTTTGAGCATCTCCATCCCTTTGAGGATGTCCAGTTACATATTCAAGAGGCCAGTTACTAGAATCACATCCTATCCTGGCAATGAGGTCAGATGCCAGCAAAGGGAGGAAACCTTGGAGCAGCCCCAACATCTCTGCTGGCAGAAGAGACTGCAAGGTCTCCAGGCCTGCAGAGTGCAAGAGAACTGTTAAGTGCTTCGGACCTTGCCAAAGCCCTGCTGAATCTTGCACCTAGTTGCACAGGTGTATCCCTGCCATGTGAGCTCGCAGGTGTTCTGAACTCCAGTCCCATCCCCACCCCTGCCTGGTCTTCAGATTCAGCAGAGATGATCCCAGGACCTGGTCTGTACATCCCACAGCTCCTTTGCAAACGTCTTCTGGTGACTGAGGAAGATATCAGGAAACAGGAAGGGAAAGTGAAGACGGCAAGGGACAGACTGGCGGTAGCACTGATGCAGACACACTCGCTAGCGAGGCAGGGAGAGTGAGGGACCAAAAAGGACATCCCGACAAACACGATGAAGAAAACAGAAGACGGCACAGATGACATGGAGCTCACACTACATTAATGCCTATGCAGGGGTCCTGATGATTTCTTGCTTTGAGCTCTTGAAACTTTAATATATACCAATAATTTTCTTTTTTTTGATTCCTTTGCATGACAGAGAAGATACAGACAGTGATCCTTCTGAGGTGAGCGATTGGGTTGCAGGTGAGGAGAGAAAGGAGATCTTTCTTTCTCATATTGTTCTCTCATTTTCCTTTACTGAGTGTTATCTGTTTGTATTTTAAGACCAAGAGACCAAGAGTTATCACAGTCAGGGGATTCTTTAGAGTTTTGCCCTCACAGTCACAGAGAAAACATACTTAGTCCAAATGGATTGTCCTTTTTGTGTAATATTCCAATAGATTCCAACATAATATGTCACTAAAGAGCTGTTATATCTGTCTTCTCAAAAATGACACCTACTTCTGGGTCTCTATTTTTCTGGTATTTGTTTCATATTGAATCACAGTTACATATAATGAAATACTGGATTTGCCCTTTTTTCAGATTTATGTGTTGGAAATTTGATTCATGAAAATTGATATGCCATTGTGGTATCATGCTGTCAGGAGAACGACTGTTTTCAGCATCACAAGTCTCACAATAAGCCAGTGTGTTGGGATTTGCCTTTTTGCCTGATCGAGTACGTTGCACTCTTCAAATACTCTTTATCATTACTTACTTTTGTCCCACAGATTTTTCAGTTTCTGAGAGCAATATGTTAAACAATAGTAGAGTATCTTAGTATTTATATCTTCCCTAAAAAATGAGTTATTTTTTAGCTAAATCTTCTCTCCTCTTTTCTTCCATGTGGTAATCATCTGGAATTTTGGTTCCAATGTGTTTTAATGTCTTGTTTTAAAACTAATACTAAATTAGACAGACGGTTTTTTACTTTCCTTGTGACTCCTGTTATGCTTTCTTGGGTTCACATTTCTTCTTCCTGATGTACATTCTTTACTGCTTCTTTCACTGTGGGCCTGTGGGAGGTCAACTTTGAGTATGTAGGTCAGATAAGGTCTTCCTTTCTTTGACACATAGTTTGAATAGGTGTTTAATTTAGCTTTGTAGTAATTTGTTTTCCTTCTTTGTCAAGTTATTTAATATTTCTGAGCCTCCACATCTTAAGCTGAAAATGGGAATAAATCCCTAAAATTGTGACTGTAACTGAGATAATACACGCAGAGCTTTCCAGTCATGTTACTTAGAAGAAATTAGTCAATAATGATAACGATTATTAACCTTTATAATGACATTATAATAATTATTATATAATAATATTTTAATGTATGATAATGATTATACATTAATTTATAATTATAATGTACAGTACATAATGTATAATATATGCAATGTATAATAATAATATATTAATATTATTAATCATTAGAATCTTCATAGTGTGCATTCTCGGAGAATCACTGCTTCAGATTGAGAATGTGAAGCTCATACACAAAAAGTCTGAGAGAGTGCCATGACTGTGACTTTAATTCTCAGCCCTTGAGTATCTTCAGCTGTGGTCATCTGTACAGTGTGTACAGATAATGTAATATGTTCCAACAGACCCACTGCAGAAAGTTCAGCCTGCCTCATGCCTGGGATGCGCTGGGCTGCTTGTTGGGGAGCCTCTGTTGTGAGGCTAGTTGGATTCTGTACAGAGAAAGATGAAAAAAGAATCTTTCGTTCCCTCAGATTTCTCCCGCCGAGTATTATTCACTTTTCCATTCAGAGCAGACACTCTCTTCCAAGATCCTTGGTGTTTCTCTGGGATTCAGGATTCCCAGACACCTAGTCATTTCAGCTCCCAAGGCCCAAGGGGTCTGCAGAATCATGTCTCACCCACTCCTCCCATCTTGGCCTGTTTCCCATCACGGAGGACCCATGACTGGGGAGAGGAGCCATCAAGGAAGATTGATCTGGAAGTCCTTGTGAATCTGAGCTTCAGAGAATGAAGCAGAAAAGGGGAACCGGAGACTGCCAGGCCTTCAGTGGGGGAGGAATATGGAGGAAGCGAGAGGGGTGTGATGGCTGCACAGAGTCAAGGGGAGGGGTGTTCCAAATTTTCCTAAGAAGGGAAATCTTGCACTGAAGTGAGGATTCGATTTTACGTGATGGCAACGTCTGTGCTGGTTTCACAAATTCTGGTGTCTCTGAGGGATGAACTGCTGTGACACCACAGGACAGAAGTTGCAGTCACTTTCAGGACTTAAGGAAGGTGAAACCTTTCAGGTTAGTCCCCTGTGAGCCAGTCAGGGGCCAAGTCTAGAAAGGCTCAGAACCTGCATCCATCCAATGTGGTTTCGTTCTCTTCCAGTCAAGCTCCTCTGGACCCCAGGTGGGAAAAAGGGACATAAGATCTAGTCAGATCTAGTCATCACAGCTTCCGTAGGTCACCATGAGGCAGGTAATAGCCCAGGCGTCGTCACTGGACCTCATAGTTGCCCTGCTTCTTCCGCTGACAGAAAGTGACTTGTGAGGTGAGGAGAGCGCATCAGAATGGTCCAGTCAGCTGCCCAGTATGGGAGACTCCAGGGCAAGGAGATGCCAAAGCCACAGAGACCCAATGCCTCCTGTGTCTCCCTCTTCATTTTTTCCACTTAATTTTCACCCTCAGTCCTTCTTTTGCTTCCCTTTTCCCTCGTTCGGCTCTCACTCTCTTTCCGCTACATGTTCTAGCTTAATTGAGGTATTCACGACATACAGACAACTGCATACATTTAAAGTGAACAATTTGATACATTTTGATTATAACTTATTGAACCATCACTACAATCAAGAAAAGGAATGATAGCTTCCCCAAATTTCCTCATGCTCATTTTAATTCCTCCTTCCCTGCTGTTTGCAAACACATTCTCATTCCCAGGCAACGAGTGATCTGGTATATGTCCCTATAGATTTCCTGTATTTTACAAAAATGTTTATAAATGGGATCATATACTATGTACTCATTTTTTACTGGCTTCTTTCACTCAGCATAATTATTTTGAGATTTATGCTTGTCGTTGCATGTACTATGAATTCATTCCTATCCCCAACCCTTCCCTGGCAGCACTGTACACACGCCTGAGTGCTTCCCAGGTTGAATTGAGAGCCAATAGTACTGCTGCATCCCCAAAAGAAGGAATGCGTCTTGGTGCAACTCTGGGAGGGGTTGGCGGCAGTCCTGGACCAGCACATGAATGCTTTCCTGGATGGTTGGAAAGTGCACCATGCCACTGCAGTCCCAATGATTGGCCAATGCTCAGAACCCATGAAGAAGCCCCACCCACCAAGCACAGAGGCTGGCATGAGCATAAGAAAAGGCAGCAGCAGAAATATGCGAACATGCAAATGCTTTCCCAGATGGCACAAATACCCATAGTAGTGCTGCGGTCTCACAACTGTGTATGTGCCTCCATGTGGCGGCAGCTCTGAGCCCAGTGGGAATGCTTTCCCAGTGAGTGGAACACCCACTGTACCCAGGCAACTTCATGCATATGGGGCGGGACCAGAAACACAGCTCATGCTTTCCCCATAGCAGTAGCAGGTGGAATCTGCGAGCTGATACTACCACAAATACACAGGCAAAAGTTTAGTTCATCAAACAGCATAAGAAACTACAGTAACAATTCAGAGCAGAAGGAAATGACAAATCTCCAGAAATGAACCTTGAAGTCACAGAAATTTACAATCTAAATGACAGAGTTCAAAATAACTGTCATAAAGAAACTCACCAAATTACAAGAGTGTTCAGACAGTTCGATGAATTCAGGAATAAAATTAATGAGGAAAAGGAATACTTCATCAAACAGAATGAAACTATTAAAAAAAAAAAGCAGAAATTCTGGATATGATGAACATAATTAAAAAGATAAGAAAGAATCTCGAATCCTTAAGAAACAGAGCTGATATTATAGATGAAAGAATTAGTGATTTAGAGGATCGAAAAATAGAAATTCTTCCAGTGAACGAGGAGAGAGAACTCTGATTTTTAAAAAAGGAAGGAATTCTTGTAGAAATATACGACTCAATTATAAAAGCAACATAAGAATTATATGTATTCTAGAGGGAGAAAAGAGGGAGAAAGGAACAGAGAGCTTGTTCAAAGAAATAATAGCTGAGAACTTCCCAAACCTGGGGAAGAACCAGACTTACAAGTACATGAAGCCAAGAGAATGCCTAATAACATCAATGTTAAAAAATCTTCTCCAAGGCATATAATAGTAAAATTGGTAAAAGCCAATGAGAAAGAAAAAATATTACGGGAAGCAAGACAGAAGAAAATAACCTACAAAGGAACCCTTATCAGGCTTTCAGCATATATCTTGGCAGAAACTTTACAGGCAAGGAAAGAATAGAATGATATATTACAAATACAGAAAGGCAAAAACTTTCAGCAAAGAATACACTATCCAGTGAAATGATCCTTATGATACAATGTAGAAATAAAAGTTTTCCCAGATAAACAAAGGCTAAAGGAGTTCAACACCACTAGATGTCCCATACAAGCAATGATCAAGAACGTCCTCATTCCAGAAATAAAAACATGGCGAATGTCTACAAACGTTTGAGCAAAAAGATAAATATACAGACAAAATCAGAAAGCTACAGCTTTGTTTCACAACAGGGTAGCAAATACTTAATTATAACTTAAAAGAAGAAGGGAAGGAAAGCATCAAAAGTAACTATAAACACTTCAACATAGTCACAAACTCACAACACAAAAATGAATAACTTGTGACAACAATAACTCAGGAGGAGAAGAGGAAAGGGATGGAACCTGCTTAGACTAATGGACATAAGAGGCTATCAGAGGATGGACTATCTCATCTATGAGATCTTCATACAAACCTAACAGTAACCAGCAAAGAAAAGACAGAGCAGAGCCATAGATCATAAAAAAAGAGAAAACCTCCACAGAAAACCCCCAAAAGGAAATGGTAATCAGAAACACAAAGGAAGAGAAACAATGGAAATATAGATTAGGTGGGATTAAGCCCTCATATATCAGTAATCACTCTAAATGTAAATCGATTGAATTCTCCAATCAACAGACACTGAGTGGTGGGGTGGATTAGAAAACAAGACCCAACAACATGCTGTCTCCAAGAAACATATCTCAGCTCTAAAAGCAAACAGACTCAGAATGAAGGGATGGGAGACAATACTGCAAGCAAATGGCAAATAAAAGAAAGTAGGTGTTGCCATACTTATATCAGACAAAGCAGACTTCAAGATAAAAAAGACTATGAGAGACAAAGAGGGGAGGTATATAATGATAAAGGGGACTTTCCACCAAGAGGACATAACACTTATAAAGATGTATGCACCTAACACAGCAGCACAAAAGAATATAAAGCAACTATTAATAGACATAAAGGGAGAAATTAACAGCAACACAATAATAGCTGGGAGCTGAACACCCCACTTACATCCATGGATAGATAATGCAAAGAAAGGCAACAAGTCAATAGTGGAATTAAATGAAACATATGATCAGATGAACTTAATCGATATACATAGAGCATACCCTCACAAAACAGCAGAGTACACATTCTTTTCTGACCACAATGATTTGACACTTGAAATCAACTACAAGAAAATAGATGGGGAAGTCACAAATATGTGGAGACTAAAGAAAACACGACTGAAGAAACATTGGATCAATGAACAAATCAAAGGAGAAATAAAAAAATACCTGAAGACAAACGAAAATGAAAAGACAACAAAACAACTCTTATGGGATGCAGCGAAAGCAATTCTAAAAAGGAAATTCATAGCAATACAAGCACAGCTCAAACAACAAGAAAAATACCAAATAAGTAACCTTAAAGTACACCTAATAGAACCAGAAAATGAAGAACAAATGAAGCCCAAAGTCAGCAGAATGAGGGAAATAATAAAAATTAGAGCAGAAATAAATAAAGTAGAGACTAAAATAACTGTAGAAAGGATCAATGAAACAAAGAGCTGGTTCTTTGAGAAGACTGAAACAAAATTGACAGACCCTTAGCCAGACTCACTAAGAAAAAAAGAGAGAAGGCTCAAAGACATAAAATTAGAAATGAAAGAGGAAAAATTACAACAGATACCACAGAAATCCAAAGGACAATAAGAGAATACACTGAACAAATTACATACCACCAAATTGGATAACCTAAAAGAAATAGATAAATTCTTAGATTCACATAACCTCCCAAAACTGAATCAAGAAGAAATAGAGAAAATGAACAGACCAATCACATGTAAAGAGAACGAAATAGTCATCAAAAACCTCCCTAATAACAAAAGTCCAGGACCAAATGTCTTCTCTGGAGAATTCTACCAAATATTCAAACAAGATTTAATACCTATGCTTCTCAAACTATTCCAAACAGTTGAAGAAGATGGAACACTTCCTAATTCATTCTATGAGGCCAACATCACCATGACAGCAAAAGCAGACAAGGATAGCACAAAGAAGGAAAATTACAGGCCAATATCGCTGATGAACACAGATGCAAAAATCCTCAACTAAATATCAACAATTCGAACACAGCAATATATTAAAAGGATCATATACCATGATCAAGTGGAATTTATACCAGGGATACAGGGATGGTTCAACATCTGCAAATCAATCAATGTGATACACCACATTAACAAAATGAGGAATAAAAATCACATGATCCTCTCCACAGATGCAGAGAAAAGATTTGACAAGATCCAACATCCATTTATGATAAAAACTCTCAATAAAATGGGTATAGAAGGAACGTACCTCCACAGAATAAAGGCCATATATCACAAACCCACAGCCAACATCATACTTAATGGTGAAAAACTTAAAGCCATTCCTCTGAGAACAGGAAGAAGACAAAGTTGCCCACTCTCGCCACTTCCATTCAACATAGTACTGGAGGTTTTGTCCAGAGTAATTAGGCTGGAAAAAGAAATAAAAGGAATCCAAATTGGAAAGGAAGAAATGAAACTCTTGCTGTTTGCAGATGACATGATTGTAAATATAGAAAACCCTAAAGAATCCATCAGAAAACTATTAGAAATAATCAACAACTAGAGCAAAGTTGCAGTGTACAAAATCAACTTACAAAAATCAGTTGCATTTCTATACTCTAGTAATGAACTAACAGAAAGAGAACTCAAGAATACAATCCCATTTACAATTGCAACAAAAAGAAAAAAGTGTCTAGGAATAAATTTAACCAAAGAGGTTAAAGATCTATACAATGAAATCTATAAGACATTATTGAAAGAAATCAGTGATGACCTGAAATAATAGGAAGATATTCCATGCACATGGATTGGAAGAATAAAGACAGTTAAAATGTCCATATTACCTAAAGTAATCTACATATTCAATGCAATCCCAATCAGAATCCCAATGACATTCTTCATAGAAATAGAACACAGAATCCTAAAATGTATATGGAATAACAAAAGACCTTGAACAGGCAAAACAATCCTGAGAAGAAAGAACAAAACAGGAGGCATCACAATCCTAACTTGAAAAGATATTACATAGCTATAGTAATCAAAATGGCATGGTGTTGTCACAAAAGCAGACTCATAGATCAATGGAACAGAACTGAAAGCCCAGAAAGAAAACCACACATCTGTGGTCAGTTAATCTCTGACAAAGGAGCCAAGATCATACAATGGAGAAAGGAATGTCTCTTCAATAAATGCTGTTGGGAAAACTGGACAGCTACATGTAAAAGAATGAAAGTAGATCACTATCTTCGACCGTACAAAAAATGTAACTTGAAATGGATAAAAGACTTGACTCTAACACTTGACACCATAAAACTCCTAGAAGAAAATATACACAGTACAGTTTTTGACATCGGTCTTAGTAGCATCATTTACAATACCATGTCTACTCAGGCAAGGGAAAGAAAACAAAAAATATACAAATGGGACTACATGAGACTAATAGTCTTCTGCAAGACAAAGGAAATGATGAACAAAACAAAAAGCCAGTGCCGGCCCCGTGGCTTAGTGGTTAAGTGCACACGAACCGTTACTGGAGGCCCAGGTTTGGATCCCAGATGCGCACAGACGCACTGCTTGTTCGGCCATGCTGAGGCCGCATGCCACATACAGCAACTAGAAGGATGTGCAACTATGACATACTACTATCAACTGGGACTTTGGGGGAAAAAAAAAAGAGGAGGATTGGCAATAGATGTTAGCTCAGAGTCGGTCTTCCTCAGAAAAAAAGAGGAGGGTTAGCACAGATGTTAGCTCAGAGCTGATCTTCCTCACAAAAAAAAAAAAAGAAAAGAAAAGACAGGCCACTAACTGGGAGAAAATATTTGCAAATCATATATCTGACAAGGAGTTAATCTCCAAAATATATAAACAACTCATACAACCCAACAACAAAAAAACAGATAATCCAATCTAAAAATGGGCAGAGGATATGAACAGACATTTTTCCAAAGAAGATATATAGAAGGCCAACAGACACATGAAAAGATGTATATCATCACTAATTATTAGGGATATTCAAATCAAAACTACAATGAGCGATCACCATACACCTGTCAGAATGGCTATAAATCCCAAGACAAAAAATAACACATGTTGGAGAGGATAAGGAGAAAAGGTCACCCTCACACACTGCTGGTGGGAATGCAAACTGGTGGAGCCACCAGGGAAAACAGTATGGAGATTTCTCTAAAAATTAAAAATAGAAATACCGTACCTTCCAGCTATCCCACTACTGGGTATTTATCCAAAGAAATTGAAATCAACAATTCAAAGAGATTTATGCACCCCTGTGTTTGCTGCGGCATTATTCACAATAGCCAAGACATGGAAGCAATCCAAGTGCCCTGCTACAGACGAACAGATAAAGAACATTTGGTATGTATTATATACAATGGAATACTACTCAGCCAGAAAAAAAGACAAGATCGTCCTGTTTGCAACAACCTGGATAGACCTTTAGGGTATGATGATAAACGAAATAAGCCAGACAAAGACACTTAGCATTATTTCAATCATATGTAGAAGATAAAGATACACAGGGATAAAGAGAACAGATTAGTGGTTTCCAGAGGGGAAAGGGGCTGGGTGTTGAGTGAAAGAGTTAAAGGGGCACATATGCATGGTGATGGATAAAAGTTAGACTACCGCTGGTAAGCACGATGCAGTCTATACAGAAATTCACAAATAATCATGAAGACCCGAAATTACACCATGTTAAAACCCTTTATAATTTCAATAGATTAATTAAAAAAGAAAAAAAATAATTCATTCCTCTTTATGGTTGAATAGTATCCCACTGTGTGGATAAACCACACTTTGTGTATCCGTTCACCAGTAGATGGACATTTGGGTTGTTTTTCATTTTTATGTACTATAAATAGGTTGTTATCAACATGTGTGTAGAAGTCTGTGTATAGACATATGTGTTTATTTCCCTTGGATGGATTACTAGGAGAGGAATGGCTGGGTAGATGTATGTAATTATTAAAGACGCATCCAAGCTATTTTTCACGAACACTCGATGAGAGTTTCAGTGACTTGACATCTTCAACAACACTTGCTATAGTCAGTCTTTTTAATTTTAGCCATTCTCAAGTGTGGTGGAATCTCATGATGACTGTCACTTACATTTCCCCAATGACTCATGTGGTGAAGGAGAAGGCAAGCCACACACAGATTGGGAGAAAACATTTGTAAAACATATGCCTAGAAAAGGACATATATTTATAGTATATAAAGAGCTCTTACAACTCAATAGTAAGAAGACAAGCAACACGTCATGGCTTACCAGGACACAGCAGATCAGGTCTGTGATGAGCACCAGGAGTCCTGGCAAGCAGATCAGGATGAGGGCCCAGAAGGGGAGGTCTGGGGAGACATGTGGTGGGATGAGCCACGTCCTGTCATCGCCCCAGGGCTCCTGGTGACCCCACTGTGCCTCAACCGTCCTTGACAAGGGTTGGCCAACTTTACTCATCATCCAAGACCCTGTGCGCATGGCTCTCTTCGATGAGGCACAGCATCAAGATACACTCCGCCAACTATGGGCTGAGGCTTCCTGCAGGTTTACTTTGCTTCTCAGTCAAGGCATCATCTCTGTTAGGAGAACATTCTGGAAGTGAATGAAATGGAGAATGCATGTGTGTTTCACTCTTTTTAATAAAACTTTTTAGACACAGAAAAAAAAGGGAACAGTCTCATAAACATCCATCATCTAGATTTAACAATGTATATTCCATCTAATTAAAACAATATTGCATCAACATATAAATCATTAACACCTGCTACCCTTGATTCATCCCATGTTTTCAATGAAATATTAAAGTCAAGTAGACATCATCATGTTTCACACCATTTTAGTTTCCATCTCTAAAAAGTGAGCACACTTTGCTACAAAATCCAAGACCATTATCACAGAACAAAAGTGTAATAAATTAAACCAAATTCATACCTCTGGGCACAGAGAACTGAATTGGGCTGGACTTTCTTATGACAACCAGGGGCAGAATGGGTCATCACAGTTGGCAAGCCTATAGGATCTCTCTAAATTTGTAAAATCCATCTCAAAAGTGTTCTTCCACGCCTAGAAACACAGCATCCCCTTCTCCTTTATCTATTTGCTTAATATTCATTTTCTAGGATTAACCTACAATATAAATTCCTGCAGGAAGTCTTCTCTGATTTCCGCCTGAAGTATGAGTTTGTTCACATCAAATAATTGATAAATTTCAATTCTCTATTCTTGTTATTGCCTGTTACAACATAAACTCCAGGAGGGTAGGACACACAGCACCCAGTGGACATGGGGGGAGGGGTGCAGGTCCCCCTACTTGTACCTCTACCCAGACAACGTCTTAGAGGTGTGCTGTCTGATATGGAGCATCAACAAGTCTTTTTTTGAATTAAAATTAATTTTAGTTAAGTAAAATAAAAATTCTAGTACCTCAGTAACATTAAAAATCAGTAACAATAAAGACCAGTCACAACACCATCCTTCGAGTACTCAACAGCCACATGCGGCTGTGCACTGGACAGCACAGATATAGAACATTCCACCGCTGCAGAAAGTTCTAGCCCATTGGTGCTCATCTAGAGCGGGACTTGGCAAACTATAGCCTGTGGATCAGAAACTACATCCACTCCTAAACCTGTAAGTCTGCTTCACACACAGCTGGAGGCCCTCACTGACCATCTGGCCCAGTTGCTGTCGGTGCAGAGATAAGGAAACAAAAGTCCATAGAGGGGAGGTGACTAGCTTTAGGTCACAGAGCTGTCTAGGAGAAGGTGAGGGCCTCCTATATTACACTGGTTTCCTTTTCTCTCTCTCAGTGGTGAGTAAAGACTAGGGGACTAAGCCACCTCCTGCCAGCCTGAGAAAGTTCAATGCTCTCTCAGCCCCAGGCATCCAGAGTCCCCAGAAAGGCCTCACTTTCTTTCCCAATGACCAGGGAGACTTATCATCCCCAAGGACACTCTTCCTATCCAGGGTCAAGTTCTCCAGCTGGGTACCATTCTGGGTCAGCTGGAGGAATTCCTCATAGATGGCAACTCTGTCCAGTCTCTGTGCCGAGGCGGCAAGACACACAGGGAGTCTGCTCCAGTGTGGTTACTGTGGGGGACAGAGCTGGAAGGGCACAAGGGATGAACAAGGGTGACTGGAATTCTACCCTGATTCTAGATTCCCTGCTTCAGGGTCCTGTCCAAGAGAACTTTCTGCAATAATGTAAACATTTGTCTGTACTACCAAATACACTCATTATTAGCACCATGTTGTTATCAAGCACTTAAAATGTGGCTAGTGTGTGTAAGTCAGTAACTTAATTTCTCATATAATTTCATTTAAATTAATTAATTTATAAATAAATAACCATAGGGAGAACATTTCTGAAACTTTGGAGTAAGGACTTCTGCAAATGCATAAAAACAATGAGAACACTGGTAAAAATTGTAAAAATCATTTCAGAAGTCTAGAAATTAATCAACGGCTTGTAAGAATCTAAGGAGGGTTTAGTGAAGAAATATGGTGGAATCTTGATAAAGTGAGCCAACTTTGTGGCACTATAACTTGCACTATTCCCAACCTCCTCTCACAATATCCTCCATAACTTTGAAAACTGTCATTCTCAGAACTATAGTGGCTGAGACATCCAGCAGCCCAGCAGCCATAATGGGTTTGGAGTTCTCATAAGAGCCATCCTCACCGAACTGTCACTAGCTGACCTGCCTGACAGCTCCCCGAAAAAGCCCCATGTTCAGGGCTTGTCGTTACTTAACTCAGAGCTTGCCCAGGGAGGAGGGTCTGATCCCAGGGCACTTGCTAAAAACAATCAGGGCTAATTGTTTTCTAGTGTAGTTGCCTGAGGGAGAGATACCAGCTGAGGCAGGCAAGAGGTGAGCCAAAAACTTAGAAGAAAAATTGGGGGAATGTGATGTCCACAGGGGCCTTTGAAAAGCGGCAGTGTATTTGCGGGCATCTAGAAGGACACAAGGGCTCAGGGCTATGGCACACCCAGGAAAGACTTGAGAACATCTTAATCTCTCACCTCTAGATGAAGGGTTGGCTTAATATCTGAAAACTTGATTATGTAATACAACATATTAATAGAATAAGGGCCAATACCACGCAATCTCAACCACATATACAGAAAAGAATTTGACAAAATACAATGCCCTTCATATCTAAAAAAGAAAACACTCAACAAATTAGGAATAGAAAAAACTTTCTCAACCTATAAACAGCATCGATGAAAAACCCACGTCTAACACCATATTCAATGGTGAAACACTGAAAATTTCCCCCTAAGACCAGGGACAAGACAATGATGTTTTCCCTTATCTCGTTAATCACAGGTACTAGAGGTTCTAATGAGGGCAATTAGGCAAAAAAAAGGAATAAAAGAAACCCAGATTGGAAGGGAAGAGGTAAAACTATTTGTTTTGCAGAGGAGAAGATACTGTATATACAGAAACCTAAAAAATACACTCCTCCCCACACACAATACGTGAACCGTATCTCAATAGGTGTATAAAAAATTTAAATTGCCCCATGTTCTTAATGGCTCCACTACTGGAGAGCACAGTTAGACTGCTGATATTTGTTGAAAGTCTCCAGAAGAGGAGGAGGAGCAGGATGCTGGATGTTGGTGGCCTCAAATGTTAATGCTTTTCCCATCTCCTGAAAACCTAAGGAAGGAGATGGTAGGATTAACAGACAAGGATGTGGGGCAGAATGGGCACCATGTCAGTAACTTCCAGATCAAGTATGTGTCATTTGAGCTCAGAGTCAACAGCCACTAGCTCAGCCAATGCTTCCAATCTCCTCAACCTACATCAAGTCGGTGACCAGGCAGGAGTGGAATATGTCTCACAGCTGGCTGCCTCTGTAGAGCTTGGTGACCTAGAACAAACGCGAGGGAGAGTGGGTGAGATGGAGGTCTCCTGGGGATGCAGGGGGCCACTGGAGCCAGTGAAACATCACAGACCTTTGGGCAAGGGAGACCTGAATTCAAATCCTGGCTCTGCCCCTAACACACTGTGTGACCTTAGGCACAATACTCCCATTTATGAGCTTTGGTTTACCCATGTGAGAAATGGGGAAGGCAGGTAGAACATCACCTCTGGACACTGAGAGAACCCAGACACGCAGGGAAAATGAAGGGTTGAAACAATCACATAACAGATGTAAGTCAGGCGGTGGAAGGACGCTGCCAACAGAGCAAGGAGAGAAGGGAGAGGGGACACCCCACATGGTCCTGGGTGTCTCTCAGCAGGGCGGTGTACTCCGAGAATGTGGGCTCCACGTTGCTGAGGTTCCCGATGATGATGCAGAAATGTAGCTGGTGCTCTCTCTGGATGGATAAACTCTGGGCTGCAGACCCTGGAGCCACCGAGAGGAAGAGCAGACAGGTGGAGACTCTCCTCTCCCAGCACAGAGGCATGGTGGCCCACAGGATCAGGGTGGTGGGTCCAGACGGTGTCACACTGGTGGCTGCCCATCCTTCTGAGGCCTGGGGAGAGAGGGATGTGGGGACTCTAGAGAGAGGTCCTGAAACCTCTTGGGGTGGGGTCCCGAACTAGAAGGAGGAAATGGGAGGACAGTGGGGAGACAAGGAGGGGTGGTCACAAAAGTGGTCATAAGGGGCAAATGCTCAGGGAAGGGACTCAACTGAGGGAGACCAGTCTGCAACTCGAGTAGAATGGTCCCAGGCTGCTCTTCTTGAACAAGGATCCAGCTGGGGAGAAAGGAGGAGGAGGAGGAGCAGGAGGGACAGGGGTTGGGGGAGGGGCTGGGTTAGATTTAACCCACCAGGAGCTGCTGGGACCAGGGTCTCACCAGGCTCTGCAGGACCCTCTCAGTGGAGTTGAACGTGGCTGAGCTGTTGCTCCTGTCTGATGAATACCAGAGGGTGGAGATGGTGACATTGACTGTGAGGGTCTTCAGGTTGTGCCCCAAAGCTGCAAGATGAGAAGGAGAGCGATGGCCATCACTGAGAGATGGCCTGAGACCAGAGCAGAGTCCTGCACTCATTATAATCTGTCGTCTTCTGTCCCAGTGGCACCACCACCCACCCATGTGGTCACCCAAGTCAGAACCAGCATATCTACTCAGCTCCTCCTTCCTCCCAGTAACACCAATTCCAGTTGCACACTGGTCCTCACATACACTCCATCCCTGTCCCAGCTCAGGTCTTAACTTCCTTCACCCGGACCAACACCCCAGCAGGCTTACCGGATGCTCTATCTAAAGGATGTTCTACATGGACCACTAGAAGAATCTTAATGAAATGAATACCTCACTAAGGGCACCACTGCTCTAGTACCACCCATGGCTCCCTATGGCTTTCAGTGTTTAGTTCAACCTTCTTGACCTGGCACTCAAGGCTCTACTCAATCTCGCTCCTGCTGACCTTTCAGTCTCAATTTATCCATCTACTGCGAGTTAAACTTCATGCTTCACGCAAACCAAATTCGTTTCAATTCTCCCCTTACGGCATGTTGTTTCTGGCTGGAGCCTTTGCTCATGGAATCCACTCTGCCAGGAAAACCCTTCATCCTCTATTTGCCAGGGTCCCTCCTACACATTCTTAAAGACTCCATTCTGGTGAAACTTTCTCTAGCAAGCTCTTCCCCTCCAAATTATGCCAGGTGCCTCTCCCCAAAACATCCCACATTGTATTATAATGGTGTGTTAATTTTCACAATACTAGGGGCTCTCTGAGGGCTGGTCTTAGGCTAAATCGTTAGTATAATCTTTGTGATCAGAATGATTGCCCTAAAACCAGAATTTCACACCCTGGCTTCCCAGCTCCTGGATCACAACTGGCTGGTGGAGGAGTGGGGCCGGAGAGCTACTCTTGGGAAGGAAAAGGGGTCCCCAGATACCTGTGGTGGCTTCTCGTGGCACAGGTGATGATCAAATATGCAGGGACGTGGTGGCTGGCTCGGGAGCTGTGGCGAGGGCTGTCTTCAGGGAGGGATAGAGTGGGGGGAGCCCCCAGGCTCACCCGGGCTCCACAGTGGCTGTCCCAGGACCACCATTCACAGATGAAGTATAAATGAGAGTGAGGGGACGGGTGACTGTGTGAGTAGAGAGATGAGCAAGCCTGTGGATGAGAGGAGCCCAAGAGAGAGAGATAGGTGAACAAGAGAGACTGAACTCGGAGGAGAGACAGATAGATGGGCAGAAAACTGGACAGACGGATGGGATACCTGGAAAAGGAGGACCAAGGGCGGCACTTTAGCAGAATTAAAGTGAAAATCACGTGGGGTCAGAATGGGGTGGAGAACATGTCTCTGTCTAAGGCTTTCTCTCCCTGGGCTGGGACTCTCCACCAGAACCCGGGAGGAAGAGAAAGGATGAATTAGGGCCCTTCCAGGTCCTTCCCTCACCAAGGACAGCAGGTGTAGGAGAACATGTGCTCCTCAACCCCAAATGCGGATGGGTCCCAGGTGATCAGGGCCAGGAATACTCACTGGTTGTAGTCGGGGCCACGGCTCCATAGGTGTAACCTGTGGAGAGAAGACGAGAGGAGCTCAGCAAGAGTTGGGGTGATCATAAAGGATTAAGGAGAGGGAGTATGTAGGGACCTTTGTGGGAAAAGCAGAGGGGAAAGCAGAGGGGAAGCGGGGAGGGGTGTTCAGGGGGAGGCAACGAGATGGAAGGTGGCTGGACCCAGTGATCACACAGTGATGACAAGACTGAACCCAGACCAGGAGGATAGAGAGATGGATCACAGCTCACTTTAGAGCAAAGGAGGCAACACAGAACTCCAACTGGGAGAGACAGCATGGCTGTAGCACAATCCCTCACCACTGACGTAGAGGCTGTCCCCGTCCGGGTGAAGGAACCCAGGTGGGAGAAGCCCTGGGTCTCATGGCTCAACTCCCAGTAGAGTCACTCTCTGTCCAGCTCCGGACCTGCGCGTATCAGAGTGGAAGGTGCAGATGATGTCCACCCCAGTGGCTGCGCCACCATTCTCAAGCCTTAGGGAGTAAGAACATGAGGATGTGGAATACTGAGCAGGGGTCCTTCTGGGTGTGGAAGGCGAGAGAGGGGAAGGGAGGAGACTGAGGGAGATGCTGCAGGGGCTGTTCTGATGTCTGCAGGGGCTCTCCTAGTTGTCTCCTGTGTGAGACAACTCCCTCACAAGTAAGGCCTGACTTCCTTTAGGATGTGGAGGGGGGCATGTGAGTGTCAAAGAGGGGTGAACACACAGACCTGGGCGAGGGGACACCTACAGGTCTGCACGGACAGCAACAAGGAGCACAGTCAGTGCCCTCTGCCATCTGACACATGCAGGCAAGAAAGTACCGTTACGTTCTCTCGGTTCTACACTCCAAGGTCTTTTATTTCTACTTCTTTCCTACTCCACAGCCATCAGCCAGGCGTAGGGAACAATCATTTTATTCCTAATCTTATTCCCAGCACCTCCCATCTTGCCTCTTAAGTCTTCATTCTTAACCATGAAGTCCATTTTATCCCCCGTGTTTAGACCAAACGCTAATTACATCATCCTCCTGCTCGCATCTCTCCAGAGTCTTCCCACTGGTCTTAGAACAGAGTCCCAAGTCACCCCTGATCTGGTCCAGCCTGTTTCCCCCTCGCCGGTGTGGCTCACACCCCTCCCCCTGTGTTGACTCATCTCAGCCATCCCTCTTCTCAGTTCATGGACACACCAGGCTCTCTGCCTCAGGAGTTTCTTCATGCGGGTCCCTCTGCCTGAAACGCTCTCTTGAACACACTCCCACACCCTCATCCAGTCTAACCCTCCAACTAGCTAAATCCAGTCCCAACTCTAGCTCTCAGGCTAAATATCAGTCCTTCTCAAGAGGACTTACCTGGCCCCTCAGGTTGATTCCTCTTGTGACACACTCCCACATCACTCTCATCATTAACTGTCTAAAATCCAAATTCCCAAATACAATATAAATTCCATGGAGGTGGGACAAGGTCTCTCTGGTTCTCCAGGTCCCCATGCATGTGGCCCAGCGCCTGGCTCATGAGATGAGGAACCATCCTGGTTTGTCTAGGACTGCCCTGGTTTGAACACTAAACGTCCTGTGTCCTGGACAACCCCTCTGTCCTTAATAAACGAGGATGGTTGGTCACCATAAATTATACACTCAGAGACTATCTATTGCATACAAGCACACATTCCCCTCAAGAATGTCACAAGAAAGTTAGAATGAAAAAGGCACACACACACACAATTAGTAGAAGCCAACAACTAAATACAAAATTACTTAACAAGATTCTCTGCAACGTGAATCACGAGACCGTTATTTCAGAAAAGTTTCAAGAGACAAAGTTAATTCCCTTTAGAAGGCAAGGTGGTGAGGCCAGACTTTTTGGAGACTAGTGCCCTTCCCTTCGATCTACAGTGTTGCTTAGTATTCCTCTAAATGATTTGAAATGTCATAAAGAAAAAAATGCTCAAAGTAAATCTGGCTACTGGCAAATTCACTTTTAAATTTGTTATTAATACAAAGAAGTTCAAATCATCTTTTTCCCTGAATGCTCCTCTATTTCAAATTTTTGTGGAGGATTTATAGGACTTTAGAAGTCAAATTGAATGGTTCTAAGGAATGTTGCTGAGTATCCCTGGTAATATTTAATGGCATGTCTTCTAATACTACATACACATGCAAAACATTTCTATATTTATAATATATATAAATCCTGACTTTTGAGTACTATGCAATGCAAGTAAATCTATATTTTCTACTATAATCCACATTTGCAGTTATTTACGTTTCTTTCATATGTTCTTATTTGCATATAACTGTATTAACTGAAATATTTACCACAGAACCACACACAGCTTACCACCTTTCCCTTGAATATAATCCATCAAACATCAATAATTTTTCTCAAGATACCCTCACTCTCAGTGAGTCCATGTGGTGACAACCCGAGCCCAGGAAACTCCAGTGACAGGTCTTCTGCACAGCGGAGGCTGCCGGAACCTCTTGGTACCAAGTCCACAGGGTACTCACCTGGTCACACAGAAATCCACGGATCAGCGAGGACAGGTGGACCCTGAGACTGGTTTTACCTCAAACTTGAGCTCCCACGGATGTTTTTCGTGTCTGAGGGGGGAAAAAAGCACAAACAAGCTTTTGAGGCCTTTTATAGGGTGTTGGATGGAAAGGCCACACCATTCACTCTTCTTTTTTTGTATTTACTGATTTAACTCTAACTGTATGCTGTGACTGGATTTTCCCAATTCCTATCCAGCCACCTGCTCCCCAAGATGGTAGAAAGCAGCTTCGTGCTGTGTGCATTTGAGTCGCTCAACTCACTTGGCTGGACAGAGACTTTTTGGTGACTCTGGACCCTTTAAACAAGCTTGTCATTTAGGGACCATGTTAGTGACTCGCTGACTTGTCAACAATTTCCACACTTCATTCAAGGCTCAGGAGATTATCAGGCCCTGGAGCAGGTCTCTCAACCTCAGCACCACTGACATTTGGGGCTGGATAAATCTCTGTCGGGTTGTCCTGGGCCCGGGAGTATGCTGAGCAGCATTCCTGCTTCCCCCTCTAGACGCCAGGAGCACCCCCATTTGTAACAACCCAAACACCGCCTGGAGACGCGGATAAGCCCCTGGGGACAAAATCCCACGGAAAACGGTGACGGGCACTCTGAGGAGTGGACAGCAGCGCCCGGAGCCTGGAGGAACAGCAGCCTCGGGGGCCCTGAATGAACAGCCCAGGGGAAACGGGGCTGTGGGGGGACTGAGGGATGCCGGGCCCTGACGGGGCTCCCTGAAGCCCAGGCCCCTCACTGGACCCCTACCAGAGCCAGGACCGCCCGCCGCTCACCGAGGCCCACCCCTGATACCGAACGTCCACGAGAAACCAATTGGCGCCTAGAAGACGGAACACACCGTGAAGACCCCCCCCCCGCTTGATCCACGGTGCCGCCCGGGCTTCCGCTTCCGGTCTCAGGCGGGCATTCGGGAAGGACGGAAGTTCGGGGAGGATGGACGTTTGGGGGCTCCGGGTTGAGGCGGCGTGCGGGGCGGAACTGGGCCACGCACCCCAAACTCGGGGGAGGTGTCTAGTTTCTAGAGTGAGTTAGAGGCCGGGTCACGTGCTGGGTCAGCACCAGGGACAGGGATCAGGTCTAGGGGCGGGGCTGTGGGTGGGGACAAGGGTGTGGGCAGAGACCAAGCTGTGGGCGGAGCCAGGCCCGAATGTTGTGGGCGGAGACCATTTCCAGGGGCGGGAAGAGGCGGGGGTGTGGCTGGAATAAGTCAGGCAGACTTCACAGGGGGAGGAAATGAGCTCCAGGGGCAGGGCTTGAGGTGCAGATTTCCCTGGACCCCTAGACTGTACAGGTAGCTGGATGTTGAACAGCTTTTCTTCATTCATTTCCCCACCTTTACACAGACTCATAGAATGATGTGCCCATATTTAAAATTATAAATATTTTGTGCGGGTTTGCTTTTCTTAATTTCGTTTAAAAATTGGATCATATATTCACATTTCTCTACAACTTGCTGTTCCAAGCCAGTAGATAAGGATATAACGCTATTTTAATTTTAAAAATCTGGGGGGAGGGAGGCCACTACATCGTAGATACACGTATAGGAAAACTTCAATGAGTGGTGCAAAGTCAGTAAAATATTCTCACTCTACCACTGTCTCCCAGTCCTTTTGCACAGAGATAAACATCCTTTTCTCCTCTATCCTTCCAGACATACTGTGTATATGTGGGCCTGTGTATATGTTGAAGCCCAAGAGGGATGTCCCCAAGCAAAACCTGAAGCCCATGAATTGTCTCATGTGTCAGAAGTTACTGGAAAGAGATTTAAATTTCCGGTGGAAGGAGATGAACCAGTGATGAATCCAGAGGAAGACAACAAAGAAACAAGAGAATTTTCCCATTTAAAGGTCAAAGGAAAAGTGAGAAAGAAAATGTATTCATAATATCTGATGTAGCACATCTCTGGATAAGATTCATATGCTATAAAATGGTAAACACTTATAAAACAGTAGACATTGAATTATGATTTATCCTAATTCATTAAATAGTTATATTGGGCAAGGGGAATTATGTTTTTCACATATGTAAGAACTCTTCATGCTGATTGTTTCAGAGAAGAAAGAAAGTATAAATAGTCAAAAGCTGAAAAATGAAATGCTGTATGAGTAGCTAATTTAGAAATATAGATTTTCAACCAGAAAATTAAAGAAGTTGTTTTTGGAACCAGAGTCAAGAGTGGGGAAGGTAGCTTTTCATTATAAAGCCTGAAGTATTATTTGAGAGATGTGTGTATAGACACACATACACACACACACCAGAGGCTGAATTTGTATTCCAAAGGGATCATCTAACTCTACAAAGAGTTTGTAAAAAGGATTCACTTTACAACACTAGAACATATTTTGAAAACTACAGACTTCAAGCGTAAAAAAAGCTGTCATCATCCCGGTGGAAAAATGAATGGGGCATCACTTTCCCACCGACACGGTGATAAGCATTTTACGTACATTACTCTTGAGTATTTTCACAGCAACCCATAAGGAAGATGGTATTATCTATCTCCATTTTGCAGATGAGGAAATTGGTGCCAGCATATTGCTAAAATTTTCATATAAGTTCTCAATATATATTGTTTTATGTTAAAATTGTTTATTGAATTTTCTTTTCATTAATAAAACGCGATGTGTCATTCTTACAAAAAAGCAAAGGGTGGGTACAAACAATGTAGCAAAACGACAGTTTTATATCCTTTTGATATAATTAAACATAACTATCATTTTTATTATTTTTCTGCTCTCTGCCTCACATCTAGGAAGATACTTCGTATCCTAAAGTCTTACTAGATAACTTTACTAAAAATCAAGAATCAGGGAATACTCATATTATGCCAGGTTCCTGAATACATGAAAAAAAAAACATTATAACAAATTTTTGTACAAAAGTCTTAGATCATTCTTGAACTGATAACAACACAAATCATGATTAGGCAAGGTATTTCTGTAGAATGACAAATATTTAAACTTTAGACATTTAGAAAGGTAGTTCATTACAGTAACTAATGTGTATAAGAAGAATTTTTTCAAACTCCCTAAGTGCCAGGGAATCGTTTGACAAAATGCACTGCAATATTATTCACAATAGCCAAGAGATGGAAACTACCTAATTGTGAATCCGTGGGTGAAAGGAGGAAGAAAATCTGGGGCATCTATACAATGGAATATTATTCAGCCTTAAAAAGGAAGGAAATCCTGTATTCAGAATTGCTTGCCTGGATCATTTCAGTAGCCATGTGCTTTCTTGCTTAGTCCCCTCTGGTTTATTGGCCAAAGAGATACCAGAGTGAACCTTTTACGATTTAGGCACAACGACCTCTAGTGGATCTCTAAATGAGATTTTGGAGGTGGACTGCCTGGGTACCAGCTGTGTGATCTTGGACAATTATATAACCTCTAATATTCCTCATCAATACAATAGAGGTTAATAGTATTGTCGTCATAGCTTTGATGTGAGGATTAAATGAGTGAATACATGTCAGATGCCTAGAATGTGTCTGGCAAATGGTAAGGCAACATGAAAAATTTAACTGTAATTATAACCAAATTAAATATTGTGATGCCCTATTAATTAAGTTGAACCATATGAAATTTCTAATAGTCAACCATTTTAACCTATTATTATTGTTGAATAAATGATCAAACTCAGTCTAGGCAGGTTGTGTAGAGTCAAAAAGGATTGGATAAATGAAAATATTGGTAGAAAAAATAAGCTTAAATAGATTGCTTTGCAATTTACAAAGCAGTTTCTCATAATTTGTTTCATTTAATATCTATAGAATGCTTTTCAGGGTATTATTACCACTGTCTCTGAAGGAGTTACTGACTTGCCCCAAATCACACCACATTATATAAAACAATTAGAGTGGACACATCATTTGTTGTATAAATTCAGTATGATATTTTGTTTTCCCTTCATAATATCATCCATCCTCTCAAGAAAGTGACGAAATAATGCTGATTCCTAGGAACTTAGTCTTAAAGAGACATACTCTCAGATGATAAACACTACGTCTTTGAAACAGGGGTGTTGCGAGAAGAAACTTGGGACCCATGCTTTCTGGGTTTTCAAGTCCATGCTTAGAGTTCTGGGAAACAGTCAAAGAAGGGAAAGGGTGAAAAATAGTCCAGAATGAAAAAAGTTTGACGTATATGTAACTTTATTGATCACCTCAAGATTCTCTTTTTATTTATGGTCTGTGTCAACCTACTAGAATATAAATGGTATTAGGGTAGATCACTGCTATCTTGCAGCAAGTGGTAGGCGCTGAGTATATATTTATTAAAGGAATGAAAGTGGCCTTGAATACATCTGCTCTTTACTCACCAGAGAACAGCCCCATAGCAGGCAAATGGCATCATTAACAAAATTTTAAAAATCATATCCTTATTAGCTCCTAACCATGGATTCAAGGCTCCCATTTATTTCATACTTTCTAAGTACAGAAGAAGTCTGGTGTATTAGGGAATGTTTCTACAGCCTCACTGTGAAATAAAGCAAGTTTTTTTTGGCCCATTGATTGCTGGTTCCAGCAGGGCCCATCTCTATACTTACCTCTAAACAATTAACTCTAGATTTGTTATCCCAATGAACAGCGATTTGGTATGGAATCTGTTTTATCAGTGTCATGCAAAAGTAGACATTTGATATGTCTTTAAGTGGTGATATGGATAATAATGTTGATGCGGAAGAAAACTAAAAACTCTCTATGGTCATTGTCAAGCGCATGTGGGTGAAGGGTATCTTGTTGTCACTGGATTTCAGAACTCAAAAAGACTCATCCAACTCTTCATGTTACATGTGAAGAAAATGAGGTCTAAAGAGGTTGAGAGATTTGACCAAGACTAATTACTGAGACTAGAGAGAGATCCTCTGATTCTCAGCTTTCCACATTGTCATAAGATCTCCAGCTCCAAACAGCCAAGAGAAGCAAGTCTGTTGATTTCCATCTAGAAATTATTCCCCTTCACTTTTATACTTTCTCTCTGTTAGATGCCTGATCTGCCCTGACAAGGAAATTATCTGAGGTTTACCCTACACTTAAGAAGAGAAAGTGCTCCTGGCAAACACTAGTGTGATTCAGTGTGGCACTGGAAAGCACAGTCATGAAAAAATGAGAATCAAAAGAATAAGAGGTAAATAATATTAGAGAAGAAGAGAAAATCTATTATTTTAGTGGGACATCACTTATAAAGTTTAGAACTGGTAAATAAGTGGAGTAATGTGAAAGGAAGCTAGATTCCTATATGAAACATCAAAAATACTGTTATAAGAGCAAGAATTAGTTTGAACATGTAAATAATTATTCCACTCATAAGAGCGATGAATTCTTTAAGACAAGTAGTTAAAATAATTGGAACTACACATTAGTTATATGAAGAAGATTATAAAAAGATAAAAAGCATGTAAAAGCGCTGATTAAATGGAGAGATATACTATACTTGTGACTGAAAACAGTGTTTCAAAGATATCAGTTTTCCAAACATTATTCAGATTCCATATACTTCAAATCAACTTTTAAAATGATGCAGTGTTTTTTAAAATACACTAAATGATACCCATTTGTAAAATAAAACACTGGAACATCAACTAACATTATTCACAAGTAAATCATTCCAAATGGATTATAGGGCTAAAATTAAAAATAAACCCCCCACGTATAACAGTGGTGGATGAGAATATAGAAGAATATCCATAATCTTAAAATTAGTGAAGATAATCTTAATATATATGCTTAAAGATGTCTGGTTGAAAAGAGGAAGGAGAAAAAGTAAAATGGAACATGATATGGTCTCTGATTTTCTTTCAGAGACTTAATCTAGAGAAGAATATTCCAGTCTACAATATTGGATAAAGAAATATAAATCTGTGATAATTACACAAATAATGAGAGGACATATTTAAATGGTAGCATAATGTATCAGTTAGCTTCTGATGTGTAACAAACCATCCTAAAATTTGGTGACTTCAAATAAGAACAGTTTATTTTTTTTCAAGATTCTGTGTGTTAACTGGGTAGTTATTTTAATCTGGAACTATTGGGGGCTCAGCTGGGATTGGATGGTCTAGGTTGGCTTTACTCACATACCAGATTGTTGACTTGAAGCCACCTGGAGTGATGCAGATGTGCAGTCTATCTAGACTCATTCACATATTGATGGCCTCAGGCTTCCCAAAGGCAGCCAGAGAAGGACAAGTACCAACAATGAGCAAGTGTTTTCCAAGCCTTTTCTCATGTCATTGGCTAATGTCCCACTGGCCAAAGCAAGTTACAAGGCCAAGTCTACCCAGAGTGATTGCGGGATGCTATGACCAAACAGACAGAGGGAGAGGACTAATGTGTGGCCATTTTCGCAATCTCTCCCACATAATTTTAGAGGAGAATTAGCATGAATGTTGGTGTATTTTTCATTTGAATGCCCAAGGAAAATTGTACAAAGCCAAAAGAAGCGTAAAGCAAATAGTTAACTGGAGATGTAAGGTAAGTTACTCGGTACTTAAATTGGGTCTGGAAAAATGTGATAGTTTATTTTTTAAGTGTATGCAAGTTCTTGTGACCTATGAAAATAACTTACATTTCGATTATTTTCTCCCTGAATGTGTTTTATTGTTAACATTTTTGATGTGTTTCTCTCTGGCTTTAGGAAAATAACGTGGCACTTGGGAGCAAAGATGCAGCCTAATAGACCCACATTGGAGGCCAAGATGGAGCAGACCTCCGCGGCCACCATGACCTTGCCCTTGGTACTGTGGTAGATGGGCAGGAAGGTGACCCAGAAACTGCAGAACACCAGCATGCTGAACGTCAGGAACTTGGCTTCATTAAAGGTGTCAGGCAGGTTCCTGGCCAGGAAAGCTACAGTGAAGCTGCCTAGGGCCAAGGAACCCAGGTGTCCTAGGACACAGTAGAAGGTAGTGACCTAGCCCTTGTTGCACACGATGATGATGTGGCCATATTCAGAGTGTGCATGTGTCAATGAAGGGAGGAGAGGTTCCCGGCCAGATCCTACAGAGACTCAGCTGGATAAAGAAGCAGATGTGAATGATGAAGTTAGGTGCCCCTGACACCAACCACTGCCACATCCTTCTCCCTGGTGTGCTGACCTGGAAGGCCACAACCACAGTAATAGTTTTGACCAAGACTGTGGAAACAGCCACAGTAAAAACAACTCCAAACGTGATCTGCAGAAGAATGCAGTTGGCTGTGTTGGCACGACAAATGATGAGAAGGAGCATAGGGTGAGGGAGATGAGCAGGATGTAGCTGAGAGTCCGATTATTGGCCTTGACTATAGGAGTCTCTTGGTGCTTCACAAAGACACCCAGGACCACAGCTGTGAGGACAGAAAAGCACAGAGCTGTGCAGGCCAGGGCCATCCCCAAGGTGTCCTCATAATCCAGAAAGGTCACAGCTTTTTGGAGGCAGCGATCTCGGTCTCTGTTGGCCTTCTGATGATCTGGACACTTCACACACTGATCCATGTCTGGGGAGAGATGCAAAGTGTCCTCAGCTCAGGTTCAGTCACTCTCTCTTATTCACATGCCCCCAAAGAAGTCATTGGGTAATTTTAGCCAATTGTATTCCATTGTTGCTCCAGGCACCAAATAACAGAATGCTCTGCAGAGAACCGTTACCAGTTAATACTGCCCATCTTTTTTATAGTTAAGTAAACAAAGCTATTATCCTTCTCAGTATTTATCTTGCATATTCATGAAAACACTTTTTTCTCAGAAAAAAAGCAAAAGTCATCCCTGTCTCTCTGAGCTATCCCCCTGTAAGCTATGGCCTAGATTTATTCATTCAATGAGCAAGCAGTAATTGGAAATCTTCCATGAGGCAGATAATATGCTACATTCTAGGGAAACAGAGATGACCAAGTCACAGACCTCACTCCCAGGAAGGTTCAAAATGAGACCCTTTCTACCATATAAAATGATCTCCAGTACATTTCATCTTGATTTCACTTCCACCACTTCTGTTAAGATTTTAGTCACTTCTTTCCTATGTTATCACGAGAACTTTCTACTCTGGTTCCCTGCCCTTGTCCTGCATCACAAGTGATAGTTCTACATGTAAGTGGGATCATGTTTATCCTCCATTAAAAAATCTCACAAACTCTTGGGAAGACCAAAAAGACTGTATAACTTTGGTCTTGCCTACCTCTACTACCTGTGCTCTGATTTTTAAGATTCCCAAATCTTCATGTGGTTCTGAAACTGTTCCGTGCTCAATCATCCCTGCAGGTATCAGTACATGCTTTTTCCTTCTACAGGGGCATTGCTCCTTCCTCTTTAAGTCCCTTTAAAATCTCTAACTTTTCACGTTTAGAACTACAATCTGCCTGATAATGATTTCTGTGGATGGTGTGAGTTAAGGTTGGCCAGTCATTGTCTTCTCCATGAAGACAGCCATTTTACCCAACATGGTTTATTGAAAAGTCTTTCATTTTCCCACTCCACCTCTGTGTTTCCTTGTAAATCGGTCGTCTACACATGAGTCCCTATATAAACAGTCTGTATCTGAACTTACCATTTGGTTCCGTTGATTTTCTTGTTTATCCTCTTGACGAACCTCCTCTATTGTGATGCTACCATACTTGATGTCAGGTAGAGTAAGTCCTCCCACTCTATTCTTTGTCTTCAAGATTTTCTTAGCTAAGTTTTTCCTTTATTATTTCCATAAGAATTTTTATCAATTGTAATTTCCACAGAACAGGTCAGCATTTTAACTGCAATTTTGTGGAAGCTGTAGATTAATTTGGACAGTTTTCATATCTGTAGAATTTTAAGTCTGTTCAGTCATGAACTTGGTTTATCCTTCCACTTCTTTCAGTCTTCCTCTATTTTTGTAAATGCCATTCTATAACTTTATGGACAGAAATCTTTTTAAACTCTCATTAAAGTTATTTCTAGGTCCTTCATACTTTTAAGATGTTGTAAATGTCATTTTTTAAAATTTAACATTTCAATACCTTTTGAGTGGTAGATGGAAGCAAAACTTTATATATTAACCTTGTATTCAGCCACCACTAAACTCAGTTAATACATTAATTTATATGGACTTTACCTTTATACCATAATATCTTCTGAAGATAACATCAACTTTTTACTTCTTCCGTTGAAGTGTGCTGAATTACATTGCATGAACCTAATTTGGTCATGATATGTCCTTCTTATAAAATATAGCTAGATTTTGAAGGTTGATTTGATTTGATTTTTTTTTAGGCTAAAGGAATTTAATCAAAGAAAGAGTGTGGCCTGTAATTTCCTTTCCTGCAATGAATTTGTTAGATTTTGGTACCAATGTTAAGCTAGTCTCTCAAAGTGAGTTAAAAAGTTTTCTGTTTTTCCTATTCTCTGAAAGAGTTTGAGTAGATGTGTATTATTTCTTTCTTGAATATTTGGTAGGATTCATCGATTTTTTACCAAATAAATAGCCTACAATTATATTTTGTAGGAATGTTTTAAAGTATGGTCTCAATTTCTCTAATAGATATGACATTATTCAGATTTTTCAATTTTTCTTGAGACAGTTTGGTAACTTTTATTTGCTTGGAAATTTGTGAATTTCCTCTAAATTTTCATTGTATCAACATGATGTTATTTATGTTTTCTTCATGTTAAAAATTTTCCATATGATCTGCACAGATTGCTCCCTTTTAAGCCTTCGTATTTTTTTGTTGCAATTTTTCTCTTTTTTTGAACACTAGTACTAGGATTTTATTGAGTATATTTGTCATTGATTAGAATCTAATTTAGTTTTATTTATCCTTTCGATGTTTGTCTTTCATTTTGTGAAATCTTCCTCTAATATTTATCATTTTGTGTGTTCTATTTACTTTGTGTTTAATTTCTGCTTTTTTCTAACTTGTGATGAATGCTTAGAACTGAGAACTTCAACCTTTCTATATTATACACAATAATATATAAATATATATAATCTAGGAGTATACATTTCTCTCTAAGAATAGTTTTAATTCCACCCCATAAGATTTGATGAATTGTATTTTTAATTGGAAATACATTTTAATTTCATTGTAGTTTACTCATTAATCATGGGTTGTTTACAAATGTATTTGTTAACCTCCAAGCATGTAGAAATTGAAGTTAGTGGACTTAGTGTTCTTTAGATGGGCATATGGAACATATTCCCAAAATTACCATGTGCCAAATGTGCACATGGAAGCTTTATCCAAATTGACTATATGGCAGACTATATCATCAATCTCAGTACATTTCAAAAAAAATTGAAATGATACAAATGATGTTGTGAAATTAAGCTTCATATCAATCACAAAAATAAAATGAGAAAATGCCACCATTGAGGGGATACCAGCATTGCACCATTTAATATCATAAAACATGAGTAATATTAAGATGTTAATTATGATATGAAAAATCTTCAGTGTTGGTTTTCTGTCCCTCTTCTACTTCATGACCCAACTCCCACACCCACATTGTCTAGGTTCTAGTCATGTTGAACATTTTCTCAGCTCCCTAGAATATTAAATGCAGGACTAATTTGCCATTTTTTGCCATGTCTAAGAATTCTACCAAGAATTTATTTCGCCTTCATTAATCTGATATAATACTAATGTTACTGACTCTATGAAGAAGTCCACGACACTTCCCTTCCCACAAACATATATACTATCACTTATTTCATCCCATGGCGCTCTGCGTACCTATATTGCAGCCCTATGTCACCACCTTGAATTCTCCTCACTGCCTGTTTTCTCCCCTACTCACCTGTGAACTCTAGGACATCAGAGACCAAGATGTATGTACTCATTGAAGGAAGCTGTACCGTAAGCACATTGCATACCATGAAAATACTTACGTCTTAAATCAAACACAACCTTTCTGAGCTCCTGCTCTGTGCCAAGAACAGCACCAGACACTGGAAAAATAAGGATTTGTTCAATGTGATCTAAACGTAGCTTTAAAGAAGCTGAAAAGTAAGGACTTACAATACCATGTGTTAGAATCCATGCGAGAGATATAAGTTAGGTTACTGTAGAGTGGTCAGAAAGAGTTTCCTTGAGATGATAATGCCTGCAATGATGCTAAAATGAGTCAAGCAAGCTAGTTCAAGGTAGAGAGAGAGTGTATCATTTTGGGTGGAAATGATAAAAAAAAAGTTGGCTTTTTTGGCTACAAAAGTTAAATTACTAAATGGAGGAAGGAAACATTTGGACCCTGCAGTCCTCATCCAGAGCTTTTCCGTTTCTTTGGGAGAACCGTGCATACAAAACAGAGGTGGAGAGCCAGCCCTGATTGCCTAGTGGTGAAAGTTCAGTGCTCACCGCTTTGGTGGCCCAGGTTGGTTTCCTGGTCATGGAACCACACCATCTCTTTGTGAATTGCCATGCTGTGGTGGTAGCTCACATAGAAGAACTAGAATGATTTACAACTAGGATATACAACTATGTACTAGAGTTTTCGGGACAATAATAAAAGAGGAAGATTGGCAACAGATGTTAGTTAGCTCAGGACAAATGATTCACTTCAAAAAAAATTGAAGTGGAGAAAATCGCTGCAAGGCATATACTCCCCTATCTCATTGGAAATCTCATTCTCTGGGCAGAGAATGCAGTCAAAACAACAGGCAGCCTTGCTCTCCTGAGGGCTCTACCTTAATCCTAGACTGCAACTCTCACTGCCTACAGAGTGTGGAGTCTGGAGAAAATCAGACAACATTTGGTAACAGCTGTGACTTTTACCTAATTTTCCAGTAACTAGAGTGTTTTAGAGTATTGGGCCTTAACAAACTGAAGCTTGAAATATCCAAATCCAATTCATTGGTTGGATGCCATGCTTAATGTATGATACTGGTAAACCTAAGACGTATTGTGGGATTGTTTCCAGAACATCGCAAAAAATCAAATATTGCAATAAAGCGAGTCACAAAAATTTTTTTATTTCTTAGTGCATAAAGAAGTTATGTTTACACTATACTGTAGTGTACAAAATGTGCAAGACATTATCTCTAAAAAACATGTACATAACTTAATTTTTAAAAAAAAATATTCCTAAAAATTACTAACCACCTTCTGAACCTTCAGCAACTTGCAATCTTTTTGCTTGTGAAGGTCTTGCTTCGATCTTGGATTATTTGTAAAAGAAAAAATTACTTCAGTTGGAAGTGAATTGTTAAATTCCCATATGTGGCCCTTTACGAAGCTCTGAGGGGGCACAAAACCCCAACAAGATTTTGGTTATTCATGTGTGGTGTGAGTAATTGTGATTGGGTTCAACACATATCAGTAATTCCTGTGGTCCACTCAATCACCTCCTCAGATAAAGACAATTCCTGACCACGTGGAGCATGTGGGGAATATTCTCCTCCTTTCACCTTCAGTCCAAGACCTTCTGGAAAATTCCAAAAGTTGAGAAAGGTGTACTTTGAATCTGATTTTCCTTCTTTGGCCAAATTCACTGAGTCACCAGCAAGGTTGTTAAATTCTATGTTCCTCAGAAAGGGGTGCAGCTGAAAGAGACATATCATCCTGTGGTGAAGTGGGCCCGGGTGTTAAAGAGAAAAACCCTGAATTGGGGTAAGCCTTTCATTGTCTGTAATCCTTGTTACATAATGTAACTTTATTACAAGTATCCAATGAAGTAAAGCAAATGAAAGCATATGGAGAACTACAATATCATAATGTTTCCAATATATCAGTTAGTTTCAAGAGAAAATGCCCAAAGACAAGAATATCAAGATGATCAGTGGTGATAGGATTCAGACAAATCTCAAGTACAAAGTCCAATCTAGCCAAGCTCATGCACTCTCTGAATTTTCCCAGACCATCAATCTGCAAAATGATGTTAGCAGTATCTAAAGTGGTTGCAGAATTAAATGAGATCACTTACGTAAAGTATTCACCATGATGTTCAGCACCAGATAGGCACGGAAAGGACAAGTTGTCTTCTTGTCATTAAGGAGCTGCATGGCAGAAGGCTGGATAATCCCTATTGAAACGTTAGGCAGGCAGGATGTTGGGATCCTTTGTAACACAAAGCATTGATATTGACTCATAACCCACTTCCTCCTTGCCACTAGAACCTTCTTGTTGATGACTTACAACCCAAGACTAGATTTACCTCCTAGGGAGTGAAACAAGTACAGAAACTCCTGTGCTTCTCTTGGAGAAAGAATCCTAACTGCTTGGTTTGAACACCTGTGGAACCTCATAATAACGTCACTTTTACGAGTGTACATGCTGTTATGCAGAAGAGACTTTACCTGCCAGGGAGAAATCACCAGATCTTACCCGCTTCCCATTGGATAAATTTCTGCACGTTGAAGAAGCATCTCATGAAGGTTCCAGGCCACAGCATACACAGCATTGTACACATTGTAACTCCATTCAGTCATGATCGTGTCAAAAATCTGCCAAGGCAACCATCCCAAGGAGGCATCGGGTGGACAATTCTCTAGTGTTTTATAGTCAGGCTCAGAAATGGCGCAAGGAATAAAAGGGTACCACAACCTAGTGAAGTAAATGTATTCTGGATATTTGGAAGGCTTAACTGTCTGGATAAAATTTTCAAAGCCAGGAACCTCACTACAGTGGTGTCAAGAAATGAGAGTCCCATGGAATGAGTCAAGGATGAAATCTCTCTCACTGTGGATAAAATCCCACTGTGATGTCGTGACCCAGACTTTCCATATCATTAAATACTCCCAAGTAGACAAGCTTAAGCTTAGGAGAGAGTCGGCATCACCGTAATTGATAACCACATTCCCTTCTGTATCCTCTACTTGCAAATCATATGGCCAGGTCCTTGAGGAATATGACCTTTCAGCGACAGGTATCATTTCCACAAAGGCTGCACAGATTCCATTCTGGTCCATCTCTCCTCTCAAGTCTGAGAGAAACTCAACACCTTTCTTGTCTTCCGAGATGACCAACCCCACCCAGGTCCAACTGAAATGAAGCAGCAAAGAGACCATGCCAATGGCTAGAGATGTGTCCCTGGGGGCCAACTGATAGAGAGTTGGAAACTGCTCATCATCATTCAGTATAAGATCAAAAGGACCATAAGTAAGCTAAAATGAAAGACAATTGGAAGCAATATGATGACGAGGATTGGCAAAAACCACACTCCCAGTCCTGAAGGCTGTTCAGCAACACCTGGAAGTGGTAGAAGGGGACAATTGCTCATTTCATTTTCTAATCATTTTCCACTCTCTGAAAGCTTTCTAGAAAATAAGATCAGTAGATTTCCAGGTAACTGCTTTGTCTCCATCCCCCTCAACCTTCTCTCTACTCCAAAGAAAGGAAATGTCATACCCCACCAAGGTCCCGTACACGTACCCTTTGAGATCATATCCTTTGAGACATGCACAAACCCAGTCTCCTCCTCTCCTCCTATTTAGACACCTGAGAATGGCACCAAAGGAGACATGGTTTCATCTCTCCCCATCCCACCCAGCCTTACCTGTGGAAATTTGTACAGTTCCAACAGTGTTCCAATCTGGACAGAAATTGCCAATGTGGTTCCTGTAAGGACCTCTAGAGACTTGCTCTCTCTCCTGCAGTCTTAACTAGGGACGTCCTTGCCCAACCCTGAGAGCCAAATCAGGGAACTCTCCAATGTCCTCTGTTCACTGGGCAGGGCATTATAGAGATCAAATCACAGAGATATGTTGGGAAAAATATGAGGGTTCCCGTTGATTTCCTCAATGGCAAAAACCAAGGACAAAACATACTGGTACTTCTTGTACTGAAACCTGCATAGAGGGGTAGGGATCCTTAGGGAAAATACTCAAAATGATTTCCTTAAAATGCAATACAATGACTTCATTAAAAGGAATTTGCTATTGACTCGAACGTCTGTGGCAATTGATGGCTTTCCTGAAGCCTTATAATTTAGAACTAAAGAAAATAACCTGACTCTAGCTGTGGAAGGTCCTTAGTGAATTTCACACTCGTGAAGGAAACTGGTTAAGTACACAAAAGAAAGTACAATGAATGGAAAAACAGATCACATTCAGAGTAGATTTGTAAATGGCTCTTTGGTTCAGGAGGCAAAATGCTTGTTTTTATGAGCACACCATTAACTCCTTCTTAGAAGAGCAACAATATTAGCATGAGATTGGATATATCCCTGGGAAGGAAGAATAATTGCAACTGAAATACACGTGACAGGCATAGACGCATGACGTGCAGGTTGAGAATGGTGTAACAGAAAGTTGTCAATCAAATTGCCTAAGCCTCTGGCTCCTCAAACCTGTGCATCTGCCACCATCAAAAACCAGGAAACTAAGGTGAACTTCAGAGATCCAATGAATGAGGAATCATCAACAGGCAGGAACAATTGAAAGAATCTAGATGGAATCAAAGGACTAGAAACACTTAAGAATCTGAGAGACACAGCATTGTAAAGTTTAGAAAGCTTTTCATTCATTTCTTATTTAAAAAATATTAAATTAAAATTAATCATTAACATCTTTAACGGTACCTATTCCTGACAGCCCATATTGTCTTCATCTTTTCTACAGACTTTCTACACACTAATAACTCCTAAGAGTAAGAAAATTCTTTGCATTTCTATTGCCTGGGATCTGTAAGACCATCAAGAATAATATAGAGCAGTCACTTGTACTTATTTCAAGTGTTCTATTATTTGAGGCTCGATTAGTACCCTAGTTCATGCTCACTGCTTGTTAATGCTCCCCGTGTGCTTGTGAAGAATAGGTGTTCTTCGCTTGTTGGGTATAGGGTTCGATGTGTATCCACTAAATCAAACTTGCTAATTGGTTTTTCAAATACTCTATTTATAGATATATGTTATTCTTTGTCTCAGAGGAAAGTTGAAATTCTTCACTATGAAGATATATTATTTCTACTTCTCCCCTTCCTCTGCCTCCTTCTCCTATAGTTACCCCTCCACCTCCTTCTTTTTCTTCTTGTCTTCTCCTCCTTCTCCTTCTCCTCCTCTTCCTTCTCCTCCTTCCTTTCCTAGTTGAGGCTATATTATCTTCTCATGACATCGTGTGTAGTAGAACAACGACTATAGCTTCATGATCAGTTGAACTTATATACCAGTGAGAATTAAACACTTAATTCCTAATCATGCTTTTTTCCTCATCTGTTTTATCTCATATTATTATAGCGACCCTGCATTGATTTTTGATTGGTATTTTCCTAGCATATCTTTATATCTTCTATTCTATTTTGAATTTCTAGTTTTCCATGTTTTTTAGTTTTCACAAGTCCTGTAAACATGACACAGCTACATTAGTCATTGTCCCATCCAATTTAACAAACTGTATTTAACTATAGAATTTATTCCATTTACATTTGTTGTGATTAGTTATATCCTTGTTTTGCCCCCACTCTCTATATGTTTTCCTTCTATTTTTTCCACAAGTTTTATTATGTTATTTCCCTTTAAAATTTATTGATTTATACTTCTTTTCCATATTCTATTGTATCTCCTCTATTTGGGTGAGAGTTATATTCTCTACTTCTATTTTACCACCAGCCCAGATTGCCTGAAGTGGATATAGTTTCTCATCTCCTGAGAAATTTATAGACCCTTTAACTTTCAGTTTTACCCTCATGACTCGTTTTTGTTGTACAGTATTTTATTTCTCCTTTTTCTTTACTCTCTCTCATCATCTCCATATCTACCTTATCTGTCATGTTTTCTAGTTCCTTGTCTTTCTCTGCTGCATTCTGTTTCCTTCAGAATTCAAATTTAGTTTTGTATTCTCTCTTCTGTTGTAGAACCTATCTATGGAGCTTTAAAACTCAACAGTTATGTCTTTTTCATCTCTAAAAGTTCTATAAAGCCCTTTGCCAAATATGTCAGATCATTACTAGAGTCTCCTGTTTGATTTTGTTATTCCAATTTTTATGGTTCCATTTTCTATAAACAGTTTATACACAGTTATTTTATATCTTGAAGTTGGTAAATCTAATATTTGAGGTTTCACTGTTTAAATCTATTGTTTTATTTTTAATTTTCTTATGTGTTGATGACACTTATCGACAATGGCATGTATTCCATATTTGTTTGGTGAACGTTGATTATGAGCTCATTTTTGTATGATTTTAATGTGTACAGAATGTAAGGATTTAGTTTAGATCTTTTCCTCCAGAGAAGAATGTCACTGGTTTTGGCTCATAGTCGTGTGAGCTGACACGAAGCTAAGTGACATTTTTGTGTGACTCACAACTAATCTGTGACTCCCAGATTCATTCCCTCAAGTCACTTGTGACACAAAGACAAATCGTTTCATTACAGGAGCATACTGACCTTTGACCACTGGGTGAATCCAAATTTGTCTAGTGCTTACAGTTTCCTTCTTCTGTCCTTTGAGATTTGGTTTACTTCATGTGAACTCAAGAATGCAATAAAATTATATTTTATGGAAGATATTGTTATGTGGAGGGAAACCTCTTCAATGTATCTAGTCCTTCATACTCATAGTATTTCACTTTTTGGGTACTCCTTTGGATTCCTTTCTTTTAATAGAAATTCGTTCTTTCATTTGAAAAGAAAATAAATGTTACAATCAAATGTGTGTGCTTGGGGGCATAGAAATAATTTACATGCTATTCAACAAAATAAGTTTATGATATAGAACATTTTACAGACCAGTAATGTATGTATGGATTAGGTACATTAAACTTAAACTGAGAACCTCTATTTAGAACATATTTAATCAAACTTTAGGAGAAGAATCATTGAGAGGTCCACTCGAGGACCATTCTGTTTCTGTGAGATGCACACATACTATACATATACCTGATGGTCATGTGACAAGCCATGATATGGCAAAATATAGTTCAACTTAGTTCAGACGTGATATGATCAATTAAACTAGAAGAAGGGAGAATGTCCAGAATGTCCAAAAGCCCCATGTGTTTCCAATATTAGAGCGTTAAACGCTGAGAACAAGGAAGAATGGTGCAGGTGTTGTAAAAATACATTGCAATCTCTAAAGAGCAGAGAGCAGCATCCATATTAAACTTATTGCAGATTGTATGACTTTTCTGAAAATAAAACACCCATTTCTGAGGAAAAATGAAGAGCTTTTGTGTGTCAATTGGGACCTCCAATTGCTGAGGTGGAGTTAGGAGTACAAGAAGTTTATTGTGGCATAACACCTGTGAAGAATCAAAGGATTGGGGAGGGACAGCCCTCACACTGCGACACGGATTACACTGTCTGTGAAATGAAAAAAAATAAGGTATATTAGGCAGGGGAGCTTCCAATCACAATATGGAGATGCCAGTCCTTCAGCCCCACCCGAAACCTACTGAATCAGAATATCTGGGGTGGGGTCCAGCACTCCTTCTGTGTTTTAACAAGCCATGCAGATCATTCAGATCCTTAATCAAGTTTGAGGATGAAGGGTTTCAAAAAAAAGCACCACACCAAAGAAGTGAACACTGAAAAAGTAAAACAATTGTCTAAGTACTTTGTGTTAATGTGATTTATAAAAAATGCAAAATACAGACAACTTTAAAGAATGTGCATAAAATTTAAAACCATCTTGACCCAAGTGCTTAATCTATACCTAGAAACACTGGATTTGGAGAAAAAGAAAAGAAGTAAAATACTAATTAATTTTTCATCTAACATTGAGGAGGCAGTGAGGCAAGACTTCAGATTCTGGGTTCTTCTTATTTCTCAAATTAAAAATATTGTAAAATAGAGGCCAACCTTGTGGCATAGTGTTTAAGTTTGCATGCTCTGCTTTGGTGGCCAAGGGTTCATGGGTTCGGATCCCTGGTGCGGATCTATGCTTTGCTCATCAAGCCATGCTGTGGCGGTATCCCATATAAAGTAGAGGAAGATGGGCATGGATGTTAGCCCAGGGCCAATATTCCTCAGCAAAAAAAAAAAATCTAAAATAGAATGGGAAAAGATCTATATATCCAACATAGTGAAGAAAAGTTTGATAAGAAAAATTAATTTAAATGGAGCAAAACTAGGAAAAAAGAAAAAAAAGAAGTACAAAAAAATGGAACCGCAGAGATAATGTTATGTATATCAGTTATACTATACTGAAGTTACTTAAATCACTTTTTCAATATTGAATGTTACTCTACATTCCACGAAGACGTAGGAAACTAACACTGAACATAGATGCTGAAAGAAAGGGGATTGTCAGTAATAGCCCATACACGTACTCACAAAAGTAAAGCCACAACTAATATGAAACTTTTATATATGAATGTGTATAATGGTACACATATCTGAAGGCAAAAGATTTAGGGTCTAAAAGGTGGTTAGCAGTCAAAAAGTATATGTTCAATCATATATTTAAAAAAGGATTTTAAAAATATGAAGTAAAGTGAACCTAACTACAACAATAGTAAGAGTATTCAACTAACATCTCAGTCTTTATCTAAAAAAAAGTCAATATAGGAATGGTATATACTGTTAATCTTAATTTATCATTAATTATTTTTGGAGCACACACGTACACATATGCCTGCATATAAATCTCAAACTTCCTACTCTGAAGCAAAGAAATAATATTATTATAAAATTAGGTCCTATCCTCGTCCAGCAAGTAATTTCTACATAGTAATCATTTCCTGAAGCCACCAGAAGAGATATACATGGCCAACTACAAAAATTCTGACTCAATAGCTCATCAGAGGAACAGGCAGATTTGAAATCCAGTTCCTTAACCAACTTGCATGCAAAAATGCTCATTAACTGCTAACGTATCTTAAACAAATCAGACAATTTATAAGCCAATAATTACTCTCATGAATAACTCTTTGGTGAAACAGGAAATCAAACCAATGATTAGAAAGGAGTAGCAAGGAGCCCTGGAGAGAGAGGAGAGAGAAAGGAAGAAGAGAAGAAAACTGTCTGTTCTGAGAGAAAATATCTGAGCATTGAATATCTTGAATAGTAAATAAAAATGAAAGTGAATTAAACTCTCAACTCAAAACAAGGAGAACGGAGAAAGAAAACATAAAAAAATAATTTGGAAAAAGAGACTGAAGCAGAATTAAGAGTATAAAATAAATATAAAACAAGTTCGGAGGAAAAGTCATCAGTCACTCTGATTCTTTGGGAAGCTCAATAAAATAGGCATCATTCAGACAAGTCTGATAAAGAAAAAGTATTTGTGGCAGACAAACATCAACAACATTAGGTGAGAAAATGGCACCAGGAGCGAAGTCAGAGAGAATGTTGTGCGTCTGCACATGGAGATGCCTTTTGGGATCTCAGTGATAAAGCTGCTTTTTAAATGAAACTGGAATTACTCAAACTGGCTCAAATAGAAAATAGAAAGTTATACAAATGTTGTTTATGGGTTCCAGATAGTTTTTAAGAAAGAAAACTACAAATATATGGTGGGTTGGATGTATTTACAGATGAATTGTTTCTAAAACTTAAGAATAGATATTTACTCTACCAGGAAACTCTTCCAGAATATAGAATAAGAAGGTATATCTCTATTAATTATGAAGATAACATGAGCCTGTTACCAGCATCAAAAAGAAGATGTGAGCAAGGAATCATCTTAAACAAACTTTAGAAATTAGGTAATCTTTTATTATCCTCACATTTAATGTCCTCACCTTTCTGCCAGGAAAAAAACACAATATGCTCATGAAGTATGTAAAACATTTGATAAAATTCAGGATCCACTTCTCTAAAACACATTCTTTTTGGAGGACACCTCCTTAACATGCTTTTGTAAAAATAACTAACACCAAAACAAAAGCCCTCTCGAGTCCTTGCTTAAAACAAAGACACTAAATCACAACTACAGACGGGTGAAGGGCAGGCACACAGGATCACCCCCACCCAGGGACTCCTCTGTACAGGCTGGGATTCTTCCCCCAACAGATCTGAAGGTAGAGCACTATACAGCGGCAGATGAGGCAGAAGGAAGGGCAGAGACTGTGGAGTATGTTGGTGGAGAGTGCTGTCTCATAAGCTTCCAATCCTAAAAATTGGACACCAAAGGAAGAAAACTGGAAAATATAAAAACACTGTTCTTCTCTTTGAAGTAAGCAACAAAGTCAGTGGGACAAGACAGAGATAATAATGGACAGTTCTGGGAAGGTGGGGATGCCGGGGAAAGACAGGACGGATGATGCAGAGCGCATTGGTGTATCCATCCACAGATCCCATAGGCATCATTCGTCATAATAATCAAGCAGAATATAAATAAAGATGCACTTACCACTGCAAAGTGACACCCTTGCTAGACTTCTTGATCCCTCTGTGTAAGAAATAAATATAAAGGGGGAAAAACCCACCAATAACCACATCTCCATCCTTGTATGCACTGGGTTACATTCTCAAAATGCTGTGAGGATAAGCAAAATGATACACAAGGAGAGGAAACTGCAGCAACATGAAGAAGAAAATCAAAAGGAACATCTTAGAAGCCTCTGTAAAGCCCTGCGTCTGCGTGAGGTGTGAGGCAGCAGAAGCAGAAGTGGAACATGCAGCCTAAGGAGACATCTACACATGTCACGTATACTAACACACACACACACGTACACACATATGTGTATATGTGGTTTTTGTGTACTGAAAAAGAAATTCTAATTCCCTCTGACTCCCCTTGTGAGATCCAGATCCCACTCTGCCGCGGGGCTCTGCATCTGTGGTCCTGTGTCTAGTTGAAAAACACCAGTTGGAAAACATGTTTGAGGAACATCCTCTCCAGCCTTAGGCACTACGATTTCATCCACGTCCGTGGATAGTAAGGCTCCAGGGACCACCTCCTCTTGGGCAGATGGGGTCCCAAATCTTTGTTAACAAGCTATCCACATGAATGCCATTTGTGATTTTGCAAAATAACTGCATCAGAGGATGTGATATCAAGTGTAAGGTGAAAGGTTCAGAAAGTATCCATGTCAGTCAGGGCTCAGCCAAGGACGTTCCAGCATCTCTCCTTCCAAAGTCAAAGATAGGCAGGGGCAGCTTCATACACCCAGGGCCCAGGACAGCCACAGGACATTCCATGTGGGATCCACGCAAGGCTGCACACCAATCATGAGTGCAGAAACAACACAAGCACATGAGTCCCTGCCTGGGGAAGCAATAGTCAGGCTGAATTCAGAAAATTCCAAATCCATAGCTCAAGATCAATGCAAAAATAAAGCTACATTATTGATTCTTAAAAATCTTCCTCCTTTCCTCTTCCTCAGTTCTTTTAACCTTATTAATCCCAGGGATCAATATGGTGTGATCATCCACTTCTACACGTTCGGCATTAGTTTCCTCCACTATTTATGCTGTTATGAGAATATGGGACTATGTGGGAAATTCCTTTATTTTTTCATCCTCAATTGGAGGATACAAGCTGGAACACACCTATGTTCCCATAACCCCAAACATCAATGATAAGGGCCACATCTATACATCTATCTGGCCCTGGAGCACAGGGCACTTTTATGGCAGGAAAATGATTATTCTGTATGATACTGTAATGGTGGGCACAGGATACATTTCCCAAAACCCACAGAATGTACAAGACAAAGAGTGAACCCTAACGTAAACTATAGTTCTTAGTTAACAATAATGTATTGATGGTGCTCAGGGCAAGCTACCACAGGAGGCACCACTCTGGTATGCAGATTGTTTTGAGCTGAAGACAATAAGGACTCAGAGAACTCAGGAATAATATTTGAGTTTCCCTTCCCAAACTGCCTAAAGTATTTAAAATGAAAGATCTGTTTCAGGAAGGAGTTATTATCATGATGGCTGTAAAGATAATGTAGGATAGAGGTTACAATAGGAAAGGCACCAAGCCTCTTTTATCAAAAACTCTGTCTCTCCGTGACAACATTATCTATAGATGACCCTGAAAAGAATTGTCTTCCTGGCCTCTGAAGTCCCAGACCACTACCCACCCCCAACACGTTCCTCACCTTTAGCTGCAATACTTAAGCGGGCAGCTTAGACAGAGGGACGAGTTGCTCATTTCTGAGTTTCTCCCATGTATACATGTTATTAAACTTGGTATTATTTTCTCCTGCTAACGTGTCTTGTTAATTATTTGGCATGCCATAAGAACCTTAAGGAAAAGGGCAGAGGGTGATTCTTCCTCTTCCCCCGACAGTATCAATCTTGGTTCCTGAATTATAGCTGATATACCACGCTAATGCAAGATGTTAATAATAATGGAAACCGTCCGTGTGAGCAGGGAGGAGGAGTATATGGGGACTCTGTACTTTCATCTCAATTTATCAGTAAATCTAAAACAGCTCCAAAAACATAACATCTATTAATTATTTTGTTTACCAATCTGGTAGCCACTGGCCATATGTCATTATTGAGCATTTAAAATATGATTAGTCCAAATTGAGATATGTTATGAGTGTAAAATATGCATGGATTTTAAAAAAATTTGTATGACAAAGTGAATATAGAACATCTCAAATATAATGTTTATACTGATTATATATTGGGATCATAATACTTCTTGACATACTGGGTTAAGTAAAATATATTATTAAGATAAAAATATTAAAGTTACATGACTACTGAGTTTGGAATTGCAAAATGCATCCAATACACACAGACATGAGATGCTGGCTGAGACAATGGCTTCTAGATTTTGCAACCACCACATAAACTTATGACTTACCACACTGAACCCCACCTCCTCTGACTTGAGACAACACTACTATTATGGGTTGAGTTGGTCCCCCCAAAATGTAGAAACATGTACAGAAACATGTATAGTGAACAGAAATGCTACTGATTTTTATGTTGATTTTGTATCCTTTACTCATTTCATTGATTAGATCTTAGTTTTTTGGGAAAAAAGTCATGACGTCATCTGCAAATTGAAACCATTTTAATTTTACTTTTCATATTCTGATGTCTTTTATTTTCTTTTTCTTCCCTGATTGCTCTGGCTAGCACTTCCAATACTACGTTGAATAGGAGTGGTGAGTGTGGGCTCCTGACAATCTGTAAGAACCTGTTTGAACTCCAAGTCCAGCTACCAGTCTATCTCAGGACAGAGTTTGTCTTAGTCAACGAAACAAAAATTCACAAAGGCTAATCTCACCTCTCACCTTACCATACCAGGATCGGGCATTCAGACCCATTCAAACTACAGCTTAGTGGTCCCCAGTCCCCAAAGATCCCCTCCGCTCATTCTTTACATCAAACGCACAACTCCAGTTTCCTGCCAACTGCTGGCACACACACATTCTACATTAAGATAGTACCACTTGCCACACAATTCATCCTGGTGGGAGCCATGTTCCACATCCCACTTGCAAGCCTGTGTTCACCTTCTGTTGCTGATCTCGGTCCACTTCCGGTGCACATCTTGGTTCCCTTCTGGTGCAGTCACAAGTGCTCCATTGATGGCCTGACTCTGAACCAGCAGGAAGTCCAGCATCTAGTCTGCTGAAAAGATGCCAGGACAGCGGCTAACATTTTGAGATCCATGGTCTCCCTACCTATCCCCCTCATCTGAAGTCTAGCACATTCTTACCCTTAACCTCATGATGACAAGTCAAGGGACTTTGTGGAAACCCTCCAGGTTGGGCAACAGCTGGACCTGGGACTTCTGGGTGGCTGGAATAACCCCAAGCTGATCCCTTGTTGGGTGGAGGAAGTGAGAATTTGGGCTCAGGGTTTCAATGTCTTTGAACAAGTCTAGCCTAATGCTATGTATGCCGATCGAATATATAGTGGGTTTTTTTCTTCTTTGTATGTGTAGATGTATTAGTTCTAGATGTATCATGTTGTCATGTCCTTCCTTGGCACAGCCACGTTAGGTTTCCATCTAGATATTTATATACAAAGACATATTGCAACTATGTACCCTCTCTTTGCATTCTTGCAGACAAAACTCCCCTATGAAATATCTATTTACAAACCATAGTTAAGTGTTTCCATACATCCATTTCCTCAGACAAAAATAATATTGGGGCCTGCCCACGTGACGTGGTGGTCAAGTCCCTGTGTTCTGATTTTGTGGCCCAGGGTTCACTGGTTCTGATCCCGGGTACAGGCCTATGCACCACCCGACATTTGATGCACCACTCCTCAAGCCATTCTTGAGGAGTGGTGCATCCCACAGAGAAAAATTAGAGGAGACTTGGCTCAGATGTTAGCTCAGGGGCATTCTTCTTCCCTAAGTGATAATGTGGGTAACAATGTTGATGGAGAAGTAGATAACTGAAAATTCACTCTTGTCTTTGTCAAGTGAATCTGGGTAAAGGGTACCTTGGAATCATAGGACATTAAAACTCAAAAACACTTTTAAAGCTCTTCATAATGAAGATGAAGAAAATCTAAAGAGGTTAAACTATTTGACCAAGATTAATTCCTGGAACTAGAGTGAGATCTTCTAATTCTCAGTAGGTACATTGTCATAACATCTCCAGCACTAAATAACCAAGAGAGGGAAGTCTGTTGACTTCCAGGTATAAAAGGTTCCCCCTCACGTTTTTGTTTTCTCTCTTAGATGATTGCTTTGCCCTGACAAAGAATTTATCTGGTGTTTAGGCTACACTTCAGAAGAGGAACATGCTCCTGGCAAACATCATTGTGATTCAGTGTGGCAACAGAGAGCCCAGTCATTTAAAAATGAGAATAGAAAGAATAAGATAAATAATATTAGAGAAGAAGAGAAAAATCTATTATTTTAGTGGGAAATAACTTATAAAATTTAGAATTTTAAATAAGTTGACTAATGTGAAAAGACGCTAGATAACCATATAAAAATATCTTTATATTAGCAAGAACTATTTTAAACTTATAAGTAATTATTCTAATCTTAGGAGAAATAAAATATTTAAAGTAATTGGATTTATGCAACATGATGCTATATGTAGTTATATAATTTATAAGTTATGAAAGATAAATGAAGAAGATTATAAAGATATACCAAAGGACATAAAAGCTCTGAAGAAATGGAGAGATATACTACAATTATGAATGAAAATAATATCCATTTTTCAAACATCATTCAGATTCACTGTATTTAAAATCAACTTTTAAAATGATACAGTAATTGTTTTATAGACAATAAGCTATCCTTTTGCAAAATAAAACACTAGACCATCAACTAACATTATTCACAAGTAAATCACTCCAAATGGATTATAAGGGCTGAAGTTAAAAGTAGAAATGCTCAGTGCATAACAGTGGTGGATTACAATACAGGAAAATATCTATGATCATAAAATTAGTAAAGTTATACTTAATATATATTCTTAAAGATGTGTTGTGTCATTTACTAGTGTTCAATTGAACAAAGCAATTTACAAGGCCAAGTCCACACGGAGTCAAAGTGGGAGGGTTCTACCAAAACACACAGATGGAGGGAGAGAACTGATGTGTGGGCATTTATGTAAGATACCACAGATAATTTTAGAGAAAAATTAATCTGAGGTAATATTCATATTTGTGTATTTGTGCATTTGAATGCCGGAGGATCACTGTACAAAACCAAAAGATATGTAAAGCAATAAATTAACTTGAGATGTAAGGTAAATTTACTTGATTTTTTTTTTGTGTGTGTGTGTGTGTGAAGAAGATCAACCTTGAGCTAACATCCATGCTAATCCTCCTCTTTTTGCTGAGGAAGACCGGCTCTGAGCTAGCATCTATTGCCAATCCTCCTCCATTTTTTCCCCAAAGCTCCAGTAGATAGTTGCATGTCATAGTTGCACATGCTTCTGGTTGCTGTATGTGGGACGCAGCCTCAGCATGGCCAAACAAGCAGTGCGTCGGTGCACACCCGGCATCCGAACCTGGGCCTCCAGTAGCGGAGCGCATGCACTTAACCGCTAAGCCAAGGGGCTGGCCCTTTACTTGGTACTTAAAATCTGCTTGCAAAAATTTGGTAGTTTATTTTTCAGGTGTATACATATTCTGGCAAAAAAATATATATATATTGATTATTTTCACCTGAACCAGTTATATTCCTTAACCCTCTTGATTGGTTTCTCTCTGGCCTTTGGAAGTTAATGTAGCACTTGGGGGCAAAGATCCAGCATAATAGCTCCACACTAGAGAACAAGATGGACAGGCTCTCCACGGCCACCATTATCTTGCCCTTGGTGTAGTGGCAGACGGGGAGGAAAGTGACCCAGATGCTGCAGAACACCAGCATGCTGAACGTCAGGAACTTGGCTTCATTAAAGGTGTCAGGCAGGTTCCAGGCCAGGAAAGCCACAGTGAAGCTGCCCAGGGCCAAGGATCACAGGTATCCCAGGACACAGTAGAAGGCAGTGACTGAGTCCTTGTTGAACACGATGATGATGTGACCGTGTTCAGAGTGTGCATCTGTGTCAATGAAGAAGAAGAGGTTCTCAGCCAGATCCAACAGAGACTCAGCTAGATAAAGGAGCAGATGGGAATGATGAAGTTATGTGTCCCTGACACCAACCACTGCCACATCCTTCTCCCTGGTGCAGTGACCTTGAAGGCCACCACCACAGTAATAGTTTTTGCCAAGACAGTGGAAAAAGCCACAGTAAAAACAACTCTAAATGTGATTTGTTGAATAATGTAGGTGGCTGTGTTGGGTCAGCCGATGAAGAGTAAGGAGCAGAGGAAGCAGAGGGTGAGGGAGATGAGCAGGATGTAGCTGAGATTCCAATTATTGGCCTTGATTACAGGAGTGTCTCGGTGCTTCACAAAGACCCCAGGGACCACTGCTGTGACAACAGAGAAACAAGGAGCTGTGCAAGCCAGAGTCTTCCCTAAAGAATCTTCAAATGCCAGAAATGTCACAACTTTCAGCAGGCTGCGATTTCTCTCATTGTTTGCATACTGGTTTCCTGGACGCCCTATACATTGATCTCTATTTAAAAGGAAAGGAAAGTCTTGGTGTTTCAGTCAGCCACTCTTTCATATTCCCAAGAAAAAAAACAGAATTTCATTGACATTATAGGGCCCACAGCCCACACTTATTTGGTTGTGAGACACAAAGTTGCAGAGACTTACGTTAATAGTATTCACATTAAACAGTCCTGTACTATGTCAGAATGCTCTTAGCTTCAAGTAAGTGATAATCCACCTCCAAAAGTTCCAAGTTTGGGTCTTGTGTTAGTTTGATGTGTCCATAAACTTGTGGGTTTAGGGGCGAGTATTTTAGGTGGTGGGGATTTTGCAACACACCAGTGAGGTACTGGAAAAGTGAGGCAGGGAAAGGACGGTGGAGCATCAGGGACATCAAGTGCTTTACCACTGTGCTCACCTAGAGCTCAATTGCTCTGGGGAGCACTGTGAGACAAGAAGAACACATGGAAACAAGTCATCATAGCTGAGGATGAGGCAGCTGCAACACATACGCCGGCATGCCCATCAGCCATCATTCAAGGGCTGCGCCCTGGGCTGTGAATTTGTATTTGGCAAACTTTTACTGTAAAGTGACAGAGGACAAATATTTTAGGCTTTGTGGGCCGTAGGGTCTCTGCCACAACTACTCAACTCTGACCTCGGAACATGAAGCAGCCATTCTTATTGTTGAAAGTGGGCATTCTTTTCTAGTCCTTATTTCTACAAATAATATTAGAACAACGCAATTACCGTAATTACAGCTTTTCTTTTTGACTCACTTTTCTATATAAATCCTGTTTCTCGATATTTCTAAGTCGATTTTTGTTTCATAAAGAAATGTAGTAAAATTCTTAACTTTCAAAGTAAATTCATTTGATAAAGTGGTTTGAATTGCGTTAAAGCTAAATTTTATTTAGACAAGGATACAGACTTTTGTAATATTCAGACATTCCATTTGGGAAATTTAATGGCGCTAAATTTATTCATTTTCTTTTGCATTTCTCAAACATATTTTTAGCCAAAATTAAAACTATACTTCGTATAGCATACAGTAACTACCTACTCAGTACACTTCCTCCATTATGCCTAGCTATTAGAACCCCAATTTTGAGTGAACTAAGCCAATTGTGACAGATCTAAGCTAATTTTTGCCAGAGTGTGCTCCACCTCACTTGTGGGTTATGCGCCATGGACATAAATCAATGACAATCTGATTGTATGGTTTCTTTCTTGCACTAAATTAAACGTGCATCAAATAGGAGTCTATAGCCGATTCTTCCTCTTTCTTTCCCATGTGGATGCTGAGCAGTGGCTGACACTTGTGAAAATAAAATCCAACACACTAAGCATATTGCGGCAAAAGTTATATGGAGACGGAGTCTTTGTTATCAAAAGGTTGATAGAAAAATGAAAACTTTGCATCTGTCTATTTCTGAAATTCTTGTAACAAATAACAAATGTCATGATTTAAGGCCACTATGAGGTTCTCTATCACTTTCAGCTGAAAACATTGTAATTAATGTACTTTGTGCATTACATTTTACTGTTTTTGAGAGTGAAAAATGAGTTTTTAATACTGCATTATCAAACACTTTACTATTGATATGTAGGAAAATCATTACTATTGAAACATTATTTTCTCTTTTATTTATTTATTTATTTATGTGTTTATTTATTTATCTTTTGATTGAGGACGATTAACCCTGAGCTATCATCTGTGTCAGTCTTACCTTATTTTGTATGTGAGTTGTCGCCACAGCATGGCTGCCGATTGGTGTAGGTCTATGCTAGGATTTGAACCCATGAACCCAGGCCACCAAAGTGAAGCACGCTGAATTTTAGCCACTACAGCACAGTGCTGGCCTGTTATATTATTTTAGATCCCCCTAATTCATTAGATATTTTTACATTCTAATTTAAAATATTTTTTTGCATTATGTAAGTAAACACAAAAGCATATTCCACTAGTTGCGTATTCCTGACCCATCTGTCCCCTTCCTACCAGCAGCTCAGTTGTGTTTTGACATTCAACTTCTTCCATGAGGCCATGTGATTGAGGGGAGGTTGACAGCTCTAAATCAATTATAGTTGGCCCCACTGGGAGGATGTCTTTTTGAGTGACTCTTACAAAGTCAGGGGGAATAGATGCCCACACTTTTTCAACTTTCTGTTCACTTGCTATAGTATAATACTTTAAACAGCTCAGCCTCTGAGACCATAAGGAACCCAGCCTGTAGACAAAGCTGAGAACCAAAGATGACAGAGCAAATTATGAGAATATCATGTGTGCTTGATTATAGTTTTGAGCTGGTGAATTCTCTAATCCTGGAGTCATTCTATCACTGGCCTTCTATTGTTAAATTGTTTCACTATTTTTTTGTAAAAAGTGATATTTATGACAACATTCATCAAGTAAATAACAAATGGAATAAAACATATTTCCTTCTCCATCTTTATAATGCAACACTGTGCTTTACTTTTTCTGGCACAAACAATCATTGTAGTAAAGTAGTCTGGTCTTTTTTATGGGATATAATAAATATTTTTTAAAAGACAAATTTAGTTTGTTTTCTTTTTAATTTATAGCCAGATGCGTTCTAACAACAAACATAATTTTTAAACACGCTATCCCCCTCAGCCCATTTTTCATTCTGTAATATGTTATTTCATGCATTATTTTACTGGACAGAACATTTAGCAATGTCAAGAGATTACTGTGGTCATAAGTATGTATGAATTGTTTGTTGTTTTGTTTGGTAAGACTGGAATATTGTACTTAAATATGATGGGTTTTTTTTTTCGTTATTTACCTATTCCATCATCATCCATGATAAGTCTTTTATCATCTCATTCCAGCCTTATTAGTCTAATTCCAAATGTTTAAATATGCCACATAAAATATTTTAAACACACTTAATTGAGGTATGACTGACGTACAACAAGCTGTACATATTTAATGTATACAACTTAATGTGTTTGGAGATAATATACACCCATGAAACCATCACTACAATCAAATCCTTAAACTTACTCATCATCTCCAAATGGTTCCTCCTGTCCTTTTTATTTTTTTAATTTAACTTCCTTTTTTAAAATACTTTTTTTCTTTTGAGGTGGAAAGACAATATAAATCTACCCTTCTAGTAAATTTTTAAGTCGAAAATACAATATTGTTAACTGTAGGCCCATGTTGGGCAGTAGGTCTCCAAAACTTATTCATCTTGCATAAACTTTGTTGTTCAAACTTCTATTGCCAAGAATTCCCTCTTCATCTTGAAATGACAAATCCCCACGTATTTTTAAAAACTCAACAAAACATTGGCTTTCCCTGAAGAATTATCTGATTTATCCAAGTAAGACTATCTACACTTGTTGACTCTGCTAACCTCTAACTACCTTTACTATGGCACGTTTCAAATTGCCCTGCTATTCTTTTTTCACATGTAACTTACTATGATTTCTTGGAAAGCAGGGCCTTTATCTTATCAAGTTTGCATGCTCAATTCATTGTTCATATCTTCTACTAGAGTAATAATAGTATAATATATCCATTCATTTATTGAATCTTTAGTTCCGGTTTTTGCACACCTACTATGTGTAAGGCATAGTGCTCGTCACCTGGGTGTAAAGATATGAATAGGGGTCATGTCCTAAGACACCCACACTTACTTCCATCATAATTCTATGTGTGTTATTCTGTGATCAAGATGAGTACATGGTGCTACGGAATCTCCAAGTGTTTGCCTAACACAACATGTGGTTTAAGAACTGTATTCCCTTGAGAAGAGCTGCTTCAGCAGAACCTAACAATGTGAGTATAAAGAAGCCAGATCAAGGTAACTCCCAACACGGAAATGATGTATTGATTACCTAAATGAATGTATTGAATGAGTGAATGAAATAGTTGAAAATAAAGAAGAAATGTGATGCTATAGGTTAATCCCAGACCCTTTACATTTTATTTGGAGACAAAGAAGGTCTGAGAGAAAGTGATTGTAATTATGTAATTTTACCAGTTCATACCTGTCTGATTACATATTTCTCTCTCTGGGCACAATACACAGTCAAAGCAGCAGGTAGCTCTCTTCCTGAGGGATTTTCCTGAATCCTGGCTGACAGAACATCCTACACCCATAGAGGATAGTTTGAAAGAAGAGAATTATTGATAATACTGAACAATACTATATAATTTGAAAATATTTTATTATTTTATAATATTGAATAATTGATAATATTATTTAAATTATCTCACAAACTATCCTAAATATCACCTCTAAGATGTGACATGATTGATGCACCCAGGGAAAGCAAAATAAAATCAAGGTCAATCTGCAGAAAAGAGTTCCCAACGTGAAGATATGTAATGATTTAAAACATTTTCCATCTCAATGACTAGGACACTTGTTTGTTTTAAGCAAATGGGGCATTTGAACATGAATCATATTTGTTATTGCCAAATGTGATTCTGAATATGCTATTCCTGGATTACTTTTTTGAACTATAAGCAGATTTTACCTTAATAATAAATAATATTTAAATTCATACAATACATTTACATGAGAATTTTTTGATTAGTACAAATTGCAATTATTGAATTTATTTAGTAATATATTTAATGTCAGGTAGTTTCTACACCAAAGACACATGGACAGGCTTGAATGATATAATATAGCATCTTGAGGGATGGCTTACAAGACTGAGTTTTAAAGGGAAATCTGATGAAGAGGAAGAATGTAGTTCAAGGAAGAGCAAAAAGGAATCTTTTTTTCTGACGGTGAATATTTCTACACGAATGTATAAAGGTGGGATGAAGAGATGGAAATATGAGGAATATTAATAAAATATTGAAATATTAAAAAAGAAACCTCAATGTCAACTCCTTTGATTCTAGTTAAAGAGAATAAAATCTGTTTTCTGGAAGAAAACCAAATGGCCAAAGACAATTTGAATTGTATCTACAAGTCATCAAAAGTCTAGATCGTCAGCATCTGTTATGTCTTCGAGGCACAATGCATGCAGAGCAATAAATTTACAAGCAATGAGATTGACACTTTTTCAATTTAAATGGGAATTTAAATCATCAATTTTTTATCAGCTCCTCCAATTAAATTGGTAGCCTCACTGTCCTTCCTGTAGTACATAAAGCATTTCAAAATTCAGGAATATCTCCTTAATTAAAAGTGTCCTTTCAATATCTCTAGGACAGTAAGAAAAATTATATCAATTAATTGGGATTTTGTTATGAGTTAAATAATTTCACCGTTGTTTTCATATGTGGTCTCCATCTTGTGATGCAGATGAAGAGTTAATCCAAGATTGAGTTGTCTACAACCTTTTTGAATCCCACAGCTCAGTCTATCAGCTCCTCATGTATAATGAAACCTTGACCACGTGGATCCTGGGGAACAAACTCTCTTACTTTCACCTGAAGTCCAAGACATTTAGGAAAATCATATAGTTCAGAATTTCATGCTGTGACACAGAGTTTCTTTTCTCATCCAGTGACACAAGAGCTCCAGTGCTGTTTTGTTTTTTTATTTGTATTTATTTATTTATATTTTATTGATGTTTTAATAGATTTTAATATTGTGAAATTTGGGGTTGTACATTTTTGTTTGTCCATCACCACATATATGCCTCCCTTCACCCCTTGTGCCTACCACCATTGTCCCTGGTAACCAAAATACAATTTTCTCTGTCCATGTGTTGGTTTATATTCCACATATGAGTTAGATCATACAGTGTTTGTCTATTTCTGGCTTACTTCACTTAACATAATACTCTGCAGGCCCATCCATGTTATTGCAAATGGGACGATTTTGTCTTTTTTATGGGTGAGCAGTATTCCATTGCGTATATATACCACATTTTTGATCCAGTCGTCAGTCGAGGGACACTTAGGTTGCTTCCACTTCTTGGCTATGGTGAATAATGCTGCAATGAACATAGGGGTGCATAAGCCTCTTTGGATTGTTGATTTCAGGTTCGTTGGATAGATTCCCAGTAGTGGGATGGCTGGATCATAGGGCATCTCTATTTTTAATTATTTAAGGAATCTCCATACCGTTTTCCATAGAGGCTGCACCAGTTTGCATTCCCACCAGCTGTGTATGAGTGTTCCTGCTTCCCCACATCCTCTCCAACATTTGTTGTTTTTTGTCTTGGTGATTATAGCCATTCTAACAGGCGTGAGGTGATATCTTAGTGTTGTTTGGATTTGCATTTCCCTGATGATTAGTGATGTTGAACATCTTTTCATGTGCCTATTGGCCATCTGTATATCTTCTTTGGTGAAGTGTCTGTTCATTTCCTCTGCCCATTTTTTGATCAGGTTGTTTGTTTTTTTGTTGTCCAGTTGTGTGAGTTCTTTATATTTTATGGAGATCAACCCCTTGTCAGATATATGTTTTGCAAATATTCTCTCCCAGCTGGTGGGTTGTCTGTTCATCTTGATTCTGCTTTTCTTTGTCTTGTAGAAGCTCCTTAATCTGATAAAGTCCCACTTGTTTATTTTTTCTTTAGTTTCCCTAGTCTGGGTAGGCATGTCATCCAAAAAGATTCCTTTATGAGCAATGTCAAATAGTGTGTTGCCTATATTTTCATCTATGAGTTTTATAGTTTCAGGTCTCACCTTCAGGTCTTTGATCCATTTAGAGTTAATTTTTGTGAATGGAGACAGCAGGTGGTCCACTTTCTTTCTTTTGCATGTGGCTGTCCATTTTTCCCAACACCATTTATTGAAGAGACTTTCCTTTCTCCACTGTATGTTCTTAGCTCCTTTGTCGAAAATTAGCTGTCCGTATATGTGTGGTTTTTTTTCTGGGATTTCAATTCTGTTCCATTGATCTGTGTGTCTGTTTTGGTACCAGTACCATGCTGTTTTGATTACTATTGCTTTGTAGTATGTTTTCAAGTCAGGGATTGTGATGCCTCCTGTTTTGTTTTTTTTCTTAGATTGCTTTAGCTATTTGGGGTCTTTTGTTGCCCCATATGAATTTTAGTATTCTTTTTTCTATTTCCATGAAGAATGTCATTGGGATTCTGATTGGGATTGCATTGAATCTGTAGATTGCTTTAGGTAATATAGACATTTTAACTAGTTTTATTCTTCCAATCCACTGCATGAGACATCTTTCCATTTCTTTATGTCATCATCGATTTCTTTCAATAATGTGTTGTAGTTCTCATTGCATAGGTCTTTCACCTCCTTGCTAAGATTTATACCTAGGTATTTTATTCTTTGTGATGCAATTGTAAATCGTATTATCTTTTTGAGCTCTCTTTCTGTTAGTTCGTTATTAGCATACAGAAAGGCAACTGATTTTTGTAGGTAGATTTTGTACCCTGCAACTTTGCTGTAGTTGTTGATTATTTCTAATAGTTTTCCAACGGGTTCTTTAGGGTTTTCTACATATAAAATCATGTCATCTGCAAATAGTAAGAGTTTCTCTTTGTTGTTATCTATTTGGATTCCTTTTATTCCTTTTTCTTGCCTAATTGCTCTGGCCAAACCCTCTAGTACTATGTTGAACAAGAGTGGTGAGAGTGGGCAGCCATGCCTCATTCCTGTTCTCAGAGGAATGGCTTTCAGTCTTTCCCCATTGAATATGATGTTGGCTGTGGGTTTGTCATAAATAGCTTTTATCTTGTTGAGGTACTTTCTTTCTATTCCCATTTTGTTGAGAGTTTTTATCATAAATGGATGTTGTATCTTGTCAAATGCCTTCTATGCATCTATTGAGATGACCATGTGGTTTTTATTCTTTGTTTTGTTGATGTGATGTATCACGTTGATTGATTTGCAGATGTTGGACCATCCCTGTGTCCCTGGTATAAATCCCACTTGATCATGGTGTATGATCTTTTTAATGTATTCCTCTTGTCAGTGTGCCAATATTTTGTTGAGGATTTTTGCATCTATGTTCATCAGCAATATTGGCTTGTAATTTTCTTTCTTTGTATAGTCTTTGTCTGGCTTTGATATAAGGGTGATGTTGGCCTCGTAGAATGATTTAAGAAGTGTTCCATCTTCCTCTATATTTTTGGAATAGTTTGAGAAGGCTGGGCATTAAATCTTCTTTGACTGTTTGCTACAATTCACCAGAGAAGCCTTCTGGTCCTAGACTTTTATTTTTTGGGAGGTTTTTGATTACTATTTCAATCTCTTTACTTGTGATTGGTCTATTCAGATTCTCCATTTCTTCTTGGTTTACTTTTGGGAGGTTGTATGAGTCTAAGACTTTATCCATTTCTTCTAGATGGTCCAGTTAGTTGGCATATAATTTCTCATAGTAGTCTGTTATAATCCTCTGTATTTCCATGGTATCCATTGTAATTTCTCCTCTTTCGTTTCTAATTTTATTTCCTTGAGCCTTTTCCCTTTTTTTCTTAGTAAACCTGGCTAAAGGTTTGTTGATTTTGTTTATCTTCTCAAAGAATCAACTCTTTGATTCATTAATCCTTTCTACTGTTTTTTTGGTCTCAATTTCATTTATTTCTGCACTGACTTTTATTATTTCTCTCCTTCTGCTGACTTTGGGTTTTGTTTGTTCTTCTTTTTCTAGTTCTGTTAGGTGTAATTTAAGGTTGCTTATTTGGACTTTCTCTTGTTTGTTAAGGTTGGCTTGGATCACTATGAGTTTCCCTCTCAGGACCGCTTTTGCTGCATCCTAAATGGTTTGGTGTGGCATATTTTTATTTTCGTTTGTTTCCAGGTAGTTTTTGATGTCTCCTTTAATTTCATCAATGATCCATTGGTTGTTCAGCAGCATGTTGTTTAATCTCCACATTTTTGTCACTTTCCCCGTTTTTATTTTCATGGTTCATTTCCAGTTTCATAGCATTATGGTCTGAAAAGATGCTTCTTATGATTTTAATCTTCTTAAATTTATTGAGGCTTGCTTTGTTTCCCAAAATATGGTCTATCCTTGAGATTGTTCCATGCACACTTGAGAAGAGTGTGCAGTCAGCTGTTTTTGGATGGAGTGCTCTGTATATGTCTAGGTCCATCTCATCCAGTTTTTCATTTAAGTCTACTATTTCTTTCTTGACTTTTTGTCTGGATGATCTATCCATTGATGTAAGTGGGGTATTAAGATCCCCTATTATTATCGTGTTGTTGTTAATGTCTCCTTTTAAGTTTGTTAGTAGTTGCTTTATGTACCTTGGTGCTCCTAGGTTGGGTGCATATACTTTTATAAGTGATATGTCTTCTTGGCGGAGTGTCCCTTTTATCATTATATATTGCCCTTCTTTGTCTCTCTTAACCTGTTTTATCTTGAAGTCTACTTTGTCTGATATGAGTATGGCAGCACCTGCTTTCTTTTCTTTGCCATTAGCTTGAAGTATCGTCTTTCATCCTTTCACTCTGAGGATGTGCTTGTCTTTATAGCTGAGATGTGTTTCCTGGAGGCAGCATATTATTGTGTCTTGCTTTTTAATCCATCCTGCCACTGTATCTTTTGATTGGAGAGTTCAATCCATTTACATTTAGGGTACTTATTGATATATAAGGGCTTAATGTTGCTGTTTTGTCACTTATTTTCCGGTTCTTTTGCATTTCCTTTGTTTCTTGTCCCATTTGTTTCGGACTGCCATTTCAGTTTGGTTGTTCTGTCTTATGACTCTTCTAGTTTTCTCTTTGTTTATCATATGTGATTTTGTTTTGATTACTTGTTTAGTGGTTACTTTGAGGTTTGTGTAAAAAATCTTGTGTATGAGATAGTCCATTATCTGATGGCCTCCTATTTCCTTATATTAAGTCAATTCAATCACTTTCCTCTTCCCCTTCTAAGTCATTCTTGTTATACCTTATTTTATCTTGTGTTGTGGGTGTGTGTTTACAGTGATAAGGTTAAATTTATTTTTGGTGAATTCCTTCTTTTGATCTTTGATTTTGGTTTTTAAGTGGTTGCTAACTTATTCCTGTAAAGACCTACTATTTTTCTGAGTTTGTCTATGTATATTTCTCCTTGCTCCAAGCTTTGTATTCCCTTTCTCTTCTTTTTTTCAGGTCTGAGGGCCTTCTTGAGTATTTCTTGTAGTGGGGGTCTCGTGGCCATGAACTCCCTTAGCTTTTGTTTATCTGGGAGAGTTACTATTTCTCCATCATATTTGAAGAATATTTTTGCTGGATAGAGTATTCTTGGCTGAAAGATTTTGTCTTTCTGTATTTTAAATATATCATTCCAGTCTCTCTTAGCCTGTAAAGTTTCTGTTGAGAAATCCGCTGAGAGCCTGATGGGAGTTCCTTTGTACGTTATTTTTTGATCTTATCTAGCTGCGCTTAATATTGTTTCTTAGTCATTGACTTTGGCCAGGCTTACCACTAGGTGTCGTGGAGTGGGCCTTTGCCTGTTGATGTATTTAGGTGATCTGTTGGCTTTGCTTGCTTGTATTTCCTGCTCCCTGCTCCTTCCCCAGATTTGGTAAATTCTCAGCTATTATTTCCTTGAATAAGCTCTCTGTTCCTCTTTCCCTCTCTTTTCCCTCAGGAATACCTATAATTCTTATGATACATTTACTAATAGTGTCAGATATTTCTCGGAGACTTTCTTCATTTCCTTTCAGTCTTAGTTCTTTCTCCTCTTGCATCTGGAGCATATCTGTATTCCTATCCTCTATAATGCTAATTCTTTCCTCCATATTGTCAGCTCTGTTCTTTAAAGATTCCAGATTCTCCTTTATCTCCTCCATTGTTTTCTTCATCTCCATCAGCACTGATTGATTTTTCTTTATGATTTCAATCTCTTTTGTGAAGAAACTCCTAATCTCATTGAATTGTTTGTCTGTGTTGTCTTGTATTTCATTGAGTGTTTTTATGATAGCTATTTTGAAATCTCTGTCGTTTAGGATATGAATTTCTGTGTCATCATGGTTGATTTCTGGGTGCTTGTCATTTTCCTTATGGTGTGGTGATTTTACTTATCTTTGAATTGTGGTTCTTGTATTGGCTTTGTTTTTCCTCATCCTGGAAATATCTGGTTGCAATTTCCACCACGCCACTGTGTGGGGGTAAAGGGCTGTGTAATCTGAGCCCACTGCAGTCTGCTGTGGCTGTTCCCTGTGATCCACAGGTCGCTTGGTGTGGTCTGGTCTGCTGGGCTGCAGAGTCCGGTTTGCGGGGAGGGGGGGCTCTCTCTTTTGCCCACTGGGTCCCTGGCATAGGGGGCTTCTCATTCACCCCTCCTTATTCACTCTCTGGGGTGCTCAGATGTTGATGGTATCCCATAGCAGTTCTGAGTCCTCTGTGTGGGAATTTCCCACTGGTTGAGAAATCCCAAAGAGCTATGGTTTCCCAGCAGAGGACCGCCCCTCCCCCCTCTCTGGGACCCCCGAAGACCGGGATTGCTGATCTGATGGGGAGGGAGAGGAGATTTCCTTACCTCTCCCCACTTCCTCCAGGGGCCCGGCACGGTCCACTCTCAGAAGTGCGGCAGTGTGGATCTTTCTGATCTTGCTTTTCACTGTCTAGGATTCTGTTGTTGGTCTGTGACTGTTCTTTAGTTGTATCTTATCGGGGAAGGAGTTTAAGGGAAAGCTCACTCCGCCATGATGCTGACGTCACTCTCCAGTGCTGTTTTTAAATTGGGTGTTTTTTAGGCATGGGTGGAACTGAAAGGGAGACTAATTTGGGAAATGAAATGAGCATGGAAATTGGAGGCAGAAAACCCAGATACGAACTGGTGGGGATACTCAGTTGCCCAGCAATTAGATTTTTTTCCCCTCTATATTAGTCATCCTAGGAATAAGTTCAATTTAGGGTGTGTTTACTCTTCTGCATGCTTAAGGAAGAAGGCATCCTTGTCTGCCCTCAGAGAGCACATGGTGATTTGTTTAAACCATTCCTGAAGATTCCATGTCCAGGGAGTGCTGTAGGGCTAAACCTGAGCTGCAACCAGAGTAATGAGGTTTGCTTTAGGAGTTTCCTTGAACTCAAGAAGAGATAAGAAAGAAAGACATCTTGCTTCTTACTAACTTTGAACAAAATATTTTATTAAATGAGAGAGAAGAGATGAAATCTCCTAGTAAAGAATATTCATGCATTAATTGATATAATTTATATGTAATGTATAACTAATATTTATATAATACATAACTATATATATGGTTATATTTACACAAGTATATAAGTTCCTCTAAGTAGAATTGATAAGGACTTGGGGAAATTAAAACATGTTTCAAAGTATTGGGGTTCTTATCTGTAAAAAGGAGATCAAACTTCTTGCTTCCAAAAGTCATTTTAAATTTCAATGAGGAAATATTTATTTAGCTATCATTAGCCTTTCTAGAAAAATGCAGGAAGTTCAAATAAATTGTCTTTCCCCAGAGACATTTAAGATATCATGGGATAGGGCCAGAACTACAGTTTGCAAATCACTGAATTTTTAAATTCCCTAGGATGAATTTTCATTGTCTTATCTTAAAAACTTACCTCTCACAGTGAAAGTTTTTAATTGATTATTTCTAGTTAAAAGAGTTGACACTGTTGCTAATTATACCCTACAATCATTAAAGTTTTACTTGCAACCTGTAAGAAAGAACAACAATTCATTATGCTCAAGTGACTGCTGATCTGTGACAATGTCACAATCACAATTCTATACCCAAATAAAATAACACTCTTATCCTAAAAAAACAATAATGGTAATCATATTTAAGGGAGAAGTTTTACCTGCTAAGGGAGAAACATGAGCTGATCTGCATCCATTATGGACACCACTTCTGCTTTCATAAATAGCATTTCCTGGAGGGCTCAGGCCACCACATCCACAGCATAATAGATGTAGTAGCTGGATCCAGACATGGTCGTGTCTAATTTGTCCTTTGGCAGAGACTCCAGTGAGGCATTGAGCGGACACTCCAAAATTTTCCACATTCAGTACCTACAAGTGAGCAGTTGAAAATTTCAAGCCATAAGTTGGTAAAGAAAAAGTCTTCTGCATATTTAGAGGGGCTAACTGTCCGTAGAGAGTGTTTAAATCCAGATATCTCAAAGTTCTGGTGTGCAACAGAAAGACATCCATGGTAAGTATCTAAAAAGTGGTGAAGTGGAAAAAAAGAATCATTCCATTGTGGTGTAGTGATGTACACCTTCTAAGTGGTTAAGTAGTAGTTTCCTGCAATGCTCACACTTATTAATATAATTGTGTCACCATACGTGGTAAACATATTGGCTGATGAGCCTATGATTCTGGCCATGTAGGTCCAATATTTTGAAGTGTACGTCCTCTTGGTCACAGGTATCTTAGTCACAGGCAGCCACCGTTCATAGTCACCTCTCATCTAAGTTCCCATAGGAACTGCTCACTTTTTATATCAACTGACACTAAGATTCCCACCCAAGTCCAGCCAAAATGTATCAACAATGAAGCCCTTCTGAAGACTAAAGATATGTCCTTGGAAGCCGTGTGATAGAGAGGAAAACTAGTCCTTACCTTTCAGTACAAGATCATAATCTCCATAGGTTACCTGAATCAAAAGAGAAAAAATGTTCCATATTGAGTCTCTGGAAGCAAAATAAACAGAATTTCAGCAAAATTCATATGATCAGGTAGCTACACTTATATTCTTGGTGCTAACACTGTGAATATGAAGCAATATTATCTGATGGTAGGGGGAGCTTGGCTTTGAAGCCAGACTGCCTGGGTTCAAATTCTGACTCTAATATGACTAACAACCATCTTGAGAAGGTTATATAACCTCTATCCATCTTAGTTTCTATGTCTCTAAAGATTCCTATAATAATGGTACCTTTTCATTTATTTTATTAGGATTAATTTTGTGACTAATTTGTAAAGCAGTTGACGAATGTAAAATGCTTTTAAGTACATATTTACATACAAAATTTTACTAACTGTAAGATAAATAACTAAGGTGTGGTTATTTGAGAATATCTAGCTTCCATTCCTTTGAGAGAATTTGGGCAACCACATTTCCAGAAGCTACTGTGGTCTGCTTTAGCCAATGTGCCTGCCTCTGGCTACTTCATCTCTTCTCAGCTTCACACACCAAAATAATGTGTCCACCATATCAAGAACTATCTGTGGTAGGTATTTTCCTATTAGGGAGACTTCAAAACACACTTTCTTCTTTTCCACTTGACTGGCCAAAGAATTTCACCAAGGAGGAAAACTTCTGTCCCTCCAGATCCATCCCCCCACCATGCTCATAGCTGTGGTATTTGTAGAGCTCCAACAGCGTCCCTATCTGAGCAGAGAATGCTGGTGTGCTTACTGCAGTGACAGCCACAATCTTGATCTGTGCCTGGCAGGTGTAATTAGGGATCTTCAAGCCCCCTCCTAATGATCACTTCATGGTGCTCTCCAACGTGCTGACTTCATTGTGGAAGGAATTGCAGACATGGAAACCCAGAGACAGGTTGGGGAGCAGCTGGGGACTCCTGTTGATCTCCTTGAAGGCAAAAACAAAGACCAGGACATAACGATAGTTTTTGTAGTTCGACCTGTATCAATGCAATAGTATTAGAAATAAAGATCAAGTCATGCACTTCAGGAGTAAGTCTTGTGGGAAAACAAGGAGGAAAAGCATGGCATTTTGACTCAAGCAACTTGTTCATTCCAGAGCAATTATTGTTTATTCATGACTTTGGAATCCAAAGCACATGCACAGGTGTTCAGAAAGCCTTGGAAGATACAGCACTACTGCTCTGCACTCAAAAGACATAGACCAATGTCCTAAAATGAGTTACTTGGATTGGTGCTTAAGGGGAAAAGACCAATTTACATATTTGTTTACAAGTAAAGCACTACTTCATGCAGTGACAGCAACATGAGGTTCGTCATGGCCAAGTGCTGGTATAATAGGATGAAGAAAAAGTTCACGATCCATACAAGGAAACTAGGTAGGACAGGGATGTGCAGAAGAAAAGCTTGGAGGAAGGGCAAGTCGAAAATAGAATGGTGTCATCAAAACTTTTGCAATATACCTTTCTAAAACTGCCTGCCTCACAGACTTAGGAAACACATACTACCAGATGCAGGGAAACTGCATCATAATAAATAAGGAGATAGTCTTAAGGAGAAAACAAAGAGAAAGGCAATTTATGACTCTATGTTTTTCTAAAAGAGTAAAAATTATTCAGAGTCCAAGGAGCAGTGTTCACTTGCAGCTTTTCATCTATTTCTTTACAGATTAGAAAACCATCATAAGCAGTGAGCTTTAGAGCTTATCTTTGGATTGATTCCGCTCTTGCACATCTAAGTTCAATCCAATGTCAATTTTCAAACAATTTAATTGAGAAGGTACAACACACAATTCCAGAAGATTGCACAATAGAACATAGGCTTTTGTTCCTCTAATATTAAAATATTTTCACTGGTGAATATAGCTTTAAAAAACAAAACGTTGGGATACTGTAATTCTGAGTCACCCAGAGACACTCAGATTGGATTAAAAGAGGACTTGTATTCATTTTCTATTGCTACTCTGAGAATCTACGACAGATTTAGAGGCTTAAAACAACACAAATCTATTATCTTGTACTTTGGGAGGTCAGAAATCTAAAATGAGTCTCACTGGTAAAAATCAAGGTGTCAGCAGGACTGCATTACTCCTGGAGGCTCTAGGGAAGTGTCCTATTTCCTTGCACATTCTGGCTTCTAGAGTCTGCCCACTTTCCTAGATAATAGCCTCGTATCACTTCAATCTCTGTTTTCATTGTCATAGCTTCTTCTCTGAGTCTGACTCTCTTCACTTATCCTTTTACATGTAAGGACACTTGTGATTATATTGGACCCATCCAGATAATTCAGAATTATCTCCTCATCTCAAGAACCTTGACTTTATCACATTTGCAAAGTCTCCTTTCTATGTTAGGCAGCATATTCACAGATTTGAAGGATTAGGTCTTGGTCACCTTTGGGGGCACATTCCACCTACCACAGGACCAAACTACATGCTTTCCAATAATTGAAGCAAAACATAGAAGAGATTAAAGTAGATAGAAATGATATTCCATTTAAATATGAAACAAAACAAAGCATGAGTATCCTTGTTAATATCTGATAAAATCCGGGTTCAAAGCAAAAACATGTGAAATGTCAAAGGTGGTGACCATATGTCATATGTGACATATGTGATGACCATATGTGGTGAAAGGAAGAAAAGATCGAGTGCTAACAGTCAATATATATATCCCCCCAAGGTAAAATAAAGCTATTAGTTATAGACCCATGTACATAAGTACATATATGTACAACCAGATTTGGAGATTTAACACATCCTCTGGTCAGATTAAATACAATAAAAAATATGCAAAGTTATGGAAGAGTTAAGCTTAACAGATATTTACATAAAAATGTAAATAACACTAGTATATTATGAACACCAAAGAATATAAATACATTTGACAATGCACTGGGCCATCAAGTAAGCCTTTGAACATTGAAGTTATACACAGTGCATTCTCTGACCACAGTATCATTAGGAAAGCAATTAATAAAAGGACATCTATAAAATAATTATATATATAATATATTATATACATATTATATATATATGATAAACACTTGATCTTTGATATGTACTAGGGATCTAATGTACACCATGACTATAGTTAACAACACTATGATATGAAACATGTTAAGAGATAAAACCTGAGTTCTCATCACAAGGAAAAAATATTCTTTTCATTTTTTGCTTTTTCTTTTTATTATATTTATATGAGATGACAGATGCTAACTAAACTTATTGTGGTCATCATTTTACCAAATATATAAGTCAAACCCCTATGCTGTACACCTTAAATTTATAAAGTGATGAACGTCAATTACATCTCATTAAAACTGGAAAAAAAACACATCTTTTTCAGAGAATACTCCAAATTATTTTAGACCATAAAGGATACTGAGTAAATGCATTTTGAAGAAAAATGAATATCATCTCAATAAAAAGTTCGTTTTTGAATAATCTATATATTTTGATGAATCTTGCTCTTAGCACTAACTTCTAGCCAATATATGGTTTGCCCAAGAATTCTCTCCCCTCCCACATTATGAGTCAGGAGCAGGATGGCATGTGGGTCACTGCAGTGGGATCTTGGTGTTTTTTGGCCTGCAACTTGTATCCTTTAGGCTTTCAGAAATTAATCACTAATGGAGATTATTTCAAGGTAGGTGAAAATAAAAGATGCTTATTTCTGTCTTCTGTTTGGAAGGAAATATTCCAGAAGGGAAAAAGAAAGGAAGCCACAGATAATTATTAAAGGAAAAGAAAGGAGCTGATGATTCACAGTTTATGGGAGATTCTCAACACAGCTTTTATATTCAACTTTCATAACTGTCAGAGGGATTCACACACACACATGAACTTACAGGTAAAATATGACATCTTTGCTTGGACGAATCACAAAGAAATTTCTGTTGCATTTCTGATTCCTGAGTCAATGTATAGAAGGGGGAAAACCCACTGACCACCAAGTCACCTTCCTTGTAGACACTGGGCCTTATGTAATCAAAGACGTCCAAATAACTCATCATGCACATGGAATGTGGAAATTTCCCAAGGAGGGGCAGAAGAAGCAGAAAGAACATCTCAGCTGACTCACCAGCTTGAGGCAAGGCCTCTAGTCAGTTGTGACTCGGGGAGCAGAGCTGGAAGGAGACCTGCAGTGTAGCCCTCTGCAGAGAAATTTTACTCCTGTGCAGGGTACACGTGTCTAAATGTGCTCTGTCATTCAAGACCATGGAAAGAAGATCTGTTATTGATCAGAACTAGGACATTTTCAGAAGCGATATATACTGGCTCAGATCTTCCCTCAATGTCACTGTGGATCAGAGTTGCTTCTGGCCTCTTCTCTCTGTCACTCCCCCAGTCCAGGCCTAACTGGTCACTGGTCTCAGAAAGGAGCTCTGGAGTCCTCCTGGCCCTGGGGCTCTGCACCTGGCACTCTCTGCCCTGGTAAGGACAAAGGTGAAAAATCTTTTTGGGTAACATCTTCCACTGCAGGTGCCAGAGATGTCATCTGGGCTGGGGGTCATCAGGGTTCTGGGAACTACCCCATCTTGAGATGATTAGATTTTTCCTTTCCCAGGCAAATATTCTGTTTCTTACAATTGACTAAGAGGTGTTGCATCCAGCAAAACACAGTATCAGAAAGAGCTGGTATTGCAATCAGCAAAAACAGCCCAGCATGATTCCTGTGATACCCAAGGAGGAGGTCATTGACCATGCCTTGGGTAACGCTCAAGGGTACTTTACAGCCTATATCGCCAACCTCACCCTTAGGTCTATTTGACCATTGTCTGAAGAACTGGTCTCATGCCCAGTTCAGGGAATAGATATCCATTTTCCAGTTCATATCAGTTTGTCATGAGATAAAGTCTAAAATCACATATATTTACACCTAACCTAGTCCTTAGACCTACGTCCTATGCCAGGACTCCAGCACTTAGTTACTACATGTTCCAGTATCTTCCACTTAAAGTCAGTCTCTCCTAAACCCAAAGTCTCTCTCAGCAGTTCTTTTGCCATTTCTCTGCTAATCTTCAAGGCAAACATTTGCAAGGATTGTTAGTATTCAAAAATTCCTCTTCCACAATTCCCATTCTTTTCAACCCACTTCAATCAGGTCTGTCCAAGTATGTCACTCAATCTGCTCTTCTCAAGGACATCAGCAGCTTCTATGAGGCCCAAATCAGTGGTCATTTTTTACCCTTATTTTACTTCACCACACAGCATCATTTGACCCGGTTGACTGCTCTGTCCTTAGGACACTACTTTCTAAGTGTTTTCATTTTTCTAAGTTCTCCATATTGTTCCTACCTCATGTGTAACTCTCTCCTGATCTCCTGTACTGTAGCCTCTTTATTTTATTCACCTTTAAATGCTTGATTTTTTTTACATGGATCCTGTGTTCGCTCCATTTAAGAGTATTTTTATTCCACCTCAAACATTGAATATATTTGCTATATTCTAAAGTTTTGTTGTTTTACCTTCTACTTTTAGATCTAAAATCCACTGCGAATTGATTTTTATGTACGTTGCAAAGTAGGAGTTAAGATTCATTTTTGAATAAAAACATCAAACTAGTGGAGCACTACTGATTAAAAAGATTGTCCTCTGTCTACTTCTCTGCAGGGGTGTCTTTGACATAACTCAGAGTTCCATATGTCAGCATGTCTGTTTATGGACTCTATGCTCAGTTCCATATTTTGTATCACAATGCCAGGCAGTGTTAATTACTGTAGCTTTATGGTAAGTCTTGATATCTGGCAGCGTATATCCTCCAAAATACTTCTTCCTTAAAGAACACCTTGGAAATTCTTGAATCTCTTCATTTCCTTATAAATTTTATCATCAGATTATCAGTTTCTACCTATCATCCTGCCAAGATTTTGATTGAGATTATTTGGAATCTATAAATCAATGAGAGACAATGTCCTTAAATAAGAGATCCTAGCAATGCATGATGTCGGTATTTCTCTCCATTTATTTATATTTTCTTTAATTTCTCAGAAGCATTTTGTACTTTTATTTGGAGAGGCCTTGCACATCTCTCATTAGATTTAATTCTATTTCACAGTAGTAAATGTTGTTGATCCAGCCCTTGTCATTGTATGACAAATGTCTCTAATGTTCTTTATTCTGTAATTTCTATTTGCTTTTCTTTCTGCTTCAGTTTTGGGTATGTTTTATTTTCTGAAATTTTTAGCCTCTCATCTGCTATTAAATTAATAAATCAATATATATTGGTTCAGCGCTCCCCTCAAAGTCACTATGAATCAGAGTAGCATTTTATAAATGCTCCAAGTTTCTTTGAAAGCAACGTGTATTCTCTTATGTTTGGTTATAGAGTACAGGCCCAGGAACCCAAGCTAATTTTGTTTTTGGATATAGTATTACATTCAGATTTTTTCCTCAAACTTATTTAGTGATAGAGGTGTATTGAAGTCTTCTACTACGGTTATAGATCAACAAATTATTTTTTGTTATTCTGTCATTTTTTCTTTATATATTTGGATGTAATGTAAATAAGTACATACAGGATTAGGTCTTTTGTTGTGAATTGTTCCTTTATATAATGTGGCCTTATTTTTTCATAGCAAAGTATTTCAGTACATTAATAAATGATCAAACATTTCTTCTGATAGACCAGGCACGCTTCCAAATGCCTTATGAATATTAACTTAGGGAGTACTAAGTATAAACTTAAGAAGTGTGTACTAGTATCATCCCCACTTTAGATATGAGAAAACTGGCATGTCACTTGCCTGAGTTTTCTGGCTAGCAAGTGGTAGAGCCCGGATTTGAGCCCAGTGTCTCTGAGTGGCATAAGTGGTGGACCATCATGGAGACAGTGGTATAATTTCTAGATTTTTCTTTCAGGACTGTCACTCGCTCTTGTAGCTGCAGAAAGTCTTCTAAGGGCTCATCCTGCCAACCTCACCGGGAATTTCCTTGGGCCAAAGGAAAGCGCCACAGCTAAGATTATGACCACTCCCAATGGCAGCCCACTTCCAATGACTGGTTCACGGGGGGATACAAAGGCCCAATTCCTTTGTCTTAATTTGACAAAGGCCTGAAGTGTCATCTCAGCTCCAGAGCTCCCACTGGGATAAACTCTTGTGTCCATTTTTAACTTATCATAGTTCAATCTCTTCTTCTGCCAATCTCAGTTCTCTTCTTTACAGATGGTTACCTCAAGCAAGTAACAAACTTTTTATGCCAAAGTTTCTTCATCTGTATAATGCGAACAATGAGAGTGCCTACTTCACAGACTTGTATTAAATATTCAATCAGCTACGATATGTAAAGCATTTATGAGACTCTCAGTATATAGGAAACATTATATATTACATCTTTTATTGTGAATTAATTTAAATCCATTGTAGGATTATACTGAGAAAAATGAGCCACACACAAAAAAGAGTAAATAATGTATGATTCTATTTGTATGAGTTCCAAGAACAGTCAAAAAATAATCTGTGATAGGAAAAATAATCAGAACAGTGGTTGCATCTAACCTCAGATTGTGGAGAAGGGGTGAGGCAGGAGCAAGGATTGACCGAGAAGGGACATGAAGGAATTTTATGGGGTGAGGAGAGTGTTCCATATCTTGAAAGGAGTATAGGTTACATAGGTGTATGCATTTGTCAAAATGCATTAAGTTCTACACCTAAGATCTATGTGTTGTGCTATATTTAACATATACCTCAATTTAAATCAGATTCATTTTCCTAAGTGAAAGAAGCCAGAGACAAAAAGCCATTTATTGTATATTCCATAGTACAACATTTGGGGAAAAGCAAAATTGTAGTGAAGGACAACAAATCAATGTTTCCTGGGGCAAAGAGTAAGAAAGGGGGATGACTACAAAAGGGCAGCAGAAAGGAATTTGGGAGTGATGGAATTGTCCTATCAAGACTGTTCATGTGTGTATCATGTTCGATCATGACTATGTTGATGGATACACAACTCTATGCATTTGCCAAGACCCCTAGAACTGTACACCCCAGAGTGGATATTACTGTATGTTAAAAAAATTAATCCACCAGGTAGTGAAGGGAACATAAAATGGAAAACAAGCTATAACAAATGAATCTAAATGTTGTGGAAAAGGAATAACACAGCCACAATGAAGGCTATGAAAAGGAAACCAAATTTACTTTGGAAAACTATGTTTTACCAGATCCTGTAAGCCTGGATCAAAAGAAGTGACCAGAAATCATGTACTCTAGTTCATACGTAATGTTTCTCAGAATGGTATGGGTTAGCAATTCTGAAATTAGTTTATGCATATACTAGATCTGAAAAACTAAGTAAATATATTGTAGATGATGAGAGCCAGTGTATCACAGTCAAAGAAAGATGTTATAAACAAAGAAAGAGAGAAGGCTAGCTCTTATTCCACTCCAACTGAGGCCTTTGGTTGGAAAAAGAGCTACCGTTATCAATTCCTGCTTTTCACAGATGGATGGGTAGATAGAGAGAGAGAGAGAGATATAATGTGTGTATGTAGAGGATAGTATAGTTTCATATCTTTCCAAGGTCTGTCAGCTCAGAAGACCTAGAAGAATGACACTCCAGTAATAATGAGAATACCTATCAACCACCCAGAAATTGGTTTCTAAGATACTATTCTAAAGAAAAAGTAAGAAACCAGGGCTCTCTGGAGGAATAGTGGATTCCAGGGCTACGGTAGAGGAAATACAACCTGATCCTGAAATATCACTGAAGGATATTCTAGTGGAAAATAAAGATTCACAAAAAGAAGCCCCTAAAATCTGCTTAAAAATCCCCCCTCAGCTCTTTGAATAGCACCTAACTTGTTCATGTGCAGGGAATGAATCTAGGAGACTTAGAAGAGAAAAGCCACTGAAAACTGAATATTGTGCAGAAATTTCGGAGATCACACATGCCAGGAGTTGAAGGTTGGATTTTGGAGTCATCTGGAGTGGAATGATCTTGATAAAAAAAAAAAAAAGTCCTGGCTTTCAATTATGACCCTAAAAATGTCACAGCCTGAGAGTCAGTGCCACACACTAAGATTAAGATCTACTTCTCAGGAGTCAGTGCAAAACTGAAATAAATATGTCATTTTAGGTTCTCCTTCAGAGGCTCAGCGTGATCCATTCGTACTGGAAACCTAATCTTTAGAGGAAGGAAACATGATTCAGAGCTTCTACAAGGTATTGTTCACAAGATCCAGCACACAATAAAAGATTAATAGACATGCAGAGCAGCATGAAAATGCTCTCAATTATGAACATATAAATCAGTAGAAGCAGACCCAGAGACAATCCAGATACCGGAGTTAACAGACAAGGATTTCAAAATAACTATGAATGAAAGAAACATGGACAATAGTAGAAAATGAAAGACAAACTAGAAATCTTTAAAACAACCAAAGGAAAAGGACACGTTTCCTTCAAAAGAACAATAAGAAGTCTGGTAACTTTTCAAAAGAAACTGCGGAAGCAAGAAGACATGAATGACATCTGACAACTAAAGGGTTGAATGGGAGGGAAAAAAAACCCTGCCAATTTAACATTCTTTGACTTAAGAAAAATATTCTTCAAAAATGCAGACAATTTAAAGATATTTTCCAAAGGGGGTTTAAAAAAACAAGCTAAAACAATTAAACAACAGCAGAACTGAAATTCAAGAAACTCTAAAGAGAGTTTTCAGGCTGAAGGAAAACAATTACACCCAAAGGCACATAATGTTAGGAATGATCATTGGCAGGAAACAAAATGTAAGTTTTTATAATGAATATTGACTTACTAAAACAATCCTGTATACTTTTACAACTTTTACGTAAGTCTAAACATTTTCAAAATAAAATGTGTTTAAAAACACGTTGAACTGATACCCGAAAACTATCGATGATGGAATCCTCTCCAAGGGAATCCCCACTCCACCCCCCAAGATTAGAGATTATGGAGCCCCAGCAAATGGTGCTCACAATCTGCATCCAACAGCAGATGTGACAGAAGCCCTAGCGAGACACCACCAGTTCCTTCCAAAACTAGAGGCAACCGGAACTCAGATAACATCTGTCATCCACAAACACAAATGCTGGGGTCTGAGCAAGCAAGAGCTCCATCCCATCAAAACTAGAAATTATGAGACTCCAGCAAGAACCCCCTAGTAACTTCTAATTCTAGAAATGACAGCAGCTCCATAAGTCACACACTTACCTGCTCCTTAACACTAGAAAATGGGAAGCCACAGCCCAGTGACCCACCCAGTCTGTGCCAACAATACCGACAAGGGCAGACCCAGAAAGAGAGACTTCTGATCTCCCCCAACACTAGAAGAAAGGAGTTCTATAAAGACCCCTCCAGAGTACCCTGACTAAAGATAAGTCGAATCTCATGCAATTATCCCAATCCTCTCCCTGAATTATAGACAATGGCCCTCCATCCAGTGACCGCTCCATGTCACCCCAACACTTGAGAAGTGTGAGCCCCATACAAGCAGTGGTCCTCCAGCGTCCAAGCACCAGAGACAACAGGAACTGCACTCTCATACCTCCCAGTTATCCCCAACATCATGAGGACTCCATCAAATGATGGAAGCTTCAGCAAGTGATCTCCTATATTCCTGCAAGATTAGAGATGTTGGAAACCCCAAAAAGCAAATTACAACCCCCTATACACCAAGAAGAAGGGAGACCCAACAAATACCACACCATTTTAATCAACACAAACCCCAGCTTGCCTCTTTACTCCTCAGACCAGATATGAGTATACCCAGCGAATAGTAACCCAGTGTCCCCGCCCAGAAAAGAAATGACCAGAGTCTCCCTAGGGAACACACCAGGCTCTCCAATGCAAGTGTCAAACAGATCCTCAGAAATCTCCCTCTCTTCCCATTATCACAAAATAAGAGTCTATAGAAGCATCAGCAAGCAGCACTCAACACAAATGAAAGGAGCCCACAATGCAAGACCCTCAAGTCCCTATCAACAGGAGACGACGGCCCCTGTGGTGATTCCTCCCTAATCTCAAAAACAAGGATCATTCTGAGCCCCAGCTGCCAGCTCGTCAGCGTCCTCTTGCTATGTATATGTCTCTGTCCCCAACTGTAGTGAAGAGATGGAGCCCCATCTAATATCCCCTGCCCTGGGGAATGTTGAGGACCCAGTCTCAGAATAAGGAACACAGCAGTTGTCCTTACAAGCCACCAAACACCCCCAAGCTCCCCTTCTACAGAAGGTGACAGGAGCCCAGGAAGCAGACTTTCCCCCACCATTTCCTAATCCAGCAAACCCCTCTTATCTGTTGCACATCCTGCTGACCATTAGAATATCCTTTACTGCTAAAAGAGTCACTAGGAACCAAGGAAGACTGGAGCTGGGGGAGAGGCTGAGAAGGATAGACAGGGGAGAGGAGAAAGAGTAAAGGGAAAGATGAGACTTTCCATGTTGTCCCAAACACAGTCATGAATTCTAGAGGTCCCAAATAGCTCCAATCAAACCAGGTTCTCAGGGGTGAGCTGGAGCAGAAGAAAAGGAATTCTGGGCTGATGAGCATAGGTCGCCTGGAGGAAAGGTCGATGTGTAGGCTAGCAGCGAAGATAGCCACCTATGCTACTTTCTACCTGTATTTAGGCCCTGTGCAGTCTCCTCTAACATCCGATTAGCCGTGAATTGTCATGAACCCAAATGATCAATACAGTGCTGCAGAAATGACAGTGTCTCACATCTGAGGCTACATCATAAAACACACTGAAGAATCCTCCTTGGTCTCTTAGATTGCTCCTTCTCTAGGGGAAGCCATCCACCATGCCATGAGGATGCTCAAGTAGCCCCGTGGAGAGGTCCACGTGGAGAGGAACCAACTTGTCAGTACCAATTGCTCACCATTCAGTGAGCCACCTGGGAAGCTCTTCAACCTCAGTCAAATTTTGAACTTTAGTTACTATGTATGCTAGCATGTTTAGGAGTTAAGTATACTGCTGTCTGCAACCTACTTGAAAATGCATTAAACAGAGATGGATTCTTGGGTGATAAATGGATGGAGGTGGCAAAGTAAATATAGTAAATTGTAACTGATGGAATGTAGGTGTGGGCTGTCTTCATTAGGGCTGCCATAGGAAAGTACCACAGACTGGGTGGCTTAAACAGCAGAAACTTTCTTTCTCATAATTCTGGAGGCTGGAAGTCCAAGATCAAGGTACCTGCAGTATTGGTTTCTCCTGAGTCCTCTCTCGTTGTCTTCCAGATGACCATCCTCTTGCTGCCTTTTCACGTGGTCATCCCTCTGTGCATGCGTGCCCCTGGCGTCTCTTGGTCTATATGTCCTAATCTCCTCTTATAAGGACAGTGATCAGATTGGATTCGTGTCAACCCTAATGGCCCTATTTTATCTCAGTTACTTTCTTTTAAGTCACAGCATCCAAATCAAGTCACAATAAGAGGTACTAGGGATTAGCGGTTCAACACATGACTGTTGAGGGGACAGAATTCTGTCCATAACTTGACTGTTCAACTCTCTCAAATTATCTCCATGTCTGAACATTTCTCCTAATAAAGTGGGTGCAGGTGATGTTCTAAGGCAGGAAAGAAAAAATGAATTGTTAACAAAAAAATTATGTTGGAACCCCCAGTTGTTCTGTGGAATAGGGATTATCATGGATTTAGTATAAATATTAAAGCTGTGAAAGTCCTAGAAAAAAACAAGGGATAAGTATTTCATATAGAATCTCAGAGAAAAGGTGGTCTTTTAAAAGTATAACATAAAACAAGAAACGATGTTAACATGTTTGATTTCCTTTAAAAAATCTGCATGGCAGTCGTTGCATGGCAGCACCGACTAGAGGCAAAGACTAAAAAAAAGAAAAGAGGAGAATGTTGGCAACTCATCACAAAAATCTAATTTATTAACATTAAGGAACACTTACCAACCAAAAACGAACAAGAATACGTTGGAGAAATGGACCAATTATGAAGAACAGTTCACAGGAAACACAGAATGTTCTCAGTATAAGAGATGATTCTCAACTTCACCCACCAAAGGAAAAATACTAAGTAAAACACCAAGATTCTTGTTTTTATTTATCAGATTAGGAACATTTACTGTTTGTTTAATATGTTGATCTATTAGGATGTAGAGAAAGTGGCACTCTCATACGACAGTGAAGAGGGGGTGAATTTGAACAACCTCCGCCCCCGGACATGAGGACCTTCACAGTCAGAGAGAGCCCAGCTGAGTCCAGGACTTGGCGGGAAAGAGCCGAACTGTGGCAGTGAACTCAGAGAAAGCCGAAACCAGACGGAGAGAGATGAACTCGAACCGCTGAGCCAAGGAGTGGCGAGGAGAGGCAGAGGGAGCTGAGGCGGGCGGAAAGAGCTGAAGAGAAACGGAAAGAGCCGAAGATGTGAAGACACAGTGGAGGCCAGGCGGAAGGGCCCTAAGCCTGGTTGGAGGAGCCAAGACCAGCCGAAAAGCGGCGAGAGGTGGCGGAGAGAGCCGAACCCAGGGGCCGCTGGGAAGAGCTGAGAGGTCGTGGGCGGCGGAGAGAGGACAGGCTGGCGGCGCGGCAGAAGGAAGCGGAGGCGAGGACGGCGGAGAATGAAGGCGACAGCACTGGATGGGAGCCCAGAGCCTCCCACGCGCCCGAGCTGCCCCGAGCGCACCGCTGGAGGGTCGTCGACCTGGTCCCCGCTGCCCTCCTCCCCGCTCCTCCGGCCCCGCCGCTGCCCACGGCGCCGGGCAGCCTGGCCGGACAGCGGCGTGTCCTCCGCCCATGACGAGGTTGCGCGTGCCCCCACGGCTGGATCCTCCGGACATGATGGCTGCGTGGAGTCTGGCGCCGATGTCCGCTGCGGGGACTGACCCTGGGGGTGCAGAGTCTGACCCGCACTGAGCCCGCGGACCCAGCCCGTGGGGAAGGCCGCTGGGGGGGCAGTGACCACGCCGGCTGACCAGAGGTCTGGGAAGAGGCCCCCAACCTAGACCGAGGCTGGAATCCGAACTGTGGGCCCCTCCTGACCGTCTCCCCACTTCCAACACCAGAGCCAGGCTGTCATTCAGGGCTCTTGATTGTGTCCAGCAGAGGATTGTTAGAGTAATCGCTCACGGAGCCTCTGGGAGGACGGGGATGGGCTGGAGCCCCGCTGAGGCTGCTTCTATTAGCTGTTGTACAAATCCATCGTCATCAGAGCGTTGCTCCCACCTCCTGGTTCAGAGTCTGTGTGGATGCTTCTGATCCACAGAACTGTTACCCTGGCTGCAGTGTGGAGGCTGCAAATGGACGTATCTGGCATTTTCAGCTTTTAAATCAGGAAGCTGTTGTTGTCTCCCCCCAGGATCACAAAGTGAGGGAAGCCAACAAACCTAGGATAAGGGTTCAGTGGCTGAGAAATCAAGAAGGATGACAGATGTCTACTAGGAGGCCCTGTACTTGAAGTTTTTTAAGAGGAATCACTGGAGACCACATATGTCAGCAACCTTGGGAATTTCCACTCTAATTGTTTATGTTAAAGTTACTGCAGCTGGAAGGCATGTATTGGACTTGGCAGTCTTCAGTGAGGTGGCCACTACTGGTCCCAACCTCTGCCATTTAGGGCCCTTGCTAAAGACTCCACCAGTGTTTACATTGAGGAGACCTGGTGCCTAAGCAGACCTGAGCTGACTGGATGGCAGTGAATACGAAGGGTGATGGGAGACATTAATGTTGGGCCACTGAAGGTGAGAGTGGGACCAGCAAAAGGTGGACCAGAGCAACCCAAATATCATCATCTGATGATTGTATAAACACAATGTGATCCGTATCTCTGTACATTGTATGTTCTTCAGCCATAAAGATATGAAGGACACGTGCTACACTATGGGTGCACCTTGAAAACCATCTGCTAATTGAAAGCATCTAGTCAAAGAAGACCACTTATTATATGATTCCATTTACATGGAATGTCAAATATGGGCAAATCTGTACAGACAGGAAGTAAAATTGTGGTTGTTTAAGGTTGGAGGTGGGAGAAGGAAGTGCAGGGGTAATACTCAATTATTTCTATTTGGTTCTTAATACAATTTCTATTTATTGATATTCTCTGTGAATTGAGACATCATTCTCTTTATTTTCATTGGTCCTTTGTCCCTACTTTCTATTAGCTCTTTGAGCGTATATAAGAGAGTTGTTTTAAAGTCTTTGTCTCATGAGTCCAATGCCTGGGCGTCCTCAGGAAAAACTTATGTCAGTTTCCATTTTATTCATATGAACTGGCTATACTTTCCTCCACCTTCATATCATTTGTAATTTTGTAGTGGTAACTGGACATTTTGTGTATTAGAATGTGGTCGTTGTGAGAATCAGATTCTTCTCTTTCTCCAGGTTTTGCTGTTGTGGCTTTTTATGAGCTGCAATCATCCTTTTGTTTAGTGACTTTTCAAACTATTTTTGCAAAGATTATGTTCTTTGATGTGTGTCGTCACTGAAATCTCTTTTCAGTTGTCTTAACAATCAGCAAGTGACCTGACAGAGATTTCTTTAAATGCAAGGATCCAAAAGAACACATTTTAACAAAAGAAAAACTTAAAATATCTCCAGTCTTTTTTTTTTTGTGAGGAAGATCTGCCCTGAGCTAATATTCATTGCCAATCCTCCTCTTTTTTTTTTTTTTTGCTGAGGGAGACTGACCCTGGGATAACATCCATGCCCATCTTCCTCTACTTTATATGGGACGCCATCACAGCATGGCTTGACAAGCGATACATTGGTGTGCACCCGGGATCCGAACCTGCGAACCATGAGCAGCTAAAGCAGAGCACGTGCACTTAACTGCTTGCGCCACTGGGCCGGCCCCAAAATATCTCCAGTCTTTGCAGCTGGGCCCCCTGTAGCTCTTCCTTAGACTTTACCCCCTACCTGCATGGAACCCACAGATCTGCCAGAGGTGCAAGCTCAGGTTTTCTCAGTTCTTCTCTGAGCACCCGTCCATCCTGGGCATGCACATTGCACTCCGGCTTCTCTGGTAGATTCAGTGGCCGTTCTAAGCCTTGATTCCCCAATAAACTTCCTACTCAGATGCCTCCTTTCCAGATTTTTATGTATCTCTCCTGACCCAGCCATCATCCCTCACCCAGACATCTACCAGTAGCATAGACCTTTAAATCTTTCATCAGACAATGACACCACCTGGAAAGTCCCTCCTGCCTGAGGGGGAGAAATAACTGTCACCTTCTGCACTGGTCCCTCAGGAACCCAAAAGACAGATCACTACCACTCAGTCACACAATCACCCTATTTGAAGAAGTATGTTAGTATTTGTCATGTGTCATGAGGGAGCCATGCGAGGAATCTTGGCTCCCATCCTCTCACATCCTCCGCTGTACCAGGGTATGGCAGCGGGTAGGCATTAGCCAAAAACACCACAGTGCTTTCTTACCCAAATTCAGCTACGTTTTCCTTCATTAATCACTCCTCTGGATGCTGTAAGTTTTTTATTATAATTCAGAGTTCTAAAACACTTGATTCTGTCAGTTTTGTCCAACTGAACTGTTGCTTCAGTGGCGAGAATGATTCTGTGAGCACGTTAATTTGCCTTTGTTGTTAACGGAACTGGGGAAATGTTTTGCTATGTCACTTTGTCCTTATTCTCCTTCATGTTTATTTTGTTTGGTGCTTGGTTCTCAAAAATTCTTCTTTCATTTCGTAGACTTTCTCTTCCATATGAATTTAAGAATCAACAACACGATTTCAAAAAAAGTTATTTTTAAGTTTATTATGTTGAATCAAGTACTTTTGAGGAAAACAACTCCTCCAATATTGTTATTGAAAACAACTCCTCTGATATTGTTACCATTCATATCTGCCTGAGCCAGCTCCCAACCTCAACTTGAGCGTAGAGGATGTAGTCGGTTGAATAACATCTCCCAAAGATTCAAGTTCACCCAGAACCTCAGAATATGACTTTATTTGCAAACAGGGTCTTTGCAGATGTGATTAAAGATCCGCAGATGAACTCATCCTGGATTTAGGGTGGGCCCTCAATTCAATGACTAATGTCCTAATAAAAGGACAAGACACAGAGACATGGAGGGAAGAAGATCACCATGGCTGCTAAGACTGAAAGACGTAGGCAGAGATTGGAGATCTGCTGCCACAAGACAGGGAAGCAGGTACCACCAGGAGCTGGAAGAAAGGAGGGAGGATTCTCTGCTGTTGATAAACTGAATCAATTGTAGGGCTCCCCTTTGTTCTCACTCAAACCATCAAATCCTAATCGTACCTTGTCTTAAAAATTCTGATTATCACGTGGCTTATCATATGGATGTCCTGAAGATCATGGACCACGCCCGATGTCATCATTTAAATTTCTCATGTCCGCAATTATCACATATGAACACCTTCGTTTTTCAATGTAACTCATTGAAATCATGGTCTACATCTAAGAATTCGTCAGGAATAAATTAAAGGTATGGGAAAGAAAACCGAACTAAAGTTAACTTAAAATAATTTAACAGAATATAAGAGTGAAGAAAACATGCAATGAAGGAAGAAATCAGCTCATGGTAACGAGACTTGAGGGGTGGATTGTGTCCAGGCACTGAGATGCAGCATACAAATGAGGTGACAGCTCTTGTCCTGACCGTCCGCCAAGCCCACCCCTACTCTGCTGTCCTCCCAGGTGGCCTCAGACCCTGTCAGTGGCTCCTACACTGTGACCTCTCTCAGCTCCACTCCCCAGAACTCCAGGTCTGACAGGTAAGAACCCCATGTATACTCAGCTCTACCTCCTGTTAGATAAAGGGTCCTGTGCTTGGATCCTATTGGACCAGAGAGGACCATTTGACACCCCATGTCCCAGGACATCAAAGGGTTTGGAATATGCAGATTAGCTCACACTGAGGAATTAGAACAGCCTAATCCTAGGGAGGAGTCAGCCCCACACCAAAGCTGTGGGATCCAGGAGGGAGCCATCGTTGTGTCAAATCCAGAGGCCATTGTCAGGAGGCACAAGGCACAGCTGTCCACCTCCACTCACTCTCTGCCCTTCTGTTTCTCAATCACTATGAACTTCTGAAATAGGCTTCCTTCCCCATGGCTGCTAAGACTGCTCTATCAAAGCTCTTCAAGGAAGTCCAGAAAATTCCAGATCCTTCCAAAACCACATCAGTCCTTTTCCATCCTGACTCAGTAAAAGAGTCCTACCATCTCACTTCTGTAACTTGACCCTTTTTGCCACTAAATAGTGTTCATCACATGTTTATTGAATAATTACGGTGTAACCTACTCTGTGAGCAGGTGGACAAGTATCGTTGACTCAGGACCTAGTGTCAAGGTGAAGGCAGCAAGCCTGCTGCCAAGATTCACTCAGTGCAAAATGCTCCCAAACAACATTTTCCTTGTAAGAATCTAAGGTGAACTCTATTTTAAAAAATCACCAAAGTTATTTTAGGTAACAGATAAGGCTGTAACAGGTAGACTAAGGGCTAGCTAAATTATATGAAAATGGCTTGTATTTGAGTTAGCATTTGGCAAAGATAAGGGTACAACTTATGTTAGAATGAGATATAAAAGCAAGCTTAGTAAAGTAAGACTTTTATGGAATCAAATTAATTTAACGTTAAACAACGTTAAAGCTCTTTACAATAGGTATCATCTTTTCCTGATTGCAAGTATTCTAAAAAAATATAATTAAAAATACTAAATGATCCCTTAGGCCAAATTACCTTTAATATACAAGTGAATAAGAATCATGGTAAGCAGAAATTGGAGTATGCAAGGACAGGTAAAGATCTTCTTTCCTGTCACATGAAACCCGATCTTTCACCCACACAACTGTCGACTCTTCACATTTATGTCTCTCAAAAGAGTTTAATAAAGTGCAATTATAAAATGACAAAGCATCACGGTGCAGAGCAAGAAGAGGGGTTGACATTAAATGAGGCGAGTGAAACTGGGGACTGTTCATGGGAAACCACTTCCCCAGGGCCACAATTCTTGATTTCTTCAGCATGACCTTCTCCTATTTTCCATCAGGTCCCAGAACATCGTTCCTGGCTCCTTGCTCTCTCTGCCTCCCTGTCAAACCTGTCTGCCCTCAGGGCCTCAGTCAGTCTTTCCTTTGCTTTTTTCACTTTCTGACTCTGTCTCCAGATGTCTACATAAGTTATGTGCTGTCTGTAGAGTGGTTGGGGGAGACTGAGACCCACTCCTGGGATCACCTCTGCCCAGTCTGAAGACTGTGTGGCACTGGGGTTGAGGCTGGGGTTTAGAGACCCAGCACCAACACAACCCAGGGATTCACCTGGACCACTGGTGGAATTATATTTAAGGTATTTGTGATATAGAAAGTACTTAAAATTTCTCCTTCACTGCAGCAGGCCCGGAGTCCCTGCAGTCTCCTGTATGCACAGACTTACTGAGGGTTCTGCAAGGTCTCCTCCCGTTGACTGTACCTGACCTCATTGGCAGGGTGGAAAGTTATCCTTATATCTGGTCTCTTGAAAATGCAGCTTGTGAGTCTTATAGGAAGTACAGACCTTTCACGATGTCTCCACTTGCTCTTGGCTAAATGGACCTGTCTTTTCTTCTCTGAAGTCTGCGTCATCATATTTCTTTTGAGCTTCCCCTTTCAAAACAAAATGAAATGTGAAATCTGAATAAAATGGGGGATGCAGACTGCCAGCCATGGAGAAGGTTCTCACCTCATTTGGATCTTCCATACTCCTGTATCCTGGAGAAATATCTCTCAAACTGCCCTGTGCATCACAATCATCTGGAGGGTTGTTAAAACACAGATTGCTGGACCTGCACCCAAGGATCCCTGGGGAGGTCTAAGAATTTGCACTTCTCATTGTTCCCTGATGATGCTGATGCTGCTGGCACAGGCACCACACACTGAGAACTAGATCCTGGGACATCAAGATGATATGAGTCAAGGGCAGAGAGGACTATGAAAACTAGATGGTCGTGTGCCCAGAGCATAGTAATTTAGTGCCTCATCTCTAATGAAATCACGTTCCTCTCAGCAATTTAATGCTCACTTCACTTGCACACCTAAGTCCCATCTTCACTCAAATATTCTCCTGTTCATAAGTAAATAACTCACACATGCCATATTCCCATCACACAGTCCTATCCACTGTAAATAATCATTTTTCCACCCCGACTCTTCCTCTCTCCTCCTACTCTTCCTTGTTAATCTGGGCTCTACCATCTGACTTAACACAATTGATGCTTCTTAGAAGTCAATCCTGCTCTCACATTTGTTCCACTTCCACACCCTCTTCTAGGTCATCCCATCCATTTCCCTGGCTTCAAATACCAGTAATGAACTAAAAATGTCCATAGAGTCAGCACAGATCTGGCTTCAACCCTGAGACCCAAATACCCATCTGCCCACTCACCACATCTGTGATAACTCGATGACTCAGCTTGCAGTTAGCAGGTCCCAAGTTGAACAAACCAGTTCTCCACATAATCACCCATATCTCAGGGTCCCGTAATCTCACTTGTTGGTACTGATATCCTGTCTACACCTGAGTGTCATTCTGGACACCCTGCCACTCCACACTTGTACATCAATGAACCATCCGTCCTCCCTCCTGAATCCACCTAAAGATTCTTCACATTTGAATAATTCTTGAGCACATTTCATATTTCCTACAAAATGCCATTTCCACAGAGTGGCATTTCCTGATCCAGCCATCAAAATTAATGTCACATTGTCTCTGTTAATTTTTAAAATTTTTAATTGTACGTGTATTATCATCTATTTCTCTCATAGTGTTTTTCTCACTAAATTGGATACTCCATGAAGTGAAGACTAATGTGGACTGTAATGTTTTACACTGCCGTAGTCACTCATTGCTGTGCCCTTAGAGGTACTCAATATATTTATTGAAAGAAATTATTCAAACTCCAATAAATACTTTCTAAAATTTTCAAACAAATTCACTCGATTGAAGTTATACAAGGATATAACCTGTTTTGTGGTATACTGCAATAAATTATCACTAATATTACAAATCCTTTCTGTCCGTAATTCATTTTAAGACTCTAGCCACAATAATCTATTTGAAATGTAAACCTAATCAGTGCACCTTTCCTTTACAATCTCTCATTTCTGCCTTCAGATACTCTTTTTTTCTGTATGTGTGAGGAAGATCGGCCCTGAGCTAACATCTGCCAATCCTCTCTCTTTTTTTTTTTTTGCTGAGGAAGACTGGCCCTGGGCTAACATCCATGCTCACCTTCCTCTACTTCATATGAGATGCCACCACAGCATGACTTGACAAGAGGTGCATTGGTGCACCCCGGGATCCGAACCGGCGAACCCTTGGCTGCCTCAGCAGAGCGCACGCACTTTATAGATTGCGCCATCAGGCCAGCCCCTCAGATACTTTTTAAATGTGAATTCATAAATCTCGTTTCATCCCTGTTGTCCTGTCATAATGATTAATACCATCCCTTTCATTCTCCAACATGTCCCAGTTTGGAGGGAAAGTTATTTGATCCTCCCATTTATAGAGTACCTATTATAAGCCAAGTTATGTACTAAAACCCATGATCCAGAATTTAACTTAAAAAGTCACTGCTCCTGTTTATTTTAATCTTGGTGAAAGGGATGAGTTAATAAAGAGACTAATGAATGTGTAATATAGTGTTAGGTATAATTAGATCATGTAATAAACAGTAAGGGCTATGCAGAGATACAGAGACAGAGGGAGGGATGGAGGAAGAACAGTAAGGAGGGATAAAGGGAAAGAAATTACCTACAATTATTTCATTTTTTTATTTATTTTGTGAGGAAGATCAGCCCTGAGCTAACATCCATGCCAATCCTCCTCTTTTTTTTGCTGAGGAAGACTTGCCCTGTGCTATCATCTGTGCCCATCTACCTCAAATTTATATGGGATCCTGCCACAGCATTGCCTGACAAGTGGTGCCTTAGTGCGTGCCCAGGATTTGAACCCAGGCCGCCAGCAGAGGAGCGTGAGCACTTAACCGTTACGGCATGGGGTCACCCACCTACAATTATTGATGATGAAGAGATTAGGGAAGGACTAACTGATGAGGTGATATTTGAGCACAGAACTGAATATTTTTTTAAAAAGACCAATCACATTGTGGGTAAAAAATTTTCCGGAGATGGGAACAATGTGAAAGGTGCAGGGCTGAATACTAATTACACTTCCCAGTGATTTTCTTGGTTAAAAACAAAACAAAACAAATGTCTGGCCTATTAACCCAAGAAAGCTCCCTCTACAGAAAAGTACAATACCTTGAACATTACCTAACAAACATTAACACCTAAGAAACAACTTTCAGTAAGGTTTGTTCTTGTTTTAAGAGCTACGGCCTGCTCACGGAAAGAGGTTTCACAGAAGGACAAAGTGTAGAAATGGACATTCTTGCCGTCCATATGGATTCAACGCTCACCAAAATAGGCTGGCTTGGAAAACAGAACAATCAGGTTCCTCCATGGCTTCAGAGTTGTCCTGCTGACCCCACTGCTGATGTGCAGACAGCCTGTGGATTGCTGGAAAATGCAGGGACTTCTGCCTCTGATTCCCCTTTTATGGAGGAAGGGAGTGGATAATCCAATCTGTGGATGATCCAGAGGAGACATCCTGTCTCTTATCAATGTGATTTGAGAGATTCCAAAGCTTTATACCTAAACACATAAATGTTGGATTATTGACACTGTCAGATACTGTTGGTAGATGAAAAAATTTAATACAATTGTGTGGGGAGGTGGTATTTGCAGTTTCTATCAATATTTTAATGTTTCCTTTTTCTTCCATTATGGATACCTTCTGTAAAATTAGAAATAGAAGTGTATATGTACAAAATGTCCATACAACTTATGTTTTAATAGAAAAAAATAGAGACTGTGTAAACATTTATCAATAAAGAATGTCCAAAATTTTTATTAACAAGTCTCTAGAACATAGCACACAGCCATTAAAAAGAAATTAGTATTTTTTGCATTAACATCTCAGGTAATTTCCAGTAACCTTGTAATTATTTCAACCGTCTTACTCTTTCCCTTCCCTTTGGCCTGAATAATTAATGTTCCTTTACTCTCTTTACTTCACTGACGTTGATTTAACACTTTTATTATTCCATTAATTCCTCTATAAACTTATTAGTTGAAATCATATAGAAATCTTTGTTTAATTGCACTAATGGTTAAATCCTGAATCCTTAATAAAGTCTAATATGAATAATTTCTTTTACCATCTCCCCCAAATGCTAATACCTTCAACACTTTCAATTCTATTTTTAACATTCCTGACATTTGTATTACTGTTTTCATGCATTTTATTCTACATATATTTTAATCTCCATGAGAGATTTCTAGAATTACTTCACAAAATAAAATTCATTTATAAATTTTCCTTTCCTTTCCTCTTCAGTCCTTACTGCATTCCTGGTTTTCAACCTGGGATCATATTCCTTCGGATGTGATAACTCACTGCAGTATTTTGTCTAATTCAAGGCTACTAACAATGAAAAGTTTCATTTTAAGTTTTTCTAGAACATTGTAATTTGGAGCACTATTGCTGCTGGGTGTAGAATTCTGGTTTGACATGAGATTTCTTTTAGCATTTTAAAAATGCTGCTCTGTTGATGTCTATCTTATTTTTTTTATGGGTAGAAATCACCAATTGGTCTTTTTCTTGCTTATTTGGCCTCTCTAGTCCCTAAAATCCTTTAAATTAACTTTGGATTTTAGACCATAGTTTATTTCATTAATATTTCCTGTATATGCACTCTGCTTAAGGAATCTTGAATTAATTGAACCTGTGGATTGATGTCTTTCATCAACTGGGGAACATGCTTGTGTATTTTCACTTCTGATATCAATTCCTCCCCACGTTCTCTCTACTTCCCTTTTAATCACATCCCATGTGTCTTCTAATTCTACCCTGAATTTTCCAATGTCATTGACCCTATGGTTTTCTTGAGATATTTGCTCTTGAGCTGTCTTCCACTTTAGTAAACCAGCCTTTTGCTGGAATCAATTCCTTCTTAATTACTTAAATTCTTAATTTCAGTTCTAACATAAACACAATATATAACTTGAATTTTTTAAAAAAAGAGATAGCAGAGCAGTTTGACAATAAGGAGAAAATGATTTTCTTTTGATACAATAAAACTTAAATAGATAGGAGAAAATTATATATTGTATCATATTAAGATATATGAGGAGGCAGTATTCATTAAAATTCACCAGTAAGACAGAGTGGGTGGAAAACCTGAATATCTTGTTCTTTGTACTGATGTGGACTACATTTTGAAATGATAATATTTAGATTTTTTGGTTAAATAAAAATATTATAAAATCCAGTTTCATCTGTTTGTATTTACTTCTTTAACATGTGTTCTGGAAAATTTAAATGACATAGGTCATGTTGTGATGTCTCTGTTGGACTTGGTTGGATAGAGCCATGATGTGATGGTTAACTTTAGCTGTCAACTTGACTACACTCAGGGATGCCCAGATAGACTGTGAAGCATTATTTCCGGGTGTGCCTGTGAGGATGTTTCTGGAAGAGATTAGCATTTGATTCCATAGTCTACATAAACAAACCCACCCTCACTAGTGTGGGTGGGCATCATCTAATCTGTTGAAGGTTCAATAAAACAAAAAGCAAAGAAAGGCTGAATCCACTATCTCCTCCTGACCTGGGATGTCCATCATTTCCTGCCCGTGGACATCAGATGTCCTGGTTCTAAGGCGTTCAGACTTTGACAGAATTATATCACTGTTTTTTCTGGTTCTCCAGCTTGCAGCTGGCAGATTGTGGAACTTCTCAACCTCCATAATCTTGTGAGCCAATTGCTACAATAAATCTCCACTTCCATATGTTTATATATATTCTATGGTTTTATTTCTCTAGAGAATCCTGACTAACACACATGGATAACAAAGTGCATATTAAGTGCACCTGGAGGAAATTTCCCAAGGCATATGTGGCTCCCCCAACCGCCAGGAGAAAGCTATTCATCCCATCTAGACAACAGGCATGAGCACGTGCACACACACACACACACACACACACACAAAGACAAGTAATTTGAAAATGTGCTCAAGCTCAAACTCTCAGTCTCTGCCTTATCGTTCATCACAGCAGTGATTTCTACATGGCATGTTATACATCCTTTGCCATTTATGATCTCTTTCCTCTCACTAAGATTAAATCAAACAGGGGCAGTCAGTCTGTTTAGTTATTTTGTAGATCACGGGGTTTATACCAGAGCTTTGCATGTAGTAAGTGCTTTACAAATAGAATGACCAAATAGTTTTCCCTACAAACTGGAACATATCAGGTAATGAAAAGGGTAGTATTAATATTTACGATAAGACAACAGGAGAAATATGTGCTGAAGATAGAAATGGAGGATTTAAAAGTTAAGATGAACTGATCACTTTTGCATTTTAAACAGATCATTGTAACTAGAGTCTCGTGATTGGATTACCAGGAGAAAGGATTTGGAATCTTAAGCTACTCTTGCTAATTTATTGCAGTGTACCATTATAAAGGTGGTATATTTGCACAAGAGTAGTTAAGTGGAGGGGCCGACCCCATGGCTTAGCAGTTAAGTGCGTGCTCTGCTGCTGGTGGCTGGGGTTCGGATCCTGGGTGCACACCAATGCACTACTTCTGTGGCCATGTTGATGCCATGTCCCACATACAGCAACTAGAAGGATGTGCAACTATGACATACAACTCTCTGCTGGGGCTTTGGGGTAAAAAAGGAGGAGGACTGGCAATAGATGTCAGCTCAGAGCCAGTCTTCCTCAGCAAAAAGAGGAGGATTAGCATGGATGTTAGCTCAAGGCTGATCTACCTTGGAAAAAAAAATAAGATTAGTTAAGTGGATGGATTTAAAATATTTCATGAAGCAAAGTTTTAGTGTTTGAATTTTATATGTATATAAATATAAAATATATATTGTGCACATAATATATATGAGCCCTTTTTGTGTGCAAAGCCATATGTGAACACTATTGTGGGAAAATTTGGAAAATCCATATTAGTCTTGTCTTCATGGAATATCTAATTTATTGAGAAAGAACCAAATCTTGAAAGAAATAGATAATAATGCACATATAACTAAATTAGAAAAAAAATCAACAAAGAGGAAAAATGGGGTTTTATAATTTAGGTTATTAGAGCAAGAGAGTTCACTGTGTGGAAATGATAATTTGTAGGAGACCTGAAAGGTGATTAGAAATAAATCAGAGGTGGATAACCTGTAGGTAGATTCAGAAGGGTGGATGGATGGTTCATTGATATGTGAGTGTGGGGTGGCAGGGTGTCCAGAGTGACACCCAGGGGTAGACAAGTTATTACTACAAATAAGTGAGTTTGGGGACACTGAGAGAGAAGCAAATTATTTGGGGAAGCGATTTATTCAACTTGGGACCTGGTCATTGTGAGTTGAGTCATCACTGATGTGGTGAGTGGGCAGGTAGATAAATGGGTCTGGGGATCAGAGTTAAGTCTCTGTTGATTCTTTGGACATGCTTGGCTCATTAGTGGTATTTGAAGCCATAGAAATGGATGGGGTTGCCCCAGAAGGAGGGTGCAGATGGGCAACAGGTGTCAGAGCAGTGCTGACTTCTGGGAAGCATCAGTCGTTGTGGGGTGGTCATAAAGAGAAGCCAGGAAGTTGCTCAGGAAGTTTAGACAGGCAAGAGCAGGACAGTGTAGGGTGGTGAATCCCAAGGACAAATGGTCTTTTAAAAGGACATTGGAGTCCGCAATGTCACGTGCTACTGCAGAGCGTGTCAAATCAATCATGAAAAGTCCCTAGTGGATTAGTAAGAGACATGGCTTGTGAGGTTAACAAGAGAAACATCCGCAGAATCTGAGTGGGATTGAGTGGGAACTGTGGAAACAGAGGCATTGGGATATACGTGAACTTTTCACAATGGATCCCTGGCAGGAGGAGGAGAGGAGGGGTGTGGAGAGTGAGGACTATTAAGAATGCTGGATGAAAGATTGGTTTGTAGATGGTAGAGATTTGTGCATATTTGAAACTTGAGGGATGATTCCAATAGGGAAGTTATGGAAAGCACAACAAATATTGAGGGCATAATGTCATTGAGATGGAAGGAAAAGATAAAAATCAGAGTGGTTTCAGCCAAGAAATCAATTTCTTTGCATATAACACCGGAAAAGTGTGAGAAATGAATTTCTCATGAGGAATATTTGTAGATCTGATGACTAGAGAGTGAACTAGTTCTTGTCTGGGAGTTAACAATTTATCTGTGAAATATGGAGGAGGTCGGAATATAGAGATTTATGGAACTCAAGAAATGGAAAGAATTGAGTAGAGCATTCAGGAAGCATTAGAAAAATGCATATAGGTCCATTGGTTTCTGTTGATTCTTTGTTGGGATACACAGACTTCTGGTGCATTCTCTGTTCAGTGCAAGTGTCAACATGGCATGGCAGGTATTTGAAATCATCTGAAGTGTGCAGGGTGGATATGATGGCAATAAGGAATCTGGGAGTATGGTCAGTGGATGATTGAAATGATGGACTGTGGAAACTGAGATTAATAGATAGGAGTATGAGAAGAAAAGAAAGAGAGGCTTGTGAAGATATTCCTGCTGGAGTAATCTAGTTTATTGAAAAATGGTTATTTAGAGTGGATTTCTTTGTGTAAAAACTGGAAATGTGGAAATTTGTGTTGGGAATATGGTGTTTCTGAATTACTGATTTGCGAGCAGGAGAATTTTGGGTGAAGATAGGATCGGGGTGTGGAAGTGAATGACTAGGGATGGAATAGTGAATAATGTCATTAGAGATGAGGCACTAAAAGGAGCTATGGAGTCCTTGGAACTCGTGTGTCCCAATAACAGTGTGCTGTGGGGCACCAGCATGTGTGTATTTGACCATGACAGAGAGAGGAGGAGAGGAACGAACTGAAGCAAGATGGCGGACGGCAGCTGGTCTGGATTTGACACTGGATAATGACCTTGAGCTTTCTGTCCTTGTCTCACATCAGCTTGATGATGTCACTGAATCCTGTTCTCCACGTGTGGTCCCTGTACCAGCAGCATCAACATCACCTCTTAGAAATGAAAATTCTCCATTCCTTCCCCAGACCTACTAGGGTTGAGGTCCAGCAATCTGAGTTTTAAAAACCCTCCAATGATTGTGATGCACAGTGTGATTTGAGACACGTCTCCAGGGATAGAAGGAAGGTGGAATATCCACGTGAGCTGAGAACGTTCTCCGTGGATGGTAGTCTTCATCCTCCATTTTGTTGAAATTTCACATTTAATTTTGTTTTGAAAGAGAAAGCTCCAAAAATATTCCCCGACATCATAGTGGAAACAGTAAGACCATGAAACTAAACACAATCAGAAAACTGAAGATCTATGCACCCTGAAGCCTAAGCAGCTGCATATTCCAGAGGCCAGTTACTGGAATAACTTCCCATCCTGGTGGGGAGGTCAGGTGCAGTCAGTGGGAGCAGACCCTGGAGAAGCCGCAGCAAGTTTGTGGATACAGCAGACTGCAGGGACTCCAGACCTGCAGCAGTAAAGGAGAACTCTTATGTTCTTTGGAGTCGCAAATACCTTCGAAACAGTCACACAGGCTGGTCCATGTGAATCCCTAGACCAAGCAGGGGCCGAGGGATCTGCACACCAGCCCTGATCCCACCCAGGCCCACTGTCCATATTGGGCAGAGATGAGTCCAGGAATGGGTCCGGATCGCTCACAGACCCTCTGCAGGCAACAGGCATCTTCTAGAGATATCAGGAGACAGACAAAGAAAGTGAAGAAAAGCATGGGAGAGACTGTGGTCTTGAGGACAGATGAGATTGCCGGGTAGGCAGACAGAGCAAGGAGCCATGAAAGGCATCCTGAAAACACAGTGAGGAGAGCAGCTTCAGTGCTGAAGAAAAGGTGAGTGGTGCCGTTGAGAAATTCCCCATGAGACAGGCTTGACTCTCACAGCATCTCTTTGTAACGTCCATCATGATCTTGACCTTTCATGGTAAACCTCAATATTTATTTATTTGAGTATACTTGGGGAGTTTCCTCCTTTCTATATTAAAATTTATAGGATAATTGAAGCTGAGGAATTAGTGTTTTGAACTTACATTTGTTTTTTCTAGAACTTACACTCAATGAAGAGATGATACCTACTTGAATGAGATTTGTCTTTTAATGTATATTAAATCCGATTCCATATATTTTTATTGTGATTTTGCATTTTTTTTTTTTTTTTTTTTTGCTGAGAAAGCTTCAGCGAGATAACATTTGTTGTCAGTCTTCCTCTACTTTCTATACAGGTCACCGTCACGGCGTGGCTGCTAATGAGTATTGTATGTCCGAGTCTGGTAACTGAACCTGGACCACCAAAGCACAACATGCCAAACTTAACCCCTTGGCCAGAGGCCAGCACTATGATTTTGCATCTAATTATATCATCAAATCCATCAATCTTTTTCTTCATTGTCACATGGTAATTCAGACATAGGTGATTTCTATATCATGAATTAAGTATCTCTTCTCTGTTACCTGGCAAATTTTTGTAGCTTTGATTTTGGGATCTAAACAATGAGCATACCCCCTGGGGACATTATGTTCCACTCAGAGAACCTTGCAGCAGGCTCATTGCCTTCCTTCCCACATTAGATCCAGAGTTGTGGAAATGTGTTTGCCTTGCACAAAGCACAGAATACATAGGAATTACTCAACAAACATGTGATAAGTGAAAAATTGGTGGCATTATCAGGTTATTCACAGAAGCCAGACTGAGAGAGAACTTCCTTAGGTCAGCAAGGAGAAGTATTCCTTTATATTTGTGATGTTTTAATTTGTAACATTGCAATGTGAACACCAAGTATACTACTTTTATCAAAATTGTGTTCTGAAGGTTTTCAAAAATCTCAAAATTTCAGAGTAGAGATAAATCAATATCTGTGAACCTGTTACTTGCTTCAAAGATTGTCAACTCGTATACCATCTGACTTTGTTTATCCTCACACCAAGACCCTAAGAATTAACCAGCTGAGATGGCTGAGAGAACATCATTTCAGCTGTAAATATTTCAGTTTCTCTTACAGATGAGGGATTTTTGGAACACAAACACAATAACGTTATCACATACAAAAATATAAATGTCATTCGGATAATCAACTATCTAGTCAGTATCCAAAGTCTCCCAGTTTTGTCAAGGTTATTTCCTGGTTTTACATTTTATTTGAGTCAGGATCTTAATGAAACCCTTCTTTTGCAATTGGTTGATCTGTTTCTGAAGTCACTTTTAATCTCTTAGTAGTTCATGCATCTTGGGATTTGGGTGGGGTATGAGTGTGTGTGTTTGTGTGTCTACACTGATGTGTGAATTCTTTCTTTCCCGGATGACAGGGCCCTGGAAAGAAGGGCCTGGGCTGTGGGAACCAGGATTTCTACTCTGCTTCTGGCTGAACTGAAAAGGCCTCCCTGGGTGACACTTGCAGCCTTCAGAAAGGAGGGGGAAGAAGTATCAAGGAAGTCAATACAATGGCCCTTGTCTTACAGGGTGTTTCCAGGGCATGATGTTCAAAATGCTGGTTGGTAACACTTTAGCTCCTGGTCGTGGGGTGGGCTCTTGGGGTGAGCTCTGAGCAGTGTCTGTTCACCACCCATGCGGGAAGCATTTCAGTATTTTAATTGGTAAGGTTGTGTCTGTTTTGTCTGTGGTGTTTAAGATTGGTGATATTCCCCTGCTGGACCCACTACTATACCTACCCCTCTCCTGCCTCATCTTTCAAAACTCCCAACAGGAAAGTTTCACATCCCTGTAACACAAATCCACATAAACACAGCACAGACTGGAGAAAAGAACACAGATGTCCCAGGGGCTATGCACTCAGGCCCAACTGCCCCTTTGGGACAAGTCAGCAACAACACGACTGAGTGTGTAAACTAGTTATTGTCTGAGATCATGGACCTCAGAAGCACACGGGCCCAGATGTCACCCTGGGCAGCAAGGGACGGTGTGGGTCATTCAGTGGACAGGATTAAGGTCTATTGTCCTGGCAAACCAGAGCTCACCCCTGATCCATCAGGCACAGTCGGGGAGGAATGGCCATGATGTACCTGACAGAGAGGCTGGGGGCCTTCTAGCGAATTTCTGCGCAAAGAGTATCATACAAGGAAGTGCGAGGATGCTATAAATCCTAGTTCACAGAGAGCAGTGAGGTTTATGGAACAAAGTCTGATTGTACCTTTAAAAGCTGCATCGTGAATCTTTCCCTCTGGCTATGAAACAAGCAGGAAAAGGACTTCCAAGTGCATGGGGCAGGATACCAGGAGGATTCCAATCGAGGCGAAGGGTGAACAGGGAGCCCTAGAGGCAGCCTGAGGTGGATGTCCTGTCGACCCTTAGTCCATCTGCACATGGTCTTCCTCTGGCCTTGTCCCTTCCACAGGCAAACTTTTCTCTTTCTACTTTTTTTCCTCATTTAGTGTAGATGCAAATCCAGAGACTGATTAGAAAATGGCAAGTTCCAATATCTGATCAAAAGAAACCTCAACAAGAGAAGCAAAAAACATTCCTTCTTCCTTGAAAGCTGTGGAAAGACAGCCACTATCCTAGGGAAGGACATGGTCCTGGTAAATGTTATTTGAAAAACACCCACATTTCAGTGGTTGTTGCTCTGCCTGGGAAAGTCCCTCCAACCTCTACCTCCAGGGAGATCTGAGGGGCTGTCTCTGCTCCTGTCCCAGGTGAACCACACTGAAATGCACCTGTCTTCTGAGGAAGGGGACTTGAGGGTGTCATTCAGTAGCCAGGGAGGAGACTGGTCCTCCCCCCTCCCTTCTGCCACATACAATAAGCTGTAACCATATACAAGTTCTTAATTCAAGGAGGAAAGTAAGATTCTGTGTCTTGTTTACATGAGCATAAGCAGTGAAAGAAGTACACCACAACACCCAGGCTGTGACAGAAGCAGGATATAACGTAAGAGTCAAATCTACCATTTACTATTAAAGAAATAATATCGCTCCTCACCAATGGGTTAACAGTCGCTGGGGTGCAGATGTCAGGGAGTTTGAAGGGGTGTGGCCCTCCCTCTGGGGCTTTAGGGGAAACCAGGGAAAGTCTTAGGATGTCCTCCTTCACTCAGGTGGGAAGAGCTGGCCTGGTGCACCCCGAGGGCGCTAGTGTCCCCGCTGCTCCGGAGGAGCTGAACTTGTGGTCTCCAGAGTGTTATGGCTCCTTGCCAAGGGCACGGTGGCTGAAGAGAAGAAACAGACTATTTTGGGGTGCCTCCCTGAGATTCACGGCACACCTCCCTGCCCCCCGTCACTGTGATCCAAACCCTGTGCCGAGTGCTCAGTCCATCAACAGCACCCCGTTTGTCCCTGATGCGGGAGGTATCATTTAGCATCACCCACTTCAGAGGAGGCAGCCGAGTCCCAGAGAGGAGAGGGGAGCCGCCTTTCACAGACCTGGTCAGCAGTGGAGCTGCGATCCAGGCCCATGCTTAGCCCGAAGATATACTGAGCCCCTGGATTCAGTCGCTGCTGGTCCCAACACTCACTAGGCCCTGAACTGGAGGATGGCCAGTTCTTTCTCTTGAAGAGCCGCATTTTGCTCACGTTCTGGTGTATGGGCTTCAGCTGGCAGGAGAGGCAGCAGCTACAGGACAGAGTGGCCTGTGAGCTACCAGGAGCCGCACCTCAGGTGTCCTTCCCAGAGCCTGCCAGCAGCTGAGTCCCGATGCTCCATGGGTCACCATGCATTGAGGTCTGGGGCTGATCAGGGAGCCAGGCCACACGTTCTGAAGCCGGCCATCAGAGAGAGTCTGGTCTGCCCTCACCCAACTCCTGTGCCCTCACCTCTCATTGACACTGAGGAGCTCCATGGCCTGGAACCTGGCCCCAAATCGCTCTTCGGGCTCCAGGTCATACTTATTTGCAGCCTGCTGGAGCAGCTGGATCCTCCTGATGACATTGCATTTCTGCGAGGAAGGACAGGGTGCAGACAGGGCTTGGGTGGGAACCCTGCCAGGGACTTGTGGGGAGTGAGGATCCGGCCTGGGGTCTGTGCTCACTCGGGAACCCTCCTGCTTTCCCACTCAATTCAGGACTTGCCTGTCCTCACAGTTGGCTTGAATTAGTTCCTCATCCAGGAATGTGTCCTTGATGCCAGCCCCTCCCGCAACCGCCAACGTGATGGGTTTCCCAACTTTATGGATCTAGCTCATCCAATAAATGTAAGACCCAAGGGATAAGGACACGAAACATCTTGCCACGCGAGGTCTGTGATTTCCACTTCCCCACCCTCCCCACAGCTGCTCACCTCACGCCATTTCTGGGGTTCACCAGATGTCCCTGGAAAGGCTACTGCGAATGTCCATCAGAAACATCCCCCCAAGCCCATAACCAGCCCCTATCCCACCGCTTCTCAGGCTGCAGGACTGTCAGTGGCCAGCAGAGAGCAGAACTTCCACAAACAGAACTTGACATTGGGCCAGGCTCTGGGCTCCAGAACAGGAGGGACAGGGGAGCTGAAGCCAGAGTCCTTGTAGCCCACCCATTTCTGATGACAGACGGGAAGACTGAGGCCTCAGGCAAGAAGGGACAGCTGGACCACAGATGTTCTTCCTGACTTGCAGGGACTGATGGCACTCCCCCAGGGGCAGTGCCTGATGGGGAGGCTGAGTGCAGCTCAGACACAGCCTCGTGCAGCTCTGCAGGCAGGCAGCTCTGAGCTTCCCCAGGCTGGGGAACCTCGTGGGGGGCTTATGTGGAGCCTCCGTTCCCGCATCGCTAAGATGAGCCTGACTCCCCAGCTCCCAGGGTTGGCCATGAGGCTCTCATGAGAGGAGGTTTGCCAGGTACTGAGAGCTCAGGGGCCAGTGCAGGGCTTTCTCATCCCAAACCTCAGGTTCTTGCTCCCTGGCCCAACTCCAGGTTCACTCACTTCCAGATTACCCTCCATCCCAATGTTCAGCAGCTTCAGATGATAAAGGTACATGTGCAGGAAGGGGATGACACCCTGTGAAATCAGGGTGGGAGGGGTGATGAGTCTCACCTCTCAGGTGCCCCCATGGACCCTCCCCCAAATCACTTCACCCCATCCTCCTGCCCACCACAGACTCACACAGAGAGCAGCCTAGGACCCTCAGCAGCCTCCCCCAAGTTGCCCCCTCCAGGACCACCCAACCTCCCCCGTCAGCTACCAGGGGCAGCTTTTGGCAAATCCCAGGTTGTGCGGTCCCTGCCACTCCCCCCGCAAATCCATCCTCGGCCCAGCCATTCCAGGCCTCCTCCTGGTCACTTCCAGGGCAGGCATTTCAAGCTCTGGGGCTCTAGGAGCTGGGCTGGAGGAGGAGGTACCCCTCTCTTGGGGAGGTCTCCAGCAGTGAGGGAGAAGACCCCCTCCTCTGACACCTGGACCCTCCCCCTCAGGCCCCCTCACCTGCTGCTGCCTCTCCTGGGCTCCCTGGTGGTCCATCTCCAGGGTGGCCCTCATAGAGGTCACATCCTGCAGGTTCAAGGACAGGCTCCGGAGGCCATGCTCCCTTCCCCGTGTCTCCCAGGCCCCTGATCTTGGACCCTGGACATCTGGTGTCTATGGCTGCTCCCATTATAGAGTGCTCTGATTCTAGTCAATCCCAGCTCCAACACTCCCCCCTCTGTGCCCTCAGGCCTTCCCAGACCCCTAAGCCTCTCTGCTCATCAGGAAAGTGTGAGGAGGACTCCCCATGCCTCTCAGGGTTCCCTGAGGACTCAGTGTCGTCTGACTGTCACCAGTACTCTCCCCTCGCCCCTCGAGGAGGAGGAGCACAAAGCTCCTGCACATTCCTCTCCCCCTTGTACCTCATCACCCCTGTGAGGCCTGCACCACAGATCATCTCCCTCCATTTCCCAGATGAGGAGACCAAGGCCCACAGAGGGGCGGTGACTTGCTCAGGTGCCCACAGAGGAGAGACCGCACCCCCTCCCAGCCAGATGCCCTGTCCCCCGGCCTTCACTCCTCCTCCAGACACACCTCTGACCAAGGTCCTGTCCTCTGGACTCTCGGGGTGTGTCTAGGCACTTAGTCAGGCTGAGGCATGGATGGGGAGGCAAAAGGTGTCTCATGGGGCATATCCAAGTGGCTTCTGCCTATCCCAGCCCCTGGGATTTTCTGACTCCAGGCTGGATCTGAGGCCATGCCAAAAGCCTCAGCTCCCTAGGATCCCCTCAGGATTGTCCCTGCACAGAACTCCTCCTTCATTCACTCAGGAAGGGGACCCCTCTCAGCCACATCTGAGTGACAGTGTAGGGGGTGACCAGGGCGCTGTGTAATGGTGACATTTGCATCCTTTTTTACTTGGAAACTTCTAATGTCCTGCCAGGAATGTCCATTCAGAATCTGTAGGTTTCCCGATAATTCTCATAGCCATCTGGGGAGTATACTTGTCAACAAGGCACCGGGGTAGACTCTCACTGGGTTGTCAGCAATGACCACTATTGGGATAGAGTGCAGAGTCCCAGAGAGCACACAGTTCTGTCCCAGTTCCACCATACGTTCCAAGGCTGGGCAGCCCGTGTGTCCACCTGGCCTGTGTGACCACACAGTGCCTGTCCCTGGGGCAGGCAGGGTGCTCTTCCCTGCGAGGTGCAGTGAAGACCGAAGGAGCAGCAGGGGCCTGGCTTCCTGAGGACAGCCTGGGCTGCTTTAGGAAGAAAGAAACCCCACCCACTCCATCCACCCACCAGCCTGGAGGAAGATGAGGGCCAGCTGATGGGCCCGCATGGAAGCCAGAGACCTGCTCATTCTGCCAGCTCCTCACCTCCTGGAACAGTCCAACCAACACCACTCTACGCCATGACAAAGGCCTCCTACCCCAAACAGTCCCCACCTGCCCCTGCAGCTCACACCCCCCGCTTCCTGTCAAGCTTGACAAGGCACACCGTTATTTCTCAGGGAACCTTGAGTGAAAAACTTACCAAAGAACACCTTGCCTGGTCCCTCCTCCCCCTTCACCTTCCCTCCTTCCAGATCTCGAGCCTCCACTCACCTCCATGAGCAGTTTCCTCCTCTCCCGCTGGTCCATTCTGCACAAGGTTTTAAATTTTTTGCAGTTCCTCCTGAGGAGGGAAAAAAGGAATGGAACACTGTGGAGTGGTTTAAAGGTAAATCCCTTTTGTTTGAAAATGCAGAATTATCCAGAAAGCCTGGATGAGCGTTTTCAATGTGTCCTGTGAGCCCAGAGGTCTCTGGGACTGGGGAGGGGGCTCTCCTGTTGCCACCTGGGGCCTTCATTCTCTTATCTACTGAACAAACCTGTTTTAAAGAGTTTTGATTTCAGGTGGACAGAGAGTTCTGTTGCTGCAAAGCAAACATTTGAAAATCTTCAATTTGGTTCAAGCCAGGGTCTGGCACTTCGGAAAACTGATTCGTGAAGCAGAACCACTGGCCTAAGTTTCCAGAAAGACTCCATGTCTCCCAACCAGGTCAGACCCTGTCCCCAGGGTTCATTGTCTCCCAGGAGGTCCCAGCTTACTGAAGGGCAATGGCAGCCCTGTGGGGGGTGTCTGGTCCACACAGGTGGTGCCTCTCATGGAGAGAGGTCTACCCACCTGGACACCCATCTCCATGTCTTTTTTAAACGCATCCTGCAGGCCTCATTTAAATTCACAGTGGACTCATGCTCACACTGGGGGAGAGGAGGAGGGACATACAGTCAGTGACACAATGGTGAACAAACAGGAGGACTGAGGTGACTTTCTACCCTCCTGTGTAGCTCGTGGGGAGAGGTGGAGGTCCATATTCCTTTGAGAGTGGTACTGTGGGGCACTCTAGTGAGAAAATTCTGGGGCAGCGGTTCCCAGCAGAATCTCAAATTTGAGTCTGGATTCTAGTACTGCCTTGATCATCTCAGGGTCCTGGGTGTGAAGACCCCTCTGCACCCACACTCACCTCAGATCAGCCCTGGTCATTGATGGACTGGTGCACCTGTGTCCACTCCAGGGAGATGGCAAACTGGAAAGCATCCACAAGCTCCTCGACCATCTCCTGGGTGCAGCTCTGCAGTGACAGTGCGCAGCAGACAGGCCAGGGGGGATCAGGGGCTTGCCTGGACTTTGCCACAGTGGGAAACCCCAACACAGATCAGGCACAGAGCGGCATCAGCACAGACTCCACCAGGGAAGGAATGCGAGGCACCTTGAGGTCCTGGCATTCACATGCGGATAGAGGAGCTTGGTCCCCAACACTCACCTTCCTCTCCTGCAGCCAAGATCTTGAGTACGAACATGACACACTGCCCGACTCCCACCATCTAGCTTCCTGCTCCTGCCCAGCCTGGATCCTCCTCATCCCCAACTTCCCTAACTCCACCTCCCCCCCACAAACACACAATGAGGGTCAAGTGGTGTGGGGCTGTCCTTTTGTGATCACAGTTCTGGCCTGACCTAGAGTGGCCTGCACTGGCCTAAACTGTTACCTGATTGTTCCTCCTGCCAAAAGCCCACACACATTCGAGGTGAGGGCTGCGCCAACGTCTAAAGTGACTTAACACGCTCTCATTCTGGGCTTTCCGGGGGCCAGAGCCTCGGAAAGTCACGGAACAACACAAGAACATCCTGCTGTGTCGAGTGTCTCCACTCAATGAACTGGACAGGAGGCTGTGATTACAATGTGGGTGCCTGGTAACCAGAGTTCTAAGTTCTGTTGGGGGCTGTCACCAAGGAAGTGAGGTCACTTCTTCAAGGTTCTATTACTTGACCCCTTCCTTCAATGAGACCCACCCAAATCCCCCACTAGGCTGTTGGCTGCTCTCCCTCCTTGCCCATGTCATCTCCATCACTGTACACAAATACCCCTCATCACCCTCCCCACAGCTCCTTGGGAGTGGATCCAGGCCCCAGCTTTGAGGAGACAGATTTGAGGTCAGACTTCTTTTTTCCTACCAGTTATGTGTCCTGGAAAAGCTGCTGTGCCTCTCAAGATCTCCCCAGTCTCCCAAGCTGCACAATGAGTATTGCGCTAAAAAAAGCGTCCTAGGGACCTCATCAGGTGTATATGCGATAATATGTACAACACCTGTGGGCTGGTGTCACATGTGTCTAATGCAGACAATTAGAGATGGAGGAAGTAGAACGAGTAGAACATCACATAGAATACCAGTCAGAACTTCTCTGGGTCCCAGATGTGTGATCTTTGGTAAGTCACTGCCACTCTGAGCCTCATTTTCAGGTCTGCGTCCTGAAGGGGTTGAAATTAGAGGAAATTCAGACATTGTGATCCCCTGGCATTAAGCCTTCCACGTTCCCGTTTTACTCAGAATCAGTCCCAAGAGCCTCATGTTGGCCTATGTGGTGGGAGCCTCCACAATTTTCCCAATGCTCCTTGCCTCCTGGAGTGCACATCCTTGTGTCACCACTAAGTGGTCAGTATCTGGCTTCTGAACAACAGAACACAGCCAAGGTGATGGGATGTCACTTCCAAGTATTAATTACAAAACATCTGTCACTTCCCACTTACTGACTTACTTGGGTTCCCTACTTACGTCCCTCCTTCTGTTTCCATCTCTCTCTCTCTCGCTCGCTCTTACTATCGCTCTCTATCAAATCACCAGAACTGGGAATGAAAGTGCTGATGTTGTCAGTTGCACTAGGTAGAGGCTCCATAGGAGAGACCTGAGGGAGTGTCCAGCCAACAGACAGACAGGAGCTCAGACTCTCGGTCCAAATGGATTCTGACAACACCCATGTGAGTGACCTTGGGTGGAAATCTTCCCCCATTGGAGCCCTGTGGAGACCACAGCCACTGCTTCACAGAGACTTTGAGGCAGAGGCACCCAGCTAAGCCATGCCAGATGCTTGGCTCACAGAAATTGTGAGATGTTAAATATTTGTACTTTATAGGTGGCAGGTTTTGGAGTAATGTTGTCACAGAGGAACAGAAAGGATCAGTCTACCATGTCCCAGGATCCAGCGTGATCACCCTCCTCTCTCCCCTCCTCTCTCTTCTCAGGCTCCTTCCAGCCACACTGGCCACATTTCTGATCTTCCCTGGTCAAACTCGCTTCTTCCTGTGAGTCTCTGCACCAGGGAGCCTTCTCCTTGACACACTAACTCTTCCCAGACACACGCAGGGGTGCTTACACTTGTCATTCTGGTCACAGCAAAGGTCTGAAATGCCTCAGGGCAGCCTTTCAGAACCTCCTAGCACAGTCTCTACCATCACATCTCTCACATCCAGAAGAGCATTACATGATTTCCTCCTCCTTCCTCCCATTGAGATAAAATGAGTGCATGAGGAAGGGCTGTCTGCTTTGGCTGAAGCAGAGGCAACTCCTTCTGGTTATACCAGGCACAGGACTGTCTCTTCCAAGCCGAATTTTTCCCACCACGAGTCCATTGTTTAAGGAAACTGTCATTCCCTCTCTTTCATGGGTCTGGTTTCCCCAAGAACACAGTGAACCATCCCCTCTCCCTGTGCTGCATCACCATAAACCCACAGCCAGAAGATAAGCACCAGCTTAAAACACCACCAGATCCTGAATTCAGTCACTGCTGAGATGCACCCATCAATGTTGTCATTCAATGGTGACTCCTGAGGACACCCATCCCCTGAGACCCACTCTCAGCCTGTCCTCAGCTTCTTATAGCAACACTGAGATTTCCTCAGAGTCCTCCCAACCTGGGCAAGAAACATTCTGAAATGTTTTCTGTATTAATTTTCAGGGACTGGAGACATTGGTAGATGTAATTTGAGTGTGTATGTGCAGTAGTTTCTACGCAGGTATTCTATTTTTCAGACACAGATAAAATAGTGTGGCTACTCAATGCACCAAGAAAATGGATAACTGATCAAATTTTTTCATGATGTGAAGTATTTAGAGAGTAAATGTCATGGTTAAGAGCACAGACTATGGAGCTAACGCCTCACGTCTAAATTCCAGCTCAATCCCTTATTAGATATTTGTATGGACTGAGTTCTTTACCTGATTGGTGCCTCAGTTTCTTCATCTGTCAGTTGGCAATAATGATCAGCATACATATTTTGTAGGTTTATGGAGAGTATTAAAGGAGTTAATGTCTGAAAAATGCTTGAAACACCTAGTGTATTACCAGTGTTGTACCTATATTTTAGAAATTCTTCTGACACAGCCTGTGAGCCCCAGAGGGTGAGCCTGTTGTCTGGATGTACGCAGAAAGCACTCCATGACATACGATGAATAAATGAATGAACAACATTGGCGAATGCATTACCAATGTCACCTATGTCATCCTACAAGCATTCCCAAGCAGAACCACAGGCAGACATTCCTGCTCTGTCCTGCATCACATTCCCTGGAGGAATCACTGGGGCTTCTTGGACCCTGGTAACCGTGCCCACTAAAGGTTCTTTTCTGTCAGCAAACCCCAGTCTTTGTCCAATTGCTGCAGCTCACAGGGTTTTTGCTCTGATCCTTGTCTTCACTCGAGGGAGAAGTGCCATCCCCAGAGCTGGGCACACACAGATCCAGAGCCTTGGAGAAAATGATTCCCCGGCCCTGGGGCAGGTAGAAGAGCACAGGGACAGAGTGGGATTTGGGGAAAATCCTCCAGGTGTTGTCAGAAGGGATGAAGGCAGGGGATGTGTCAGCAAGGACTGGTCTGGTTGGTGGGCCTTGGTGGTTAAATAGTAGAGGGGGCTGGGAATTTTCGTAGGTTCTGGCATAATACAATCAATATGACGGTCATGAAATCAGAATCAGCCTAATTAAGACCAAATTAACGCAATGTCAGCTGTTCCCTGACTCTCTAATCCAGTAGTGACTTATAATAAGGGTATTCGTGTTCTATCATCTCCTTTTCATTGATTGGCTAGAGTAATTATTCTTTACACAGCCTGTCTATTTTTACATAGTAAAGAAAAATTGAGTTTTAAAACAACGCTCCTTGGAAAAGTCTCCCTAACATATTGAATTACTAACAGAACCCACGACAGGAAATTCACCACATATCTTGAGCTTTTGTCTCTGGTTTTAGATCTTCCTAACTGGTAAATTACCTTGACTTCTGCCTTCTTTCTTGAGATTAGTCCACTTAGGACTAAGTAGGAGTGCAACCTCATGCCATGTGAGAAGAGGTGGGACTCTAGGAAGAGGTTTTTTTCATTCTGTCAGTGTGTATGTGTGTCAGTGTGTGTGTATGACAGTTTTTGCTGCATCTTGCAGTGTGGCTCAGTGTAGACTCATTTTCTAGGGAAAAAATGTCCCTAACCACTGTCTCTGGACTTTATTTTCAGTGATGGCTTCAATGGCACTGTCCAATAATAACATTAAGCACTCTATATTATAGAATATAATTTTTTTCTTAGTAGCCACATTTTAAAAAATGAAAGCCAACAGGTGAAACTAATTTTAATACTATATTTTAAGCCACTATAACCAAGATATCATCAATGTGGGTACATTCTACACAAAACTTCATAATGAGAGAGTTTACATTTTTTCCTGTGTTTAATAAATCCAGTGTGTACTTCCCACTTACAGCACAATCTCCATTTGTAAGTAGAGTTTTTTCAGACATATTCTCTGTACTGAGATTTAATGTTCACACTTGTCAAATAACAGTCACTAGGAGTGGGGTGGATGATAATTTCACTACTGACTTAAGCTCTAATGGAACTATGAACACCAACTCGTCAATGGGCTAATCAAATGAATAGTCATATAGTACAGAAGAATGGTATGATTTGGGATTTAGAAAAAGACTGGGGACAGTGTGTCCTGACAGGGAGCACCAGGAATTTTGTTGTTGAGAGTGACAAGGACAAAATGAGAATAAAGTCATACTCATAAGTGTCTAACAACATGGGGGAGAAGAAATGACATGCAGTAGTCCTGAGTTTTGACCTAGAGCTTTCTGTTCTTGACCAAAATCTCATTGATGATGTCCCAAGACACAGGTCAGATTAATCCCCACAGGGAGAGAGGGAGGGTAGAAGTACAAGGCATCTGACATACTTGTCCTGGGAAGGCAGGCTTCGTTTCTCACTCTGATCCACATTCACAATTTATTTTTATAGGGTAAGAGGAAAAGAAGTATGATGGTCAAATCATCACAGAGGAAGCGACATGATTGTGGAAACCAATCCAACCCAAAGCCTGGTTTGAGCATCTCCATCACTTTGAGGATGTCCAGTTAAATATTCAATAGGCCAGTTACTAGAATCTCATCCTATCCTGGCAATGAGGTCAGATACCATCAAAGGGAGGAAACCTTGGAGCAGCCCCAACAACTCTGCTGGCAGAAGAGACTGCAAGCTCTCCAGGCCTGCAGAGTGCAGGGAAACTGTTAAGATCTTTGGACCTTGCCAAAGCCCTGCTGAATCTTACACCTAGTTGCACAGGTGCATCCCTGCCAGGTGTGCTAGCAGGTGGTCTGAACTCCAGTACCGTGCCCACCCCTGCCTTGTCTTCAGATTCAGCAGAGACGATCCCAGGAGCTCCTCTGTACATCCCACAGCTGCATTGTAAACAACTTCTGGTGACTGAGGAGGATATAAGGAAACAGGAAGAGAAAGTGAAGACAGCAAGAGAGAGACTGGCGGTAGCACTCATGCAGACAGACTTGCTGGCGAGGCAGGGAGAGTGAGGGGCAAAGAAGGACGTCCCGACAAACACGATGAAGAAAAAACAAAGTGGTGCAGATGACATGGAGCTCACACTACATTAATGCCTCTGCAGTGGTCCTGATGTCTTCTTGCTTTGAGCTCTTGAAACTTTAATATATACCAATAGTTTTCCTTTCTTTGATTCCTTTGCATGACAGAGAAGATAAAGACAGTGATGCTTCTCAGGTGAGAGATTGGGTTTCAGGTGAGGAGAGAAAGGAGATCTTTCTTTCTCATTTTGTTCTCTCATTTTCCTTTCCTGAGTGTTATGCATTTTGTATTTTAAGATCAACAGAGAGTTATCACAGTCAGAGGATTTTTTCGAGTTTTGCCCTAACAGTCACAGAGAAAACATACCTAATCCAAATGGATTGTCCTTTTTGTATAATATTCCAATAGAATCCAACATAATATTTCACTAAAGAGCTGTTATATCTGTTTTCTCAAAAAAGACACCTATTTCTGGGTCTTTATTTTTCTGGTATTTTTTGCATGTTGAATCACAGCCGCACATAATTAAATACTGGATTTTCCCTTTTTTTAGATTTATATGTGTTGGAAATTTCATTCATGAAAATTGATATGCCATTGTGGTATCATGTTGTCAGGAGAACGACTGTTTTCAGCATCACAAGTCTCACAATAAGCCAGTGTGTTGGGATTTGTCTATTTGCCTGATCGAATATGTTGCACTCTTCAAATCCTCTTTATCATTACTTACTTTTGTCCCACAGATTTATCAGTTTCTGAGAGCAATGTGTTAAACAATAATAGAGTATCTTAGTATTTATATCTTCCTTAAAAAATGAGTGATTTTTTACCTAAATCTTCTCTCCTCTATTCTTCCATGTGGTAATCATCTGGAATTTTGGTTCGAATGTGTTTTTAATGTCTTGTTTTAAAACTAATATTAATTAGACAGAGGTTTTTTTCCTTTCCTCGTGACTCCTGTTATGTTTTCCTGGGTTCACATTTCTTCTTCCTGATGTACATTCTTTACCGCTTCTTTCACTGCGAGCCTGTGGGAGGTCAACTTTGAGTCTGTTTGTAGGTCAGATAACGTCTTTCTTTCTTTGACACATAGTTTGAATAGCTGATTATTTAAGCTTTGTAGTAATTATTTTCCTTCTTTGTCAAGTTATTTAATATATCTGAGCCTCCATATCTTTAGCTTAAAATGGGAATAAAACCCTAAAAATAGTGACTGTATCTGAGATAATACACGCAGAGTTTGCCAGTCATGTTGCTTAGCAGAAATTAGTCAATAATCATATGTATTATTAATCATTATAATGATATTATAATAATGTAATATATAATATATTAATGTATAATAATAATTAAACATTAATTTATAATTATAATATACAGTGTATAACATATAATGTATGTAATGATTGATAATATTATTAATCATTATAATCTTCAAGTGTGCATTCTCAGACAATCACTGCTTAAGATTGAGAATGTGAAGCTCACACACAAAAAGTATGAGAGAGTGGCATGACTGTGAATTTAATTCTCAGCCCTTGTATATCTTCAGCTGTGGTCGTCTGCACAGTGTGTACAGATAATGTAATCTGTTCCCACAGACCCACGGCAGAACAGCCCAGCCTGCCTCATGCCTGGGATGCTCTAGACTGCTTGTTGGGGAGCATCTGCTGTGAGGCTAATTCGACTCTGTATAGAGAAAGATGAAAAAAGACTCTTTCTTTCCCTCAGTTTTCTCCCCCCGAGTTTTATTCACTTTTACATCCAGAGCAGATACTCTCTTCCCAGAGCCTTGGTGTTACTCTGGGATTCAGGGTTCCCAGACACCTAGTCATTTCAGCTCCCAAGGCCCAAGGTGACTGCAGAGTCATGTCTCACCCATTCCTCCCAACTTGGCCTGTTTCCCAGCATGGAGGAACCATGAGTGGGGAGAGGAGCCATCGAGGGAGATTGATCTGCAAGTCCTGGTGAATCTGAGCGTCAAAGAATGAAGCAGAAAAGTGGAACCTGAGACTTCCAGGCCTTCATTGTGGGAGGAATATGGAGGAACCGAGAGGGGTGTGATGGCTGCACAGAGTCAAGGGGAGGGATGTTTCAAAGTTTCCTAAGAAGGGAAACCTTGCACTGAAGTGGTGATTCGATTTTACATGATGGCAATATCTGTGCTGGTTTCACCAATTCTGGTGTCCCTGAGGGATGAACTGGTGTGACACCACAAGACAGAAATTGTAGTCATTTTCAGGACTTAAGGAAGGTGAAATCTTTCAGCATAGTCCCCTGTAAGCCAGTTAGGGGTCAAGTCTAGAAAGGCTCGTAGTCTGTGTCCATACAATATAGGTTCGTTGTGTTCCAGCCAAGTTCCTCTGGACACCAGCTGGGAAAACGGGACATCAGACCTAGTCAGATCTAGTCATCGCAGCTTCCGTAGGTTGCCATGAGGCAGGTAATAGCCCAGGCGTCGTCACTGAACCTCACAGTTGCCCTCCTTCTTCCGCTGACAGACAGTGACTTGTGAGGTGAGGAGAGTGCATCAGAATGGTCCAGTCAGCTGCCCAGTATGGGAGACTCCAGGGGAAGGAGATGTCAAAGCCACAGAGACCCGATGCCTCCTATGTCTCCCTCTTCCTTTTTTCCACTTAATTTTCACACTCAGTCCTCTTTACCTCCCCTTTTCCGTATTTTGGCTCTCTCTCCCTCTCTTTCCCCTACATGTTCTAGCATAATTGAGGTATTAACGACATACAGTAAACTGCATACATTTAAATTGAACAATTTGATACATTTTGATTATAACTTCTTGAACCATCACCACAATCAGGAAAAGGAACGCCCATCCATCCCAAATTTCCTCATGCTCATTTTAATTCCTCCTTCCCTGCCATTTGCAAACACACTCTCATTCCCAGGCAACCAGTGATCCGGTATATGTCCCTGTAGATTTTCCTGTATTTTCCAAGAATTTTTATAAATGGGATAATATATTATGTACTCATTTTTTACTGGCTTCTTTCACTCAGCATAATTATTTTGAGATTTATGTTTGTCATTGCATGTACTTTGACTTAATTCCAATTCCCAAGACTTCCCTGGCAGCACTGTACACAGGCCTGAGTGCTTCCCAGGTTGGCGTGAGAGCCAATAGTACTGCTACATCCCCAAAAGTAGGACTGCATCTTGGTGCAACTCTGGGAGGGGTTGGCAGCAGCCCTGGACCTGCACATGAATGCTTTCCTGAATGGTTGGAAAGCCCACCGTGCAACTGCATTCCCAATGATTGGGGAATGCTCAGAAACCGTGAAGAAGCCCCACCTGCCAAGCACAGAGGCTGGCATGAGCATAAGAAAAGGCAGCAGCAGATATACGCGCACATGCAAATGCTTTCCGAGATGGCACAAATACCCATAGTAGTGCTGTGGTCTCACAACTGGGTACGTGTCTCTGTGTAGCGGCAGCTCTGAGCCCATTGTGAATGCTTTCCCAGCGGGTGGGAACAGCCACTGTATCCAAACAACTTCCAGCATATGGGGTGAGATCAGAGACAGAGCTCATGATTCCCCCACGGTAGCAGGTGGAATCTGTGACCTGATACTACCACAAATATGCAGGCAAAAGACTAGTTCATCAAACACCATAAGAAACTATAGTAAAAATTCAGAGCAGAAGTAAATGACAAATTTCCAGAAATGAACCTTGAAGTCACAGAAATTTACAATCTAAATGACAGAAAATTCAAAATAACTGTCATAAAGAAACTCACTAAGTTACAAGAATGTTCGATGAACTCAGGAATAAAATTAATGAGGAAAATGAATATTTCATTAAAGAAACTGAAACTATTAAAAAAAACAAGCAGAAATTCTGGATATGAAGAACATAATTAATGAGATAAAAAATAATCTAGAATCCTTAAAAAATAGAGCTGATATTATGGATGAAAGAATTAGTGATTTAGAGGATAGAAATATAGAAATGCTTCCAGTGGACGAGGAGAGAGACTCTAATTTTTAAAAATTAAAGGAATTCTTGGAGAAATATATGACTCAATTATAAAAGCAACATAAGAATTATAGGTATTCCAGAGGGAGAAAAGAGGGAGAAACTAGCAGAGAGCTTGTTCAAAGAAATAATAGCTGAGAACTTCCCAAACCTGGGGAAGATCCGGACCTACAAGTACATGAAGCCAAAAGAACGCCTAATTACATCAATGCTATAAGACCTTCTCCAAGGTATATAATAGTAAAATTGGCAAAAGCCAATGACAAAGAAAAAATATTAAGGGAAGCAAGACAGAAGAAAATAACCTACATAGGAACCCCTATCATGCTTTCAGCATATTTCTTGGCAGAAACTTCACAGGCAAGGAAACAACAGAATGATATATTAAAAATACTGAAAGACAAAAACTTTCAGCCAAGAATACTGTATCAAGTGAAATGATCCTTATGATACAATGGAGAAATAGAAGTTTTCCCAGATAAACAAAAGCTGAGGGATTTCATCACCACTCGATCTCCCATACAAGCAATGATCAAGAACGCCCTCATACCTGAAACAAAAAGAAGGCAAATGTCTACAAATCTTTGACCAGAGTGATAAATAGACAGACAAAATCAGAGAGCTACAGCTCTGTTTCATAACAGGGTAGCAAATACTTAATTATAACTTAAAAGAAGAAGGGAAAGAAAGCATCAAGAGTAACTATAAACACTTCATCTTAGTCACAAATGCACAACTCAAAAATGAATAACTTGTGACAACAATAACTCAGAAGGAGAAGAGGAAAGGGATGGAACCTGCTTAGACTAATGGAGATAAGAGGCTATCAGAAGATGGACTATCTCATCTATGAGATCTTCATACAAACCTCACAGTAACCATCAAACAAAAAATCAGAGCAGAGCCATAGATCATAAAAAAAGAGAGAACTTCCACAGAAAACCCCCAAAATGAAATGGTAGTCAGAAACACAAAGGAAGAGAAACAATGGAAATATAGACAAGGTAGGATTAAGTCCTCATGTATCAGTAATCACTCTAAATGTAAATCGATTGAATTCTCCAATCAACAGACACAGAGTGGTGGGGTGGATTAGAAAACAAGACACAACAATATGCTACCTCCAGGAAATACATCTCAGCTCTAAAAACAAACAGCCTCAGAATGAAGGGATGGGAGAAAATAGTCCAAGCAAATGGCAAAATAAAACAAAGTAGGTGTTGCCATACTTATATCAGACAAAGCAGACTTCAAGATAAAAAAGACTATGAGAGACAAAGAGGGGCAGTAAATAATGATAAAAGGGACTTTCCACCAAGAGGACATAACACTTATAAAGATGTATGCATCTAACACAGCAGCACAAAAGAATATAAAGCAACTATTAATAGACACACAGGGAGAAATTAACAGCAACACAATAATAACAAGGGACCTGAACACCCCACTTACATCCATGGATAGATCATGCAGAGAAAGGCAACAATAGTGGAATTAAATGAAACATATGATCAGATGATCTTAATCGATATAGAGAGAGCATACCCTCCCAAAATAGCAGAATACACATTCTTCTTAAGTGCACATGGAACATTCTCAAAGATAGACCGTATGTTGTGAAACATGTCAAGCCTGAATAAATTTAAGATTGAAATCATATCAAGCTTCTTTTCTGACCACAATGCTATGACACTAGAAATCAACTACAAGAAAAAAGGTGGGGAAGTCACAAATATGTGGAGACTGAAAAACACACGACTGAAGAACCATTGGATCAATGAACAAATGAAAGGAGAAATCAAAAAATACCTGAAGACAAATGAAAATGAAAAGACAACAAAACAACTCTTATGGGATACAGCAAAAGCAGTTCTAAGAAGGAAATTCATAGCAATACAAGTGCACCTCAACAAACAAGAAAAATACCAAATAAGTAACCTTAAACTACACCTAATAGAACCAGAAAATGAAGAAAAAATGAAGCCCAAAGTCAGCAGAATGAAGGAAATAATAAAAATTAGAGCAGAAATAAATGAGAGACTTAAAAAACTGTAGAAAGGATCAATGAAACAAAGAGCTGGTTCTTTGAGAAGATTGAAACAAAATTGACAGACCCTTAGCCAGACTCACTAAGAAAAAAAGAGAGAAGCCTCAAAGACATAAAGTCAGAAATGAAAGAGGAGAAATTACAACAGATACCACAGAAATCCAAAAGACAGTAAGAGAATACACTGAACAACTTACATGCCACCAAATTGGATAACCTAAAAAAAATAAATTCATACAACCTCCCAAAACTGACTCAAGAAGAAATAGAATAAATGAACAGACCAATTACAAGTAAAGACATTGAAATGGTCATCAAAAAACTCCCAAAAAACAAAAGTCCCGGACCAGATGGCTTCTATGGAGAATTCTACCAAACATTCAGACAAGATTTAATACCTATGCTTCTCAAACTATTCCAAACAGTTGAAGAAGATGGAACACTTCTTAATTCATTCTATGAGGCCAACATCACCCTGACAGCAAAAGCAAGCAAGGATAGCACAAAGAAGGAATATTATAGGCCAATATCACTGATGAACACAGATGCAAAAATCCTCAGCTAAATATCAGCAAAACGAACACAGCAATATATTAAAAGGATCATATAAGATGATCAAGTGGAATTTATACCAGGGATGCAGGGATGGTTGAACATCCGCAAATCAATGTGATACACCACATTAATAAAATGAGGACTAAAAATCACATAATCCTCTCCACAGATGCAGAGAAAGGATTTGACAAGATCCAACATCCATTTATGATAAAAACTCTCAATAAAATGGGTATAGAAGGAAAGTAACTCAACACAACAAAGGTCATATATCACAAATCCACAGACAACATCATACTTAATTGTGAAAAACTGAAAGCCATTCCTCTGAGAACAGGAAGAAGACAAAGGTGCTCACTCTCGCCACTCCCATTCAACATAGTACTGGAGGTTTTGGCCAGAGCAATTAGGCTGGAAAAAGAAAAAAAAGGAATCCAAATTGTGAAGGAAGAAAGGAATCTCTTGCTGTTTGCAGATGACATGATTGTAAATATAGAAAACCCTAAAGAATCCATCAGAAAGCTATTAGAAATAATCAACAATTACAGCAAAGTTGCAGCGTGCAAAATCAACTTGCCCCGATCAGTTGCATTTCTATACTCTAATAATGAACTAACAGAAAGACAACTCAAGAATACAATCTCATTTACAATTGCAACAAAAGCAAAAATGTGTCTAGGGATAAATTTAACCAAAGAGGTTAAAGACCTATACAATGAAAACTATAAGACATTATGGAAAGAAATCAATGATGATCTGAAGTAATGGGAAGATATTCCATGCACATGGATTGGAAGAATAAACACAGTTAAAATGTCCATATTACCTAAAGTAATCTACAGATCCAATGTAATCCCAATCAGAATCCCAATGACATTCTTCATAGAAATAGAACACAGAATCCTAAAATATATATGGAATAACAATAGGCCTCAAATAGCCAAAGCAATCCTGAGAAGAAAGAACAAAGCTGGGGGCATCACAATCCTAACTTGAAAATATATTACATAGCTATAGTAATGAAAATGGCATGGTACTGGCTCAAAAACAGACTCATAGATGAATGGAACAGAACTGAAAGCCCAGACAGAAAACCACACATCTGTAGTCAGTTAATCTCTCACAAAGGAGCCAAGATCATACAATGGAGAAAGGAAAGTCTCTTCAATAAATGCTGTTGGGAAAACGGGACAGACACATGCAAAAGAATGAAAGTAGATTATTATCTTCCACCATACACAAAAATTAACACGAAATGGATAAAAAACTTGAATCTAACACTTGAAACCATAAAACTCCTAGAAGAAAATATACACAGTACAGTCTTTGACATCAGTCTTTGCTGCACCCTTCCCAATACCATGTCTACTCAGGCAAGGGAAAGAAAAGAAAAAATATACAAATAGGACTACATGAGACTAAAAGCCTTCTGCAAGGCAAAGGAAATGATGAACAAAACGAAAAGACAGGGCCGGCCCCGTGGCTTAATAGTTAATTGTGCGTGCTCCTCTACTGGCGGCCCAGGTTCGGATCCCGGACGCGCACATAATCACCACTTGTCCAGCTATGCTGAGGCCACGTCCCACATACAGCAACTAGAAGGATTTGCAACTATGATGTACAACTATCAACTGGGACTTTGGGGGAAAAAAAAGGAGGAGGACTGGCAATAGATGTTAGCTCAGAGCCGGTCTTCCTCAGAAAAAAAGAGGAGGATTAGCTCAGATGTTAGTTCAGGGCTGATCTTCCTCACAAGTAAAAAAAGAAAAAACACGAAAAGACAAACCACCAACTGGGAGAAAATATTTGCAAATCATATATCTAACAAGGGGTTAATCTCCAAAATATATAAGCAACTCATACACCCAACAACAAAAAAGATTATCCAATCTAAAAATGGGCACAGGATATGAATATACATTTTTCCAAAGAATATATACAGAAGCACAACAGGCACATGAAAAGATGTATAACATCACTAATTATTAGGGATATTCAAATCAAAACTACAATGAGAGATCACCTTACAGCTATTAGAATGACTATAACTCCCAAGACAAAAAATAACAAATGTTGGAGAGGATAAGAAGAAAACAGCACCCTCACACACTGCTGTTGGGAATGCAAACTGTTGCAGCCACCAAGGAAAACAGTATGGAGATTTCTCAAAAAGTTAAAAATAGAAATACCATACCTTCCAGCTATCCCACTACTGGGTATTTATCCAAAGAAATTGAAATCAACAATTCAAAGAGATTTAGGCATCCCTGTGTTGACTGCAGCATTATTAACAATAGCCAAGACATGGAAGCACCCCAAGTGCCCTGCTACAGATGAATGGATAAGGAAGATGTGGTATGTATTATATACAATGGAATACTACTCAGCCAGAAAAAAAAGACAAGATCATCCTGTTTGCAACAACCTGGATGGACCTTAGGGTATGATGTTAAATGAAATAAGCCAGACAAAGACAAATATGCATGATTTCACTCATATGTAGAAGATAAACATACACAGGGATAAAGAGAACAGATTAGAGGTTACCAGAGGGGAAGGGTGCGGGGTGTTGAGTGAAAGAGTTAAAGGGGCACATATGAATGGTGATGGATAAAAGATAGACTACCACTGGTAAGTTCTCTTCTTCTTGTCATTGAGGAGCTTCATGGGAGAAGACAGGATATTGCCTATCGAAACGTTAGGCAGGCAGGATGTTGGGATCCTTTGTAACACAAAGCATTGATATTGACTCATAGCTCACTTCCTCGTTGCCACTAGAGCCTTCTTGTAGATGACTTACTATCCAGGACTAGATATACCTCCTAGAGAGTGAAACAAGTATAGAAACTCTTGTGCTTTTCTTGGAGAAAGAATCCTAACTGCTTGGTTTGAGCACCTGTGGAACCATAGGAAAGTCACTTTTACGAGTGTACATTCTGTTAAGTTGAAGAGACTTTACCTGCCAGGGACAAAACACCAGACCTTCCCCACTTCACATTGACTGCATTTCTTCATGTTGAAGAAGCATCTTGTGAAGGTTCCAGGCCACATCATACACAGCATTTTACATACTGTATCTCCATTCAGTCATGCTTGTGTCAAAAATCTGCCAAGGCAGCCATCCTAAGGAGGCATTAGGTGGACAATTCTCCAGTGTTTTACAGTAAGACTCAGAAATCGTGCAAGGAATAAAGGGAAACCACAACATAGTGAGGTAAATGTCTTCTGCATATTTGGAAGTGTTAACTGTCTGGATAAAATTTTCAAAGCCAGGGACCTCACTACGGAGGTGTGAAAAAATGAGAGTCCCATGGAATGAGTCAAGGATGAAATCTCTCTCACTGTGGATAAAATCCCACTCTGATGTCGTGACCCAGACTTTCCATATCACTAAATACTCCCAAGTAGAAAAGCTCAAGCTTATCAGAGAGTTGGCATCACCATAAATGATAACCACATTCCCTTCTGTTTCCTATACTTGCAAATCGTATGGCCATGTCCTTGAGTAATATGACCTTTCAGTCACAGGAATCATTTCCACAAAGGCTACACAGATTCCATTCCTGTCCAACTCTCCTCTCAAGTCTGAGAGAAACACAACACCTTTCTTGTCTTCCAAGATGACCAGCCCCACCCAGTTCCAACTGAAATGAAGCAGCAAAGAGTCCATGCCAATGGCTACAGATGTGTCCCTGGGGGCCATCTAATAGAGAGATGGAAACTGCTCATCATCGTCAGGGTAAGATCAAAAGGACCATAGGTAACCTAAAAGGAAAAGATAATTGGAAGCAATATGAGGAAGGGGATTGGCAAAAATCACACTCTCAGTCCTGAAGTCTGTACAGCAACACCTGGAGTGGTAGAAGGGGACAATTGTTAATTTCATTTTCTAATCATTTTCCACTCCCTGAAAGCTTTCTATAAAATAAGATCAGTCAGAGTTCCAGGAAACTGCTTTGTCTCCATCCCCCTCAACCTTCTCTCTACTCCAAATAAAAGAAATGTCATACTCCATCGAGATCCTGTACACGGATCCTTTGAGATCATATCCTTTGAGAGATGCACAAACCCAGTCTCCTCCTCTATTCCTTTTTAGGCCCCTGAGAATGGCACCAAAGGAGACGTGGTTTCATCTCTCCCCATCCCACCCAGTCTTACCTTTGGAAATTTGTACAATTCCAGCAGTGTTCCAATCTGGGCAGAAATTGCCCAGGTGGTTCCTGTAAGGACCGCTAGAGACTTACTCTCTCTCCTGCAGTCGTAATTAAAGATGTCCTTGCCCAACCCTGAGAGCCAAATCAGGGAACTCTCCAATGTCCTCCTTTCACTGGGCAGGGCATTATATAGATCAAAGCTCAGAGACAAGTTGGGCAAGATATGAGGGTTCCTGTTGATTTCCTCAATGGCAAAAACCAAGACCAGAAAAGACTGGTAGTTCTTGTACTGAAACCTGCATAGAGGGATAAGGATTCTTAGGGAAAATACTCAAAACGATTTCTTTCAAATGCAACACAATGACTTATTTAAAATGAATTTGCTATTGACTCGAATGTCTGTGGCAACAGATGGCACTCCTGAAGCCTTAGAATTTATAACTAAAGAAAATAACATGACTTCAGCTGTGGAACGTCCTTACTGAATTCCACACTCATGAAAGAAACTGGTTAAATACACAGAAGAAAGTACAATGAATGGAAAAACAGATCACATTCAGAGTAGACTTGTAAATGGCTCTTTGGTTCAGGATCCAAAATGCTTGTTTATATGAGCACACCATTAAATCCTTCCTAGAAGAGCAACAATATTAGCATGATATTGGAGAAAACCCTGGGAAGGAAGATTAATTGCAACTGAAAGATACGTGACAAGCATAGATGCATGACATGTGCACGTTGAGAACGGTGCAACAGAAGGCTGTCAATCAAATTGCCTAAACCTCTGTCCCCTCAAACCTGTGCTTCTGCCACCATCAAAACCAGGAAACTAAGGTGAAATTCAGAGATCCAATGAAGGAGGAATCATCAAGAGGCAGGAACAATTGAAAGAATCAAGAAGTACTGAAGGGACTAGAAACACTTAGGAATCTAAGAAAGAGAGCATTGTCAAGTTTAAAAAGCTTCTCATCCATTTCTTATTTTAAAAATATAAAATTAAAATTAATTACTAGCATCTTTAACGGTACCTATTCCTGATAGCCCATATTGTCTTCATCTTTTCTACAGATTTTGTAAACACAAATAACACCTAAGCCAAAGAAAATTCTCTGCATTTCTATTGCCTGGGATTTGTAACAGCATCAAGAATAAAATAGAGCAGTCACTTGTACTTGTTTCAAGTGTTCTATTATTTGAGGATTGATTAGTACCCTAGTTCATGCTCACTGCTTGTTAATGCTCCCCGTGTCCCTGTGAAGAATAGGTGTTCTTCACTTGTTGGGTATAGGGTTCGATGTGTATCCATTAAATCCAACTTGCTAATTTGTTTTTCAAATATTCTATTATTAGATATATGTTATTCTTTGTCTCAGAGGAAAGATGAAATTCTTCATTATGATGATATAATATGTCTACCTCTCCTCTTCCTCTGCCTCCTTCTCTTGTACTTCCTCCTCCTGCTCCGACTTTTTCTTCTTGTCTTCTCCTTCTTCTCCTTCTCCTCCTCTTCCTTCTCCTCTTTGCTTTCCTAGTTGAGGCTATATTATCATCACATGACATCATGTGTAGTATAACGACTATATCTTCATGATAAGTTGAACTTGTATACCATTGGGGATTAACCACTTAATTCCTAATGATGCTTTTTTCCTCATCTGTTTTAGCTCATATTATTATAGCTACCCTGGGTTGATTTTTGATTGATATTTTCCTAGCGTATCTTTATATCTTCTATTCTGTTTTGAATTTCTAGTTTTCCATGTTTATTAGTTTTCACAAGTCTTGTAAACAAGATACAGATAAATTTACCATTGTCACATCAAATTCAACAATCTGTATTTAACTGGAGAATTTATTCCATTTACATTTGTTGTGATTATTTATATACTTGTTTTGCTCCCACTATCTATATGTTTTCCTTCTATTTTTTCCACAAGTTTTATTATATTATTTCCCTTTAAAATTTATTGATTTATACTTCTTTTCCATATTCTATTGTATCTCCTCTATTTGGGTGAGAGTTATATTCTCTACTTCTATTTTACCACCAGTCCACATTGCCTGAAGTGGATATAGATTCTCATCTCCTGAGAAATTTATAGACCCTTTAACTTTCAGTTTTACCCTCATGACTCACTTGTTTTTGTTGTACAGTACTTTATTTCTCCTTTTTCTTTACTCTCTCTTCATTTCCATATCCAAATTATCTTTCATGTTTTTTAGTTCCTTGTCTTTCTATACTGCATTCTATTTCCTTCAGAATTCAAATTTGGTTTTCTATTCTCTCTTCTGTTGTAGAACCCATCTATGAAGTTTTAAAACTCAACAGTTATGTATTTTTCATCTCTTAAAGTTCTATAAGGCCCTTTGGCAAATATGTCAGATCATTTCTAGAGTCTCCTGTTTGATTTTGTTATTCCATTTCTTGTTGGTCCATTTTTTATACACAGTTATTTTATATCTTGACGTTGATAAGTCTAATAGTGAAGGTGTTAGTGTTTAAATCTATGGTTTTATTTTTAATTTTCTTATGTCTTATGACTCTTATCGACAATGGCATGTATTCCTTATTTGTTTGGAGAACTTTGATTATGAGCTCATATTTGTCTGATTTTAATGTGTATAGAATGTAAAGCTTTCGTTTAGATTCTTTCCTCCAGAGAAGAATGTCACTGGTTTCTGCTCACAGTCATGTGAGATGACACCAAGCTAAGTGCCTTTTTTGTGTGACTCACAACTAATCTGTGACTCCCAGATTCATTCCCTCAAGTCACTGGAGACTCAAAGACAAATCCTTTCATTAGAGGATCATATGGGACTTTGACCACTGGGTGAATCCAAATTTGTCTAATGCTTACAATTTCCTTCTTCTGTCCTTTGAGACTTGGCTTACATCATGTGAACACAAGAATGCAATAACATTATATTTTATGGAAGATAGTGTTTTGTGGAGGGAAACCCCTTTGAGGTATCTAGTCCTCCATACTCCTAGTATTTCATTCTTTTGGATACTTCTTTGCATTTCTTTCTTTTAATAAAAATTCTTTCTTTAACATGAAAAGAAAATAAATTTTAAAATCAAACGTGTGAGCTTGGGGGTATAGAAATAATTTACAAGCTATTCAACAACATAAGATTAAGATATAGAAAATTTTACAGTAATGTAAGTATGGATTAGGTACATTTAACTGAAACTAAGAACCTCTATTTAGAACATATTTAATCAAATTTTAGGAGAAGAATCATTGAGATGCACACTCCAGGAACATTCTGTTTCTGTGAGGTGCACACATACTACACATATACCTGATCGTCATGTGACAAGCCATGATATGGCCAACTTTAGTTCAACTTAGTTCAAGTGTGATATGATCAATTGAACTTGAAGAAGGGAGAGTGTCCAGAATTCCAAAAGCCCCATGTGTTTCCAATGTTAGAGCCTTAAATACTGAGAACAAGGAAGAATGGTGCAGGTGTTGTATAAGTAAATTGCAATGTCTAAAGAGCAGAGAACAGCATCCACATTAAACTTATTGTAGACTTTGTCACATTTCTGAAAATAAAGCACCCCATTCAGAGGAAAAATGAAGAACGTTTTTGTGTCAGTTGGGGCCTCCAAATGCTGAAGTGGAGTTAGGAGTAGAAGAAGATTATTGTGGCATAACACCTGTGAAGAATCAAAGGATTGGGTAGGGACAGCCCGCACACTCAGATACGGATTTTACTGCCTCTGAAATGAAAAAAAATAAGGAATGTTAGGCAGAGGAGCTTTGAATCACAATGTGGAGATGTTAGTCTCCACCCGAGACCTACTGAATCAGAATGTTTGGGGTGGGGTCCAGCAATCCTTCTGTGTTTTAACAAGCCTTCCAGATAATTCAGATCCATAATCAAGTTTGAGGTTGACTGGTTTCAAAACAAAGCACCGTACCAATGAAGTGAACACTGAAAAATTAAAACAATTGTCTCAGTACTTTGTGTTAATGTGGTTTTTAAAAAATGCAAAACACAAACTACTTTAAAGAATGTGCATAAAATTTAAAAGCATCTTGAACCAAGAGCTTAATCTATACCTAGAGACACTGGATTTGGAGAAAAAGAAAAGAAGTAAAATACTAATTAATTTTTCATCTAACATTGAGGAGGCAGTGAGGCAAGACTTCAGATTCTGGGTTCTTCTTATTTCTCAAATTAAAAATATTGTAAAATAAGGGCCACCCTTGTGGCATAGTGGTTAACTTTGTACGCTCTGCTTTGGTGGTCTAGGGTTCGTGGCTTCGGATCCCGGGTGCGGAACTCTTCACTGTTCATCAAGCCATGCTGCGGTGGTGTCTCATATAAAGTAGAGGAAGACGGTCATGGATATTAGCCCAGGGCCAATTTTCCTCAGCAGAAAAAAAATATTCTAAAATAGACTGTGAAAAAGATGTATATATCCAACATCGTGGAGAAAAGTTTAATAAGGAAAATTACTTTAAATGGAGCAAAACAAGGAAAAAAGAAACAAAGCAAAGTACAAAATTTAAAAATAGAACCACAGAGATACTGCTACATATAGCAGTTATACTATACTGAAGTTACTTAAATCACTTTTTCAATATTGAATGTTACTCTACACTCCACGAAGACATAGGAAACTAACACTGAACATAGATGCTGAAAGGAAGGGGATTGTCAGTGATATTCCATACACGTACTCACAAAAGTAAAGCCACAACTAGTATGAACCTTTTATATATGAATGTGTATAATGGTACACATATCTGAAGGAAAAATATTTGGGGACTAAAAGGTGATTAGCAGTCAAAATGTATATGTTCAATTATAGTATCATATATTTAAAAAAGGATTTCAAAAATATGAAGTAAAGTGAACCTAACTACAACCAAAGTAAGAGTATTCAATTAACTTCTCAGTATTTGTCCAAAAAAAGTCAATATAGGAATCATGTATATTGTTAATATTGATTTATCATTAAATATGTTTGGAGCATACACACACACGTGCCTGCATATAAATATCAAACTTCCTACTCCGAAGCAAAGAAAACATATTATTATAAAATTAGGTCCTATCCTTGACCAGCAAGCAATTTTGACATAGCAATCAATTCCTGAAGCCGCCAGAAGAGAGATACATGGCCAACCACAGAAATTCTGACTCAGTAGCTCATCAGAGGAAAGGCAAGATTTGAAATCCAGTTCCTTAACCAACTTGCACGCAAAAATGCTCATTAACTGCCAACATATCGTAAACAAATCAGACAATTTATAAGCCAATAAACACTCTGATGAATAACTGTTTGGTCAAACAGGAAATCAAACCAATGATTAGAAAGGAGTGGTGATGGTTTGTAGTTGGTATTTGAGTGATGAACACGATGTAATCTATGCAGAAATAGAAGCATAATGATATACAACTAAAATTTACACAATGATATAAACCAATATTACTGCAATAAACAAATATTAAAAATAAATAAATAAATGAAGGAGTAGCAAGGAGCCCTGGAGAGAGAGGAGAGAGAAAGGAAGAAGAGAAGAAAACTGTTCTAAGAGAAAATATCTGAGCAAGGGAGGGGGAGAGGGGAATCCCCACCCCATCACCTGGAGGGGGAGAGAGGTGGGGAGGAAGGGGGGAGAGAGAATCTCCCTCCACCCTTTCCATCCAGGTTCTTAGTGCTGGCCAAGTCCTTAACAAGACAGGTTGGCTGATGAAAATCAGACCCAGCTGAAGAACATGTGTCCATGGGAGCAACCCGGGAAACTGAGTCTCTCACCACAATGGCAGAGATTCTCATCTTGCATGCTCTCCTGAGCTAATGAAAAAGGTGGATGTCGTGCGTGGGCCTGTTGGATGGGAGAGGGGATGAAGATTATTGTCATGCAGAGAGACATGTAAAGGATTGTCCCACCAGTTTCCCCTGCACTGGGGTCAGGTCCGGAAGGGGAGGCATGGAGGTGACCAGGAACCGGCATCTGTGGTGCGGCTGGTCACGGGGTGGGCGTGGGGATGGTGGGTATAAGTGGGATGGCGTGTGAGTTGGCACAAGCCAGCTGTGGATGCAGAGACTCAGAGATCAGGGATCTCTCTCTCTCTCCTTCTCTCTCTGTCTCTGTCCCTGTCTCTGTCTCTCTCTCTCTCTCTCCCTTGGGGACCTGAGGAGAGTAAGGTGGCGCCACCTGCCCACCTGGCCTACCTCTCCCACAGGCCCTTCTTTCTCTGGACGCTCCGGGAGCCCTGCGGGCTTGGGTTCAACCCCCCACACACCCGAACAGGCCAAGGGTGCATGCGCTACTGTTGGGGCCTAGGGCTGGCCTCGGGGGTCCTCAGTGAAGACCCCGCCTTCCCGCGAGAGGTTGACCGGCTGCCGCCACACATCTGCAGCTGTTCCATCACCGCCCTTCTTGACTTGGCTTCAGCTGTTGTCTCCCTCCCCTCCCCCATTCCCACTCAGCTTGAAGGCCGCTTCCCTGCCTTGGAAACATTGCTCTGGCCCTGATGGCCACAGGCGTACTGGGCTCCCAGCTCAAGACTCTGCCTGGGTCAGCCGCTTCGTCCAGGGGCTCATTTCTTCCTGGAAAGGCAGAGCAATGGCCTCACCCCATGCCTGCACTTTGCGTCTGCAGCCAGGCCAGGTGTAGGAAAGGCTCTGTGGAGTCAGAAGTGCCAAGACAGGCGGATGGCATTACAGGACTAGGGAGCCAGGGGCAAACTGGGCAAGCCCTTCCGGCGACAGGTCCCAGCCTCCTCCCTGCAGTCGGGAAGGCCTGGCCTTCCTAGTGCCCAGGCCACGGCTCTGGGGAGAAATCCGCCACGGAGGGCATGCAGGGGGCCCACTGCATGAGGTCGCAGATGTCACGCCAGGGCCACTGCAAGCCTGGCTCGGCTTGCCTGCTTTCTCCAAAGGATGCTGGCCCACCAGCCCAACCTGACACCTGGGCCAGGCCCATTCCACGGGGACGAGTTCCGGAGGATATAGCCCTGGGGATGGCTGCCAAGTCTCCTGGGGCATGTGCCGGGCCCCCGTAAGAGGAGGAAGCAGCCTGGCAAGCGGTGTGCCAGACCTGAGTTCTGCAGGCCTCCCACAACCGGGTCCCTGTCCTGCCCAGGACTCCTGAGGGAGGATGATGGGAGTGGCAGTGGTGAGCGGGGAGGGGCTGGCGCCAAGCCTGCCTTTGGAAGCCCCGGGAGAGGGGACCGGGGGATGGGCAGCCCCTGGCCAGGTCTGAGGGACTGACCCAGCTCAGGGCTGTCAGGGGCAGATAGAGAATAACCCTCCACCCATTCCCTTCAGGTTCTTACGGCTGGCCAAATCCTTAACAAGACAGGTTGGCTGGAGAAAATCAGACCCAGCTGAAGAACATGTGTCCATGTGAGAAACCCGGGAAACTGAGTCTGTCCACACAATAGCAGAGATTCTCATCTTGCATCCTCTCCTGAGCTAATGACAAAGGTGGATGTCGTGGGTGGGCCTGTGGAATGAGAGAGGGGAGGAAGACTATTGTTATGCAGAGGGACACGTAAAGAGTTGCCTCATCCTTTTCCCCTGCACTGGGGTCAGTTCTGGAAGGGATGGCACAGATGTGACCATGCACCGGCCTCTCTGTGGTAGGGCTGGCCCCGGGGCAGGCGTGGGAGTGATGGCTGGAAGTGGGATGGCGTGTGAGTTGGCACCAGCCAGCGGTGGAGGCAGAGACTCAGAGGTCAGGTATCTCTCTCTCTCTCCCTCTCTCTCTCTCTGTCTCTGTCTCCCCCTCGGGGACCTGAGGAGAGTAAGGTGGCACCACCTGTCCACCTCACCTAACTCTCCCATGGACCCTTCTTTCTCTGGCCGCCCCAGAGACCTGCGGGCTTGGGTTCAACCCCCCACACCCCTGCACAGGCCAAGGGCGCATGCCCGAGCACCGGGGCCTAGGGCTGGCCTTGGGGGTCCTCAGTGAGGCCCCACCCTCCCGCCAGTCTCTGACCAGAGCACGGACCTCTGGTGCCACCCAGCTGCAGCTGTTCCATCGCCGCCCTTCTGGACTTGGCTTCAGCTCTTGTCTTCCTCCCCTCCCCCACTCCCACTCAGCTTGAAGCCTGCTTCCCTTTCTTGGAAACATTGTTCTCGTCCTGATGGCCACAGGCGTACTGGGCTTCAAGCTCAAGGCTCTCCCTGGGCCAGCTGCTTCTCCCCGGGGCTCATTTCTTCCTGAAAAGACAAAGTGTGGCTTCACCCCATGCCTTCACTTTGCGACTGTACCCAGGCTAGGTGTAAGAAAGGCTCTGTGGAGTCAGAAGAGCCGAGACTGGGGTATGGCACCCCAGGGTTACGGATCCAGGGCCACACTGGGCAAGTCCTTCCCGTGACAGGTCTCTGCCTCCTCTCTGGTGTCAGGAAGGCTTGGCCTTACTAGTGCCCAGGCCATGGTCTGGCGAGAAATCCACCAAGGAGGGCAGGCGTCAGGCCCTCTGTCTGAGGGCACATGTGCCATGCCCAGGGCGATAGGAAGGTTGGTGCAGATCGCCTGCTTTTTTCAAAGGAGTCTGGCCTATTCACTCATCCTCCTGCTCCAGGCCCATTTCGTGGTGGACCAGTTTCAAAGGAAAGAGCCTTGGTGCTTGCTGCCAAGATTTTTTGGGTGTGTTCTCACCCCTGTCAGAGAAGGAATTCACTTGGCAACTGCTGTACCACACCTCGGGTGTTTTAGCCTCCCTCAGCTGGGTTCCTGCCATGCTCATGCTTACCCACATGGAGGGACTACTCAGGTCTTGGCAGTTGCCAGTGGTGATACTCCTTAGAGACTTAACTTGGGGTTGTAGTAAAAGAGCATAACATAACAATATTGAGATTGGGCTCTGCCATTTATGAGCTGTGTAACCTGGATGAGTTTTCTAGCCTCTGTACCCAGTCTCTTCATCTATATAATTGTGAAAAGACCAACATCTACTACGTCGGGATATTTTGAGTATTATGTGTGTTAATGTATGTTCAAGCACAGAATTAACATTCAAAGTGTAGTGCTTGGCTCAGTAGAAGTGTTTGCTGCTGTTATTATAATTATCATTATTTCATGTCCTTCACTTCCTCGTGAGCTCCCTGTAAAACCAACCATGATCCATGGTGTCAACTGATTTATTCCAGGTTCCTGCTTAATGGCCTGCAGAGAGAGCCTCAGTCTCATAACTTCCTATTTTTATCCCAGTCTCTGGAGGGATGCGTTTACCTCTTTCTTCTTTGAACTGAGGCACTGAATGGGGTCCCACACCAAACCCTGCATGTCCTCCTTTTAATATCCCATGCTATTGAAACACTGTTTAGTGTTTACTTGGTGGAATATACTCCCTGACATGAACAACGCACGGGAAATAGGATTTAGGACACATTGTTCCGTGTAGGGCTCTGATTTTATCATAGAGTACAGTTGATCAAGGGCCAAGGTAGAGTTCCTTATTGCAAAAATCTTCAGAGATGAGGGTGTTCTAATGTGATAATACCTGAAAATAAAGCCAGCACATTAAAGCAGATGTAGTTTTAAAAGGAAAAGCACACAATTGAAAGAATTGATCCCATTAAATACACTATTCTATTTGTTTATGTATCAAGTTACTGATAGGTAATAAGCAGGTATACAGATAGTAGAATTATCAATTTCATAGAGAATTCTTTTAACAGTTGTTCATATCTTGTGTTTTACATCATTTATTAGGGTAATATTTTCATCTTTACTTTTCTTTGTGTCTCTATCTTCCTGAACTTTCCCAAGAGATATATTTATATTATCTTCTAAAATTTTAGGGAAAGTTATAAAAAGTTATGAAACATTTGAAGTTGTTGATTTTGTATATTGGAGGAGGACTAGATTGCAAGTGAATTAGTGATAATTAGAGTTTTATTTTGGTAAAAGATGGTAGTTGGAATTGATACCAGGATGTTTGTCACCTAGTTTTTACTTCATTATTTGATGTAGTTTTTAAAATGCCAGAACCGGTAATTTTAAATATAATAACTTGTCTCATTATAAAATATGTGTTCTTGGAGAGGGTGATTGAGGTAAGTAGACAATAATATACTGTAGTAACTTGTTTTTCTCCAATTAATCTGTTATAAACCCAAGAGCCATATAGTATTCTTTTGTCCAAATAACCTGATGGCACTTTCTTGACTTTTCTTGCTGTGACTCTAGCAATCTGGGGTCACACCACCCTCTCGCTCCTAGTCATGCTTTCAGTTGTAAGAGTAACATTGTCAATAATATGGTGACAGATTTGCACACAGTCTACTATTTACTAATATATATATATCAATTGCAAACTTTGGTAACATAATTGTTAAGGAATGAACAATTTGCAGTGCACTTAACAGCTGATTGCTACACATTATTGTGTACTGACATCATGGTTAAAACTATTATTTGCAACATGTGGTCACTTTCAATTTTATTTTAAAGGAAATGGTTCAATGACTTTTTTCTTTGGAAGAAGAAAGACTTGCATTTCCGTCTTAGAAAATTGAGAACTTGTTTTTAGCCCTTTTTCTTGTCTTCAGCTGTTCTTTATATTGGTTACTAATTCACATGTCCAGTTACTTCAGATTCATGGTGCTATCTCCTCTGCCTTTTACATGGCTCTCACATTAATTTTCCCATAATCCATTCTGTGAAAGAGGTTCATCTCCACCTTCATATATTGAGGAAGGAACCGACCCTCCTCTATGTGCACTTGGAAAGAAAGGCCAAGGTGACGCCTCGGTGCCCCTCCCCACCAGTGAGCTGCAGATGGGCTGCAGAGTCCTGTGAATCTTTTGCTCACCTCCTGGCTCCATACATACTTGACCTTGTCTGCGCGGAGAACCCCAGCTTGTTACAATCGAATTTTTGAAGTCTATAGAAGCCGGCTAAAGGATAATACTGGCTAGAAAGGACATCAGCAAGCAATGTACTCCAAAAGTTGGTGGCAGAAACATTAATAAGAAGAAAACCTTTCCGTTTATCTTGTTTTCTCTTTATCTTCTCTCTCTTCATTTTCCTTTACTTATATGGTATAAACACTATCCACCCCCCATGGTGTTTTTTTCTTTTTTCCTCAAAGCCCCAGTACATTGCTATATATCTTAGTTGTGGGTCAACCTATGGTGGTTCTTTTTCCTGGAGTCCCACGACATTTTATTCATATCTTTGTAAATCAGATTATTTCTATAGCGTAATTTATCTGTTTATACATATCTTGCAGACCCCCGACATCTCAAGACCTCTGGGCACATAGTATATTGTTAAGTATTTGAGTGAATCCATGAAGATCTTTTGTTGAATAAGAGCTAAATAAATAAATACCTACTCAGCACATGAATGTAAACATTTGAGAGAGAGTTTTGTGTCTGCTGAAGCAGGCTGTGGGCCAGTTTAGGGGCTCAGTGCCAAGGTTACACAATAGATTGAGACAAAATGAAAGAGATAATTAACTTTAGTTTTAAAATTCATGGAGAACAGGAACAGGATATCTAGGTGTGAATCAGCACTTGATCATTCTTGTTGCATCTTTGGAACATCCAGTCCTTTATTTTTGTATGAATGTGTGACTGGCCAAGAGAGTGAACAGAGGACTGGTTTTTAAAAGGGCAATTTTGTCGCAGAAACTCCTTGTGGAAAATATATGGAAGGAGAGCTGGTAGAAACATGACAGAAAATTTTGTGTACAAACTCTAAAAATTGAGTTTACATGCTGTCTGAAAGATTTGTAACCCAACATTTCTCCAATATAAGTTAGAGCACATTTTAAATATCTAGGTATACAAAAGGAATACAAGGAACATAGATCAAACCGAAAGTAGTTTAGGATAGAACAAAGAAATGAAGCTAAAGTAAACCAGCACATTAAAATGTGTTTCAGAAGGACCTGCAGTTTTTAAAGGTAGTTGGAAATTTATCACTCAGGGTTAAAGTAGAAAGGGAAATGGGAAAAATTCTCTATCATTTCATGTCCATGAGATTAAAAGCTACAGTCTGTCAGAGAAGCAAAACTTTTCTGGCCTCTAATGTTCAAAAAAGTGTTTTGAATTGTGCCTAAAGAAAGAGAGTCTGTGTGATGTAATGCAAATACAGTATCATCAACTCATTTCCAAGTTTATTACAAACACTTTAGCACACGTTTAATTGAGATAATGCAGAATTCTATAAGGGGCCAAGGAAGAGGCTGATAACATTCTCTCTTTCAGCTTCTCACTTGACCATGGGAGAAAATGTTCTTGAACAGATTGACCACGTCTCCTAAAGACAGTGCTCATTTTCAATTTTTCTTTTTATAAACTCATCCTGAATTTCCCCTTACATATGCAAGCTAAAACTTGTGTGTAGACATCCTTCATTGGCAATGAGGACAGATCCATACTATTAAATAATCAAATAAGCGGAACATGCGGTTGGTGACTTTTAGGGAGATTACAGGTTTAAGCCCACCCTCATTGGTGGAAGAACATGGTGATGGTGCTCAGGGCAAGCTACCCCAGGAAGCACCACTCTGGTATGTGGAATAATTTGAGCTGAAGACAATCAGGACTCAGAGAACTCAGGAAGAATATTTGAGTTTCCCCTCCCAAACTGCCTAAAGAATTTTAAAAAAAAGATCTGTTTCAGGAAGGAGTTATTATCATGACGGCTATAAAGATAATGTAGGATAGAGGTTACAATAGAAAAGGCACCAATAAGTCCATCTTATTGGAAGTTCTGTCTCTCTGGCCACATGATCTGGATGGCCCTGCGAGGAGTTACCAGACAATCATTTACGAGGGAAGTCTCCATTTGTAAAGGTATCTCCCTCTCTGTATTGGGAAGAGGGGGATGACCTTATTTCTAGAGACTTATCAATGTGGAAGGTGATGCCTTAAAACTACATAATAAACCTTACTCTTGTTTACAGTGCTTTAGTGATTATCTCCTGTAACTGACACCCCCGCCCACAACATCCTCCTTGTCTTTGGTTGGACATGGTATTTAAGACGAGAATTCCTGCTATTGTGTTGAGAAACGCAGAGTCCCTGCTTTCTCCCATGTATACATGATATTAAACTTGGTATTATTTTCTCCTGCTAACCTGTCATGTTAATTATTTGGCCAGCTATAAGAACCTTAAGGAAAAGGACAGAGGGAGATTCTCCCTCTTCCCCCGACAATGGAATACCCGAATTAAAATATCTACCATTTATGATGCAGCTAATCATGTCATGCTATTTAAATGAAACTTAAGGAATTCTTCTTCTATAAAGTTGATTATATTTTAGTGAAACTGATGTATAATTTTATATAAGTGCATTTTTACTTTAAATGTAAAACTCTTTAGAGTCTGCTTCATTCAGTTTTAGAGGCATATTTTGTATATTTTGGTGTGATTTTATTAATTATCCTTCATAGCAGAGAGGCAAATCCTACTCTTTTTCTTGCTACACTCTCTCTGCAAGATAAAACTCATCCAAGTTTATTTTGCTTCATAAGGCATAGGCTTACTTTGTGATGAAAAAGAGATCATTTCTGAAACATATTTGGAACTGTAGGGCGCCCAAAATTTTAGACTATGCTCAGAATTTTGTGAGGTAACTTCAAAAAAGATGGAACATTTAAAGTCTGCCAGGAAAGTTTTCTGTTACTTTCCTTAACAGTAGGTATTTTTTTTTAAACAGTTTACTTTCTTAATTCTTTCGAAGGATGAGTGAAGGAGTTGGCAGGTTTAAATGTACCCTTGATAGAGCTCTCTCTGGGTTATTCTTTCAAAACAACCATCCCAGTTGATGAATATTTAATGGGGACTCTGTCAGTCCCAGAGCTGAGCGAGGCACTTCTCAAAGCTCCAGCAGGTCCTGGGAGAGGAGAGCACTACTAACCAGTGTCGTCCGAGTTTGGATGAGACATGGTCTTTCTCAGGATGTTAGAACTGAGTGGAGTTCTCAGATGCAGTCCAGTGACTCTAGACCTGAGCCCTGCTCAGAAACCAGTTGACTTGTCATTCGCTCTGAGACTGATGTCTTCCCTCTACTCGTGCCCCTTTCTGCCATTTCTCAAGCTTCTCCTGACTCTCTCTCTTTCCTACACCTTCTTTCTTCTTTTTTCTCTTTTTCTTACTTTTACTCTCTATTATAATCCTTATCATTTTTTTCTGTCTCTTATTGTTCTCATTCATTTTCTTTTTATTTTGTAGTACAGTTACTCTGTACATCACTTTCATCTTAAAATCTTGACCCTCTACAACTCCTATACTTCAGCTAGCTATGTTTTTTGAAGACTTTGTCTATTTTTTATTTTCCCCTCAAAGCCCCAGTAGATAGTTGTATGTCACAGCTGCACATCCTTCCAGTTGCTGCATGTGGGACGCAGCCCCAGCATGGCCAGTGAAGCAGTGCGTCGGTGCGCACCCGGGATCTGAACCCGGGCCAATGGCAGCGGAGCGTGCGCACTTAACTGCTAAGCCACGGGGCTGGCCCTAAGCTAGCTCTTTTGAAGAGAGTATTTTGATAAATTTCTCTTAGATGTTGTAAGATGCTGATTCAAGGAAATAAAAATTGTCACAAATGGGATAAGGATGAAGAGTGAATTCAGTTCAGGTAGACATGGAATTAGACAGACTGAAACTGAGAGCTTAGGTGTAGGTGTTCAAAATATTTTCTGATACATCTTTATAGTTCATTGTTGTGGTAAACTACATAGAGTCTTATTTACTGCTGGAGCCCAGATGTTTGATCTTTGGGCCATCTTATCAGACCTTGGCCTATAGAAAAGAAGCTAGGAAACGTTGCAAGCATTTCTAATGTTAAGGACTGTTAGTGTTCCACCAGGAGACACCTTGGGCTCTTCCCTGCACTATCTGAATAGAAAAAGAGGAAGAGAAGCTTTTCTCCATCTACACAAAGCCGGGACCTTGTCTTGAGTTTGAGAGGATTGGAGGTGACTGAAAACAAAAGTGTTCCCGAGTTTGGATTTGCTTTAACAAGAACCATTGGCTGGCTTTGATGTTAAAGGTCTTTATTCAAAATTGACTACCTCTAATGCTAAGTTCAGAGTGGAGATTTGTCAGTATAAGAGAGAAGAATTCCTTTTTGATTAAGTCACTGAAATACAGTATATGGGAGAATGGTTATATTTGAAGGCGACTTGTTCATCTTCTGTTGCCACAGTGACATATGTTGGTAAGTGACTACATCATGCTATTCTCGATGATGTCTGTTTGAAAGACATACTGAGCTTGATAAATAAATGGCAAGCAATAGGATATAATGGAACACATGAGGAAGCCATTTGGGGTAAATCTAATTCAGCCTGAATTTGTTTTTCCAAAAGGGTCTGTCGCCTGCACTGTGTATCTGCTTTGCCATGTCCCAAAGAGAAAAGTAAATGCCCTTAAGATAGGAATGTTACTTACCACTCATTGGCATTTCCTTAAGGATAAACATTTCTCCCTAGGCTAGGATTTGATTGCCGCAGTCATCCTGTGACCACCCAGCTCCAGACAACAGACGTGACACCAGCCATGCCCATCGAGACAGCAGATCTGCTCCCCCGCTGTGTCCATCAATAGCTGTTCTGGCAGGGCAATCTGGCAGGGCTGATCTCGTGGCTATTGTAAAAGGGACATTGCAATCACTTGCGATACATGCTCTTTGATGGTATATAACCGCTCTGTACATTCCACTTCTTCGGTGCCCTTCCTTCCTTAGGGACGGAAGGCCACAGGCCATGGTCCTCAAAAGTTGGCTCATAATAAACTCACCCCAATTTTGATTTATAAATTGATTATGAATTATTTACGTCAACAAGTTGATGTGCAGGAAGTAGTAAAGTCACAGTAGTAACCGTGTTGCCTGATATAAAACCTTTCCTCCCTCTTTCCCTTTCCAGGATGCCCACTCTTCATGGTGGCACCTACTTCCATGGTGTGATCATTTTCTGATGACTCCTTTCATTCCCTCTTACAATTACTCAACAAATATTTAAACACCTACTGTATGCCAGGCTTGGGATACACTAAGAAAAAAATTTTCTACAAAATCTCTGTCTTCACAGAACTTGTTTTTGTTGGCTAAGTGAGATAACGGATAAGTAGGCAGACAAGTGAATTACATAGTCTATCGTGTGATGATCTGTGTCAAGAAGAATGTAAGTGACACGCAATGGGGAGAGCTAGAGAGTGAGTGGGTTGCTACTTTAATTAGAGAGTACAGGGAGGCTGGAGCAAGGACCAGAGGGAAGGGACAGAGCAGGAGGACATGCAGATATCTCAGGGTTGCAGAGATGCTGTGGAGGAACTGTGACTCGGATGTTGTTGGGCAGCAAGAAGCCAGTGTGGCTGGAGCACAGTGAGCAAGAGGGGAAAGACAGAGAAGGTTTGAGATGCCGGGGAAGGTGAGCAGATGAAAGAAGACCCCTGGGCCCATCAAAACTGTGCTGTAAGTGAAATGAAAATTTTCAATATCATTTAACTATACTTTATACAATTTAAGTAGTAAATACCTTTTTTTTTTTCTATAGTCTTTTCAAGCACATCAACTAAAATGCTGCTAAATTGGGAATGTCTCAATTATCCCCAGGAGTGACTGCTGTATCTTGTCAGGAGTCTGGTCTGCACAGCAGTCGGGGTTGGGGGTGATGTGACAGTCAGGAGACGAACTCTAGTCTTCAGGTTGCCACCAACTGTTTGTGTTATGTTTCACCTGTAAAATGCGGAGGACGGAAAAGATGAGTGGTTTTCAGACTCCTATCCATGGAGCACTGGATAATCCTGAAGGCTCTTGGTTTTTGTTTGTTTTTGTGAGGAAGATCGGTCCTGAGCTAACATCTCTCACTCCTCCTCTTTTTGCTGAGAAAGACTGGCGCTGGGCTAACACCCATGCACATCTTCCTCCACTTTATATGGGATGTCACCACACCATGGCCTGACAAGCGGTGCGTCGGTGCGCACCCAGGATCCGAACCGGCGAACCCTGGGCCGCTGCAGCAGAGCGCGCGCACTTATCCACTTGCCCCACCCAGCTGGCCCTGAAGGCTCTTTGTTTATTTTCTTATGTTTATAAACTTCGATGCAAGCTTCACGTAGAAGAAAGTGTCCCCTAGCTTCAAAAAGATTCCTGGACTTGGTCCTCACTTAGGTTTTCCAGTATGAAGAATTTGCAGTCTCACAGACGCCCAAAGGATAGACAAAAGGAGCAAGATCCCTTTTTTCCGAGTGTCTCTTGTGACAGTGTTCATTGTCTCTCATTCAAACCAGAAGGTGATTTGTCCATAGTGAGATATAGCATTTGAGACCCCATCCTTCAAGATAGCTGAGTTGTCGTCCATCATTTTACAGTCTTATGCTAAGTGAATAATATAAAAAGTGAATGTCTCAGCAGGTACTTTCTGACACAAAATAGAAACTAGGAATTGAGAAAAGTAATTGTGATTGATGTCAGTCAATAAGGGCATAGGGCTAGTCTAATTTCAAAAGTAATTAATGACATGAGTCTTAGTCACTGTACATATTAAATATATTGAAAAGTATTCATGTTCTCATAACACAGAATTATAACTGGAAGATAAACTGGATGTTTTCGGCACTTATGGTTAAAGATGTATTTTATTTAGTTTTGTTTTCCGATTGAGGAAATGAGAAAATTTATTTTTTAATATATTGACTATCTTCTTCCTTTCCAACCTAGAATCTCAATCTGCTATTTTGGAAACTCTGAAAAATATGTTCAGATGCTGTTCAACAGGTAAGAAAATCTTGTTAGGATGTCAAATCCTTTTCTCTCTTATTTATCATAAAAGTGTGACAGACTCTCATTTATCTTCCTGTCTGCCTATTTGATTGGGCCACCTTGTTTCTCTAAGCCTGCAGGGGAATCCAGTCAGGTGGAAGGTGATGTTTTCTTCCACTTAGACTTTGCAGAGAAAATCAGCCTTGAAGTGGAACTGAGTACATGCTTTTCAGAAGCTGCATCATTCTCTACCCAGCCAGAGCATTGGGCCTGACAACAGCTGGATCCAGCAGAAAACTGGACACTCTAGGCGATGTCATGTGGAGATGTGCCTGGCTGGACTAATAGTCACACGGATATGAATTTTAAAAAAATCTCTCAGAGCTTTTCCAAAATCAAATGATATTCTTAAGTGGCTGTAGTAGATGAAACATTAGTTAGTGTCTTCTTAATTTCAACAGAAGCTATTTTTTTGTTACTAAAAAGCCAAATTTGATTTCTTTTTTCTTGTTACCAAAATGGACTTACTATTAAAAAAAAGAAACCTGCAAGAAAGGAAACACTCATCTGGAATAGAAATTTTGGTAGCAATTGCTACTTTTTTATATAAAATCATCTGTTTTATTTATTTACACTTTCTCCCAACTGTGCTTTTGAAAATAACTTAGTAATAGAAATTACCAGTAAGAAGAGGGGGTGCTCACTTGAGTGTGGTCCAGTAGAAGTCAGGTGACTCAGACCTGAGTTGTAGGCCCAGGTCTGTTTCTGATTAGTGTGTGACAACGTACTTAGGCTCTATGGACCGTAGTATTCCTTTCTGTAAAATTAAAGAATTTGATGATTTTTGAGAACTTTCCCAAATATTAAATGACTTCTCTTACAAAAAGTAGAAAGATCCTTCTCAAACTTATAAATTATCAAAAATTTTTTGTGACCTTCCACTTACCAAGAACAACTGATGTCCCTTCAATTATATTGATTGAAAATAAAGATCATAAAAGTATATATTTGGTAATCTAATAAATGAATTCGCATAAAAATTAGCCAGGAAAAAATTTATGATCAATCAAGATATTACATTATGAAATTATTACTGTTTGTTACAGTATATAAAATTATGACTCTAAAAGAGTATCTTTTTGCTGTCTGTAAGTTTACATTGTTACTCATATATCACTATTAACCCTATTATGTTTTACAAGTAATAAAATGTCTTGAAAGGAAAAAACAATGAAGCAGTAGCTCTGCATTACACATGAAAGTTGTGCTGCCCCTGGAGGGAAAATGAGGATACAACATTGATCGAGTACTTCATTTTGTAATCCACTGGTGCCTTTCAAAAATATATGTATTATTGTAAGAGTAAAGATATTCTTAAGAATAGTGCCACAAAACAGGTTTCCCAGCTTCTTTTTGTCAGAGCTGAGACATACATCAGGCTGGGGCACTTGAAGAGGCGTGGGGGACTCAGCTGAGAGTGGTTTAATTACTGTGAGATCATTAGCCAATAGTAAATAAGACTGAGAAAGATTAAAAAGAGGTAAAGGGAAATAAAGTTGGGAATAATTTAAAAAATAGTGCCTTCAAAATATCCTCTCATTATTTTTATAGCTTTTTATTTATTTTATTTTTTTTTTTGAGGCATGACTAGGATAGTATGTTAGATTTTTCTAAACCCTTATCTCCAGGGCATATATTACTGAGTTCTTCATTATAAATGATAATGCTAAAGAAAACCTGGACAAAAGTATTCTGTACTATCCACAAGGACAAAACATGTACAACATTGCTCTATATATTAAGAGTCCAGCTGTAATAGTCAAGAAATATATTCATATGTGTAAAATTATAATGATTTTCTAATTTTCTCGGGCTGTGAAACATGGTAAAATATACAGTAATAAGCAGGAAACCTGAAAAACTTGGTGATTTAAAACACCTGATGTTACAACTAGACCATTCAAGGGTGAAGTCAATTTCAATTTCACACCTTCTCCTTTCCTTGTAGCAAGTGAGGTGTCTGAAAGACAGAAAACACATAAAATTAATTGAGAGTTAACAGTATTTGGAGGCAGTTGAGGTTAAGCACTCAACAATGATGTCCCTTACTTCAGGACCCATTGACTTTTTGTCATAAGTTTACTTTATACACGGGTTCTCTTCTTAGATTATTTCTGTATGTTTCTTATAAGAGACAGGGAAGGAGAATTAACTATCAATCTACTGTGCACCGTTTCCTTTACTGTATTACCTTATGCAATTCTTACAGTAGTCCTTTAAAGTAACTGTTATAATTCATATTTAACTGATAAAGAAAACCATGTTTCAAAATTGATCAAGGGTAAGAGGGAAGATCTGAACATCAGTCTATTGGGCTTATGCCTCATAGTCTCTCCACTGTGATAAAAATGGTGCTTCAACATGGGTACTCACCATCTGGCTATTTAATACCGGCTCCTGCAAACAGCATTGGATGAGATGAGATGAGAAGTTATTTCCAAAGATATTCTATTATATTTAAACTGTACTACTTGTGAATCAGATGTCAAGACATGTTTTAGAGGCATAGAAAGCAACTGATTAGTTCACCTACACATTTTTCAGGTTTACTATAACTTTCGTGTGCCATATCGTGTCAACTTTGTGTCAACTTTACCAACTTTAGTGCTTCACTGTTCTTTTTGAAAAAACTCAGAATGTCACTTTTCGTCTCAAACACCTTGCTGTTTTCTTCTTATTCACTAGATGACAGTTCTGTATCTCTGTAAATTACCACTGCAGCAGGAAACGAAAGGTCTTAAGCCAGTTTGCTCTGCACAAATGATGGACATAGGAGGACTTCTGCTCCATCAAGGCTGCCTGTATTATTCCGTGGCCGTAACGGGGATGTCCAGGACTGCTTAGTCAGCGGCATGAAGCAGAGTCAGAAAGCATCCTCTAAATTCTTCTTCAGATGTGAGTTCAGGCACTTGTCCTCTCACCTGAGCACACTGGAGTTTATTGAATGTGTTCTGACTCTTACTCTCTCCCTGTTGTTAATAAGTCTGGAATCTCCATACCCCTAGAAAAAACACAGGACTCATAAAGCCTTTTCTCAACTAAACGGAGTTGAGGGCTATGGTGTTGCCCGAGAGTCTGATGCTTAAAGAAAATACAGCTGGTGCTCAGGCGGAAGGAAAGAGTGTCAGCCACTCCTGGAGGGCTTTTATTGATGCTCCCATGGAATGAGCAAGTTTAAAAGAAAACCGCATTGCTTAAACCTCACTAACTGATTGTTTTATTTTCAAGTAATATGCTCTGAAATCTGCTATGTCTAAAAAACCATTTCAGGCCGGCCCCATGGCTTAGCGGTTAAGTGCGGGCGCTCTGCTGCTGGCGGCCCGGGTTCGGATCCCGGGATCGCACCGTTGCATCGCTTCTCCGGCCATGCTGAGGCCGTGTCTCACGTACAGGAAATAGAAGGATGTGCACCTATGACAGACAACTATCTACTGGGGCTTTGGTGGAAAAATAAATAAATAAAATATTTAAAAAATAAAAAAATAAAAAAACATTTCATAAAACTTAAACTTCTGAATTTTATTCTCTGGTATTTGAAATTATTATTAAGACTGTAAATCCTTTAACATTCTACAATATACAAATAGGCAAATATCAATTATATTCTCTAAAATAGTTTGCTCCCATGTTAAAGATTAATATATGGTAGCAAAACTGGTTTCCATCCAGTTTTTAACTCATTTTTTGCTTGTGAAATTACATATAATATTTGTGTTTTGAAGTATTTTCCTAAAACTCAACAACTTTTTGATATAAATCGACTAGATGAAAGGGAAGTAAAATGAAATTTGATCTTTAAAACTCGAGCTTTGTGTAAGAATTTATAATATCAGGCAGTTGAAAGATGGGTCTCTCCATATTATGATATTTATTAATTGTGAATAGCCACATCTATTAGAAAGCGCTGAAAAATAAAAAGAAATTGAACAATATCAACACTCTCTTACCCCACATGTTGTACAGTTTATATGCAAATAAATTCTCAAAGGTCAGAAAAATGATTATGATTTCAGATAACTGGTAAAATACTATCTCATTCCAGTTTTAACCTCATCTGAAATGGAATGAAAACTCTTCTCTTCGGATTTTGCTCTGATCAGTGCCCCCAGGTCCCCTCAATGCCTCATTTGATTGCAAACTTATCTGAGGAATTGAACATTATTTTCCATTTGTTCTCTTTAAGGTATCTGTGATAGTGCTTTTTATGCAACGACCACTTGGTACAATTTATTATTAGTTTCAGAAACATGCTTATTTAGGAACAAGTCAAGAAAACAGATGTGAGGAATGTGGAGTCACCTAGCTGATGGTGTTCGAGGGATTCTTCATGTGAGTTTTGGCATAGAAAAATTCAAAGGGTAAAGCAGCATTGGTTAGATCAAAAGTGTGGGGTGAACATAATTCGGAAGGAATAATGAGGAGACGTAAAAACAAGAAACCCCTTGAATTACGTTGGAAGTTATTAGACACATCAAAGACCTGGGAAAAAACATTGTTTAATGTAAGTACTTTCTAAACTCTAAGGCAAAAAGTAACATGAATTTACATGGTAATTATAAACCATAAAGCAACAATTCAAAAGACAAGTAAACAACTAAAGTAGAAACCAGAGTGAGAAAAACAGAGGTTAAAGGAGAGATGGAAAGAGATGGTTGGGGTCAGAAAATATGGCTTAGTCATCCTTGAGGTCTCCCTCAGACTCTGAGCATTCCTAGTGCTCAATAAACACTTTGACCCCATGAGCCTGGGGAGGAGCAAAGTGACACGTGGGTGGGAGAGGAGATAATGCAAAGATACCCTTGTGGAGGCAGTGACATTGAAAATCAGTGACATTTTGCAAAGGTGTTTAACAAAATATGTTAAGGATTATTCTGGAAATTTAAGGATTTTTCTGGAATATACGTTTTCATTTTATAGAAACTCCAATAAACCCAGTGAAACATTTAGACATTTCAGCTTTAGAAATAAAGAAAGGGGCCAGCCCCGTGGTGCAGCGGTTAAGTGAACGCACTCCGGTGCAGTGGCCTCAGGTTCACAGGTTCGGATCCCAGGCGCGCACAGACACACCGCTTGTCAAGCCATGTTGTGGTGGCATCCCATATAAAGTAGAGGAAGATGGGCACAGTTGTTAGCCCAGGGCTAATCTTCCTCAGCAAAAAGAGAAGGATTGGCATCGAAAATTACCTCAAGGCTGATCTTTCTCACACAAAAAAAGAAAGAAACAAAGCCAGAATGGGAATTTTTTTCTGTCAGTTTTAACATTGAAAACCAGTTAGCATTTGGAAATCAGTTGCAATTTGAGATGAGAATGTGAAGAAAGAATTAGATGTCACATGTTGTTTTTCCTTTTCTCTGAGGCAGTAAGGCTTGCAGGGGGAATGAAATTCCATCTTTGCTCTATTGAGTTTGAGAATGTATAAAATTCATTTGTGCTGAGCAACACTGTTGACCTGTGGAGAAAAACAAATGGTTTAAACAGCTGATCTAAAGGAATAACTGAGCTTATAAAAGTTCTTAGCTTACAAAGGGTGCTTCTACTTTACTGGACATCCATTGACCTATATGTGCAAGGTATTTGTGGTAGGTATTGAAGGAAATACAAAGAATTATAAGGTTCCAAGCTCCTCCACATACATGACATGGTTTGCAAGATGTAATTTGATACTGCCAAGGTATTTAGTGTATGTTGCATTACAGAACCTAAAAAAAATGACAATTTTATTGAGAAATCTTAATTAAAGACAGCTTCTTAGGAGAGATGGACTAGATCAAGTCCTCAAAGGGACCACTTTTGGGCAGGTGGAGGGAAGAAAGAGTGAGGATTTCAGATGGGGGAAGAGAGGAAATGTACAGAAGTGGAAAGAAACATGGCATTTGGGCTTGGGGGTGGGGAGTCCATGACAGGCACATTCTTCCCGTGACTGAGAGGCAGCTCACTTTTCTCCTGCAGGAGCCCAGCACTGCTTCCCATCTCCTGGCCTCCTCCAGCTGCAGACCCCATTCCTGAGCCAAGGCCTATCTTATCTGGATGGCTGCCTAGTCTCCCAACATGTCCCTTTACTTCCAGTCTTAATTTTTTCTAATCCTTCCTCCACCATGCCTCCAGAGTTACATTATAGAATCCAAATTTGCTTAAATCTGATATGTGCTTCAACTCCTTCAATGACTGTTCAGAGTAGCATAGAGAACATTCAGACTCCTAAGCTGGACATGCAGGTTTTCCCTTGCTGTCCTCATCTTTACCCTCATCACCCACTCTGTCCTACATGTTTGCTTTGTTCCAGCCTTAAAAATACCACCCATTTTCTGAAAGATTTAGCATCTTTTATATCAGTCTTTTTATATGTGCTTCTTCTGTCCTCCTACCCAGTTTTTTAATCAACTTAATTCCTATTTCTTAATCTAAACTCATGTCAAATGTTCCTTTCTCTTGGAGACTTTTCCTGAGAGGTCTCCATCTAGAGACCCATTTTGATGTCCCCACTCTGGGACCCTGTACTTATCTACTCTTTGATAACTGTTGTTTTATTCATGTCTCATAGACAGTAAGCTCCTAAAAGCTGAGACTATCCTTCTTCTTGATAAATAAATGGCAAGCAATAGGATACATTGGAGCATATGAGGAAGCCATTTGGTGTAAAACTAATTGGGCCTGACATTGTTTTTTTTTTTTTTTTTCCCAAAAGGGGCTTGTAGCCTCTGTTCATCCCTTGTATATCCGCCCTAAGCAATTAACATGTCCCAAAGACAAAAGCAATGCCCTTAAGGTGTAAATGCAACTTCCTCCACATTGGCATTTCCTTAAGTATAATCACTTCTCCCTAGGCTAGAATTTGATTGCTGCGCTTATCCTGTGATCACCCAACTCGAGACAACAGCCACGCGCATGGAGACAGCAGACCTGATACCCACTGTGTCTATCAATGGAGGTGCTGACAGGCCAAGGTTGCCGCTATTACAAAAGGGACATTGCAATCACATATGGTACATACTCTTTGATGGCATATAACCATGCTGTACACCCCACTTCTTTGGAGTGCTCCTTTTCTTTGTGAAAGGACTCTGCTGGGCTATATGATCCTCAAACATTGGCTCATAGTAAACTCACCCCAAGTTGGTTTTATAGATTTTTTTATGGATTATTTGCGTCGACATTCTATTTGTCCCTCCAGTGTCTGAACACAGTACCTGACACCTTGGGGGCACTCAGAAAATGTTTGATGAGTGAATAAGTTTGTGGGAGACCACACTGGCTGGAGCAGAAGGGGCAATTTGGGGAGTGGTAGAAAATTAGCTCACGTTCCTACCATAGTGGTTGAGGCTGTGGGCTTTGGACCTGTTTGTCTCGGCACCAATCCCAGGTATTCCACTTTTAACTGGAGAAGCTGTGCAAAGTATTTACTCTCTGAGCCTTAGTTTCCTCATCTATAAAATGGGGCTACTGAGAGCTCCTGTCTCATAGGGTTTTAGTGACATTTAAATGTATTAACTTATGTAAAGTATTTAGAAGAGCTCCTGGCACATGGTAGGCATTAACATGTTAGCTGTTGTGTTATCATTATTGCTCTTATATCTTAACGATACTCTGGTTTTGAAAAGATGCTTTCATAAAATAGTTGATCCTCATTATTTGTGGATTCCGTGTCTGTACACTTGCCTACTAGCTAAAATGTACTGGAAGCCCCCAAATCAACATTCACAGGGCTTTCATGTCCATTTATACATATGTACAAAGTGGTGAAAAATTTGATTCACTCGAGGTACACATTAGCAGCTGAGGGGGAACAAGGTGAAGCTCTGTCTTCTTGTTTCAGCACACACTGTATAAAAGTGTCCTTCTTGCAGTCTATTTAGTGCCTCATTTGTTATCTTTTTGTGCCTTGGGTTAGTGACTTGCCTATTTAATATGTCCCCCATGTGTAGTGCTGCAATGCTGTCTGGTGTTCCTAAGGGCAAGAGGCTGTGATGTGTCTTTACGGAGAAAGTATGTGTGTTCGACAAGCTTCTTTTAGACACTAGGTACAGTGCTGTTAGTCTAAGTTCAATGTTAATATATCCACAATACATATTAAATAAGGTGACTTTAAAGAGAAACACACAGAGAAAAAGGTTATGTATTGATCAGTTGAGGAAAATGTGACTAAGGTTTGCAGGAACCTAACCCCGCATTTCCTGTAGGAGCAGTGGGTCATATTCACTGATTCAGTGTTTACAGTGACTTTGTAGAATGTCACACTGTGCATAACGAGAACTGACTGTATCTTATGTAAAGCTAACATACTCCTTTATAACAGGCAGGGTAAGGATCAGGGTGTCTACATTCTACGGGCTATTACAGACCTTATGAGCCAAGTAGAGAATTTAAGAAGTCTTGTGTTCAGCATAAGGGCCATGAGTTTTTGAGCAAAGAAGATCAATGATGAACTGAGGTTTAAGGAAAAATTACCTGGCAAGAGACTGTAGTTTTGAGAGAAAGAGGGAGAACTGAGCCAGAAAGAAGGACCAGCTGTTAAACTATTCAAGTATTCCCATTGCTTGGTGAGGAGATTCGGAGCTAAGGTGTTGATGTGATAAAGGAAAAGTAGCAGCCAAGGGATGAAATAATGTATTTGGTAACCATATATAGTATGTAAGTTAGGCTGTGGTTCTCAAAGTGGGGTCGCTGAACCAGCAGAATTAGCATCACCTGGGATCTGAGAAGAACTCCAAATTGTCAGGTGCTGCTGCAGACCTACGGAACTGGAAATTCTGGGGTGGGTCCTGGCAATCTGGGATTCAACAAGGCCTCCAGGTGCTTCTGGTGCCCATCAAGTTTAAGAGTCAATGAAATAGAAAAATGATTCCAACACGTCACCGTGCCCAGGTAAGCCATAGGGCAGGGAGGTGGTATTTGTTTGGAGCATAAGACACATTTTAAATTTTAGGAAAAACTAATTCAGTGTCTGTTTCATCGGGAGGATTCCAGAGATGCCATTTTAGCTCTCTGCATGTGAAGCTCTTTTTTCCACAATATGTTCTCCTTTAGAGAACCCTTGGTAAGTTATTTACCACTTACCACATGTTCTGAGAGTCTCTTATTTCTTGAAATCCCCTTTCAGACGTCAAAATGTACTTTATTTTTGTACACAATCTCCTCTATTTAAAATCTGGAATTCTCTTCCTATAGCATCATGTATGGCACATGCAGCCTTACTGTCAATTTGGAATGCCATTGGTTTCTTCCAAAAGCTTAGAATGTTTTAGAATTTAGAACCTGATGAATAGAGTATTTATATGCTTCTGTGTAGGATTCATATTTTTCAGATGTCTAGAGGTTTCCCAACTTGCCAGTAATGTGGCCTTAATATTTAACAGAACTTGAAAATCTGAATATAGTAGAAAATGAATTCCATCTGTAAAATTAACAGTTACAAAATAAATGATCAAATTGTTAACGTACCAATAAGAGCTTTCTATATTCTAGGCTCTGAATATATCTTGCTTACATAGTAAACCTGATAAAGTTTCAAAGATGAGTCAATTAACTTTTCAGCAAAAGCTTGACTTGAGTGTATCTTGGCTTCCTTTTTGACAGTTTTAGCCTTAATGTCACAGTAATGTTTTCTTTTTCTGGGAATCAGATAATATTCTATTTGGTGAACACTTTAATTTTTAATGGTCACTTGTATTTTGTGATATGCACGTGTTCAAATAATCTATAAGAACTAACCATTACCACCCACATATAACATTATACAGGAATGGAAGAATTTTGGCTGATTTACTGTATATAGTTTTTCAGCCAAAGCAGATGGTAGACTGAAATACATACAATGATTTAGGCGTTTGAAGCAGTATCTTTAAATACAAATAATCTCAAAAATGCTAATATATAAAGTATATTACTTACAGTGTTAACCAAAATAGTTAAATTTGTTATCATTCCTCCATTTATAAGTATGCACTCATTATATAGATCCTGTACAAAGCTGAAAAGATCACTTTTTTCCTTTTCAAAATTTATTTATTTTCATTTTAATAGTGAGAACCTTAGTGTTGCGTAAATTGCTGCACAATTACTGGAAATGCTGAGAGTCTTTTGAAAAAGTGTAGAAGTCTAAAGATAATGAAAAGTACATTTCTCCAATGTCAAGTCCTTTGAGCTTCTGTCTAGTTGTACTCTGAAGAGATGGAAGATTAAGTACCAGCACAAGACACAAGGAAACAGGCTGCCAACTTGAGGGCTTCCCATGGACCACAGAGTGCCTGGCAGACACTTGGAGATTGAATCTGGGCTTTGTCCATGGCTGGGCCCTGAGAGGAGGATTTTGCTTAAATGATCAGAGAATAGACCACCTTTTTTCTTGATAATAAGTAATATTTACCATGTAAATTTCTTTATAAATCTATGAATAAAATAAAATTATAACCCGTATAGAAATCAACTCATACTAACAAGCCCCACAGCCTTCTTTAGAGAGCTCAACAAAAAATGTCTGAGCTGACTGTGAATAGGTCTTCTCTGAAAGCCAACAGCCCTTCATTGATAGCCCTGGATAAGGAAGGCCAGATACAATTCTTTGAAGATGTTTAGTTGAATTGAGAACCAAAAATCCTACCTCCAGTTGGCTCCTCTGTGAGAATGGATGGCCGGCCTTACTTCACAGGCTGGGCAGTTGAGGTTTCAGATGAGCTTAATTGCTCTGTTACACAGGAATGGAAAAGGAGGAATGTGACATTGATTCAGTGCTCAGATTTTGCAGGTAAAGATAGGGTCATAGAAGGGAATAAAGATTTCAGCAAATTGGTTTTTTGTTCTCTACAGTGGAAGTAATTTAAGAAACAGATAGTCTCTCACTCCAACTTCTCTTCCTTGTTATCTATCTGTAATATCACTGCAAAAATTCTCTCTTTAAAGATTTCAGTCTTGGGCCAGCCCCGTGGCTTAGTGGTTAAGTGCGTGCGGTCTGCTACTGGTGGCCCGGGTTCGGATCCCCAGCGTACACGGATGCACAGCTTCTCCGGTCATGCTGAGGCTGTGTCCCACATACAGCAACTCGAAGGATGTGCAAATATGACATACAACTATCTATTGGGGCTTTGAGGAAAAAAAGGAGGAAGAGTGGCAATAGATCTTAGCTCAGAGCCAGGTTTCCTCAGCAAATAGAGGAGGATTAGTAGGGATGTTAGCTCAGGGCTAATCTTCCTGATACACACACACATACAAAATTTCAGTCTTTTTTCTTTGCAGTCTGTTTATTATCCTCTTTACGAATGCTTTGATTTCACCATCTTTTTGACACCACAACGGTAGCTATTGAGATGTTATTATAGATTCAGTTTTGAAATTTTATCATCTTATCTCTATTTCCTCTGCCATTTCTTAGTTTTAGTTCCTACTGCATCTTATGCTTGAAAATATTTGAAGCTTATAGTGTGTATCAGTTCCTTATTTTCTCAACTTTTTATTATCTAAGTGCCCTCAACTATCACTTTTTTAAAAAAAGTAGTGAAATACATAACAGAACAATACACTGTAATAAATTGACCAATTATAAAATTTAGTTCAACCTGAAATCCCTCCCCACTTAACAGAGACCATCTTTCATAATTCACCATGCTTTAGTTTGGGTAGAGTCAGTTTATCAATGATTTTTGGATGTTTTAAACCACACGAGATGAATACAATACAAGGTAAAATTGTTAATCTTGCAGAAGTTGTAGCATTTACTGATGGTTAGAGAAGTTGATGGCAAAGAACCTGAATCATATGACAAGTAGTTGATTAATTAGCACCTGACAGAGTTTGTAAATTTGTTAAAGATGATGATAAGACATACATGTTGAAAAGATAACTTTGCATATCAGAGTATTGTCAGAGGCCACTGGGAAAATTCATAATGTTCTCAAATACTACAAAAAAATTACCATTTTTTTCATAAAAGGTGTCATACGTGATGGCATCACATACTTATGTCAGAAAATTTGCAATGAAGAAAATTAACACGAGTCATTTTAATTCTAAAAATTTGTTCATGTTTACTATTAGGTTAAAACAATTTTTAGAAATAAAGTGATAAATGATGTACTTGCTTAATTTTTAATTTTTTTAGGAAAAAACTTTTTCACATTTTAAAAATAAATTTATGTATATTTATTTAATGCTGAATTTATTTCTGGGCCAAAGACTGTTTTTTTAATTAACTAACACCAATTCTTTTCAAACTCTTTCAAAGAGTGGAAGAGGAGAGAATACTTCTACAATCATCCTATGGGGTTAGTACTACCCTGATATCAAAGCCAAAGACACTAAGAGAAAGGAAAACTACAGGTCAATGTCTTTCATGAAAAATTGATTAAAAAATCCTCAATAAAATAGTAACAATTCAAATTCAGCAGCATATTAAAAGGATTATATATCATTTTTAAGTGGGATATATTCCTGGAATACAAGGATGTTTCAATATATGAAAATTAATCAATGTAATTAACCACATTAACAGAATGAAGGAAAAAGTGATCATCTCAATGGATGCAGAAAAAGCGTTTGACAAAACTAAACACAACTAAACATTCTTTCATGATAAAAACACTAAAAAACCCTCAGAGTAAAAGGAAGCTACTTCAACATAATAAAAGCCATATACAGAAATCCACAGAGAACATCGTATTCAAGGGTGAAAGACTGAAATCTTTTTATCTAAGATCAGGAGAAAGGCAAGAAGGCCCACTTTCACCACTTCTATTCAACATGGTATTAGAAGTTCTAGCCAAAGCAATTAGATAAGAAAAAGAAAGAAACAGCATTCAAATTGGAAAGGAAGAAGTAATATTATATTTGTTTACACATAATATCTTATATGTTGAAACCCTTAAAAATTCCACAAAATTTTTAGAACTAATAAATTATGCAGAGTAGTGGGACACAAAATTAACCTGCAAAAATTAGTTGTTCTTCATCTAATTTCTACATTAATAACAATTAATCTGAAAAAGAAATTTAAAAACTTTACATTTTCATTTACAATAGCATCAAAAAGAGTAAAATACTTAAGAATCAACTTACTCATGGAGGTAAAAATTCCAATGATTTTTTTGCAAAAATAGAAAAATCTATCCTAAAATTCATATGGACTCTCAAGGGACTCTGAATAGCCATAACAATCTAGATAAAGCTGAACAAAGTTAGAGAACACACACTTCCTGATTTCATAACTTACTACAAGTAATCAAAACAGTGTGGTACTGGCATAAATACACACAATATACTAATGAAATATTATAGAGAGCCCTGAAATAAACCTTTGCATGTATGATCAAACGATTTTTGACAAGGTTGCAAAGATCATTCATTGGAGAAAGGATAAGTTTTTCAACAAATGGTATTGGAAAACTGGATGCCCACATGCAATAGAATGATGTTGGACCCTTACCTTACATCATATACAAAAATTAACTCAAAATGGATCCAAGATATAAATGTTAAAGTCGAAGCTATAAAATCCTTAAAAGAAAACACAGGGTAAAAGCTGCATGTCATTGGGTCCAAATGCCATTGTCAACAATGATTTCTTTACTATGACACCAAAGACATAAGCCACAAAAAAAATAACAAATTGGACTTCATCAAAATGAAAAGTTTTCTGTATCACAAGATACTAGCAACAGAGTAAAAAGGCAATGCACAGAATGGTTGAAAAGATTTGCAAATCACATATCTGATAAGGGATTAATATCTAGCATATATAAAAAACTTCTACAACTCAACAATAAAAAAAATCCAATTTAAAATTGCACAAAGGACTTGAATAGACATTTCCGCAAACAAGATATAAAATGGCCAGTAAACACATGAAAAGATGTTCAACATCACTAAGTATCAGGAAAATGCAAAATAAAACCACAACGAGATACATGTTCACACCCATTAGCATAGTTACTATCACAAAATCAGAAAATAACAAGTGTTGGCAAGGATGTTGAGAAATTAGACCGCTTGTGCAATGAAGGTGAGAACATAAAACTGGAAAACAGTATGGCAGTCTCTTCAAAAATTAAAAATAGAATTCACCATATGATCCAGCAATTCCACTTATGGGTTCTGAAATAATAGAAAATACATTCATCAGTCTCTGCCTCCAGTTCCTGGCACAGAGCTCCTAAAACTTTGTAAGTTCCTAAATGATAAGAACACTAGGAGCAACTCTTATTGTAATATTTGTCTTTGACACCATCCCTGACACAGAGACCCTAAAACCCTTGTAATTTACTTTTTTTTTTTTAGAAAGATCATCCCTGAGCTAACATCCATGATAATCCTCCTCTTTTTACTGAGGAAGACCGGCTCTGAGCTAACATCTATTGCCAATCCTCCTCCTTTTTGCTCCCCAAAGCCACAGTAGATACTTGTATGTCGTACTTGCATATCCTTCTAGTTGCTGTATGTGGGATGTGGCCTCAGCATGGCCGGAGAAGCGGAGCGTGGTGCTCGCGTGGGAACCGAACCTAGGCTGCCAGTAGCGGAGCGTGTGCACCTAACTGCTAAGCCACGGGGCTGACATCCTTATAATTTCCTAATTGATAAGAACACTAGGAGAAGCTTTTGTTCTATTGAGGCAACTCTGGTTGGGCTTCTGGATGGCTCCTGGATGGGGGCTGGTCACCAGGAAGACCAAGCCCTGATTAGAAGCTTCAAATTTTTAGCCCTACCCCTTACCTTGCAGAGAGGGGAGGGGGGCTGGAAACTGAGTTAATAACTAATCATGTCTACGTGACAGAGCCTCCATTAAAATCCCAATAGAAGGAGGTTGAGAGAGCTCCCATGTTGGCAATGACAAGGAGGGCTTGGAGACTGGTGCACTTGGATATGGCATGAAAGCTCTGTGCTCCTTCTCACATACCTTTCACTATGCACCACTTCCATCAGGCTGTTCTTGAGTCTTATCCTTTCATAATAAACTGGTGATCTAGTAAATGTTTTTCTGAGTTTTGTGAGCCACGCTAGTAAATTAATCAAACCCAATGAGGAGGTTGTGGGAACCTCTGGTTTATAGCCAGTCAGTCAGAAGTACAGGTAACAGCCTGGGCTTGTAACTGGCATCTGAAATTGAGGTGAGGTTGGGTGGGTGTGTAGTCTGATAGGACTAAGCCCTCAACCTGTGGAATCTGATGTATATCTGGGTTGACAACATCAAATTGAGTTGAATTATCTGATGACTAGCTGGCATTCCACGAATTGCTTGTTGGAGGGGTGGGGAACCATCCCACGTGTGAAAAAATGAATCTCAGAACACCATTTATGGGCATACACCCAAAATGATTGCATGCAGAAGTATAAAGACATAAACGTACACTCGTGTTCTTAACAGCATTATTCAAAATAGCCAGAAGCTGGAAGCAAACCAGGTGTCTATCAACAGATGAAATGACAAAAAATAATGTGGTGTATACACACAGTGGAATACCATTCACCCTTAAAAAGGAAGAAATTCTGACACATGCTATGACAAGGACCAACCTTGAGGACTTTATGCTAAGTGAGAAAAAGCCATCCACAAAAGGAAAAATACTGTATGATTCCATTCATATAAGGTACTTAGAGTACTCAAATTCATAGGAATAAAAAGGAGAATGGTGTTTCCCAAGGGCAAGAGGGAGGGATAACAGGGAGTTGTTGCTTAATGAGCACAGAGTTTCAGTGCAAGGTGAAAATAGTTCTGTGGATGGTTGGAGGTTATGGCTACACAATAATGTGAAGGTACTGCATGTCACTGAAATGTACACTTAAAAATGGTTAAAATGGTCAATTTTAGGTTAGGCATATTTTATGACCATTTAAAAAATTAATTATTTTCAACAAATGAAAAAACACTAGCTACATGCAATAGGATAGATGAATATCACAACCAAAATGCTGCATGAAAGAAATTATATTCAAAAGGCTATAAATTTTTTAATTCCATTTATATGAAATTTAAAAAAGAAACAAAGCCGAGGTCTGGCTTCCAGTAATGGTGGAGTGGCTTGTTGAACTAACACTCAAACAGATAACAATGATAAAATCTGCATAAAATATTATATGTATTTGTATAGAATCATGTATTTATATGTAATACACATATAATAAATGTGTATATGTGTGTATGCATAAATCTCTTCTGAAAGCAAGCAGAACTGAGAGGGAGTCTTCCCTTAAATGATGGGAATTACACCAGGAGATATTTGCAAGCTTGAGTCTTTTGCCTCAAAGCATTCCAAAATCTGTACATGGCCCAGACAGGGGCAAAACTACAGTCTTAATTGTAATGTAAGAGGATGTATTTTGGGGCTGACAGAGTATCTGGAAAGTTAAGGGAGAAATTCTAGAAGGGAGGGAGACACACAGAGGAAAATCTCAAAATATATATGTAAGTCCCCCCCACACACACCAAATTGGCAGATCTTTGAACAACACTCATGCAGGGTAGACACCAGAGGGTTTAGTGTGAAAACAACAATTGGTAGATGAAAGAACTGAATGAGGATTTCAGCTATGCTCACTGTAAAGGAGAGAAGATTGGAGTTTCAGTCCAGCCAAGTTAACTCCCTGCTAGAAAAATAACAACACTCTTAAAGAAATACAATAGAATACAGAATCTGTATAACTATCATTCATGGTTTCCAGTACACAGTTTAAATTTTTTTTAATTTATTTTTCCCCCAAAGCCCCAGTAGATAGTTGTGTATTATAGCTGCACGTCCTTCTAGTTGCTGTATGTGGGGCGCGCCCTCAGCATGGCCGGAGAAGCAGTACGTTGGTGCGCCGCCGGGATACGAACTCAGGCCGACAGCAGAGCACACGCACTTAACCGCTAAGCCACTGGGCCGGCCCTCCAGTAAACAGTTTAAAAAATCATGAAATTTGAAGAGATAGGCAAATGTAATCCATATATGACCAAAAGCAGGCAGTAGAAACTCTCCCCTAGGTGTCGCAATTAGCTGAAAAGGATAAGACAGCAGCTATTATAAAGATGATCAAGGTGGTATGAAAAATATTCTCATAATGAATGAACATATCTGGAAACTCAGCAGAGAAATGGAAATTACAAAAAAGAACCAAATAGGAAGATTAAATAAAAAAATACTCTTGAGTTTACATGTACATTAGAAACAGTAGAAGAGGGCTGGCCCTGAGGCTTAGCGGTTAAGTGTGTGCACGCCACTGCTGGTGGCCCCGGGTTTGGATCCCGGGTGCGCACCGATGCACCGCTTCTCTGGCCATGCTGAGGCCGTGTCCCACATATAGCATCAGGAAGAATGTGCAACGATGACATATAACTATCTACTGGGGCTTTGCTGGGGGGAAAATAAATAAATAAAATCTTAAAAAAAAAAAAACACATAGCAAATGATGAGATGTGTCAAAAGGAAGCAATCTGAAAGACTTTCCAATGTCTCAATTTGGAAAACTGTGAGCAACAAAATAAATAATGGTAGCATTGGATTATTACGCAGAGAATAAAATAAATATCCATGAGTCTATACTGACATAAAATAGATTAAATAAAAAAGGAAGAAAGAAAGAGGAATAAAAAAGAATAAGAGAAAGAAAGGAAGAAGGAAGGGAGAGGGAGGGAGGGACTCTTCCTCACAGAATTCCAAATAATAAATGTGGCTGGATAGCATGAAATAGAAAATCGCCACTAGAACACCACAGTAATAATTATTGTGGGTAAAGCTGACTGATGAATGCAAAAACTGTGGGTGAAACTTAAAAAAAAATACATTTGCAGAGCCTCAAATCATCTGCCTCAAAATACATAACTTTTTTATGTTAAATAGTTTAAAAGACCTATGAATATTGAAAGTAAAAATTATCACACTGTATTGTGGGATTTATAACAGGGGAAGATGTAAAATTTATGACAACAATAGCACAAAGGACAGACAGAGGTAAATGGAACTGTTCTGTAGCAAGTCTTCCATATGTTACATTGATTAAACTGGTGCAATATTAAGTCTAGGTAGGCTGTGATATGTTAAAGATGCATATTGTAGTATGGACCAACCACTAAAAAATGCAAAGATGTGTCACTTAAATGTTAATAAAGGAATTAAATAGCATACAAAAAGGATTTGTACAAGAATGTTCACAGGAGATGACCTGCACGTCCCCAGGAGGAAGATGAGCCCACTGCGGGGCATCCACAGAGCAGGACGCCCTCGGCAGTGCCGAGGAGCAAACACTGACACACACATGTTGGGAGAGACTCATCAACCTCGTGCCGAGGGAAGCAAGCTGGACAGAAAACAATACACTTGGGATGATTTCAGCCAAGATGAACCTATGCTGAAAAAACCAGAACAGTGGTTGCCTCGGGGGAAGGAAAAAATTGCCTAGGAAGGAACAGGAAGGGGTTTTCTGGGGGTGATGGAAATATCCTAGTCTTAAAGGGGTGAAAATTGTATGGGCATGTTTACTTGCCAAAAATGTAAGGTTGAGATTTGTGCCTTTCAATGTGCGTATTTCTTACCCGCCCCACACACACAAAGGACTAAAAGAATAATAAAGTGAGGTTGGAATGGGATGGAGTGTGGAAGAAACAAAAATGGCAGATGATTAGTAGTTGTTGAAGCTGGGTGACGAGCCTACTATGCTGTTTTGTTTATTTTGTATATTGTTTGAATTGTTCTGTAATAAAACATTTGTATAAGAAGACAAACTCGATATATAGTGTTCGCTGGTAAGATGTCAGTTACCTTTGGGGAGGAAGGAGGGAGAAAGGGATTGTCGGGACCTGAGTGAAGCTGGTGCTAGTTCTTGGTCACACAAGCGTGTTTACTTTGTAATAATTCTTTGAGGTTTACAAGGATGACTTCTGTGTATATTTCTATACGCATGTTATACTTCAATAAACATTTTAAATCCGACATACTTGCAAAAAGATCCTAACTCAATATCTCAGAATAACAACAGTGTTTTGTGTTAAAGTGGAACAGGTTCACTCATGGTATCATCAGATGGATTTTAATACTCCCAAGTATCTAGTAATGCCCTCACCCTTGAGTGGTCCCCCTGGGTCGTTCCACTTTTGCCTCAATTTGGCAAGTGACATGGCTTTGAGTTTTTATGATGAGTATGGGCCCTTAAGCTGGGTGGGTTCCAAGGGAAGGATCTCTGCAGCAACCCTGATCACGGGGTCCAGAGGGAGGATCATGGCAGGCTGGATGGATGGAGGGGATGGTAGGACAGATGGCCTTGAAAAGGCAAATTCCAGGATCCCCTGCACCCGGTATTTCCATTTTAGATATTGAATTTACATTTCAAATACTGGCCAGGGACCTTCCACCAGGGCTGCAAGCATCCTCACTAACATCCAGGCTGGTGAGCCCCACCCCTACCTGAGTACTGGCCTCAAAGTATGCAGCCCAACCACACTGCACAACTCTGGGGGATGGGCAAGGCATGGAGAGATGGCATCGTATAAAGAAGAGGCGGGGTAGAAGGTGGGGTGTAGATGCAGAGGGGCATGGGCCAAGGGTGGAGGGACAGGTGGGAGTTGGTTCCCCTAGCTGTGCATGCTGGGTGCTTTTGTATCTTAGCCATTCCCGGCTGGGAGCTTGCAGGACTGCAGGACTACAACTCCCAAGATGCTCTGTGCACCGGCCGGTGCCTAGCCCTGGGGGGAGGAGCAGGGCGGTGAAGGCTTGCCTGAGGGCCAAACCGCCATTGACTCAGGACTCTGGTCCTGCACACTCTCCAACTGGACTGAGTCCCAGAGGGATGTGACGGGATGAGAGGGACCAGGGAGTTAGGAGGGTTTGGCACCTGCATGGGCAGCCGCGGGCCTGTAGCGTGCAACTGCTTTTGTCCAAACTTGAAGCTGGACTCATGCCTCTTCCCCACCGCCTCCCTCCTTTGCTTGATTCCTCCTCCCCCCTGTGAGCCTGTGGGTCTTTCCACAGCCTCCTACCTAGTCCAGGGCCAGGTGCTTCTCCAAACTGCTTATGGGAACTGGTTTGACATCCCAGAAACTTTCCAGTTTGCCTGCTGCCCTCTGCCTTCTCCAGCCAAAGTGCCGTCATTTCATCAGCTTTTGGGAGACATTCGCCCTTGTGGCCCCTCTTGCAAGCACAACTTAAGAGTTTGCAGGGTGGTAACATTGTCTGTTGCTTGCCTTTTTCACAGATGTGGAAGTTGAGGCATCTGTGAGGTTAATCATTGGTTTCCCCAGGATCCACTAAGAGCAGAGGAGAACAAATCAATTCCCAGGCAAGTATCTAGTAGGCCATTTTCACTAACACATTCCAGTGCAGAGGCCTCTGAAACAGCATCCTTAAGATGAGAATAGCTTAAGCATTTTGCCCTTTAGATTGATCACCTAATCTCAGCTCAGGCCTGAGTAGCCAGTCTCTCAGGGACATGGGTGGTGATTCTGATCCCTCAGGAACAGACCGGTGGTCCAGCTTTGGGAGAGGCATGGTCATGGTAGACAGCACTTGGGCAGCATTTGAAACCCGTCAGCTTTAACATCTCTGCTTTGGATTCAGGCAAGGTTCCCGGATAAACACGCCTTGGGATAGTCAGATGTACCGTATTCTTTAAAAATTGGTTACATCAGTGAAAAGAACAGAACATAAAATATCCTGCTCATTAGCAAAAGATAAAATGCAAGCAAGACTTTCTTGTTAATTTTTTTCTGCTCATTCTCTTGGCTGTACTGTACGCTTGAATGCAGAAACAAAAACTTGAATTGCCATATTCTCTTTTCCTGAGATTGGTAAATTAACTTAAAAGTCTTATTGAAACCTGTGGAGGAATGATTAGCAGTTTCTTTGACTTATGTCATCCTTAAAAGTCTGGGCGTTGATCTAAATGAAAACAAGTCCTTGTTTATATTACACACCCCAATAGGTTACATTTCCGATTCCTGAATGTGGAATATAATCAAAACAACTGGAAAACCTGGTTATGGAAACTAGACCCTGTCACTATGTCAAGAATTTGCCTCCTTATGAATTAATGACACATGAATTGTTCAACGTTTTTGTAAAGAAAGGATGAGAATCTCTGCAGTGTCTCTGAATGTGGCAAGACGGGGAATTCTCGTTAGACCACATCCTCGGGTTCCTCTCTCGTGTTCAACAGGTCCGGGTGATAGTCCGTGTGGTCAATTGCAGCGCCGATCCCCAGTCCCCAGTGTTCCATCCTACTCTGGCCTGTGACCTCTTCAGGGGGTTCTGATGACACTCGTCCACAAGTGTTGGAAGGAGACATTGTAACGTGAGGATATTCCTCATCTTGAAACAAGGATTAATTGAGAGGAAAGTCTCTGGGTCTGTGTGCTCCGATGCACTGCTGTTGGGGTGTGGCTGCAGTGACTACTGTGCTCCCAGCAGTCCCGACAATGGCTGCCTCAGACATTTGATCTCCTGGTGCAACCACAGCAGCTGTTGACAGAGCTGGGCGCTCGTCGTTGTTAAGTGTCTTCCGTCAGATTTTGTGGCTCTGACCCTCCTCTGGTCAACCCCTTCCCATTCCTAACTGCTGCATTGATTGCTTTGTAGTTGTTTCCTAGGAGCCACTGTGTGTAACTGGATTTCACAGTGTCTTTAGGGACCCACCTTCACTACACGAGTCACTGTACAACAGCCACTTATCCTGGTGTAGCCCATGTTCGTCCTCTAAAGTGGAGCTGTGAAGAAGCCTGTTTACTCAGAGCTCCTCTCATTCTCGTGCTGCTGGGGCTGCTTATGAAGCTGGGCATCTCGTCTTTGGTCTCATCACATTATTATTTTCATCGATTATTCTGACGTCAGATACGACTTTGATAATTGGACACTGGCTGTCACAGGCACTTTTATGTATCTTCCCAACAGCTGTGTGAAGTAGTCCTGTGATCCCCATTTTACAGGGGGGACACTGAGGCTCAGAGAGGTCGAGTAGCTTCCTTCACACAGTTTCTTGGTGCATTTTGAGTCTCCACCTGGAACTCCGCCTCTCAGGTGTGTGCACTTAGCTGGTTTTCCACTTTGTCCCTCTCTGCCAGCCTCACCAAAGGCACACGGCCCATCCTGTGTCCATTGTCTGATTGTTGGCAGTCACCCTGCACAAACAGGCCCTGGGTGGGGAGTGGACTAGCAGGGAGTTGTCGTCCGGCATACCCTGGGCAGATTCTAGGTTTATTGCAAGAGCTGGAGTAGTGGAAGATACTGACCATCACTCACCTGCAAGGTTTCTTATGTAGAAATACTCCACTGACTTTTTGCAGGTGTCATGTCTTTTTGTCTTCATTGCTCCTCTGGGCTTTCTGCTACAGTCCGTGCTGTGCAGTAACATACAGTACAGAGACTGGTGATCATGATACTGTTGCCCTACATCAAACGGTCACATCACTCATTTTTCTAATTATGAAAGAATTACATATTTGTAAAAAAAGTTAAATTACACAGATCTATGTAGAGTAAAGAGAAACCTACCACTTCCATCCCCTTCCCTGCAAACTCACTCCCCTACTCAGAAGGAACTATTGTTAAGAAGTGGCAGCTTATTCTTCTGGACATTTCCTATGAATTTATAAATACACATAAAGAATTTTTTAACATAAATATATTACATAACTACATCGTTTTGCAACTTGCTGTTTCCCAAAACATATATCATAGACGTCTCTCCTTATCAGTGCACGTCACTCTAACTTAGCTTTTTAGAAGTTTTAGAGCTACTCCAAAGAACAGGAATACCACGATCTGTTTATTTCTTCTTTGATGGAGATGGGGTTATTTCCAGTTTCACTATTATACATAATGCTGCAGTAAGATCCTTGTATGGAATTTATTACACTGTTATTCAACTGCTCAATTTGCTTTGTTCCCTTTTAGTCAGAGACTATGATATATTTTTAACAATTTTATGGGAATTATTTTATAGGGAAATTAATTTTATCTCTGAATCAAGACATTTATGGGGAAAGTGGACTTCAAGGTCATCCATCTCAGTATTCTGGAGAAAAATCCTGAAACTCGGAAGATATTATGCTTGCTGCATCACATTCTAACAAGTCACGTTAAGAATTTAAAGTTGAATGTTTGGGCTGGCCCAGTGGCGCAAGTAGTTAAGTGTGCGTGCTCCGCTGTGGTGGCCCAGGGTTCACGGGGGCCCAAGGTTCGCGGGTTCTGATCCCGGGCACTCACCGAGGCACTGCTTGTCAAGCCATGCTGTGGCGGCATCCCATATAAAGTGGAGGAAGATGGGCATGGATGTTAGCCCAAGGCCAGTCTTCCTCAGCAAAAAGAGGAGGATTGGCAGATGTTAGCTCAGTGCTGATCTTCCTCACAAAGCAAAAATAAAAAACAAAATAAATAAGTTGAATGTTAGTATAGCCTCTACAGGCTTTGTTCAGAAGAAGGACGACTTTTTCTTGTCTTGAAAACTTCTGACTCCAGGGGCTCTCAGTTGGGCTTCAGAGAGGATAAGATGTTGGTGTTGTATCTGTTTCTCTTCAGCTGTAGGCTGCATCTCCTAAAGATCATAGACTAGAACATGGTCCAATGTATATATATGATTTGGGTCAAAAACTCAAAGTAATGAACCCAAGATAGGAATCTATAACTTTGGTTCATTTTTAAAGTTTTTATTTATTTATTTATTTTCCCCAAAAGCCCCAGTAGATAGTTGTATGTTATAGCTGCACATCCTTCTAGTTGCTGTATGTGGGATGCGGCCTCAGCACGGCCAGAGAAGCGGTGCGTCAGTGCGCACCCGGGATCCGAACCCGGGCCGCCAGCAGCAGAGCTCGTGCACTTAACCGCTAAGCCACGGGGCCGGCCCTATAACTTTGGTTCTTAATGATGTGTTTCCTTTGATATCCTCATGTCTCTGTGATTACTAGTAAAAACTCACCTATGGATTAAGAGATATGGTTCTGATGGCAATGTCTGGCTTGAACATCCATAGTTAAGGCTGCCACATCCCTAGGTAGATTAGACTTGACCTCTCTATGACCGCTGCCCTTGTTCTTTGACCTGGGAAAAACAAGAATTTAAAAAAACTGTTGTTACTAGCACTGAATACTAGAAATTCCCATTAAAGAATGAGTTTGATTTGGTAAACCAAAGGGAGTATAAGCAGAACAAAATCTTTAATATCTATGAAATTTCAAAAAGTTCTAATTTTTTTAAATGTAACTCTATTTTTGCAACAATGCAAAATGTATATATATGAATGAAATATCCCTCTGTCCATTTCTTAAGTTGTTTCCATTGGTTTGATGGATTTATCCTCTAATCAGGATTCCAAGTGTGAAAGAACATCTTGGTATTTCAAAGAAAAGAAGCCGTTGATATTTGATTTTCTTTTAGCTTGGCATCCTACAGGTTTGAGAAATAAATTATCATGTAATGATACAATGATTCTGAAATCAAATTGTTAATTAGAGGGATGTAAGAGATGATTGAATGGTGGTTCATCCCCATGGTCAGGGGTATTGTACACATGGACATGTAAACACGATTCAGGCTCGATCTCCTAGGTTACATGTAGATCCAGAGGTCTTGACAGTGGCTTCATTGCAGCTAACTTTTGTCTATTTCTCCCCTTCCTTCTTTCCAGCTTATCTCAAACAGTCCTGACTATCATGTTTTAAAATAAGACCAATTATAGTTATTTACACGAGCTTCTTGTTCATTATTGAAGAGTAATAATCAGGCATAACATTAAATCATTTAATCTACCTAAATAAATTAGTTGTACCTTTCAATTGATTAGAACACTAAAGTTGGTTCAGAGTTTGATATTCACCAAGTGTGTTAATCTGCTTACAACTGCCATGTGCCTCACTCCTCTTATTAGTTTATCTTTGGCCCATCACAAGATTTTAATGACTCAAATCATCATAAATTAAGATAATGCACTGTCTTTTTGATGACCGGGAAGCACATGGTACCATTTTGGAAATAAGCCCATCTGTGTTTGCTCCCCATGGGAAGTCTCTTGTCACTAGGTCTCTAGGTGGCTTGCACAACCCCCAAGGTCTGCAATAGCTTGGTGCCTCTCCTTCTATTTGGGGTAGAAATAAAAGAGGTCAGAGAGACTTATTAAAGTTTTGGTTGCATGAAGTCTTCTATGAAGACCATCCATGCATATTTTTCTGGATAGTTCTCTGTTCCTAAGATTACTAGTTATTTTAAGGGCTTGTCAGAAACTGTGAAAGTTCTGATGTTTTACCTTACCTGCAAACCAATTAGTTAGCCTACAATGGTCTTACAGATGCTGGCAAAAGACACGAGACCCATGCGTCAGAGATGAATTTGGACATAAGCATACACCCTTGAGACTGTCACCACCATCAAGGCCACAAACATAGCCATCATCTCCCAAAGTTTTCTCTCACCTCCTTTATTACTATTATTCTGTTGTAAGAACTCTTAACATCTACTCTATTAGCAAATGTAACGTATGCAATACAGTCTTGTTAACTGTAGACACTATGCCATATCCTAGATTTCCAGAACTTATTTATCTTGACAACTGAAACTTTGTATTTTTGAACATCAGCTCCCCATTTCTCCATCTCCCCAGCCAATGGCATCCACCATTCTAAACTCTGCTTGTGTGAGTTTGACTATTTTAGATTCCACAAATAAGGAAATATTTGTCATTCTCTGTCTGCCTTATTTCACTTAGCACAATGTCTTTTAGGTGCATTCATGTTGTCAAAAATAGCAGCAATTCCTTCTTTTTTCAATGTTGACGAATATTCCATTTCTTTATCCATTCATCCATCAGTGACGTTTAGGTTACTTCCATATCTTGGCTATTGTGAATTTGCTGCAATGAACATTAGAGGGCAGATATCTCTTTGAGACACTGATTTCAATTCCTGTGGGTGTATACCAGAAGTGGGATTGCTGGATCATGGGCTAGTTTTCATTTTTGGAGGAAATTCCATACTGTTTTCCATAATGGCTGTACTAGTTTACATTCCCACAAGGGTTCCTTTTCTCCACATCCTCACCAACATTTGTCATCTTTAGTTTTTTTGATAATCGCCATCATAACAGGTGTGAAATGATAGCTCATTGTGGTTTTGATTTGTATTCCCTGATTTATGATGCTGAACAACTTTTCATACACCTGCTGGCCACTTCTATGTCTTCACTGGAAAAATTTTACTCTGGTCCCTTGCCCATTTATTAAATTGATTTGTCTTTTTGTTTTTGAGCCAAACTAAAAAAAGGGAACAAAATTTTCAGGCATTATGGGTGCTTCCCAGTTGATGTGTATGGCTTTGTATTTACAGTGGTACCAAAAGAACATGTTTCGTGCTTTTTCTTCAGCTTATCATAAGACCAGCAGTAGCTGAGACACGGCAGATAATCGGGATCTTCTGGGTTTGGAGGTTTACAAAATAAATGATTGGTAAGGAATTATTTATTTTTCCAAGGAAATTATTGTGATCATAGTCCATGGAATCAAGGGTTGATAGGTGTAGGAGGAAATTAAGGTGAGAATCTTTGATCTGGAATTACTACTGATCTTGAGGGACAAGTATCTACTGTATGAGTGTTTGAATAAAAATATTAGAGATCAGGAATTTGTGGTGGGTGAATATGTTTTCTGAATTATTTACTTTTGAACATAACCGTTTGGATTATGTGAACATCTGGGATATGGGAATAACTTGCTAACAGGTGGTGGTTGATAATGTCACTATTGATTTAACCTCTATGAACACCAAGTGGTCAACGGATTAAGCAAATGAGTAGACAGAAAATACAGAAATGGTAAGATTTGGGATTTAGTAAAGGACTGAGGGTCAACTGTGCTGAGAGAGAGTGCCAGGACTTGTGTGGTTGAGAGTGACAAGGAAGAGAAGAGAATAGACCAACACTCAAACAAGGAGGGCGTGTTAACAGGATGGAGGGGGAAATGATCTGGAGGGGCCTTGAGTTTTGACATTGAGCTTTCTGTTCTTGATGCAAATCTGTCTGATGACATCCCAGGACACAGTTCAGATATATCCCGAGAGAGTAGAGGGACGGTGGAAGTACAAAACAGCCAGGATAATTGTGTTAAAAAGGCAGGCTTCCTTTGTCATTTGACCCAGTTTCATGATTTGTTTTTATAGGGTAAGAGGAAAAGAAGGATGATAAGTCACGTCTTCACAGAAGAAGCAGCATAACTGTGGGAACCAGTCGAAACCAAAGCCTGGCTTAAGCATTTCCATTCTTTTGAGGATGTCCAGTGACATATTCAAGAGGCCAGTTACTAGAATCCCATCCTATCCTAGCAATGACGGGGCTCTGAGAGGACAACTTGGACCATCCCCACCAGATCTGCTGGGCTGAGAGACCGCAAGGACTCCAGGCTTGCTGCAGTGCAGGACAACACGTAAGTCCTTTCAATCTTGCCAAAACGTTGTTAAAACTTGCACCTAGTCACACAGTTGAATCCCTGCCAGGTGTGCTCGCAGGTGATCTGCATTCCAGGTCCCATTCCCACTCCTGCTGGTCTTCAGATTTGGCAGAGATGATTCCAGGAACTGATCTGTGCATTCCACAGCTCCACTGTGGAGGTATCAGGAAGGAGGAAGGGCAGTGAAGAGCACAGGAGCAAGACTGATGATAGCACTGATGGCGGACAGACAAGCTAGCAAGGCAGAGAAAGTGAGGGTCTAAGAAGGCCATCCTGACAGCAGATGAAATGGAGCAGGCACCTCAGTGAGGTCTCTTGGCAGTGTCCCTAATGTTTCCTTGGTTTGAGCTCTTGAAACTTTAAAATATATTGATACTTTTCTTTTATTAAACTCTGCTTCGAGACATAGAAATTATAGACAACAGTTTCTTTCTGAGGTGAGAGGTTGAGTTTCAGGTGAGGAGAGAAAGATCTTCCTTTTTCATGCTATTCTCTCATGTTCCTTTACTATGTATATTATTTATTTGTACTTTAAAGTCAGCAGCGAGTTATCAATGTCACGGGATGATTCAGTTTTTCCCCTCACAGTCACAGTAAAACCTACTAAAAATGGATTATTCTTTTTGTATAATATTCCAATAGAGTCTAAAATATTATTTCAAACACATTTTTGTGTCTATGTTCTCAAATTAGATATTTACTTCTAGGTCTCCATTTTTCTGTTCTCTGTGGCATGCTAATTCAGAGTTGCATGTAAGGAAATACCAGATTTCCCTCAGTTTTTTAGATCCGTATGTGTTGGAAATTTGATTCATGGAGATGAAGATGGCAGTTGAGGGATCGTGCTATTATCAAAGGAGATATTTTCAGCATCAGTAATGCTGAAAGAACCCACTGCTTGTTGGGATTTAATTGTCTATTTGAGGGATCAAGCTTTCACTGTTGGCACTTCTCTTTCTCTTTGGAGGGAAAGTACAGACTTCCCAGTCTTTCCGTTACCAAATCACTTTCCTGGGTGGTTGGGCCGTGTCAGGAAGGGTTTGGGATGCCGGGAACAAGGATTCATTTTCAGCTTTTGGTTGTCCTGAGAAGACTTCCCTGGCAGAGTGCAGCCTGTGTGTTTGGGTGACACTTGCAGCCATCAGAAATGAGGGGATAACTCACAAGTGCCAAGTGATTCATCTGGTCCTTGCCTTACAGGGTGTTCCCATGGGATGAGGTTCAAAATGCCACTTGGTAACCATTTGAAAGCTCTTAGTCATGGGGCGGGTTCTCGGTGTGAGCTCAGAGCAGTGTCTGTTCACCACCAGATAGGAAGCATTTCAGTATTTTAATTGGTAAGGCTGTGTTCATGCACGTCCATGGACCATCAGATCAGTGGCATTCCCTGCTGGAGTGCCCCACAACCCTGTCATGCCTCATCTTTGAAAGCTCCAAACAGTGTTCACACCCCAGCAGGTGGTGGTAATGTAACAACAGCACAGAACTGGGGACAAAAACACAAAAACCCAGGGGCGACACAGTATATGGGCTCGGGCCCAATTGCCCCATTTGGACGAGTTGGTAACATCAACACTTAGTGTGTAAACTGGAGGATTGTCCAAGACCATGGACCTCAGAATGACACGGGCTCAGAAGTCACCTTGGACAGCAAGGGACAGTGTGAGGTCACTCACTGGCCAGGATTATGGACCCTTATACTAGCAAAGTAGATCTCACCCAGGATCCATCAGGACAAGCGAGGGAAGAGGCTTGGGGCCTTCTGGAGAATGTCTGCCCTAAAGGGAATTGCATAAGGAAGGCAGGGGTGCTGAAAATCCTAGTTGACAGGGAGCAGTCATGTTTATGGAACAAAGCCCAGCAGTAGCCTTAAAAGCTGGGTCACAAATCTTTCCTCCTGGATACAGAACAAACAGGAAAAAGAATTCAGTGTCCTGGACAAGGATCTCAGCAGGATTCAAATCCAGGTCAGGGGTGAACACGGAGACCCTAGAGAGGTCTCAGGAGCTAGGTCCTGCCTGCCTTTAGTCCATTTGCAAATGAGCTTCCTTGGGCCTTGTCCTCTCCACGTGTACGTTCTGATCTTTTTACATTGTTTTCCCCACTTAGAGCTGATGCAATTCCAGAGATTGAACTAGAAAACTACAAGTTCCTAAAATTTGTTCAAAAGAAATCTCAAAAAGAGAAGCAGAAAACTTTCCCTGTTCCTCAAGAATGGAGAAAGGCAGCCCCTGCTTGTGGCACGACTTTGTCTTGGGTAGTGCTGTTTTAAAGACACCCACATTTCAGTGGTTGTTGCTCTGCCTGTGAAAGTATCTTCAACCTTAAAATCCCAAGAGAACGGGCGGGGGCCAAGTCTGCTCCTGGAGGAGTTGAATGATATTGAAATGAACTGGTCTTCGGAATTAGGGGGACTTGGGAGTGTCCCCACTAACCAGGGAAGGGGCTGGCCCTTCTCCCAGTGCCAGCTGTCCGACTCCCCAAGGGCAGGTTATCCCGAAGCTTTAGTGAACCCCTAGGAGTCGGTCACCACGGCCCAGACACTCACTCACCCCTAACCTTGATGAGGGCGGATTCTTCTTATCCTTGAGTATTCTGCTGGCCAACTAGGTCTGGGGGTCCAGCTGGCAGGACAGGCTGTAACTCCAGGACAGAGAGATACCTGTGAGCCTACCAGTAGCCACACCTCAAGTGTCCCACCACTGCCTGCCCAGCAGCTGAAGTCTAGGTGTCCCAGAGGTCGCCATGCAATAAGGCCTGGGTCTGAGTGGGGGGCCACGGAGACAGGCTCTCTGGACTGGCCAACAGGGAGAGACCACCCCTGCCCTCACTCAACTCCTGCCCCGCCTCACCTATCATTCTCGTTGAGCAGCTCCATGTCCTGGAACCAGGCCCCCAATCGCTCCTCGGGCTCTAGGTTGTAATTCTTTGTGGCCACCTGGAGCAGCAGGATCTCCCTCATGACTGGGTATTCCTGGGAACAGAAGGAAGAAGAGGATGCAGATAGTGCCTGGGTGGGGGATGCTTCATGGACCTTGTGGGTGGTGAGGAGTGGGGCAGGAGACCAGTCCTGGGAACCCACCTTCCTTCCAGTTCCATCCAGGCTCTACCTGTTCACAGAATGGGAATAAACAGCCCCTCTTCCAGGATGTTTTCCTTGATACCATCCTCCCCTCAACCCACCCGCCAATTGGTTGAGTCTCCCACTTCTCTGTTATCAAACTCTTCCACTAAATGTAAGATACAGGGGGTGGAGCCAGCCACTGTTCTGCCCAGAGGGTCTCTGATTTCCTCCTTCTTCACCTCCCCTGCAGGGGGTGTGGCAGCTGTTCACTTCAGTCCTCTTCTCAGGTTAATCTCATTCCCCTGGAAGGCAGACAGTCAGAGTCCATCAGACAGAGCCCCCTAGCCTGACTAGACCCCTATGCCCACACCTTCTCAAGTTGCACTACTGCCAGGTCACCAGAGGGAGCCGGGCATGCACAGAAAGCAGGACTTGGACCTAGGCCAGGCTCTGGGTTCCAGAGAAGCAGGACATGGGGGAGAGGCTAAGGGACCTGGCAGCACAACCCTCTCTTATGACAGACTTGGAGGCTGAGACCTCAGGCAGACGGGACTGCTCAGCCACTTATGTGCTGCCTGACTTGGAGGGGTCGGAATTCTCTCTCCCTCCATGGGCAGCGTGGGAGGGAGAGGTTTAGTCCATCTCAGATAAAACCTCATGCAGCTGTGCTGTCAGGCAGCTCTGAGCTTCCCCGGCCTGAGGAACCAGAATGGGTGTCTCAGGTGGAGCCTGTGTTCACTCATCCCTAAGATGGGCCTGATGCCCCAGCTCCCAGGGGTGGCTGAGAGGCTCTTATGACAGGAGATATGCCAAGTGCTGAGAGCTCAGAGCTCAGTTCGGGGGCTCCCCATCCCAAGGCTCAGGATCCTGGTCCTCCCTGCCTGGTCCTCAGGTTCACCCACCTCGAGATTATCACCCATCAGCAGGTGCAGCATCAGCAGGTGACCAAGGAAAGTGCCAAGATATGGGATGACACTCTGTGACATCAGGGTGTGGGTGGGATGAGTCCTTGCTCTCAAGTCGGCCCCCTGCAGACCCTCCTCTGAAAAGTTCTCACCCTCAGCCTCCTGGCCGACCCCAGGGTTCCCACGGGGAGCAGCCTAGGACCCTTAGCATCCTCCCCTCAACTCCTCCTCCCTTCAGAGCCCAAGAACACCACACTCCTCCTCCTCACCTCCCAGGGCCGGCTTCTGGCAAATCACAGGGTGTGCGGTCCCTGGCCCTCCCCACAACAATCCCATCCTGCACCAGCTCTTCCAGGCCCTCCTCCTGGGGCATTCAGGCACTGTGGCACCAAGAGGAAGGGGCCTCTGCTTTTGATTTGAGGGCCTCCAGCTGGGGCAGAGACCCTCTCCCACAGGCACACTCACCTGATGCTGCTGCTGCTTCTCCTGCACTCTCTGGAGGCTAATCTGCGGGGGGGTGGCAAACGTGGATGGCCCCTGCTGCCAGGGTCGAGGAGAGTGTCAATAAGGCCATAGTCCCCTCACCCCAATTCTCTCCAGCACCACTGGCCTCTGACGCTGGACATCTAACTCCAGGCAACTGGTACCAATAGCACTCCATCCTCCAAGGTGTTGAGATTCTAGAACAAGCCAAGCTCCCACTCTCACTCTGGGTGTGAGCTTGAGCTTTAGGCCAGGCCTCCCCGAGCCTGTTTCCTCATCTGGAATGTGTGAGAACTCCAGCTACCTCACAGGTTCTCCTGAGGACTCAGTGTCACATGACACTGTTCTCGCCCTCACCTTTCCAGATGGAGCAGGCAGAAAGCTCCCACAGTCCTTTCTTCCCTCTTACCTCATCACCACCCTGTGAGGCCTGCAACAGAGGCTCAACTGGGGGAGGACTGACCCCCAAGTTCACTCTCAGCCTTCAGAGTTCAGTTTGGACTGAGAGCCTGAGTTTCTTTCTGTCTGTTGGCCTGGGCAATCTCATGCTTCTCTCCTCTCTAGCGTCCACAATGAGCAGCCCGAAAACACTGGTATTTGATTCTTCAGTTACAGGGATTCGACAGAGTGAGAGAGAGAGAGAGAGAGAGAGAGATGGAACATGAAAGAGGGAGTAAGAGGAAGTGAGAGAATGTTTTAGTTAAAATTTAGACAAAACATCCCATCACTTTGGCTGTTATTATATTAAGAAGCCAGTTACTAACTACTTAGTGGTTCCACTGGAATGGCTATACCATGGGTGGGGCTTACTGGGTACCACTGTGGAGATTGCCCACCTCATAGGCCAAGATGAGGCACTTGGGTCGCATTCTCCATTAAACAGGAAACAATTGAATGGTTTTATGCCACAGGATGGCAGTATCTAAATTTCCATTAGTTTCAAAACCCTCATGATGCTGACCTGAAAATGAGGCCAAGCTGGAAGCGACGGTTCCAATATCACATTGCTAGAACCCAGGCCTGGTTTGAGTGGTGTTCTGTGCTACCTGTCACCCCTTCTTTTATTCTTCCATCTCTAAGTTTGTGCCATAGGTACATGTGACACCAGCCCACAGGGGTAATAGATATTATGTCATATACACTGGGTGACATCCCTAGGAAGTAGATTCTAGCCTGATCCCCATGGTGCAGGTTTAGAGACTGGGGAGGACCTGAGAGGTACAGGGACTTTCTCAGGATGAAGAACTGGTAAGAAAAAGGAGGTCTGCATTCATCTCTGTCTCCTCAAAGCTAAGACCCGACTTAGGTTTCCAGGGAGCTGTGGCTAGGGCTGTGTAGGTTCCTTGTGTACAGTTCAGGAGATGACATAGGGGAGGAGGGTTAGCAGCCAAGGCACAGGGGGAGGCTCTGGACAAGTCTGATTGAGGTAAGGGGCCCAGGTAAAGGAATCTTGAAAAACGACCTCACTTCCTTGGTCATAGACCTCAACAGACCTTAGAACTCTGGTAACCAGGCACCCACAGCCCCCCATCCAGCTCACTTGACTAGAGACAGTCAACAGACAAAAATATTTTGTTGTTGTATCCCAACTTTTGGAGGATCTAGGCTCAAAGAACCCGAAAGAGAAACTTTTTGGTCATTGCCGACATTGGCTCAGCCCTCATCCCCGACGCCTCTGGGCGTCTGGCAGGAGGCAGTGAAGGGTAACATGGGGCAGCCCAGGAAAGGCTAGTGCAGGCCAGGACACAACTGTGATCCCACCTGATCAGCCCCACACCCCTTACCCTTCACCGTGTGTTTGTGTGTCTGTGTGTGTTTGTGTGGAGGAGAGAAGGCAGAGTATGAGGGGCAGGCCATTCCTGGGCAGGAGCTGGTTGTTAGGTGACGGAAGCATGGTGGGCCTGTCATGTTCATAGCCCAGGTCATAGCTGGCAGCATGAGAAGGTGAGCTCCTCTACTCATGTTACTGAGCCATAGAGGTTTCATCTCTTTTCCTGCCTGACCACAGTTCTTTGCAGGGATGTCCCTCTGTGCCTGAACTGAGGAACAGACTTTCTCGTTGGGGTTGACCCCAGTGGCAGTGTGCAGGCACCCCTGATTCCTTCTGGCCCAGCTCCAGAACAGTCTTTGCAGAACTCCAGTCAGAAGGTCATCGAGGAGCTGCCCAATGGTTTCAATTTCACCAACTCACTAGGCAAGAAGAAGGTGCCTGAGGCCACAAACACCATCCAGTGCTGCTCTGAGATGAGAGCAGGAGAAGAGGGTCTTCACCCTCAGGACCTTGAGATGACCAGGTTGAACTAGAACTATGGCATGACCTGAGTGGGGCTGTCCCTTTTTCAAGCTAAAGGGGAAATACAAGAGGGTAACCTTGCCTGCTTCGGAGCTGAGCTGCCATGACCCTCTTACGCTTGCCAGGTGTGAGCTTCTAGATGCCACTGAGGCAGAGACAGAGGGTAAGGGGGACTGCAGGCTGGATATTCCTGGAAGGGAAGTGGGATCTTTCCTGTGTTTAGAAAGACACATGGAAAGTCAGCTATGTGGGTGAATCTTTCTATTTATCCCACTGTAGTGCCAGTTGCAGAGCTCCAGCCAGTGGCAGAAGCAGAGCAGTGGGCAGTGGTGGAGGTAGAGCTGGCTACAGCTCCGTTGACACCACCCCTTCTAGCGTTGGAGACAGCGACCCCTCCATCAGCAGTGTTGGAGCTGGAGCAAGGGCCAACCTCGGCTCCAGCAGGAGTGAGAGCTGCTGAGCTGGAGTCACCTGGACCATCATTTCTAGTGGGAAGTCCGTCTCCACCTGTCGCTGTTAAGGAGCATGAGAAGAAGCCCAACCTCACGGCCTTCCCTCCTAAGCAGGTGGTAGAGCGGTTGACCGTGATTGATGCTGTGAGCAGCTGGGCTCTCTGGGCGGGGTGGAACAGGCCTTCCCTCTGCTATCATTGCCCCAGACCTGATCCAGACTCCCATGATCTGGGCCCAAATCCCAGCTCCACCCCTTATCAACCATATGATCTGGGCAACTTCCGGAACCCCCAAGCCTTTGCTGTCCCACTGCAGACCGTAGAGGTGGACACTAAAAGGACCTGCTCCACAGAGTGGCTGTGCTGGCTCCATGAGGTAGAAGAGATGGAAAGCTGGGCAGTGCCTGGCCCATAAGTGGTGGAGGGGAACTCATTGTGTGCAGCCAGGTCTACGGTGGCCGTCACCTCAGGAGGCTCAACAGCCTCAGGACTTGACACCTGATGTGTGCTTCACTACAAGGGAGACAGACAAGGCCAGTGATTGTAGCTGCCACGGTGGAATGTGCATCAGAATGGGGAGTGGGACCAGAGTGGAGATCAGGGTGGTGGAAGATGCCCCCTTGGCATGAGCAGAGTTGAGCCACCGTCTGGAGCTTGGAGTTAGCCAGGACGGGCTGGGTGCAAATGCCCCTCTCCCTTCCCTGCCGGGATTGGGTCCTGGGTCATCCTGTGCTGGGTACCTTCGGTGGACAGAGATAAACCCCAGGGACTCTCACAAGGCTCAGGCCACATCCTGAGCTTCCTGAGCTCCAGCTCTAAACTGTGACACCAGTGTCGGACTTTAGGGGCTTTGGACACAGAAGTGGTCTATGGCAGGGCTGGATGACACTCTCCCTGTTCCCCAGGAGCTCTTCTGGAAGGTGGTGCTCTCTCAGTGTCTGGGATCCACCTGGCAGAAGAAGAACAAACCTGGCAGTGAACACTAGATACCCACCATCCAGGCCACCATCGACCAGTTCAGAAGGGTGGCCAGCCTTGTCATCACCACCTGCCTTGGGGACCCGAGCATGACAGCACAAGACAGGACGAGGGTGGTAGATCACTGGGTCCAGGTGGCCCAGGTGTGCCGTGGGAGGCCCAGTGGAGCCCCTCTCTGGAGACTTGGGAACTGCCTCTCCACCTTTATCAGCTCCTAGGATTGCAGTGTGTGGTCTAAGCTCCTGCAAGTCCCTAGTCCCTTCCTGCCAGGGGCCTACTGACCTTGAATCCAGGTCCCAGTGAGAGGATGCTCACTTCATACCTGGCTAATTCCCTGTGTTGAGCTAAACTCCTCCTCCTTGTGAGTGTTACACTCTGGGTCCTAAATGTCCTTTTGGGGCTCCCTGAGCATCTGTCTCATCTAGATTTAAATAGAAGTGGACTGAAGCTAGAGCAAGCGGGGCTCCACTGTCCAACCTCACACCTCATTCTCTTCCCTTCCACAGGAGTGCGAGATCTGGAAGAACTTCTCGCCCCGCACTGTTATCTCTGCTCTGCAGAAAACCTCCACAAGCCACCTGAAGAACACATCGGGGGAAGTTTCCCTGTGGCTAGGCCTCTCTCCATAGGAGGACCAGGATGAATGAGGGATCTCCTGTATGACTGTCATTGGCGCCTGAGTCAGCCGGGAAATCCTGGGAGGCAGCAAATGCTGGGGACAGGGCCTGGGCGTCAGCAGTTGCTCTCTTAGTCTCCTGGTATCCTTGGTGAACCAGTTCTGCTTCAATACTTGGTTTCCCTAAATGTCAGCTACTGGGTTGAGCCACATTGGAGATTTTCAAGTGTTTATAGCAACAGAACTCTACGGCAGGTTGAAACTCATAGTGGTCAAAACAGAGCTGCTCTGTAGAGCTGGGGAGTGGAGACCCCAGTGACCAACAGGAGAGTCCCCTCCCAGTCCCATGAGACCTTAGCGCTCAGAGGAGCCCAGTGAGAACACTCCTCCAGGAAGGATGAATCTCTTGCGTTGTCAAAGAAAAGGGATTTGCACTCAGACCCCTAACATTATCCCTAAATTTCTCCTTCCCTCTTTCCCCTCCCATCGGGTAAAGCTCTGAAAAACTTAAGGAGCTTTATAGCCAAGATTAGTCCTGGAGCAAGAAACTTATGACCAAGATAGAGTGGAGGCTGTGGGTCTGGAAAGAGAGGAGGGGGGAGAGGTTCAGGGGGCCTGGGCAGGCTGTGGGTTTGATAGTTTCTCACTTGAACTTTCTCTGAAACATTCCCATCTATCTTGCCCAAGTTAACAAGCAGAGGGATTTGTTCAGCCCATGGGGAGCAGGGTGCCATTTTTGGGCAGGAGGCCCTGGTCATGGTACACAGTGGTGTTGGTTGGGCTGTTCCAGGAGGAGTTTCCGAGCTGGTGCCATCAGCAGGTCTCTGGCTTCCGTGCAAGTCCATCCTGCTGAATGTAGCTTCTTCCAGGCTGTTGCGGTGGGTTTAGCCCTCAGCCTAAACCTGTCCTCAGGAAGCCAGGCCTCTGCTGCTCCTTCTGTGTTCACCACGTCTGCGAAGATGTGACTATCATCTTTCTTATCATCCTTCTTTTCCTCTTACCCTAAAAAAACCAATCATGAAAGTGGGTCAAATGGTAAAAGAAGCCTGCCTTTTTAGGACAATTATCCTGGCTGTTTTGTACTTCCACCCTCCCTCGATCCCCTGGGGATAGATCTGACCTGTGTCCCGGGATGTCATCAGGCAGATTTGCATCAAGAACAGAAAGCTCAAGGTCAAAACTCAAGGCCCCTCCAGATCATTTCTCCCCCACCATCCTATTAATACCCCCTCTTTGTTTGAGTGTGATTCTATTCTCTTCTTGTCCTTGTCACTCTCAACCGCACAAATCCTGGCACTCCCACTCAGGACAGTAAGTCCCCAGTCCTTTAGTAAATCCCACTTCTTACCATTTTTGTGTTTTCTGTCTTCTCATTTACTTAATCCATTGACCACTTGGTGTTCATAGAGGTTAAATCAATAGTGATATTATCAACCACTCACTGTTAACTACTTACTCCCATATCCCAGATGTTCACATAATCCAAGTGGTTATGTTCAAAAGTAAATAATTCAGAAAACATATTCACCCACCACAAATTCCTGATCTCTGATATTTTTATTCAAATAATCATACAGTAATTACCTGTCCCTCAAGATCAGAAGTAATGTCAGATCACCAATCCTCACCTTAATTTTCTCCTACACGTATCTAATCCGGGATTCCATGGACTATGATCACAATAATTTCCTTGGAAAAATAAAAAAGTCCTTACCACTCATTTATTTTGTAAACCTCCAAACCCAGAAGATCCCGATTATCTGCCATGCTGCAGCTACTGTTGGTCTTATAACAACCTGAAGAAAAAACATGAAACATGATCTTTTTGTACCACTGTAACACAAAACCATCTGTATCAACTGGGAAGCATCCATAATGCCTGGAAATTTTGTTCTCCTTTTTTTGTGTTGGCTCAATAACAAAAAGACAAATCAATTTAAAAAATGGGCAAGGGACCACAATAGACTTTTTCCAGTGAAGACAAACAAGTGGCCAATAGGTGTAGGAAAAGGTGTTTGGCATCGCTAATCATCAGGGAATACAAATCAAAACCACAATGAGCTATCACTTCACTCCTGTTAAGATGGCGATTATCAGAAAAACTAAAGATGACGAATATTGGTGAAGATGTGAATAAAAGGAACCCTTGTGGGAATATAAACTAGTACAGCCATTATGAAAAACAGTAGGGAGGTTCCTCCAAAAAAGAAAACTAGCATATGATCCAGCAATCCCACTTCTGGTATATACACACAGGAATTGAAATCAGGGTCTCAAAAAGATACTTGTACTCTAATGTTCATTGTAGCTAATTCACAATAGCCAAGATATGGAAGTAACCTAAACGCCACTGATGGATGAGTGGATAAAGAAATGTAATATTCTTCAACCTTGAAAAAAGAAGGAATTCCTGCCATTTTTGACAACATGAGGGACCTTGAAGATATTATGCTAAGTGAAATAAAGCAGACAGAGAAAGACAAATACTTATATGTGGAAGCTAAAATTGTGAAATTCATACAAGCAGAGGTTAGAATGGTGGTTGGCAGGGGCTGGGGAGATGGAGAAATGGGGAGCTGATTGTCAAAGGATACAAAGTTGGAGTTATCAAGATAAATAAGTTCTGGAGATGTAGGATATGGCGTAGTGCCTTCAGCTAACAAAACTCTATTGCATACGTCGCATTTGCTACTAGAGTAGATACTAAGAGTTCTTACCACAGAATGATAGTAATAAAGGAGATGAGAGAAAACTTTGGAAGGTGATGGATATGTTTATGGCCTTGATGGTGGTGACAGTCTCAAGGGTGTATACTTATGTCCAAATTCATCAAGCTGTATATAGAAAAGTATGACACCATCGTTCATTCTTCTGCACCTTGAAATATGCCATGTCCTCATCACAAGACAAAAACATTTGTAACTATGTATGGGGATGGATGTTAACTGGACTTATTGTGGTGATCATTTCAATATATACTCAAACATTGAATCATTACGTTGTACCCCTGAAACTGATATAATGTTGTATGTCATCTTTACCTCAATAAGAAAACACAACAACCAAAACAATTTGAATATTGTAAATGAGTTCAGTGAATCCCTGAAAGTGCCCCATTCCCATATGAGAGTTACAGGAAGCAGAGAGGATGAAGCAAATGGAAGAAAGTTGTACAAAACACTATTCAAATTAAAATCACTTAAGTTGCTATCAACTCCTTTTGGAAAAGTTCTGTGAGCACTGATCTTCTTTCACATTTTTCCTGGAAAAGCATGCTTTCAGATCCAACCCATAACAGTTTCATCATTTCCTCTAATAAGACAACTTAATAAATAAAACCAAAAGCATCCCTTATGCATGAATAAAGTTAGTGAACTTTACAGAAGAAAGAGCATATTTGCACAATCTCAATAAAGGAAACAGAAAACTGAATGATGATCAAGTCTCATTCAAGCTTCTCTTTGAAAGCCAGTAAGACCAGGTTATCTTTTCAAGGATGTGTGTAGAGCTGTGAGCCTTGGAAGATAGAAATAGTGGCCTCCTCTGGAACAAAGGTTAGGCTTGCTTACTGCCCAGTATAATAAAAATAACACCCCCTCAGGGCAAAGGTTAGCTGACATCCTGACCGTTATCCAAGATTTGAGTTCCTTAGGCTCTGAGATCTTGCATCTCTCTGCATGTCCCCTGGCCCACTGTGTATCACCCTGTACGAAGTGGGTTTTAGTGAACCAGTGCAAATGCTGTTACTCTGGCCACTGCTATTGTTGTGTCATTAAGTCCTTTGTCTCTGACCCATGGGTCTCGTGTCTTTTGCCAGCATCTGTAAAACAATTGTAGGCTAACTTATTAGCTTGCAGGAAAGGTAAAATATCAGACCTTTCACAGTTCCCGACAAGCCCTTAAAGTAACTAGTAGTCTTAGGAACAGAGAGCTATCCAGAAAAATATGCATGGATGGTCTTCATAGATGACTTCATGCAACCAAAACTTTAATAAGTCTCTCTGATCTCTTTTATTTCTACCCCAATTAGAATGAGAGGCACCAAGCTATTACAGACATAGGGCTTGTGCAGGCCACCTGGAGACCTAGTAACCGGCAACGTCCCATGGTCAGCAAAGACAGATAGGCATATTGCCAAAATGGACCCATAGGCCTCCCTATCATCCAAAAGACAGTACATTATCTTAATTTATGATGATTTGAGTCATTAGAATCTTGTGATGGGCTAAAGATACACTTCTAAGAGGAGTCAGGCACATAGCAGTTGTAAGCAGATTAACACACGGTGAATATCAAACGCTCAACTAAACGTAGTGTTCTAATCAATTATAAGGTACAACAAATTTAATTAGGTCAATTAAATGATATTTGATGGTATTCTTGATTATCACTCTCTAATAATGAACAAGAAACTCACGTAGATAATTATAATTGGTCTTACTTTAAAACATGGTAGTCAGGACTGTTTGAGATAAACTGGAGATAAAGAAGGGGAGAAATAGATAAAAGTTAGCTGCTGTGAAGCCACTGTCAAGACACCTGGATCTACATGTAACCCAGGAGATCGGGGCAGACGGCTTTGTGCCTAGATTCCCCTGCACTGTGGTTCTCAGGGATGTCACGGTGCTGAAGCAGTTTCCTGAATCATTTTTACATGTCCATGTGTACAATACCCTTGACCACGGTGATGAACCACCAGTTAATCATCTCTTACACCCCTCTAATTAACAATTAGATTTAAAAATCATTGTATCATTACATGATCATTTATTCCTCAAACCTTTGGGATGCCGAGCTAAAAGAAAATTAAATATCAATGGTTTCCTTTTTTTGAAGGACCAAGATGTTCTCTCACACTTGGAATCGGGGTTAGAATATAAATCCATCAAATCAATGGAAACAACTTAAGAAATGGACAGAGGGATACTTCATTCATATAGACACAGTTTGCACTGTGGCATAAATAGAGTTATATTTTTAAAATTAGAATTTTTTGAAATTTTAAAGATATTAATGACTTTGTTCTGCTTATACTCCCTTTAGTTTACCAAACCAAACTCACTCTTTAATGGGCATTTCTAACATTGAGTGCTAATAACAGCAGCTTTTTTAAATTCTTATTTTTCCCAGGTCAAAGACCAAGGGCAGAGGTCATCAAGAGGTCAAGTCTAATCTACCTACAGATCTGGCAGGTTTACCTATGGATGTTCAAGACAGACATTGCCAGCAGAACCACATCTCTTCACCCATATGTGAGTTTTTAATAGTAATCACGGAGACTTAAGGATATCTAAGGAAATTCTTTATTAAGAACAAAAGATATAGATTCCAATGTTGAGTTCATTACTTTGAATTTTTTAACCAAATCACATATATCGATTGGACCATGTTCAATTCTATGATCTTTAGAAGACGCAGCCTACAGCCGAAGAGAAATAGATACAACACCAATATCTTACCCTCTCTGAAGCCCAACTGAGAGCCCCTGGAGTCAGAAGTTTTCAAGACAAGAAAAAGTCATCCTTCATCTAAACAAAGAGAGTAGAGGCTATTTAAAGTTTCGACTCACATTGTTAACATGACTTGTTAGAATGTGATGGAGCAAGCATAATATATTCTAAGCTTCATGATTTTTCTCCAGAATACTGAGATGGATGACCTTGAAGTCCAGCTTCCGTATAAATGTGGTTATTCAGTGATAAAATTAATTTCCCTATAAAATAATTCTCATAAAATTGTTAAAAATATATCATAGTCTCTGATTAAAAGGAAACAAAGCATATTGAGCAGTTGAAAGCAGTGTAATAAATTGCATACAAGGATCTTATAGCAGCATTATGTATAATAGTGAAACTGGTTGTAATCCCTTTGCTAGCAAAGAAGATATAAACAGATCATGGTATACCTATTCTTTGGAATACCTCTAAAACTTCTAAAAAGGTAAGTTAGAGTGATGTGCACTGATAAGGAGAGAGGTCTATGATATATGGTTTGGGAAACAGCAAATTGAAAGCGATGTAGTTATGTAATTTATGTTAAAAAAAAAAACTTTGTGTATTTATAAATTCCTGAGAAATTTCCAGAAGAATATGCCGCAACCTCTTAACAATAGTTCCTTCTGAGTAGGAGAGTGAGTTTGCAGGGAAGGGGATGAAAGAGGAATGCTTCACTTTACTCTACATAGATCAGTGCAATTTGACTTTTTTTACAGTGTGTATTAGTTTCATAATTAGAAAAATGAGTGATGTGACCATTTGGTGCAGGGCAACAGTATTATGTTCACCAGTCTCTGTACTCTATGCTACTGCACAGCACGGACTGGAGGAGAAAGCCTAGAGGAGCAATGAAGACAAAGAAGACATGACACCTGCAAAAAGTCAGTGGAGCGTTTCTACATAACAAACCTTCCAGGTGAGTGACAGTCAGTATCTTCCACTGTTCCAGTTCTCGCCATGAACCTAGGACCTGCCCAGAGTAAGCCGGAGGACCACGCCCCACTAGTCCAAGCCCTGCCCGGAGCCTGTTTGTGCAGGGTGACTGCCATCAAGCAGACAATGGACTCAGGGTGGGGGGTGTGCCTTTGGGGAGACTGGCAGAGATGCGTAAAGTGGAACACCAGCTAAGTGCGCACACCTGAGAGGTGGAGCTCCAGGTGGAGACACAAAATGTACCAAGAAACTGTGTGAAGTGAAGGAAGCTACTCCATCTCTCTAAGCTTCAGTGTCCCCAACTGTAAAATGGGGATCAAAGGACTACTTCACAGAGCTGTTGGGGAAGATACATAAAAGTTTTTGTGACAGCCAGTGTCCACATTATTAACAAAGTCATATCTGACTTCAAAATAATCGATGAAAGACTAAGGGCAATGAGACCAAAGACGGGATGCTTAACTTCATAAGCAGCCCGAGCAACATACGAGTGAGAGAGGCTCCTAGTAAGCAGGGTTCTTCACAGCTCCACTGGAGACGATGAACACGGGCTACACCAGGATAATTCACTGTTGTACAGTGACTCGTGTAGTGAGGGTGGGTCCCTAAAGACACTGTGAAATCCAGTTACACACAGTGGCTCCTAGGAAACAACTACAAAGCAATCAACTCAGCACATAGGAATGGGAAGGGGGCGAGCATAGGAGGGTCAGAGCCACAAAATCTGACGGAAGACACTGAACCACGAGCGCTCAGCTCTGTCAACAACTGCTGTGGTTACACCAGGAGATCAAATATCTGAGACAGCCATTGTGGGGACTGCTGAGAGCACAGTGGTCACTGAAGCCACACCCCAACAGCAGTTGCCTCGGAGCACACAGAACCCGAGACTTTGCTCTCCATTAATCGTTGTTTTAAGATGATGAAAATTCTCATGTTTCAATGTCTCCTTCCAACCCTTGTGGATGAGTGTCATCAGAACCCCCTGAAGAGGTCACAGGCCAGAGTAGGATGGAACAATGGGGGCTGGGGAAGTGGCGCTGCACCTGACCACCCCGAATATCACCTGGGCCTATTGAACACGAGAGAAGAACTCGAGGATGTGGTCTAAGGAGAATTCCCTGTCTTGCCACATTCAGAGACACTGCAGAGTTTCTCGTCAGATCTTTACAAAAATGTTAAAGAATTCGAGTCATTAATTCGTAAAGAGGCAAATTCTTCGCATAGTGACAGAGTCCAGTTTCCAAGACCTGCTTTTTCAGTTGTTTTGATAATATCTCACATTCAGGAATCGGAAATGTAACCTATTGGGACGTGTAATATACACAAGGACTTTTATTCATGTAGATCAACACCCAGGTTTTTAGGGAGGACATGAATCATGAAAGCTGATAACCATTCCTCCACAGGTTTCAATAAGACTTTTAAGTAAATTTACCAATCTCAGGAAAAGATAACTTGGCAATTCAATGTTTTTGTTTCTTCATTCAAGCGTACAATACAGCCAAGAGAATGAAGAGAAAGAAATTAACAAGAAGGTCTTGCTTGCGTTTCATCTTTTGCAAATGAGCAGGATATTTTATGCTCTGTTCTTTTCACTGATGTAACCAATTTTTAAAGAATACGGTACATCTGACTATCCCAAGGCATGTTTATCCGGGAACCTTGCCAGAATCCAAAGCAGAGATGTTAAAGCTGACGGGTTTCAAATGCTGCCCAGGTGCTGTCTACCATGAATATGCCTCTCCCAAAGCTGGACCACCCGTCTCTTCCTGAAGGATCAGAGTCATTACTCATGTCCCTGAGAGACTGGCCACTCAGGCCTGAGCTGAGATTAGGTGATCAATCTAAAGAGCAAAATGCTTAAGCTATTCTCATCTTAAGGATGTTGTTTCAGAGGCCTCTGCACTGGAATGGGTTAGTGAAAACGGCCTACTAGATACTTGCCTGGGAATTGATTTGTTCTCCTCTGCTCTTAGCAGATCCTGGGGAAACCAATGATTAACCCCAAGGATGCCTCAACTTCCACATCTGTGAAAAAGGCAAGCAACAACCAATGTTACCACCCTGTAAACTCTTAAATTGTGCTTGCAAGATGGGCCACAAGGGCGAATGTCTCCCAAAAGCTGATGAAATGATGGCACTTTGGCTGGAGAAGGCAGAGGGCAGCAGGCAAAGTGGAAAGTTTCTGGGATGTCAAACCAGTTCCCATAAGCAGTTTAGAGCCCTGGCCCAGGACTAGGTAGGAGGCTGTTGAAAGACCCACAGGCATGCAGGTGGGAGGAGGAATCAAGCAACGGAGGGAGGTGGTGGGGAAGAGGTGTGAGTCCAGCTTCAATTTTGGGAAAAACAGTTGCACGCTGCAGGCCTGCAGCTGCCCATGCAGCCACGACACCCTCCTAACTCCCTGGTCCCTCTCATCGTGTCACATCCCTCTGGGACTCAGTCCAGTTGGAGCTTGTGCAGGGCCAGAGTCCTGATTCAATGGGGGTTTGGACCTCGGCCAAGCTCACATTGCTCTGTTCCTCCCACCAGGGCTAGGCACAGCCCCGTGCACAGAGCATCCTGGGAGTTCTAGTCCTACAGCCCTATGGGCTGCCTGCTGGGAGCAGTTAAGAGAGAAAAGCTCCCAGCATGCACAGCTTGTGACCCCAACACGTGCCTTGTCCCTCGGGCACTGGGTTCCACACCTCTGAGTCTCCATCCCACCCTCTTCTCTATACCACGCCCATTCTACATGTCCTGCCGACCTCCCAGAGTATGCGCAGTGTGGTTGGGCTGCATCCCTTGAGGCCGGTACTCAGGTAGAGGTGGGGTTCACCAGCATGGCTATTGCTGGTGTTGCTTGCAACCCTGGTGGAAGCTCCCTGGCCAGTATTTGAAATGGAAATTCATTATCTAAAATGGAAATACCGGGTGCTTGGGATCCTGGAATTTGCCTTTCCAAGGCCACCTGTCCTACCATCCCCCCATCCCTCCAGTCTGCCATGATCCTCCCTCTGGACCCGTGGACAGGGTTGCTGCAGAGATCCTCCCTTTGGACCCAATCTGCCTCAAGGGCCCATACCTTGGTCAGGAGTCTTTGAAGGACTGCCCTGGGCCATGTCATAAAAAGGAGAAAATATCACATTGGACAACCACAATTCCTGCATTATACAGACAGGAAACTCAGGTGCACTGGTAAGTGAACCCTAAGCGACTTCAACGAATCACACACATGTCCCTTCTCCCACGCTGCACACAGGCTGGTTCACTGGACTTCCTTATCCCAGTGTGGACCTCTTGGCCTCGTTAACATAGGCAACAACACTGAAACTTCCCTTTGGTCCTTCCCACAATGTTAGGCAAGTTTGTGCAGGAAGGTAATATGCAATTTCTTCTCTACTATAGGGCTGGCTCCTTGGGAACTAGTTTTAATATCCCTGTTTAAATATACCCTAAGAATCACAAAATAATTTGTTGCTGTGGGGTGTTATGGTGATAAGTCTCTGAAGTCGTTTTTCCATTTAGCTTTTCTGATTGACTCCAAATACTACAGCACCACACGCTTCTCAGACTGGTGGATGCACAGCTCCACTTATTTGCAGGGAGGACGCACAACAGCAGAATATCCGTGACCTGACTTTCTGGAGCATCAGTATTACTACAAGATTTGGAAGAAGAAATGTTAGGTCATTTCCAAGGTAAGGAATTAAAAACTTAACACTAAGATGAGGCGGGAAAGTCATATGCCATTAATAATTGTCAGTAGTCTGTGTCTGAAATGTCAGACTTTCTCGGAGAAAGATCTGTGAGACCCTATTTCCCATTGTTTTAAATAGGAAAAATTAGAAGGCATAGCAAATCTATGGAAAAACTCTACCAATTTCCTAAGTCCCAATATGGCACCTAGACAAAAGTTACGAACATCATGTGCTCCTCATTTTGTTCCTATTCAACCCAGTCCCACAGGTCTTGAGTGCATGCTGGGAACACGGCACTGTGTTAGGTGTCGAGGCCTTGGTGAGCATCGTGGTGGGGGTGGACCTTGCTGGAGAAAGATGGCATCATAAAAACTCAAGTCCATGCCACTTACAAAACTGAGGCAAAAATGGAAAGACCCAGGAGCCACGCAAGGGTGAGGGCATTGCTAGATACTTGGGAGTATTAAAATCCATCTAATGGTGTCATGAGTGAATGTGTTCCACTTTAAAACAAAACACTGCTGTTACTCTGAGATATTGAGTTTGTATCTTTGTGCAAATATGCAGGATTTAAAATGTTATTGATGTATAATATGCATATAGAATATATGCAGAATTCATCCACGTAAATCTCAAAGAATTATTACAAAGTGAACACACTTGTGTGACCAAGAACTAGCACCAGCTTTACTCAGGCCCCGACAATCCCTTTCTCCCTATTTCCTCCCCAAAGGTAACTGATATCTTACCAGCGAACACTGTATATCGAGTTTGTCTTCTTATACAGTGTTTTATTACAGAACAGTTTAAACAATATAAAAAATAAGCAAAATAGCATAGTAGGCCCTTCACCCAGCTTCAACAACTACTAATCATCTGCTATTTTTGTTTCATCCACACTCCATCCCATTCCCACCTCACTTAATTATTCTTTTAAGCCTTTGTGCGTGTGTGGTGAGTAAGATGTATGCACACGGAAAGGCACAAATCTCAACCGTACAGTTTTGGCAAATAAACATACCCATATAACTTTCATCCCTTTAAGAATAGGATAGTTCCATCACCCCCAGAAAATTCCTTCCTGTTCCTTCCCAGGCAATTTTTTCCTTCCCTTGATGCAACCCCTGTTCTGTTTTTTTCAGCATAGGTTCATCTTGGCTGAAATCATCCCATGTGTGTTGTTTTCTTCCAGCTTACCTCCCTCAGCACGAGGTTGATGAGTGTCTCTCAGCATGTGTGTTTCAGCGTTTGCTCCTTGGCACGGCTGAGGATGTTCTGCTCTGTGGATGCCCCAAAGTGCGCTCATCCTCCTCCTGGGGACATGCAGGTCATCTTCTGTGAGCAGTCTTGTACAAAGGTTTTTTGGTATGCTGTTTAATTCCTTTATTAGCATTTAAGTGACACACCTTTGCGTTTTTACTGGTTGGTCCAGATTACAATGTGCATCTTTAACATATCACAGCCTACCTAGACTTAATAGTTCACCAGTTTAATCAATGTAAAATATGGAAGACTTGCTACAGAACATTTCCATCTACCTCTGTCTGTCCTTTGTGCTATTGTTGTCGTAAATTTTACATCTACTCATGTTACAAATCCCACAATACGGTGTTATAATTTTTGCTTTAAGTAGTCATAGGTATTTTAAAGAAATAAAAGAAATAAGTTAAGTGTTTGGAAGGAAATGCTTAGAGACTCTGCAATTGTATTGTTTCTTTTTTAAGTTTCCTCCACAGATTTTGCATTTATCAGTCAATCTTTCCAACAGTAATTATTACTGTAGCGTTCTAGTGGCGATTTTCAATTTCATGCTATCTAGCACATTTATTATTTGGAATTCTGTGAGGAAGATTCCCCACCCTCCCTCTCCTTTCCTTCTTCCTTTCTTTCTCTCTTTCTCTCATTCTTCTTTTTCCCCTTTTTTCTTTCTTCCTTCCCCTCCTTTCTTATTTAATCTTTTTTATATCAGCATAGTGTCGTGGATATTTATTTTATTCTCTGGGTAATAAGCCAATGCTACCATTATTTATTTTGTTGCTCACAGGTTTCCAGCTTGAGTCATTGGGAAGTCTTTCAGATTGATTCATTTTGACACGTCCCATCATTTTCTGTGTTTTTTTTTTTTTTAAGCACTCTCTTACTTTCTGGCACTACAAGATGATCCAGGCTCATCTTGTATTTTCAATCTCCACCCCTAGAATTAGCCATTTCTCCAAGAAAACCTGGCTCCTTTTACTGGGGAATAATATTTAGAAATCAAGATCTGGGAGCTAGGTGCGCTCATTAATATTAGAGTGTCACTGCTTCTAGTCCCTCTCAGCAGAGCTTGGAAATGTATGTATCAATATAAACTCAAGTATACGCATCTCTCTATCGATCTATCAATCGGTCTATCTATTTTGATAGATATATTAAAAGAGACATGGATTCATACTGATACTTACAACTCCAATCCAGCACCACTTGGTTTATTCTAGCATTCTCCTTTTGTTTATTTGTAACTTCTTTCACCAACAGTGAGAATCTTAACTCCAGTTAGCTACATGATGTTTACTGTGTCAACTAGTTTCAGAATTGCTAATCCATACCCTTATGAAAAACAAATTTACCACCTAGAGTACAATGTTTGTGTCCAGTACTTTAGTTTTACAGTATCCCGTCAGAACACTGTCTTCCAAAGTAACTTAGGTCAGGACCTTTCATCCCCAATCCCTCTGTATGGTTATGTCACATGCTTGTAATACAGTGAAATTAATTTGTCACTGCATTCCATCTGGGTTCCCCAGCACCCTGATTGATTTTTAAAATTTGCAGAGTTAAATTCACTCTTTGCTGTGTACAGTTCTATGAGTTTTGACTTTATGGTCATGCATCCATGTCCACAGTACCATACAGAGCTGTGTTTTTCACCCCCAAATTTCTCTCATGCTATCCCTTTGTATTCAACCCCTTCCCCTGCTCCATCCCTTGGCAACTACTGATCATTTTCCATCCCTGTAATTCTGCTTTTTCTAGAAATTTATATAAATGGAATCATATTCTATACAGGCTTTTGAATCTGGCTTCCTTCGCTTAAAGAAATGCAGCCAAGATTCATCTATGTTGTTGTGTGAATCAACAGTTTATCCTGGGGCCGGCCCCATGGCTTAGCGTTTGAGTGCGTGTGCTCCCCTACTGGTGGCCCAGGTTCGGATCCATGACGCGCACTGACACATCGCTTCTCAGGCCATGCTGATGTCATGTTCCACATACATCAACTAGAAGGGTGTGGAAATATGACATACAACTATCTACTGGGGCTTTCGGGGGAAAAAGGAGGATTGGCAATGGATGTTAGCTCAGGGCTCATCTTCCTCACAAAAAAAAAGAGTTTATCCTTTTTATTGCCAAGTAGTATTATAATGTACCAATGCAACACAATATCTTTCTCCATTCACCTGATGAAGGATATTTAGTTTATTTCCAGCTTTTGGCAATTATGAATAAAATGGCTATAAAGATTCCCACAAAGATTTTTGTTTAAACATTAGTTTTCAATTTTCTTCAGTAAATACCTAGGAGTGGGATATCTGAGTCATACAATAAGTGTATGTTTAGCTTTATAAGAACCTGCTCAACTGTTTTCTGAATGCAACTATCATGTTGCATTCCCAGTTCTAATTGCTCCTAGTCTTCACCAGCACGTGGTATTTGCAATTTTATTTTTTATTTCTGCCACCTAATAAGCGTGCAGTATCTTATTGTGGTTTCTACATCCTTTTTGAAAGTGAGTTCTGTTAAATATAGAATTTTGTGTTGACTTTTGGGTTTTCTTTCTGCACTTGAATGATGTCATTTTGTTGTTGAGTTGTCTCTTTTGTTTTTGATAGTATATCATCCATCGTTCACATTATTTCTCCCTGTATGTAATGTCTTCCACTGTATGTGTGTATTTCCCTGACTGCTTTCAAGATTTTCTTTTTATCTTTGGATTTCAGTAGTCTGACTATCATGTAGCTAAGTATGCTTTTCTTTTATATTTTATTTTGTGGGTTTGCTGACTTTCTGGGATCTAAAATTTTAGATTTTCCACCAGATTTTGGAAGTTTTAGGCTACTACTTATTGATTTGCCTTTCTGCCTCATTTAATTTTTCTGTCTCTCTCCTCTCTGCTTGCGACTCAATCATCTCACAAGTCATAAGGCTCTCTTAATTTTTCTTCAAAATTTTTACATTCTTTTCTTCAGACTGGATAATTTCTATTGCTGTATCTTCATGTTTTTTCCACTGTTTCTAATCTACCGGTAAACTCAAAAGTATTTTTTTGATTTCATCTTCCTATTTGGTTCTTTTGTGTAATTTCCACTTCTCTGCTGAGTTCCCACATCTGTTCATTCATTATGGGAATATTTCTCTTTACCACTATGATCATCTTTATAATAGTTGCTTTCGTATTCTTGACTGCTAATTGTCACACATTGGGGAGAGTTTCTACTGCCTGCTTTTGGTCACATATGGATTACATTTTCCTAGTTCTTCAAATCTCATGCTTCCTTTAAATTGTGTACTGGAAATCATGAAAGATAGGTATAGAGGCTCCGGATTCTATTGTATTTCTTGGAAGAGTTTTGTTATTATTCTAGCAGGGAATCAACTTGGCTAGACTGAAATTCCAATCCTCTCTCATTTACAGTGGGCAAAGCTGAAATCCTCAGTCAGTTCTTTCATCTTCCAACTGCTGTTTTTACACAAGGCCTTCTGGGGCCTACCCTGCATGTGTGTTGTTCAAAGATCTGCCAATTTGGAGTGTGTGGGGGAGAGACTTACATATATATTTTGCGATTTTCCTCTTTGTGACTCCCTCCCTTCCAGAATTTCTCCCCTAACTTTCCAGCTACTCTGCCAACCCAAAATTACATCCTCTAACATTACAAGTAAGACTGTAGTTTTTCCCCTGTCTAAGCCATGGACAGATTTTGGAATGCTTTGAGGCAAAAGACTCAAGCTTGCAAATATCTCCTGGTGCAATTCCCATCATTAAGGGAAGATTCCCTCTCAGTTCTGCTTGCTTTTGGAAGTGATTTATACATACACACAAACACACATTCATTGTATGTGTATTACATATAGCCACATGAGTCTGTATAAATATATATAATATTTTGTGCAGATTTTATCATTGTTATCTGTGAGAGTGTTAGTTCAACAGGCTACTTCACCATTACTAGAAGCCAGACCTCGGTTTTGTTTCTTTCTTGTATTTTATATAAATGGAATTATAAAATAGATAGCCTTTTGAATATAATTTCTTTCATGCGGCATTATGGTTGTGATATTCATCCATGCTATTGCATGTAGCTAGTGTTTGTTCATTTGTTGAAAATAATTAATTTTTTATGGTCATAAAATATGCATAACATAAAATTTTAACCATTTTTAAGTGTACAGTTCAGTGACATTCGATACATTCACATAATTGTGTAGCCATAACCTTCAACCATCCACAGAACTATTTTCACCTTGCACTGAAACTTTGTGCCCATTAAGCAACAACTCCCTGTTATCCCTCCCTCTTGCCCCTGGGAACCACCATTCTCATTTCTATTCCTATAAATTTGACTACTCTAAGTACCTTATATGAGTGGAATCATGCAATATTTTTCCTTTTGTGACTGGCTTTATTTCACTTAGCATAAATTCCGCAAGGTTCATCCATGTCATAGTATGTGTCAGAATTCCTTCCTTTTTAAGGGTGAAGAGTATTCCACTATGTGTATACACCACATTATTTTGTCAGTTCGTCCATTGATGGACACCTGGCTTGATTCCAGCTTCTGGCTATTTTGAATAATACTGTTAAGAACACGGGTGTACATATATGTCTTTATACCTCTGTGTTCAGTTCTTTTGTATGTATACCCATAAATGGTGTTCCCAGATTCACTTTTTCACGTGGGAGCGTTTCCCACATCTCTAACAAGCAATTCTGGAATGCCATCTGGTCGCCAGATAATTCAACTCAATTTGATGCTGACAACCCAGAGATACATCAGATTCCACAGGTTGATGGCTCCGTCCTATAAGTCTACACACCCACCCAACCTCACCTCTACTTCAGATGCCAGTTACAAGCCCAGGCTGTTACCTATACTTCTGACTTACTAGCTAAAAAACAGAGGTTCTCACAACCATTTCCTTGGGTTTGATTAATTTGCTAAAGTGGCTCACAAAACTCACAGAAACATTTACTAGATCACCAGTTTATTATAAAAGGATATAAGTCAAGAACAGCCTGTTGGAAGTGGTGCATAGGGAAAGGTATGGAGATGGTACACAGAGCTTTCATGCCATCTCCAGGTGGACCACTCTTCAAGCAGTCCTTGTCATTGCCAACTATATGAACCACCTTCTCTTGGGATTTTTATGGAGGTTCTCTCACATAGGCATGATCAATTATTAACTCAGTCTCCAGCCCCTCTCCTCTCTCTGGAGGATAAGGGGTAGGGCTAAAAATTCCAGCTTCTAATCAGGGCTTGGTCTTTCTGGTGACCATCCCCCATTCAGGAGACATCCAGGGGCCACCCAGAGTTGCCTCAATAGAACAAAAGATTCTCCTAGTGTTCTTATCACTGGGGAAATTAGGAAGGTTTTAGGAGCTCTGTGCCAAGAACTGGATGCAGAGGATGATAAATATATTTTTTATTATTTCAGAACCCATAAATGGAATTTCTAGATCATGCAGTAATTCTATTTTTAATTTTTGAAGGAACTGCCATACTGTTTTCCACAGTTTTATATTCTCACCATCAGAGCACAAGGGTTCCAATTTCTCAACATCATTGCCAACACTTGTTGTGTTCTGATTTTGTGATAGTAACTATCCTAATGGGTGTGAAACGTATCTCATTGTGGTTTTATTTCACATTTTCCTGGTACTTAGTGATGTTGAGCATCTTTTCATGTGTTTCCTGTTCATTTTATATCTTCTTTGGAGAAATGTCTATTCAAGAATTTTGTGCATTTTTAAATTGAGTTGTTTTTTTATTGTTGAGTTATAGAAGTTCTTTATTTATTCTAGATATTAATCCCTTATCAGATTTGTGATTTGCAAATATTTTCCACCATTCCATAGTTTGCCTTTTTACTCTGTTGATAGTATCTTGTGATACAGAAAACTTTTTCATTTTGATGAAGTCCAATTTCTTATTTTTTTTGTTACTTATGTCTTTGGTGTCATATTAAAGAAATCATTGTTACAATGGCATTTGGACCCAATGACACACAGCTTTTACCATGTGTTTTCTTCTAAGGATTTTATAGCTTCAACTCTAACATATATATCTTTGATCCATTTTGAGTTAATTTTTGTATATGGTGTAAAGTAAGGGTCCAACCTCATTCTTTTGCATGTGGGTATCCAGTTTTCCCAACAACATTTGTTGAAAAACTAATCTTTTCTCCTTTGAATGGTCTTTGTATTTTTGTCAAAAATCATTGGACCATATACACAAACTTTTATTTCTGGTGTCTCTGTGCTATTTCATTAGTATAGTGGGTGTATTTACGCCAATACCACACGTTTTGATTACTTTATAGTAAGTTTTGAAATCAGGAAGTGTGAGTTCTCTAACTTTGTTCTTCTTTTTCTAGATTGTTTTGGTTATTCAGGGTCCCTTGAGAGTCCATATGAATTTTAGGATAGATTTTTCTAATTTTGCAAAACCGTCACTGGAATTTTTACCTCATTGAGTAAGTTGATTCTTAAGTACTTTACTCTTTTTGATGCTATTGTAAATAAAAATGTAAAGTTTTTAAATTTCTTTTTCAGACTACTTATTATTAATGTATAGAAGAACAACTAGTTTTTGCATGTTGATTTTGTGTCCCACTACTCTGCAGAATTTTCTAGTTCTAACAAATATTTGGTGGAATTTTTAGTGGTTTTAACATGTAAGATATTATTTGTAAACAAATATAATATTACTTCTTCCTTTCCAATTTGGATGCTATTTCTTTATTTTCTTGCCTACTTGCCTTGGCTAGAACTTCTAATACCATGTTGAATAGAAGTGGTGAAAATGGGCCTTCTTGCCTTGTTCCTGATCTTAGAGAAAACGCTTTCATTCCTTCACCCTTGAATATGATGTTCTCTGTGGATTTCTATATATGGCTTTTATTATGTTGAAGTAGTTTCCTTTTACTCTGAGGGTTTTTTTAGTGTTTTTAGCATGAAAGCTTGTTTAGTTTTGTCAAACTTCTTTTCCGCATCCATTGAGATGATCATGTGTTTTTTTCCTTCATTCTGTTAATGTGGTTTATTACATTGATTTATTTTCATATATTGAAACATCCTTGTATTCCAGGAATAAATCCCACTTAAAAATGCTTTATAATCCTATTAATATGCTGATTAATTTAGTTTATTACTAATTTATGGAGGATTTTTATATCAATATTGATCAAAGATATTGACCTATAGTTTTCTTTTCTCTTAGTATCTTTGGCTTTGACATCAGGGGAGTGCTAATCCCATAGGATGACTTTAGAGGCATTCTTTCCTCTTCAACTTTTTGAAAGAGTTTGAAAAGAATTGATGTTAGTTAATTAAAAAAACAGTCTTTGGCCCTGAAATAAATTCAGCATAAAATAAATACAAATAAATATTTTTTAAAAAATATAAAAAAGATTTCTTACTAAAAAAAAATTAAAAATTAAGCAAGTACATCACTTATCACTTTATTTTTAAAAGTTTTTTAACGTACTAGTAAGCATAAACAAATTGTTAGAATTAAAATGACTGAAGTGTTAATTTTCTTCATTGGAATTTTTCTGACAGAAGTATATGATGCTGTCATGTATGACATCTTTTATGAAAAAAATGATCATTTTTTGTAGTATTAGAGAATACTATGAATTTTCCCAGTGGCCTCTGACAAAACTCTGATAGGCAAAGTTATCTTTTCAACATGTATGTCGCATCATCATCCTTACCAAATTAACAAACTCAGGTGCTAATTAATCAACTACTTTTCATATGATTCAGATTCTCCCCCATCAACTTCCCTAAGCATCAGGAAATTCTACAACTTCTGCAAGATTAACAATTTTACCTTATATTGTATTTATCTCATGTGCTTTAAAACATCCAAAAATCATTGATAAACTGACCCTACCCAGACTAAAGCATTGTGAATTATAAAAGATGGTCTCTGTTAAGTGAGGAGGGATTTCAGGTTGAACTTAATTTTATAAGTGGTCAATTTATTACAGTGCATTGTTCTGTTATGTATTTCACTTCTTTTCTAAAAAAAGTGATAGTTGAGGGCACTTAGATAAAAATTTGAGAAAATAAGGAACTGATACACACTATAAGCTTCAAATGTTTTCAAGCATAAGATACAATAAGAACTAAAATTACGAAATGACAGAGGAAATAGAGATAAGAGGATGAAATTGCAAAACTGAATCTATAATAATATCTCAATGGCTAACGTTGTGGTGCCAGGAAGGTGGTGAAGTCAAAGAATTCGTAAAGATCATAATAAACACACTACAAAGAAAACACATTGAAATTTTCATAGAGAGAATTTTTATTGTGATATGATAGACAGAGAACAGGGAAGAGAAGTTGGAGTGAGAGACTATCTGCTTCTTAAATTATTTCCACTGTTGAGAACAAAAATCCAATTTGCTGAAATATTTATTCCCCTCTATGACCCTATCTTTACCTGCAAAATCACAACATTGAATCGATGTCAGAGTCCAGATTTCCATCCCTGGGGAACAGAGCAATTTATCTCATCTGAAACCTCAACTGCTCAGGCTGTGAAACAAGGCCGGCCATCCATTCTCACAGAGAAGCCAACTGGAGGTAGGGTTTTTGGTTCTGAATTCAGCTAAACATCTTCAAAGAATTGTTTCTGGCCTTCCTTATCCAGGGCTATCAGTGAAGTGCTGGCTGGATTTCAGAGAAGAGCAAGTCACAGTCAGTGGAGATATTTTCTGTTGAGCTCTCTAGAGAAGGCTGTGGAGCTTGTCACTAAGAGTTGATTTCTATGCGGGTTATATTTTTTTATTTTATTCAGAGATTTATAAAGAAAATTAAATGGTAAGTATTATTATCAACATAAAACGTTGTCTATTCTCTGGTCATTTAAGCAAAATTTTCCTCTCAGGGTCCACCCATAGACAAAGCCCAGATTTAATCTCCAAAAGTCAGCCAGGCGCTCTGTGGTCCACGGGAAGCCCTCAAGTTTGCAGCCTGTTTCCTTGTGTGCTGTGCTGGTGTTTAATCTTCCATCTCTTCCGGGTACAACTAGACAGATGCCTATCAAACCATCAAGGGACTTGACATTCGAGAAATGTACTTTTCATTATCTTTAGACTTCTACACTTTTCAAAAAGACTCACAGCATTTCCAGTAATTTTGCAGCAGTTTACCCAACACTAAGGTTCTCACTATTAAAAGTTAAAACAAATAAATTTTGAAAAGGAAAAAGTGATCTTCGCAATTTTGTACAGAATCTATATAATAGGTGCATCCTTATAAATGGAGGTGATGGTGCTCAGGGTAAGCTACGCCAGGAGGCACCACTCTGGTATGCGGATTATTTCGAGCTGGAGACAATAAGGACTCAGAGAACTCAGGAAGAATATTTGAGTTTCCCCTCCCAAACTGCCTAAAGAATTTCAAACAAAAGATCTGTTTCAGGAAGGAGTTATTATCATGATGGCTGTAAAGATAATGTAGGATATAAGTTACAACAGGAAAGGCACCAAGCCCCTTTTATCAAAAACTCTATCTCTCTCTGACCACATTATCTATAGATGACCCTGAGAAGAGTTGTCAGGCAAACATATGCATTTCTATCTCCATGTGAGTTGTCTTCTTGCTCTCTGAGGTCCCAGACCACTACCCATCCCCGACACCTTCCTAGTCTTTAGCTACAATACTTAAGCGGGCAGCTTAGACAGAGGGACGAGTTGCTCATTTCTGAGTTTCTCCCAGGTATACATGTTATTAAACTTGGTTTTGTTTTCTCCTGCTAACCTGTCTTGTTAATTATTTGGTCAACCATAAGAAACTTAGGAAAAGGGCAGAGGCAGACTCTTTCTCTCCCCCAACAGTTTTTGTGCCCAACGTGGGGTTACACTGGCTGGCAAGTTGCGTTCGCTGGCTGGAAGAACTGCCTTCTCCCTGGATTACTGCAGATGATGAGATACGGGAACACCTGACGAAAGCCGGCAAAATGTAAGACTTCTTATCACGTCAGCCTTCCAGAATCTCTACCTGTGGAGTCCCGTGGAAGGAAGTGGTGAGAATTTTTTTCTCTTTCTAAATTTAGATTGGCTGGAGAAAATATTTTGGAAGCTAGTTTCTTGTGCTTTTAGTGACGCTGGTAAATTTGATAGAGTACTCTTGGTTTTGATCTTGATCCATTTTCCTCCCAGAGATAGTCTCTGTTTTTCTCTTTGGTCTTTGTCTTTTGTATCGTGTGTCATAAGAAGGAAATACCATAAGGTAGGACGCAGGCATAGGCCTTATAAGCCTACTGTCCGGGCTGGCCCCCGAGACTGGTGAGTTTGCGAGTCTCACCAGACTGGCATCTATTTAGATAAACTTTGTTGTGGGTTAATATGCACATGAAGTGAAGGCCATCGCGAAGGGCATCTTGGAAGCCAAAAAGGCTGCAAATTTGGTTGCAACGAGTGGAGCAGTTAAGGGCCATTAGAGCGCTCGCCACTTTCAGGAGACACCCGTGACAGGAAAATTTGGGTCACAGAATGAGGTAGATTACACAGGTCCCCCTCCAACTGCAAGAAAATGTCCATGCAATGACGAGGTACTCTGTAATTCACACAGTCCCCAACCCCATGCCACCTCCCCTCCTAGGTATTATTCTGGCTCCAACAGACCTAAGGCATGGCTAAAGCTGTCATTGTGCACATAAGAAAAAAACCAGATGAGGTTTTTCCTTCTGTCTTGTTCTGTGTCCTGAGACAACTTGGCTTTGTGCCAAGTGAGAATATTCTCCTTGGTCTCCACCTTACGGAAGGTGCATTTACTGGGGTGCCCCTTGATGGCCAGTCGAGTAGACTGGCGTTCTGAACTGTCTCTTTGTCCAGCTGTGCCAAGCTCTCAGGGGAGTTTGTCATAAAGGGCCCAGTCCATAAGGGTTTTTGTCGTCTTAATCTTCGTTTCTTGTTAGTGCTGGAAAAATCCCATTCCAGTATCGCCTGCCCGGTGTCACAGATTACCGGGTATGTGACTGGAAGCATCCCACACTATTGTGGGAGAGCGGAGACACCGTTTTCACTGCACCATCCTTACCACCTGTGCAACGAAGGTCTTTAATTTCTCTGAATATCTTTGAGAGTGAATTCTGTGGATCACGGGAGCTACATCATCTGCGCCCTCACCAGGGACGCCTCTTGTGTCCACGGTAAAGATTTATTCTAAGCGTGGAAAGTTACCTCCGGGTCTTTCCTTAAAATGTATTATTGGATTGAGTCACTATTGGAATAAATATACAAATGAAGATCCTACTCGTCAATGGCCAGATTATGGATACTTAGAATTGGGAAAACATCTAAATTGGGGGAAAAAATATGTTTTGAGAGCTCTCACACAATTGTTTAATTTGTAGCCAAAAAACAGCCAGAAAAAGGAAGAGAAAAATTGAAATAGCCTTAAAACCTTAACTCAGGTTATAATTAAATTGAGAACATGTAAAAGTGTAAGTGTTGATAAGATTATAAAGGTTGGAATGTTTGAGCTAATTTTATACAAAGAGGTTACATCAACTTTGACTGAGTATATTTTAAAATGTCTGACTTGGAATTCTTCTCTTGTCCAAAATCAGAAGACCAAGACCTATTGATAAAAATCTTAATGATAACTATGTTTAAAGGTATAAGAGGTGATGAAATTTACATGAACTTTTGTACAAAAAAACTGATGTTATTTCTATTACAGAACTGGTTAACAAAAATAGTAATTTAAATGATGGCTAACTTTATCTAATGTCTTATGAAGTCTTATAGGCAATCTAAATAATTATTGGGAACAAGTAACTAAATAGTTGTGAAAAAGATGAATGTTGGGTGAACTTTAAACAATAATTATGTGTTATGTTGCTTACAGCTTCCAAACTCTTTTTGGTGACATAAAACTTTAGAGTTTTGCTAAATTTTGTCATAAAAATTCATTGGTGTATCATCATTTCCAAATAAGATAAGATATTAGACATTGATTGCTAAACTTACGTTTGTCTACTTTTGTCTTTTCATTACAGGAAAACTAAAAGGTGTTTTGGGTCTATTGGTAAACATGTGTTTTATTAAAAGATTGTACTATAAAGTAACATATTTCTAGAAGTTATGAAGTGTTTATAAATTTTCCAAGCCACAATATACTAATGTAAAAGAAAGTTTATAATTGTTTACTTAGTTTTTACTTACAAATTGGGGTTTCTAGGAGTTAAAATTTCTAATTAGTATATGTGATTGAAGCTACTAAATATTAAGAAAATTATGTCTGTGTACAAGTAAAGTAAGATGTATAAAGAAGGAACAAAGAATTCAGATATTTTATTTGATTGATTAAGAAAGAGAAATTTGTCTTCAAGAACTAGGAGGGAAAAGAAAGACATGGGACAATTTCTGAATGTAAAAAAAACATAGGTTTGTGGAAGAGGAATTCTGGAAAAGGAGTTTTCGTATGTTCAAGATGGCTAAGATTGAAATGAATTTAATTAAGTAAATGTGTTTTAATATCAGAAGGAAGCTGGTACAAAATTACAATTTGGTCTTCTTTCTCTTAAAAGGATAATTTTCTTGAACTTGATAAAGAGGTTATAAAAGATTTTTCTTTACCTTTGGGTAAGTCTCCCTAAAAGACTGAAAAAAAAAACTGTTAAAATAATTTCTTCTGTTCAAAAGACTGAGGTCACTCTATTAAGTTTTTTGGACTGTCAATGCTCTCTTTGCTTTAACGTTTTCTATTTTTGACTAGCCCCCCAAAATTCATATCTTAAATAAAGTCTTTTTTTTTACTTTTTTTTTCTTTGAGAATTTTCAAAGGGCCCTGGAACTTCTCAAAGAAATATGCTCTCTTCCTACAAGGGGAAAGATACTAAATTTATTAGGCTTATTCAGTATGTTAAATTACATGGAAAGCATTGTCAGACAAGTGATGATAAGTCTGCTTAGGTGCTATTATGTGGACAAATGTTATTGACATAGGTGTTTTAAAATTGTATAACATTACTGAAATTCTGATCTGTCCTGATTATCAGTCATAATTCTGGTTATTATTATTTTAAAGTGTTGTATGTCACAAAATTAACCAAATTTCTCTGTCAATTGTCATTTTGAGATCTTGTTGTTTACAGACTTATTTCTTTGCTCTAATGCTTTTGCAAAATATGTCAACTTCAGAAAAATTCATGGAAAGTACTCTGACATTTACACAGGAGTGCAGGTTTCTGACAAACTTTCTGATCATAAAACTGAACTTGGTAAGAAATTACAGAAATCTGATGGAAAGACAAATAACTTCATGACGCTGCTAACAAAACGATTGGGATCAAGAATGGATTACACAGGATTGAATGAACTGATAACGATAATTATAATTTTTATGATTTTTTCATTTGAAGTATTGCTGAATTTTTAATGTTTTGTTTTTTTACATTTAAAGAAAAGTTTTTCTCTTTTCTCCTGAGCTAGCTATGACTTATAACAATTTGGTAAATGATATTTTTGCAAGTAAAATTGAAATATTTATCTTTCTCTATCTATCTGATCCCCCGAATTTGGAAACTCTTAGTAAGTGAGTATTGTTGTTTTCATGGTGTCAGGGGGAAGAGGGAGAATCTCCCTCTGCCCTTTTCCTTACGGTTCTTATGGCTGGCCAAATAATTAACAAGCCAGGTTAGCAGGAGAAAATAATAACAAGTTTAATAACATGTATACATGGGAGAAACTCAGAAATGAGCCACTCGTCCCTCTGTCTAAGCTGCTTGCTTAAGTATTGCAACTAAAGGCGAGGAGCGTGTTGGGGGTGGGTAGTGGCCTGGGACTTTAGAGGACAGGAGGACAATTCTTTTCAGGGTCATCTATAGATAATGTGGTCAGGGAGAGATAGAGTTTTTTGATAAAAGGGGCTTGGTGCCCCTCCCATTGTAACATCTATTTTACATTATCATTACAGCCATCGTGATACAAGATCTGTTCTAGGAAGGAGCCACCATGTCAAATTCTTTAGGCAGTTAGTGGGGGAGGTCAAATGTCCTTCAGAGAAAACAATCAAGGTAAAGAGATATATTTCAGGGTGGCCAAATCTTGATCTCCCACAGTGGCAATATAGTTATTTGCATAAGTTCAATAAGAATCTGTTCTCCTTATAACAGGACACAATTGGAAACACTGGTAATATTACCAAGGCTGTGACTGGAACATCATATTTGCGATATAACCATACAGCTTTTGAGGAATGAAGATTGGACTTTATGGAAGAAAGCCATGTGGAAATATTGGCCTGGTACCTTATGTTCCAAGCAGCACTTACCAGGTTAAGTAAAGAATGTCATTTATCTGGCAAGCACAAATAACCTTGAAATATTTTGGGGGAACCTCGGAAGAGAGGAATTCACCCAAATCTGTAGGTATTACAGGCAATGTCTGATAACAAAATCCTTGGCTTGGCTTTCCTGGCCTGGAGAGGCTTTTAAAGTTCAATCTGAGATTCCTTATAAAAAGTTCCAGCAAAGCAGATTTAAAAGAGCCTATGTGAGCAATTGCTATTCTTGCTGTACTTATGTAAATAATCGGGCCAACACTATTAGAACTAGACTTATTTTGCAAACTACTTAGTTTTAATTTATCTATCTTTGATAAAAATGAGGGTGATTTTAGAAAGAAAAATTATATTTCAGCAAAAATTATAGTGTACATTTGCGGATATTAAATCCTAGTTTTCTTAATTGACTTTTAAGGTTTTTGTTTTATATTGTTGACTTGACTGGATCTTGATTTCTTCTAGTCTCCTAAAATATATGGCTTCAGTTGTCCAAACTAACGTTTTTCATTTTTTCCATCATTTTCATTTGGAATCACTGAAAACTGAACCTCCGCTTTTTCCTGAAGCCTTTCAAACTGAAGCTGATGGACTTGATATAAACTTAAGAGATTACCCGATGACATCATCAGAGACATTTTGAACTGCAAAAGCTGCTTTGACGCTGACATCTGAAAATCTTATCTGGCTGTCCTCTAAAGTCAGAAACTGCTTTACAACTTGCTTCTAGCATTAACTTTGTTTTTCATTTGTTTACATAGAAATGCTTCCATTAAATACTTGATTGCTTGCTTCCACAATATAGGTGTAACCTTGAGAGCCCACCTGCATCACCACCTTCTAATATGTACTTAATTGAACTCATCTATTATCAGGACTAAGAAATGTGCTCAGTGAAATGAAAAAGATCTACCAACTCAGCTTCTGGACTATGAAACTTCTTTAATTTTGAAAAGGACTGTGAAACTTCTAGGGAAGTTTCAGAGGAGGCAACTGATGATGCTCAGGGCAAGCTAACCCAGGAGGCACCACTCTGGTATGCAGATTGTTTCCAGCTGAAGGCAATGAGAACTCAGAAAGAATATTTGAGTTTCCCCATCCAAAATGCCTAAAGAATTTAAAACAAAAGATCTGTTTCAGGAAGGAGTTATTATCATGATGGCTGTAAAGGTAATGTAGGATAGAGGTTACAACAAGAAAGACACCAAGCCCCTTTTATCAAAAACTCTATCTCTTCTTGACCACATTATCTATATATGACCCTGAGAAGATTTGTCAAGCAAACATTTGCATTTCTATCATCGTGTGAGTTGCCTCTTGCCCTTTGAGGTCCCAGACCACTACCCACCCCCAACACTTTCCTCGCCTTTAACTGCAATACTTAAGGGTGCAGCTTACACAGAGGGACGAGTTGCTCATTTCTGAGTTTCTCCCATGTATACATGTTATTAAACTTGTTATTATTTTCTTCTGCTAACCTGGCTTGTTAATTATTTGGCCAACCATAAGAACCTTAAGGGAAAGGGCAGAGGGAGATTCTCCCTCTTCCCCCAACAACAAGATTATCTGATTCCCAGAAAAAGAAAACTTTACTATAATATTAAGGCTACAACTGTCAAAACGGAAGCCAAGATACACTCAAGTCAAGCTTTTGCTCAAAAGTTAATTGGCTCCTCTTTGAAACTTTATCATGTTTATTATGTAAGCATAATATAGAGCCTAGAATATAGAAAGTGCTTATTGGTAAGTTGACATTGTGATCATTTATTTTGTAAATATTAGTATGAGAGATGTAATTCATTTTCTAGTATATTCAGATTTTCAAGTTCTGCTAAACCTAAAGCCACATTACTGGCAAGTTGGGATACCTCTAGACATCTGAAAAATATGAATCCTAAACAGAAGCATATAAATTCTCTATTCATCAGGTTCTAAATTCTAAAACATTCTAAGGCTTTGGAACAAATCAATAGCATTCCAAATTTACAGTAAGGCTACATGTGCCACACAGGATCCTACAGAAAGAGAAATCCAGATTTTAAATAGAGGAGATTATGCACAAAAATAAAGTACGTTTTCAAGTCTGAAAGGGGATTTCAAGAAAGAAGAGACTCTCAGAACATGTGGTAAGTGGTAAATAACTTACCAAGGGCTCTCTAAAGGAGAACATATTGTGGACAAAAGAGCTTCACACCAGAGAGCTAAAATGGCATCTCTGGAATCCTTACGATGAAACAGATGCCGAACTACGATTTCCTGAAACTTAAAATGCAACTTGGGCCGGCCCCGTGGCTTATCGGTTAAGTGCGCACGCTCCGCTACTTGAGGCCCAGGTTCGGATCCCGGGTGCGCAACGACGCACTGCTTCTCTGGCCATGCTGAGGCCGCATCCCACATACAGCAACTAGAAGGATGTGCAACTATGACATACAACTATCTACTGGGGCTTTGGGGGAAAATAAAAGGAGGAGGATTGGCAGTGGATGTTAGCTTAGAGCTGGTCTTCCACTGCAAAATAAGGGGGATTAGCATGGATGTTAGCTCAGGGCTGATCGTCCTCACAAAAATAATTTAAAAAAAATGAATCTTATCCTCCAAACAAATACCACCTCCCTGCCTTGCAGCTTACCTGGACATGGTGATGTGTTGGAATCGTTTTTCTAATTCATTGGTTCTTTTGTTTTGAAGATTTTATTTATTTATTTCCCCCCCAAAGCCTCAGTAGATAGTTGTGTGTCATAGTTGCACGTCCTTGTAGTTGCTGTATGTGGGACTCGGCCTCAGCACGGCTGCAGAAGCGGTGCCTTGGTGGGCACCCAGGATCCGAACCTGATCCACCAACAGCGGAGCGTGCGCACTTAATCACCAAGCCATGGGGCCGGCTCCTAATTCATTGGTTCTTAAACTTGATGGACACCAGAAGCACCTTGAGGCCTTGTTCAAATCCAGATTGCCAGGCCCCACCCCAGACTTGCCAGTTCAACAGGTCTGCAGCAGCACCTGACAATTTGCGTTTCAGCCCAGTTCCCAGGTGATGCTGATGCTGCTGGTCCAAGGACTCCACTTTGAGAACCACAGCCTGATTTAGACCCTGTATATGGTTACCAAATCCATTATTTTATCCTTTGGTTGCTACTTTTCCTTTATCACATCAGCACCTTAGCTCCGAATCTCCTCACCTAGCAATGGGTATACGTGGAGAGTTTAACAGCTGGTTCTTCTTTCCAGATCAGTTCTCCCTCTTCCTTTCAATACTGCATTCTCTTGCCAGGTAACTGGTCCTTAAACATCAGTGCATCATAGATCTTCCTTGCTCAAAAACTCATGACTCTTATGCTGAACACAAGACATTTTAAACTCTCTACTTGGTTCATAAGGACTTTAACAGCCTTACTTTAATAGTAAAATGTGGGCACTTTGTTCCGTATCCTGCCTGCTATAAAGGAGTTTGAGAGGATTACATAAGATACAGTCAGTTCTCTTTATGCACAGTGTGACATTCTATAAGGTCATTGTGTACACTGAATCGGTGAATATGACACACTGCTCCTACGGGAAATGCAATGTTAAGTTCCTGCAAGCCTTAGTCACATTTTCTTCAACTCATCAGTACATTACCTTTCTCTCTGTGTGTTCTCTTTAAAGTCACCTTATTTAATATATATTGTTGATATATTAACAATGAACTCACACCAACAACACTGTAACTAGTGTCTGATACTAGCTTGTCGAACACACATACTTTCTCCGTAAAGGCACGTCACAGCCTCTTGCCCTGAGGAACACCAGGCAGCATTGCAGCACTACACATGGGGGACATATTAAATTTCAAGGTCACCAACATAATGCACAAAAAGATAAGAAATGAGGCACTAAATAGACTGCAAGAAAGACACTTGTTTACAATGTGGGCTGAAACAAGAGGGCAGAGCAGCACCTTGTTCCCCCTCAGCTGGGAACGCGCACATCGAGTGAATCAAATTCCTTAACACTTTGTGCATATCTGCAAATGGACGTGAAAGCCCTGAGACTGTTGATTCGGGGGCTGCTGGTACATTTTAGCCAGTGGACAGGTGTGCAAACACGGAATCCACAAATAATGAGGATCAACTATATTATGAAAGCATCTTTTCAAAACCAGAATATTGCTCATGTATAAGAGCAATAATGATAACATAACAGCTAACATTTAAGTGCCTACTATGTGCCATGAGTTCTTTTAAGTACTTCGCATAAGTTAATGCATGTAAATCTCACTAAAACCCTACGAGACAAGAGTTTTCAGTAGCCCCTTTTTATAGATGAGGAAATTAAGGTTCAGAGAGTAAATATTTCCACAGATTCTCCAGTTAGAAGTGGAATAACTGGGATTGATGCCCAGACAAACTAGTCCAAAGCCCACAGCCTCAACCACTATGGTAGGAATGTGAACGAATTTTCTACCACTCCCTAAAAAATCCCTTCTGCTCCAGACTGTGTGGTCTCACACATACTTATTCACTCATCAAACATTTTCTGAGTGCACCAAACGTGTCAGGTACTGTGTTTAGATACTGGAGGGACAAATAGAATGTCAACGCAAATAATCCATAACCAACCAATAAATCAAAATTGAGGTGAGTTTATTATGAGCCAAGCTTTGAGGATCATATAGCCCGGGAGAGGCCTTTCACAAAGAAATGGAACACTTCAAAAGTGGGGTGTACAGCGTGGTTATACACCATCAAAGAGCATGTACCACATGTGATTTCAATGTCCCTTTTACAATAGCCACAACCTTGACTTGTCGACACCTCCCTTGATGGACACAGTGTGTATCAGGTGTGCTGTATCCATGGGCGTGGCTGTTGTCTCAAGTTTGGTGGTCACGGAATGAGCGCAGCAATCAAATCCTAGCCTATGGAGAAATGGTTATCCTTAAGGAAATGCTAATGTGGGGGAAGTTGCATTTACACCTTAAGGGCATTGTTTTTGTCTTTGGGACACGTTAATTGCTTAAAGTGTATAGACAATGGATGAACAGAGGCTACAGGCCCCTTTTGGGAAAAAAAAAAAACAAGGTCAGGCCCAATTAGTTTTATACCAAATGACTTCCTCATATGCTCCAATGTATCCTGTTGCTTGCCATTTATTTATCAAGAAGAAGGATCATCTCACATTTAAGGAGCTCACTGTCTATGAGACAAGAATAAAACAACAGTTATGGAAAAGGAAATAAGTACAGGGTCCCAGAGTGGGGACATCAAAATGGGTCTCTAGATGGAGACCTCTCAGGAAATGTCTCCAAGAGAAAGGAACATTTGATATGAGTTTATATCAAGAAATAGGAATTAAGTGGATTAATAAAGGGGGTAGGAGTGCAGAAGAAAAATATATAAAAAGACAGATATAAAGGATGTTAAAGCTTTCAGAAAATGGAGGTATTTTTAAGGCTGGAACAAAGCGAACATGTAGAACACAGTGGGTGATGAAGCTAAAGATGAGGACAGCAAGAGAAAGCCTGCGAGTCCAGCTCAGGAGTCTGAATCTTCCCTCCGAAGCTCTAAGCAGTCATTGAAGGAGTCTAAGCAGATATCAGATTTAAGCAAATTTGGATTCTAGAAGGTAACTCTGGAGACATTGTGAAGGAAAGATTAGAAGAAATTAAGACTGAAGGAAAGGGACCTGTTGGAAGACTAGGCAAAATATCAGAAAGATGCTGAGTTTTAGGAAAATACTTCAAAACACAAATTTTATATGTAATTCCAAAAGCAAAAAATGAGTTAAAAATTGCATGGTAACCAATTTTGCTGCTATATATTAAACTTTAACAGGGGAGCAGACATTTTTAGAGAATATAATTGATATTTGCCTATTTATATATTATAGAATGTTAAAGGATTTACAGTTTTAATAGTATTTCAAATACCAGAGAATAAAAAACAGAACTGTTTCAGTTTTATGAAATAGCTTTTTAGACATAGCAGATTTTCAGAGCATATTACTTCATAACAAAACAATCAGTTAGTGAGGTTTAAGCCATGTGGTTTTATTTTAAATTACTCATTCCATAGGAGCATCAATAAACCCCTCCAGCAGTAGCTGACGCTCTTTCCTTCTGCCTGAGCACCAGCTGTATTTTCTTTAAGCATCAGACTCTCGGGAAACACCATAGCCCTCAACTCTGTTTAGTTGAGAAAAGGCTTTATGTGTCATGTGTTTTTTCTAGGGGTATGGAGCTCCCAGCCTTATTAACAACAGGGAGAGAGTAAGAGTCTGAACACATTCAATAAACTCCAATGTGCTCAGGTGAGAAGACAGGTGCCTGAACTCACAGCTGAAGAAGAACTTGGAGGATGCTTTCTGACTCTGCTTCGTGCCTCTGACTAAGCAGTCCTGGACAACCCCGTTACAGCCACGGAATAACACAGGCAGTCTTGATGGACCAGAAGTCCTCCTATGTCCATCATTTGTACAGAGCAAACTGGCTTAAGATCTCTCATTTCCTGCTGCAGTGGTAATTTACAGAGATACAGAACTGCCATCTAGTGACTAAGAGAGCAGCAAAGTGCTTTACATGAAAAGTGAAATTCAGAGTTTTATAAATCAGAACAGTGAAGCACTAAAATTGGTAAAGTTGACACAATGTGGCACACGAAAGTTATAGTAAACCTGAAAAGTGTGTAGGTGAACTAATCAGTTACTGTCTATGTCTCTAAAACATGTCTTGACATCCTACTCATAAATAGTAGAGTTTAAATATAATAAAATAACTTTGGAAACAAACCTCTCATCTCATCTCATCCAATGCTGTTGGCAGGAGACGGTATTAAATAGCCAGATGGTGAGTACAAATGTTGAAGCACCATTTTTATCACAATGGAGAGAATATGAGGCATAAGCCCAAGGGACTGATGTTCAGATCTTCCCTCTTACCCTTGATCAATTTTGTAAACATGGTTTTCTTTATCAGTTAAATATGGATT